>NC_089492.1:117018521-117761021 GCF_036850765.1 Saccopteryx bilineata | reverse complement strand
GAAATGCTGAGGTCGCCGGTTCGAAACCCTGGGCTTGCCTGGTCAAGGTACATATGGGAGTTGATGCTTCCAGCTCCTCCCCCCTGTCTCTCTCTCCTCTCTAAAATGAATAAATAAAATAAAAATTAAAAAAAAAAGTTTATGAATTCCAAATAGCATGAACAGAGTACATGCAGGAAAGGGAAAAAAAAATCAAAGAAAGGATTCAAGAAAACTTTCTAGAATGAAAGGACATCAATTTGCTAATTAAAGGGCCCTACCAAATATCCCTCCATATGATGAAAATTACCCCCAACAGCCTGACCAGGTGGTGGTGCAGTGGATAGATTGTTGGCCTGGGATGCTGAGGACCCAGGTTCAAAAACTCAAGCTTGCCATTGTGTGTGGGATCACCAGCTTGAGTGTTTGGTCACAGGCTTGAGTGTAGGATCACAGACATGACCCCATGGTCACTACCTTGAGTCCAAGGTCGCTGGCTCGAGCAAGGTGTCACTGGCTTGGCTGGAGCCCCCTGGTCAAGGCACATATGAGAAAGCAATCAATGAACAACTAAGGTGCCACAACAAAAAACTGATGATTGATGCTTCTCATCTCTCTCCGTTCCTGTCTGTCTGTCCCTCTCTCTGACTCTCTCTGTCCCTGTAAAAAAAAAAAAAAAAAAGTGAGTCTTAGACGGATGTAACAGAGGGAATCTGGTCATTTTTAAAAAATAAAACATCACTCAGACTTAAATATAAATAAAACGGAAATAATGTAAGTTATTTATTCTTTCTCTGCGGACCAGTACCAAATGGCCCATGGACTGGTACTGGTTCTGGGATTTGGGGACCACTGCTCTAACCAACTGTGCTATCCTGTCAAGGATACATGCCTACTGAAGAATGAAAGAACATGTATTAAGATGATAGTACCTTTGATTGGGTATGGGAGAATGATCAGAATTTAGTTTCTTTTCATATTTTTCTGTTGTTTCTACAATAAGCAATATTCCTTTTATAAACAGAAAAGAGGTTACAATGATTGCAAAATACTGGAAGTTGGTAAAAAAGAAACAAAAGGATTGCACAAATATATAGTGACAGAGATTTGGCTTACCAGCAGGACATGTAAAAAAGACCTAAATATTTTAGTTAACTATAGGTGAGAATGGCTAAATATTATGTGGCTACATTAATTGAAGAATGTTGTTCAGAGCTAGAGATAACTGTATGATCTACTCTGTGGTGTCAGACTGTATCTCTAGATACCATATTTTATGAAAATATTCCTATTATCCAGGAAAGGCTTAGTTTCTCAATTAGGACCTGAGACCACATTAACATGAGGAAGAGAGGTAAATGAGCTTTAGATATTTTGGGACAAAGAAAAGTCAGTGACATGGAAACCAGACTTTCTGCTTTCAAATACAGGAAGGAGTATGTTGAAGAAATGAGATTAAATGTTTCTCATATGGTCAGATGAGAACCATCTCCATCAGAATTACCTGAAGTGCTTGTTAAAATAATTGATTTCTGGTCCCACCTCAGGCCTAAAGAATCAGAATCTGGGAAAAAGGTAAGGAATGTGCTTTCTTTTCTTAAAAATAAAACAAAAACTATTCTCATGAGAACCAAAGGTTAAAAATTACTGCAAATAATTTGAGAGTAACTCACCAGACAGCAGAAATTCTGAGGCAATAGTTTTTCTCTTTCAAATAATTCTTAAATTATTATTTTTAGCTAGAGACAGGCAGAAAGGGAGAGAAAAGCATCAATTCTTCATTGAGGCACCTTAGTTGTTCATTGAATTCTTTCTCAGGTGTCTTTTTTTTTTTTTTTTTAAACTGGATTCTTTTTTATTTTTTTATTTTTTATTCATTTTTAGAGAGGAGAGAGAGAGAGAGAAACAGAGAGAGAGAAGGGGGAGGAGCTGGAAGCATCAACTCCCATATGTGCCTTGACCAGGTAAGCCCAGGGTTTTGAACCGGCGACCTCAGCATTTCCAGGTTGACGCTTTATCCACTGCGCCACCACAGGTCAGGCTTTCTCAGGTGTCTTGACCGTGGGGCTCCAGCAGAGCAAGTGATCCCTTGCTCAAGCTAGTGACCTTGTTTTTAGAGAGAGGAGAGAGAAGGAAGAGGGGGAAGGAGTGAGAAGCATCAACTCATAGTAGTTGTTGTTTTATGTGCCGTGATTGGAGAAGCCCAGGGTTTTGAACCAGCAACTTCAGCATGCCAGGTTGACACTCTATTCACTGCACCACCACAGATCAGGCTAATTTCATGTTCCCCACCTTCTCTTTAAGAGTCCAAAGTCTAAAAATAGTTTTCTATTTTAATACTAGTTTCTTCTATAAGTGGTCTTTAGTCTACTGTAATGAGGCTTCAGCGTCCATAATTCCATCTCCCATGACCTCCATGTGCTAAAAAAATAATGTTGTAGATCTTGTTTTAGTTGACTTCCCTTTCCTCTGGCTTAAAATTGTACCAAAAATCCCTCCCCACTCCCTTAAATATTCTTTTTTTCTTCTTCTTCTTTATTCATTTTTAGAGAGGAGAGAGAGAGGGAGAGAGAGAGACAGAGAGAGAGAAGGGGGGAGGAGCTGGAAGCATCAACTCCCATATATGCCTTAACCAGGCAAGCCCAGGGTTTTGAACCGGCGACCTCAGCGTTCCAGGTCGATGCTTTATCCACTGCGCCACCACAGGTCAGGCCCCCTTAAATATTCTTTAAACTCTTTGGCATCTTCCTCTACCCTAAATCTAGATGTTAACAGTCTATCAAGGCTCAGTTTTAGGTCCTTTTCTCTTCATGACTTCATTAACCATTGTGGCAGATACTGTAAATAAACTGACTTAATACCCACTGCCAGCTACCTTTCCTTGATGCTTAACTGTGGTCATGTGATGGAGTTCTGGCAATTGAGATCAAAAGTAAAGTTAGCAGTAAGGCTTTCTGGAAAAGTTTATGCTCTCCTGATGAGAGGATAGTTGAGGGAAGAGGTTCTTTCCTCTTCCTTGTGTGAAACTTGTAATGCTGAATGTGTGGCAGTGATCTCCCCTCCACCCCTCAATACAGCAAAGGGCTAGCACACTAAGGATTGTCTTCATATTTACATTTCCATATGGAACTTTCTTCTGAGCTTTAGATTCAACAACTGCCAGCTCAACAACTCCTTTAGGTTATCTCACAGACACCTCAATTGAGCAAATAACAAATCTGGAGACAACCCCATCTCCCCATACACAAAAACCAAGTCTTATTCTTTTCACCTCTAAGATATTTTTAGATGAATTCTCTTTTTATCTGGACCAATATTAATAACCCTCTCTTGTCTCTACGTCCAACCTGTTCTCTACAGATTAGTCAGACATTTTAAAATACAAATATGATTGTGTTGTTTCCACTCTTTAATTGCTTTAATGATCTAAGCCAAATCTTAGCAAGGTTCATGGTGCTCTGCAAAGTCTGGCATGGGCCTTCTCCAACATGTCCTAGTTACGCTGGCTTTACTTCTGGTCCTAGAAGCAGCCAAGCAATTTTGTGTCTCAGGAATTTTGCATATGCTGTTACCTAGATCTGCATCCTATTCATATTAGTTTTCTATTGCTGCTCTAACAAATTACCACAAATTTAGTGGCTTGAAACTAAATTTCTTTTTGTGTGTGTGTATTTTTCTGAAGTTGGAAACGGGGAGGCAGTCAGACTCCCGCATGCGCCCAACCGGGATCCACCTGGCATGCCCACCAGGGGGCGATGCTCTGCCCATCGGGGGTGTTGCTCTGTTGCAACCAGAGCCATTCTAGCCCCTGAGGCAGAGGCCATAGAGCCATCCCCAGCGCCCGGGGCCAACTTTGCTCCAATGGAGCCTTGGCTGCGGGAGGGGAAGAGAGAGAGAGGAAGGAGAGGGAGAGGGGTGGAGAAGCAGATGGGCGCTTCTCCTGTGTGCCCTGGCTGGGAATCGAACCTGGAATTGATTCAGTAGTAATTGATTCTGTAATTCAGTAGTCTAATATGGCTGCCATGGGGCTAGAGCAAGGTTTTCAGCAGGGCTGGGTTCCTTTCCAGAGACTGAAGGGGAGAATGTTTCCTCATCTTTTATTTATTTATTTATTTATTTACTGATATTTATTTACTTATTTATTTATTTATTTTTTACAGGGGCAGAGAGAGAGTCAGAGAGAGGGATAGTTAGGGAGAGACAGACAGGAAGGGAGAGAGATGAGAAGCATCAATCATCAGTTTTTTGTTGTGACACTTTAGTTGTTCATTGATTGCTTTCTCATATGTTCCTTGACCGCGAGTAACCCCTTGCTGGAATCAGCGACCTTGGGTCCAAGCTGGTGAGCTTTTTGCTCAAGCCAGATGAGCCCTCGCTCAAGCTGGCGACCTCAGGGTCTCGAACCTGGGTCCTCTGCATCCCAGTCCAATGCTCTATCCATTGTGCCACCGCCTGGTCAGGCTATTTACTGATTTTTTTTTTTTACTTTTTTTATCAATTTTTGGAGAGGATAGAGTGAGAGAGAGAGAGAGAGAGAGAGAGAGAGAGAGAGAGAGAGAGAGAGAGAAGGGGGAGGAAGGAGCAGGAAGCATCAACTCCCATATGTGCATTGACCAGGCAAGCCCAGGGTTTTGAACCGGCGACCTCAGCATTCCAGGTTGATGCTTTATCTACTGCGCCACCACAGGTCAGGCCTTACTGATTTTTTTAGAGAGGAAGGGAGAGAGACAGGAACACTGGTCTGTTCCTGTATGTGGCCTGATTAGGGATTGAAATGGCAACCTCTGTGCTTTGGAGCAACACTAACCAACAGAGCTATCTAGCCAGGACTATCTTTTGCAGTTTCTTGAGGCCACCCACATTTCTTGGCTCATGGTCCACTTTCTGTCTTTGTCAGGAACATCGCATCTCTCCGATCATTCTTGTATAGTTTTAGCTCCCTTTTAACAAAGCTGGGAATTGGTTCTCTAATTCTAAAATAATCTCCCCATCTTAAGGTCCATACCTGCAAAGCTCCTTTTGCCATGTAAGGTACCATAGTCAGATTCTGGGTATTAGGACACAGACATCTTTGACGGTGTGGGGAGACATTCTGCCCACCATCTGTTTTCTTAAAAATTGATTTTATTTTTTTTATTTCTGTATTTTTCTGAAGTTGGAAACAGGGAGGCAGTCAGACAGACTCCCGCATGCGCCCAACCGGGATCCACCCAGCATGCCCACCAGGGCACGATGCTCCACCCATCTGGGCTGTTGCTCTGTTGCAACCAGAGCCATTCTAGCGCCTGGGCCAACTTTGCTCCAATGGAGCTTTGGCTGCGGGAGGGGAAGAGAGAGACAGAGAGGAAGGAGAGGGGGAAGGGTAGAGAAGCAGATAGGTGCTTCTCCTGTGTGCCCTGGCCGGGAATCGAACCCAGGACTCCTGCACGCTAGGCCGACACTCTACTACTGAGCCAACCGGCCAGGGCTTAAAAATTGATTTTAATTTATTGTATTTACATAGATTCAGGTGTATTTTTTTTTTTTCTTTAGAGACAAAGAGTCAGAGAGAGGGATATAGATAAGGACAGACAGACAGGAACAGAGAGAGATGAGAAGCATCAATCATCAGTTTTTCATTGCGACACCTTAGTTGTTCATTGATTGCTTTCTCATATGTGCCTTGACTGTGGGCCTTCAGCAGACTGAGTTACTCCTTGCTTGAGCCAGCAACCTTGGGTCCAAGCTGGTGAGCTTTGCCCAAACCAGATGAGCCCGCACTCAAGCTGGCGACCTCGGGGTCTCAAACCTGGGTCTTCCGCATCCCAGTCCGACACTCTATCCACCATGCCACCACCTGGTCAGGCCACCACACTATTTTTAATAACTGCATTGTGCTACAAAAACTCTAATAGTGACTTTAGGGTGTTTTGTTTTGTTTTGTTTTAGATAACCAAATGTCTTATACAACAAGTAGGCAGTTGCTAGCACTGATCTAGCTAGCTGCCTAACAATGCCACCAGGGACCTTAGCCTTTTCTCTTTCCATTCTGCCATCTTTAATACTTTTAACTTTGCCTTTTTTTAAAAAAAGATTTTTAAATTTTCTATTCTAGAGAGAAAAGAGAGAAAGAGAAAGCAGGGAGGGAGCAGGAAGAGAGAGACAGAGGGACAGATAGGGACAGACAAGGGAGAGAGATGAGAAGCATCAATTCCTCATTGCGGCACCTTAGTTGTTCACTGATTGCTTTATCATATGGGCCTAGACTGGGGGGCTACAGCAGAGCAAGTGACCCCTTGCTCAAGCCAGTGAATTTGGGCTCAAGCCAGTGATCTTGAGCTTCAAGCCAGCAACCATGGGGTTATGTCTATGATCCCATGCTCAAGCCAGCGACTCCTGCGCTAAACCGGATGAGCCCATGCTTAAGCCGGTGACCTTGGGGTTTTGAACCTGAGTCCTCTGCATCCCAGTTAGATGCTCTATCCACTGTACCACCACCTGGTCAGGCCATAGTTACTTCTAGGTGTCTTGATCTGGCAAGCCTAGGGTGTCAAACCAGTAACCTCAGCATTCCAGGTGGATGCTTTATCTCAGGGGTCCCCAAACTACGGCCCGCGGGCCGCATGCGGCCCCCTGAGGCCATTTATCCAGCCCCCACTGCACTTCTGGAAGGGGCACCTCTTTCATTGGTGGTCAGTGAGAGGAGCATAGTTCCCATTGAAATACTGGTCAGTTTGTTGATTTAAATTTACTTGTTCTTTATTTTAAATATTGTATTTGTTCCCGTTTTGTTTTTTTACTTTAAAATAAGATATGTGCAGTGTGCATAGGGATTTGTTCATAGTTTTTTTATAGTCTGGCCCTCCAACGGTCTGAGGGACAGTGAACTGGCCCCCTGTGTAAAAAGTTTGGGGGCCCTGGCCGGTTGGCTCAGCGGTAGAGTGTCGGCCTAGCATGCGGAGGACCTGGGTTCGATTCCCGGCCAGGGCACACAGGAGAAGCGCCCATTTGCTTCTCCACCCCTCCGCCGTGCTTTCCTCTCTCTCTCTTCCCCTCCTGCAGCCAAGGCTCCATTGGAGCAAAGATGGCCCGGGCGCTGGGGATGGCTCTGTGGCCTCTGCCTCAGGCGCTAGAATGGCTCTGGTCGCAACATGGCAACACCCAGGATGGGCAGAACATCGCCCCCTGGTGGGCAGAGCTTCGCCCCATGGTGGGCGTGCCGGGTGGATCCCGGTCGGGCGCATGCGGGAGTCTGTCTGACTGTCTCTCCCCGTTTCCAGCTTCAGAAAAATGAAAAAAAAAAAAAAAGGAAAAAAAAAAAAAAGTTTGGGAACCCCTGCTTTATCTAATGAACCACCACGGGTCAGGTTGTTTTTGCTTATAGGCTTATTGTGTCAGGATTGCTGCTACTTCTCCAGATGTAACATATGTTGTCCAAAGCATATAGAAAAGGGAGGGGTGATGTACCATATACCATCAGTGCTCTGCTCCTAGTTTATTATTTTTTTAAATTTTTTGTTTGGGTGAGAGGAGAGGAAATGGTGAGGAAGACCCCCACATGAGCCCCAACAGAGATACACCTGGCAACCCTGACTTTGGCTGATGCTCAAGTATTGAGCTATATTTAGTGCCTGAGGGCCACGATCTTGGACCAACCGAGACATCCTCAGTGTCCTGGGCCATGCTCAAACCAATCGAGTCACTAGCTGCAGGGGAGAAGAGAGAAGGGGGGAAGAAGCAGGTTGCTTCTCCTGTGTGCCCTGACTAGCAATCAAACCTGGGACGTTCATATGCCGGGCCAATGCCCTATACACTGAGCAACCAGCCAGGGTCACTGCTCCTAGTTCTTATCATTTCAGTGCAGTGGAAAGACTTCCAACTGTTAGCATTTCTTTTTTCTATGCCTGAGGGTCTTTTTCTAGCTGCCTGAGAAGCCAGCTTTGCACCTACAATTCCTCCTAGCAACACTCAATGACTAAAGAGAGATGTAAATACCCAGCTTTCTTGTCCCTTGGGTAGGGTGATTTTTTTTTTTTTTTTTTTTTTTTGTATTTTTCTGAAGCTGGAAACAGGGAGAGACAGTCAGACAGACTCCCGCATGCGCCCGACCGGGATCCACCCGGCACGCCCACCATGGGGCGACGCTCTGCCCACCAGGGGGCGATGCTCTGCCCATCCTGGGCGTCGCCATGTTGCGACCAGAGCCACTCCAGCGCCTGAGGCAGAGGCCACAGAGCCATCCCCAGCGCCCAGGCCATCTTTGCTCCAATGGAGCCTTGGCTGCGGGAGGGGAAGAGAGAGACAGAGGGGAAGGCGCGGCGGAGGGGTGGAGAAGCAAATAGGCGCTTCTCCTGTGTGCCCTGGCCGGGAATCGAACCCGGGTCCTCCGCACGCTAGGCCGACGCTCTACCGCTGAGCCAACCGGCCAGGGCCCTGGGTAGGGTGATTTTAAGGCACATGTTTTACAATAGTCTGTAGTTTCCCAGCGGGATTAGGTTCATTACCCTTAAGAATCAAGGGCTTAATAATGAATCATTCATTGGATACCGCTCCCCCCCAATTTCCTGTCTACACTATTCTATCAGTGTTTCTTGGGATAATATAAATAAACTATTTCAACCTGTGTCCTCATCTCTGGACCTGCTTTGGGGAGAAATCCTAACCAAGACAAGCCATCATCCTCTTTTTTCTTTCTTTTCGTCTTTAAAGCAGACAGTTGGTGCTGTAGTGGTTATTTTACAATTAGGAGGTGGCAAGCCAGTATGTGGAGAGTGGAATGGAAAGAAAACCACTAACGCTGGTCCATTTCCTTGGACCACTTGTACTGGCCCTAGACTGTCTACTTCCTGTTGGTCACAAGAGAAAAATAAGCCCTATATGTTTAAGCCACTCTTAATTGAAATTTTTTTTACCTGCAGTCCAATGTGTCACTGACACAAATAGACAAAGAAATAATTAGACTATAGTAAAAGCTATGAAGGAAATAAAGTATTGTGATACCTTTAGGATAAGAGTTTAGCCATTTCAAAATTAGAGAGCATATCCTAGGATGAAACAACATTCTCTAAGACCCAGAGCAGGAAGTTTTTATTTTAGAAATCAGATCAGTGTGGTTGGACTGCAACAAGAGTAATGTTAAAAACTGGAGAGAGGTTGAAGGAAGGCCCATATAAAAGTTTATTTGAAATAAAAAAGGAAATATTGAAGGGGTTTAAGCAGGGAAGTGATATTATTTAAAAAAATAATCACTGTCAATTTAAGATCCAAACAGCAATTTGCTGGGCTGGGTGCTGTGGATAGAAATAGAATAGCGTAACTGCCTTTCTAGTAATGACCCTAAAGTCCACAAAAGTGATGAGTATGGGTGTGAGGAAAAAGAGTAAATTTTGCAGTAATTCTGGCCTGTAATAGTAACACCAGACTTTAACCCCCAAATCCAGAGACAAAAATCCTATGTTCAATAGAAACCAGAATGCTAAAGATGACAAATAATTTCCATAGCAATATTAAATTTTTTTTTTTTGCTATTTTTCTGAAGTTGGAAACGGGGAGCCAGTCAGACAGACTCCCGCATGTGCCCGACTGGGATCCACCCGGCCTGCCCACCAGGGGGTGATGTTCTGCCCCTCTGGGGGGTCGCTCTGTTGCATCCAGAGCCATTCTAGCGCCTGAGGCAGAGGCCACAGAGCCATCCCCAGCGCCCGGGCTATCTTTGCTCCAGTGGAGCCTTGGCTGCGGGAGGGGAAGAGAGAGACAGAGAGGAAGGAGAGGGGGAGGGCTGGAGAAGCAGATGGGTGCTTCTCCTGTGTGCCCTGGCCGGGAATCGAACCCGGGACTCCTGCATGCCAGGTCGACGCTCTACCGCTGAGCCAACTGGCCAGGGCAGGGCAATATTAATTTTTTTGTGAGAGAGGGAAGAAGAGAGACAGAGATAGGAACATCAAGCTTCTGGATGGCACTCAGCAATATTAATTTTGCAAAGTTGTTTATGTTGGACTAGTTTCCAGGGAAGAACTTAGGAATACTACAAATATACTACAAACCTGAGAATTAGAAATTTCATAGATTGTATAATTTTACTCAAAGCAAAATTCTACCACTAGATGGTGACATGTATATAAAATATTTTTAATTATTCATTTTAGAGAGGAGTGAGAGAGAGAGAGAAAGGGGGGAGAAGCAGGAAGCATCAACTCCCATATGTGCCTTGACCGCAAGTGCAGGGTTTTGAACTGGCGACCACAGCGTTCCTGGTCGAAGCTTTATCCACTGCGCCACCACAGGTCAGGCCTATATAAAATATTGAAAACAGTCATCATCATCAATCTTCTTGCTATCAAAGTTGTTTGGTGATTGCTGATTACTGGTTTTAAAATACAGATTTACAAGAATTTAGGGGATATTTTATGAGATTCTGTTCCATTATTCTTTTAGAATGCACACCTTTTGAATACATTAAAAACTCTCTGTTGCCTGACCTATTGTGGTGCAGTGGATAAAGCATTGACTTGTAATGCTGAAGTTACTAGTTGGAAACCCTGGGCTTGCCTGGCCAAGGCATATATGGGAGTTGCTTCCTGTTCCTCCTTTTCTTTTTCTCTCCTCTTTAAAATGAATTAAGTATTAAAAACCCCCACAAAACCTCTCTCTTGACACATATACCAAATTAGCACAGAAGAGAGAAGAATCAGGAGGCTTTAACTACTTCAGTTGCTTGTTAAACTACAACCCATAAGCCAAATATGGCTAGTTAGAGGTTTTTGTGTGGTCTGTGGGCTGAGTAATTTTTAACTTTTTAAGTGGTTATTTTCATTTATAACAAAATACTGTTATAAAAACATATTTTGATATATGAAAATATAAATTTCAAACTTCAGAGTCCATAAATAGTTTTATTGGAGCACAGCCACACATATTCATTGTATATTGTCTATGGCTGCTTTCCTGCTTAGAGTCGAGTAGTTGTGATTAGAAATTTGGATTGAGGCCCTGGCCGGTTGGCTCAGCGGTAGAGCGTCGGCCTGGTGTGCGGGGGACCCGGGTTCGATTTCTGGCCAGGGCAAATAGGAGAAGCACCCATTTGCTTCTCCATCCCCCCACCCCCTCTTTCCTTTCTGTCTCTCTTTTCCCTTCCCGCAGCCAAGGCTCCAATGGAGCAAAGATGGCCCGGGCGCTGGGGATAGCTCCTTGGCCTCTGCCCCAGGCGCTAGAGTGGCTCTGGTCGTGGCAGAGCGACGCCCCGGAGGGGCAGAGCATCGCCCCCTGGTGAGCAGAGCGTTGCCCCTGGTGGGCGTGCCGGGTGGATCCTGGTGGGGCGCATGCGGGAGTCTGTCTGACTGTCTCTCCCCGTTTCCAGCTTTAGAAAAGAAAAAAAAAAAAAGAAAAAAAGAAGAAATTTGGATTGCCAATAAAGCCTAAAATATTTATTATCTGGCCTTTTACAGAAGTTTATTGAGCCCCAAAGAGACGATGGAAAAGCAGTTATCATATGAGAATAATTCTCTAGATTCTCAATTTTATTTTATTTTTTGTGTGGCTGAGACAGAGAGTCAGAGAGAGGGACAGATAGGGACAGACAGGAAGGGAGGGAGATGAGAAACACCAATTCTTCCTTGTGACTCTTTAGTTGTTCATTGATTTCTCATGTGCCTTGACCCCGGGGCTACAGCAGACCGAATGACCCCTTGCTCGCGCACGCGACCTTGGGCTCAAGATGGTGAACCTTGCTTAAACCACGAGTCTGTGCTCAAGCTGGTGACCTTGGGATCTTGAACCTGGGTCTTCCACATCCCAGTCCGACGCTCTATCCACTGCGCCACCGCCTGGTCAGGGTAGATTCTCGATTTTAAACCAAGCATCATTTCACATAAATTTTTTTTTTTTTTAGAGAGAGCAGGCAAGGAACAGACAGGGATAGGCAGACAGGAAGGGAGAGAGATGAAAAGCATCAACTCATAGTTGCAGCACTTTAGTTGTTCACTGATTGCTTTCTCATTGTGTGCCCTTGGGCTTAAAGTCAGTGACCTTTAGGCTCAAGCCAGCAACGATGGGGTAATGTTTATGATTCCATGCTTAAACTGGTGACCCCATGCCCAAGCTGGTGAGCCTGCGCTCAAGCCAGCGACTTTGGGGTTTCGAACTTGGGTCTTTAGTGTCTCAGGCCAATGCTCTATCCACTGTGCCACTTCCCACTCAGGCTTACATTTTTTTAAAGAAAATAAAAAAACCAGGAAGCAACTGATTGTTTAAAGGTCAATATATGTAGTAGTAGTTTTCTAGAACTGTTATGGGTCGTAAAAGCATAGTTGACAGATAAAAATGATCAGTTAGGAATGTGGCTGTAAGTAATGGAAATTAAGAGTGGATTAAGGAAAAGGGATTTTTTTTTTCACATTAGCAAGGGGTCTACAGCTGCTTAAGGATGCATCAGTGACTCACCTACACCTTATTATTCTGTATTATCAATTTCATGGTTGGCATTTATCTTGTGGTTTCCTTGTTAAAAAAATCAAAATGGATGCTACATTACTTTGTGTAGGAAGAGCATGTTTCAGTCAGAAAGAACTAAGGGTTAATTTCCCTTTTGTATTAGGAATGGACACTCTTTTCAAAAGACCCACTCTGCAGATTTGTGTTTACATTTTATGAGCAAGAAGTCAAATAAACGGCCCATACCATGATTGGCTTTAAATCAATAACAAATATTCCTAGGGGCCTTCTCTCCTGAGACCAAGGTCTCTCAGCTGCCACCTGAAAAACAAACAAAACCCATTTGGGTTTGGCAAGTTTCCCTGTTGACAGGGAAGAGTGGTGTTTGGAAATGGATGTTAGAAGGATATCTGCCATAGGACCCAATCCACAGAAACTCAAGTTTTGTGGGAAAGATGGGAGGGAAGATGTCAGAATAGCCCTACAGTTCCTAAGGAACGCCTGCTCGTATGGATTCACTCCAAACAGGATAGGCAGAAAATTTACGGTTATCAACTTCACATAGCAGGAAAAAAAAAAAAAAAAGAAAAAAAAAAGCCCTGCCGGATAGCTTGTTTGGTTGGAGTATTCCAGGGGCACAGAGGTTGCCGGTTCCATCCTCGGTCAGGGCACATACAAAAACAGATCTATGTTCCTCCCTCTCCCTTCCTTTCTCTCTAAAAAACAAACAAAACAAAAAACGGGATGGTGGTCTTGGCATGGCGAGGTTATGGTGTGGCATAACTTCGACAAGACCTATGAAAGAATTACTACTTACTAGCTGCCCGGGTAACAGTTCTAAAAATACTATGCACCCTACCTTTCGGACTTCTTAGTCATATCTCAATATAGTCATGTTGGACAGAAAAATCAGCGAGGAAGGTGTACATGCAGGTGTGATGGAAATTTCTCCAAAGTTAACTAGTTAACACCAAACTTCAGATGAGTGTGTCACCTGTTCTTCTGTCTCCGTTCCCCATCTTAATACATCCTTCATTTTGCTCTTCGCTGAGAAGCCTAATATGCCGTTTGGGGTGAAGAGTTTTAGATGGGCAATTCGTGAAGGGCCCTCTTGTGTAAAACTGGGATGCCAATGTCAGCCTTCACTCCGCCATTTCTAGTGACATCAGGTGTCTTGCTGATCGGAGACGATGAGCCTTACAGCGTTGAGGGTATCGAGGAACACGGACGCAGGTGAAGCCGACGGTGGGCTGTCCCACTCTCACAAAGCCGGGCGGGGAAAGGTCCGTGTGTCCCGCCCAGGGCTGCGGCGCCAGCACGCATCCCCAATAACCCCCCAAAACCCGAGCGCGGCGGAGGCAGACATGGGAGAAAGCCGCACCCGTGCCCATTCGTGGACGCAGAGGAAAAATGGCAAAGCTCAGGGGCGGGGGACGGGGCGGCGCGAGTGACCCGGCGTTCGCTGGGCCTCGGAGCCCGCCGAGTGGGCCACCGTGGGCGACGCCGCGCAATCGCGACCCGGCCCGTGCCTCCGCCATCTTCCTCGACTCACCCGGCCTCCCCCCGCGGCCGCGCTGGCTTCGCGTTTCCCTTCCGGCCGCTGACAGAGATCCGGGCTGGGCGGGGTGGGCGAGCGCGCAGAGGGGGTGGACCGAGGGCGGGGAGGCCGGACGGAAGAGGAAAGGGAGGGCAGCGAGCGGGCCGCGGCGGGGTGTGGAGCGTGTGGCGTGTGTGCGGAGGGAGAGGTGGGAGGGCGGGAGGCGAAGAGAGGGCGGGAGGCGGAGGAATGAGAGCGCGAGGCGCTTCTCTTCGGCTCCTTCGCCCGGACGGAAAGAGCCGAGCGCAGCCCGAACGCTCTATTAAAATGGCGGCGACGTCGGCGGTGGCCGCGGCGTCTGGTCGGTGAAGTGACTCGGCTGCTTCTCTCCCCACCCGCCCCCTCCCTCCCTTTCCCCTCCCCCCGTCCTTCCCCTCCTTCCCTGCCGCCGGCGCCTCCGCGCCCCTCCGGCCTGCGCACCTCCCCTCGCCCCCCTCCTCTCCCCCGCCCGCCCCGGGGACCGCCGGCCCCCTCCCCCATTCTCCTGCTCCCCGCCCCGTCCCCGCCGCCGCCCGCCCTAGTCGCCTCCCCTCCCCTCCCCGCCCCGCCGGCCGGCCGGCCCCCTCCTCCGCCTCTCTCCCCTCCCCCCCGCCGGTCGGGATCAGTCAGTGCGATCCGAAGCGGGGGAGGGGGGGGGCGGCGGCCGAACGATGTGCGAGAACTGCGCAGACCTGGTGGAGGTGTTAAATGAAAGTAAGTAGCCGCAGCGGCCGCCTGTCGGGGTGCGTGGTTTGGGGTCCCCGCGCTGTTTCCCGGCTTCCCCGGGCTGCCGCGGCCTGCGGGAGGCGAGGGCTGAACCGGGCGGCGTGCGGGCCTAGCGCCCGGGAAGGTGCGCGGTGGCGCGGCCGCCGCGCCGCCTCAGGCCCAGCTTGGCCGGGTTACCTGGGCGCCCGTGAGGGGCCGCCGCGGAGCTGTAGCCAGGCCCGGCCGGAGCGGTCCCAGCGCCTGAGAAAGTTTCCTCATTACAGGTGTCAATTAACGAAGGCACTAATGAGCCTTCGTTCCTTTTCCTTCTGGGAAGGTGAGGGGAGGTGGGGTCCGAGGATCAGGCTTTCCTCCGCAGCCCGGACCCTCCGGCCGCCCTCTTTGATTTTCAGCGAGGCTTTCTTACCTGCTAATTTTCATTAAACTCGCTGGGAGAAGGTTGGTCGTTTTCCCCTCCCTTGCGGGAATGTGTGGGTGTATTAAGCCCTTCTGTCAGCTCTTAAATACCTGAAAATGAACTGTGGTACTGATGATTGGAACCTTCATGCCTATTTTTAAAAAATTGATTAATGATGTTTTTTAGTGCACCATTCCTTGTTTTAATGGTAAATTCTGTTATACTAAGGAGAGGAGTGTAGCGCAGATTCCATCCCGGGATAGTCATGGCCTAGCTCCTGGAATAAAAGGCCATATTCCTTATGCTTTTGGTTATTAAGGAGCGTACGTACATATTGATCTTTTATAGCCAGGTAAAATTTTTGTTCCCGACCCTTGTAAGATGGTATTTCAGCCTAAAGAAACAAGATACAGTGCAAGTTAACTATTTCTGGGCCCAAAGGCCTAGTTGGACCAGGTGAATTAGATAAAAGGTTAATATACAGAAACTTGATTGTTAAGGAAATGCTCATTTACCAACAGCTTTGGTTGTGTGTGATATTTGAAAGACTTAAGACTTCCTGTTTTTAATATGATTCTTAAAACAGTTGATTTATAAAATTGATCATCATCTTGTTTGAATTTCACTTTAATGAGCAAACGCAATACTAATAAAAGTGGAAGGGTACTCAGTTTACTACCTGACAGGTGAAATTGGCGTTTTGCTCATATTTAAACTATACTTTTAAATACACTGCTCACAAAAATTATGGGATATTTTATAGCTTCGTATTCATTTTGAAATATCCCCTAATTTTTGTGAGCAGTATATTTGTGCCATTCTAAATTTTCCTGGACTTTTAAGTTTGTATTTATTTTGATGTACTTTTATTTTTGGTGCATATGGTTTGATATGCTGATAAACATAAGTATTTCAGTGAACTGTATTCATATATAAGTTGTGTGATTATGGCTTTGTTATTCTGAAATTGGAAAACGAAGAGCTTTTTTGCTTTTTGATGTATTAGGAAAATCTGCTTTTAATAATTTTGTTGGTGTTTTAAAAAATATTTTAAACTTAATGAGGCAAGTTAATTTTAAAGATAGTATCTAAAGAAACTGGTTAGTTCATCTTTATTATCTTTTGAAAAAAGACATAATGAAGGGTTCTATTGAAGATGAGTTGGGAACCCTCTAGAACTTTGTTTAGAAGCACTCAAAAATGCAAGGATTTATGGAGTTAGAAATAGTATGGAGAATTGAAGTAATACCTTTAAGTAAATATAGTAAGTTGAACCAGGTTCACAAAACCTGGCCATGCAGACCTTCTAAGAAACCTGTCTTAATGAACAAAAATAGAAGGATTTCCTATTTGTGTATAAGCCAATGATCTCTAAAAATACTTAGTTTCTTAGTATTTCCTTTAACTTGAGTTTAAAAATTTGCCTACTAAACACGATCTCACAATAATGCTTCCTTTTTTTTAAATTGCTTAAGCAGTTTTATTTGTAGGTTATACCGAGCTATGACATGTTGCTTTTTATCCCTTGTTGTTGTTTAAAATTTGTTTTTATTTTTCCTTTGTGTATTTCCTGTATCCCCCACTATACTAACATTTATCCATGACTGGGTAGGAGTGTGTAGTTGGAACTTGTTGAATTGAAGTAGGTCCTATATATGTCTTTCTTATAATCTGGTGCATAATAATTTTATTAAGACTACTTTTCCTCCATAGATTGTGCAAAGGTGAGCATCAGTTCATCCTTGATTAGACATTCAGAGTTAAAGTGCCAAAATAATGTACTCAGAATTCATCTCTCAACATAACTCCCCGTAACAGTTTAACCAAGAAAAAAAAATTATATTTTTGGGTGTTATGTTTCAAGTTGATGTTGCAAAGAATTATTATTATTTTTAAATGTTTATTTATTTATTTATTTTTCGTGAGAGAGACAGACCGACAGACAATAAGAGGGAGAGATGAGAGATGAGAAGCACCAACTTATAGTTGTGACAACTTAGGTTTCATTGATTGCTTTCTCATATGTGCCTTGACTGGGGCAGGGTTCCAGCTGAGCCAGTGATCCCTTGCTCAAGCCAGTGACCTTAGACTTCAAGCCAGAGAAGAGATCTTTGGGCTCAAGCCAGTGATCATGACGTCATGTCTACGATCCTATGCTCAAACCGTGAGCCACACTCAAGCTGGTGAGCCCATGCTCAAGCCGGCGACCTTGGGATTTGAACCTGGATCCTCAGCATCCCAGGTCTATGATCTATTCGCTGGGCCACCGCCTGGTAAGGGTGTTTGTTTATTTTTCCAATTGACTTTTATAAAGAGGAAGGGAAAGCCTGACCTGGTGTTGGCACAGTGGATAGAGTGTCAGACTGGGATGCGGAGGACCCAGGTTCGAGACTGCGAGGTCACCAGCTTGAGCTCGGGCTTATCTGGTTTGAGCAAGGCTCACCAGCTTGTACCAAGGTCGCTGGCTTGAGCAAGGGGTTACTTGGTCTGCTGTAGCCCCACGGTCAAGGCACATATGAGAAATCAATCAATGAACAACTAAGGTGCCACAACGAAAAACTGATGATTGATGCTTCTCATCTCTCTCCGTTCCTGTCTGTCCCTATCTATCCCACCCCTATCTCTCTCTGTAAAAAAAAAGAAAAAAAAGAAAAAAAAAAAGAGGAGGAGAGAGACAGGAACATTCCTGTTTGTGCCTGACTGGGAATAGAACCGGCAACTGGGCTTCAGAACAATGCTCTAAGCAACCTAGCTATCTGGCCAGGGTGAAAGAATTCTTTTTTAAAAAATACTAAAAGTCTATTTTTTTTCAAATATAGAATCATCAGACTTAAAGAAGTCTGCCTGGACACACCAGTAAATGTGTAAAACTTTTGTGTTTTTAATGAAAAGGTAGACATAATATGGATAGTATAGTTTTTTATCTGATGTGCAAAAAAAGCTGATAATATAGCCTTTTTTTTGGTAGGGACTTCATATGAATTATTTTAAAATCTGGTAGAATGTAATGTAGTTAAAATAAAAATTGGTAGCAAAAGAATGTAAATAGCTTCCTTTTGTCATCAGTCTTTGATGAGCGTATTAGTACGGTATTACCAGTTACCCCTCTATTCCTGCTGTGAATCTGAAACTGTAAATTCTAACCATGGAATATATACTTGTATATAGACACAATTTTGCCTGTGGTTAAGGAGCCATTAAAACCTGTCTTTGGAACCAGACTAAGGACCCCGTATTAAGGATCCTCTCATCCACTTTTTTAATGTGGTCTTGTTGACAGATATCCTAAAACTTGAAATTATATTTCAAAATAGCATTTGGTTTTAGTGTTAGAAAAAATCTCAAGAATACTAACATTTGAGTTTCCATTTTCTTTTCAGTGCTTTGTTTTTGATAAGGAAGACATTTTAAAAGCTTGAAATGTTTTTAGGTAATTTTGCTGCTATTATCAGTTTGTGGGGTTGCATATAGTTTTGGAGATAATTTTGAGTTTATATTCCTGTAACTTGTTCTGTCGAGTTTGTATGTTTGCTGCTTTTATAGCTATTTTTATGACCCAGTTCACTAAGTCCAGGACATTTCTGGATGTTAATGAAAAGTTGGAGGCCTCAAGTTATGGTTTGGGTCATAACCATAGCTAGCCCAACTAGTAAACTAAGGTCATTGTTTGCCCTCAAAAGGTAAATTTTTGAGGATAGAGTGAAAATAGCTTTAAATGTATATCAGTCTTTTAAACTATGGGTATGTTGTGGATTTTATTCATTGTGTGTATGTCGGGTGAATTATCGTTTACCAGTTGTTTAAAATAGACAATTCATTTGCTCTACCTAACTATCCTTTGAGATAGGTTGGAGCAAGTATTGATGTCTCAACTTTAAAGGTTAAGAAATTGAACCTCAGAAAGGCTGAAGTGGTTTGCTAAAGATCATTTGCTTAGTTAGTAGCCATATCTAAGCTAGAACTCCAGATACTCTCATATCAATATTTGCAGAACAATTGTTTGCATCTTATTTTTAAAGCAGAATATTTTCTTGAGCAGTCTGTGTTGGGTACTTTATTCTTTGAAGTAGGTACGCTATTATCCTTTTCAGATAAGAGAACCAAGAGTTTACGTAACTTGTTTAGATCGCAGGACTAATTCAGTGGAGCCAGGATTTGAACAAGACTTAATCCTAGGTCAGGCTGAAAGCCCACAGTTTTTAACATTTATCCCTTGCTGTATAACTTGATGATCTATTCAAGTGGAGTTTGGCAAAATAAAAAATTACTATTTTTTATGTATTAACAAATTCAGGTGTAATTTCATGGTAGTTATAGTGGCAATTTATGGTAATAAGTGCAGCTGAGTGAGAAGCTGTTAATACTGTTTGTCAGCAATGTTCCCTTTGAAAACTACACGTTTCTAGGGTTTTTATTTATTTTATTTATTAAAAAATTTTTTAAAGATTTTATTTATTTAGTTTAGAGAAGAGAGAGAGAGAAGTGGGGGAGGAGCAGGAAGCATCAACTCCCATATGTGCCTTGACCAGGCAAGCCCAGGGCTTTGAACCAGCGACCAGGCTTTATCCACTGCACTAGCACAGGTTAGGCAAGTTTTTATTTTTTAATTTTTAATTTTTTTTGACAGAAACAGAGAGAGAGAGTCAGAGAGAGGGACAGACAGACAGGAATGGAGAGAGATGAGAAGCATCAATCATTAATTTTTTGTTGCGCATTGCTACACCTTAGTTGTTCATTGATTGCTTTCTCATATGTGCCTTGACCGTGGGCCTTCAGCAGACTGAGTAACCTTTTGCTTGAGCCAGCGACCTTGGGTCCAAGCTGGTGAGTTTTGCTCAAATCAGTTGAGCCTGCGCTCAAGCTGGCGACCTTGGGGTCTCGAACCTGGGTCCTCCGGATCCCAGTCCAATGCTCTATCCACTGCACCACAGCCTGGTCAGGCAAGTTTTAATTTTTTTAAAGAATTTTATTTATTGAGTTTGGAGAGAGGAAGAGATGAGATGGGGGGTGGAGCAGGAAGCATCAACTCGTAGTAACTGCTTCTTGTATGTGCCTTGACCAGGCAAGCCTGGGGTTTGAACTGGCGACCTCAGCATTCCATCCATGTCAATACTTTATCCAGTGCACCACCATAGGTCAGGCTGTAGGGCAGGCGTCTCCAGACTACGGGCCCACAGGCCGCATGCGGCCCCCTGCCTGTACTTCGGGAAGGGGCACCTCTTTCATTGGTGGTCAGTGTATTGGAGTACTGTATGTGGTAGCCCTCCAACAGTCTGAGGGACAGTGAACTGGCCCCCTGTGTAAAAAATTTGGGGACCCTTGCTCTAGGGTCTTTTATTTTTTATTTATTTATTTATTTATTTTGTGACAGAAACAGAGACAGACAGGGACAGACAGGAAGGGAGAGAGATGAGGAATATCAATTAATTCTTTGTTGCAACACCTTAGTTGTTCATTGATTGCTTTCTCATATATGCCTTGACTGGGGGGCTACAGCAGAGCGATTGACCTGTTGCTCAAGCCAGCGACCTTGGGTACAGGCTGGTGAGCCTTGCTCAAACCAGATGAGTTTGTACTCAAGCCAGCGAGCTCGGGATTCAAACTTGGGTCCTCTGCATCTCAGTCCAATGCTTTATCCACTGCGCCACCTCCTGGTCAGGCTCTAGAGTTTTTTAGATAAGTACACAGGCACTAAGTAATCAAATTATTAGTAGTATAACACTTTTTGGTACACATTTAATTCTGAAATTTGAACTTATTCTTACAATTGGAAATTTGATTTCACTATAAAACAAATTTCCAAATTGTGGAACAAAAGTTTTTTTTACCATAGATCTGAGAGGGAGAAAGAGAGAGAAAGGGCAGGGAAAGGAGAGAGAGGGAGAGGGAGGGAACCATCAACTCGTTCCACTTAGTTGTTCCGTTATTAGTTGTGCACTCATTGATTGCTTCTAGGAAATGCCCCATCTGGGGATCTAACTCAGGACTTTTGTGTGCCAGGACAATGCTCTATCCACTGAGCCACTTTACCAGGGCCTAAATTATGGATTTTTTTGGGGTAAAATTAATCTTGCTAGATATATATCTTCTTAAACCAATTAATTCTTTTTAAATTTAATTTTGCTTTTTAGCGAGAGAGACAGACAGGAAGGGAGAGAGATGAGAAACATGAACTTGTAGTTGTGGCATTTTAGTTATTCGTTGATTGCTTTCTCATACTTGCCTTGACGGGGGAGCTCCTCCTGAGCCAGTGACCCCTTGCTCAAGCCAATGACCTTGGGCTTTAAGCCAGCTACCATGGAGTCATGTTTGTGATGTCATGCTCAAGCCGGTGACCCCGTGTTCAAGCCAGTGACCTTGGGGTTTCCAACCTGGGTCCTCAGTGTCCCAGGTTGACACTCTGTCCACTGTGCCACCACCTGGTCAGGCTAAATCAACTAATACTTGAAATAGTTTTTCAAAGACAATAGCATTCACAATTTCAACTCAAATATCTTTATGAAGTAACTTAAAAACCATAAAGCACTACAAACATAGGTTATTAATACTATCTGCATTGTTAGTGACCACTATTGGTGACTAGCTTTAGCACTGTATTCATGAGATGTGTTCATGTTTTTATGTTTAATGATAGTGTATGTAATTATTTTTAAAAATTTTTATTGATTTTTAGACAGAAAGGAAGGGAGGGAGAAGGAAGGAAAAGAACAGAGAAAGAGAAACAAACATTGATTTGTTGTTTTACTTATGTATGCATTACTTGGTTGATTCTATGTTGACTGAGGATCAAACTGGCAATCTTGGTGTATTGGGACGATGCTCTAACCAACTGAGCTACTTGGCCAGGGCATATACAGGTATTTTTTTTTCTTTTTCTGAAGTTGGAAACGGGCAGGCAGTCAGACAGACTCCCGCATGCGCCCAACCAGGATCCACCCGGCATGCCCACCAGGGGGTGATGCTCTGCCCATCTGGGGCTGTCGCTCTGTTGCAACCAGAGCCATTCTAGCGCCTGAGGCAGAGGCCATAGAGCCATTCTCAGCACCCGGGCCAACTTTGCTCCAATGGAGCCTTGGCTGCAGGAGGGGAAGAGAGAGACAGAGAGGAAGGAGAGGGGGAGGGGTGGAGGAAAAGATGGGCGCCTCTCCTGTGTGCCCTGGCCGGGAATTGAACCTGAGACTCCCGCACATTAGGCCGATGCTCTACCACTGAGCAAACCGGCCAGGGCCGTTTGAAATATTTTTTCACCTTACTTTTATTACACATTTACATCAAAATTTTTTTTAATGCTTATTGATTAGAGAGAGGAAGAAAGAGAGAGAGAGAGAGAGAGACAGGAACATTGATCTGTTCCTGTAGAGGCCCTGACTGGGGATCAAACTGACGTCTGCACAGTGGGACGAAGCTCTAACCAACTGAGGTATCAGGCTAGGGCCACATTTACATTTTTAAAGTTAAGAATAAGGTATATGTAGTAATACCTAGCTTATTTCACCTAACATTACATTTGATCATCTCCCTTACTAACTTTTTTCTCCCTCATTAACTTTTGAAAAGTTTTTGTATAGTATTTACATATTGTATACAATTAAATATTTCCCTATTATTGTATGTTTGTTTCCAGTTCTCTCATATTATAAATATGCTGCAAAAGATTATCCTTGGGCCCTGACCGGTTGGCTCAGTGGTAGAGCGTCGGCCTGGCATGCGGGAGTCCCAGGTTCAATTCCCGGCCGGGGCACACAGGAGAAGCACCCATCTGCTTCTCTAGCCCTCCCCCTCTCCTTCCTCTCTGTCTCTCTCTTCCCCTCCTGCAGCCAAGGCTCCATTGGAGCAAAGTTTGCCCGGGCACTGAGGATGGCTCT
The DNA here is from genome assembly GCF_036850765.1 of Saccopteryx bilineata. Taxonomy (NCBI): domain Eukaryota; kingdom Metazoa; phylum Chordata; class Mammalia; order Chiroptera; family Emballonuridae; genus Saccopteryx; species Saccopteryx bilineata. Next base: position 117,738,070 of record NC_089492.1, on the reverse strand, counting down.
ATGGCTTCTGTCTCAGGTGCTAGAATGGCTCTGATTGCAGCAGAGGGGCAGAGCATCCCCCCATGGTGGGCGTGTGAGTGGATCCCGGTCGGGTAGTCTGTCTGACTGCCTCCCCGTTTCCAACCTCAGAAAAGTACAAAAAAAAAATTATCCTTGTATATAAATTAAAAAAAAAATTCAATCTACTGATTTGAGAGGGAGAGAGATAGAGGAAGAGGAATGGAAACAGAGATCTGTTCTTGTATGTGCCCTGACCAAGGATCAAACCAGCAACCTCTGTGCTTTGGGATGATGCTTTAACCAATTGAGCTATCTAGCCAGGGCTATGTAAATCTTTTAGTGCATCACTATTTTTTGTTTAAGTGAGAGGAGGGGAGATAGATAGACACCTGCATGCACCTCGACCAGGGTCCACCTGGCAACCTGTCTGGGACTGATGCTCAAATCAAGGGAGCAATTTTTAGTGCCTAAGTCTGACACACTGGGACCAACCAAGCTATCCTCAGCGTTTGGGGCCAGAGCTCAAACTGGTGGAACCACTGGCTTTGGGAGGGAAAGAGAGAGAAGAGAGAGGGGGAGAGAAACAGATGGTTGCTTCTCTTGTGTGCCCTGACTGGGAATCGAACCTGGGCTGTCCATACACTAGCTGACTTTCTATCCAGTGAAGCAACTGGCCAGGGCCTGTTTTTTCTTCTTTGTAAACATTTTTGTTTCTTTTTTTTTTTTAATCCTCATCACTGGTTCTTTTAAGATAGATTCTTAGGGCTCCGGGCTGGTTGACTTAGTGGTAGAATGTCGGCCTAGTGTGTGGAAGTCCTGGGTTCGATTCTTGGTCAGGGCACACAGGAGAAGCGCCCATTTGCTTCTCCACCCTTCCCCCTCTCCTTCCTCTCTCTCTCTCTCTCTCTCTCTCTCTCTCTCTCTCTCTCTCTCTTCCCCTCCTGCCCTCCTGCAGCCATAGCTCGTTTAGAGTGAGTTGCCCCTGGGCACTGAGGATGGCTACATGGCCTCCACCTCAGATGCTAAAAAATGGCTTCGGTTGCAGTGGAACAAGGGCCCCACATGGGCAGATCATTGCCCTCTACTGGGCTTGCGGAGTGGATCCGGTCAGGGTGCATGTGGGTGTCTCTCTGCCTCCCATCCTTTCACCAGAAAAATAAAAAGAAAGAAAAAAGATAGATTCTTAGAAGTGATTACTGTGTCACAAATATGAACACATTTTTTATTTATATCTGCCAATTGCTTTCCAGAAAGGATATATTGATTTCCATTTATTCAGTAGTGTCATCATAACTTGGCCACTCTCACATGTGCAGAATATTATCCTTAAAAAAGTGTTATTTTGCCCTGGCCAGTTGCTCAGTGGATAGAGCGTCAGCCCAGTGTGCGGAAGCCCTGGGTTTGATCTCTGATCAGGGCACATATGACTGCTTCTCTTCCTTTCCTTTCTGCCTTCTCTTTTCTCCTCTCACAGTCAGTGGCTTTTTTGGTTTGAGTGTTGGCCACAGACGCTGAGAATAGCTCAGCTGATTCAAGCATCAGTCCCAGACAGTGTTGCTGGGTGGATCCTGATCAGGGTGCATGCAGGAGTCTGTCTCCCTCCTCTTGCTTAAAAAGAAAAATACGTTAATTTGGAAAAACATGTAATAACTAATTACTAGTGAGTTTAAGCACATATTTTTATTGGTATTTGCATTTAGTATTTTATGTATTGCCTGTGTTTTCCTACTTTTTGAGTTTTAATGTTTTGTATGAACTTATAAGAGCTGTTAAGTTATTAAGGATATCAACCGTTGGTCATATTAATCTTGTATTTTTTTTCCTGTTTTCTTTTTTCATTTTGGTATTTTTAATTATTGTTTTTTAAAACGTTTTACATTGTGCATCTCCATTTTTGCTTGTCTGAAACACAATTTATGATTATCATTACTTGCTAACACCATTATAACTTTTTTTTTTAAGATTTTATTTATTTATTATAGAGAAGGGGGGGAGGAGCAGGAAGCATCAACTCCCATATGTGCCTTGACCAGGCAAGCCCAGGGTTTTGAACCGGCAACCTCAGTATTTCCAGGTTGACGCTTTATCCACTGTGCCACCACAGGTCAGGCCATTATAACTCTTTATTGCCTGGAAAATAAAGTCCTAACTTCTTAGCCTGGCACATATATCGTATATAGCACAATTTGGACCAAACTTACCTCACTTTTTTGGTGTGTGTCGGGGGAGGATTTCTTAAATCTTTTTGGACCTATGTTAAAATGACTTATACCCTTTGGTTTAGAATACATACTTATGTAATACCCCATCATCTTTTTTTTTAAAAAGAAATTAATATCAGCTTCCCTTGTAGAATGATGAATTCCTTAAAGTCAGGAGCTATGGTATATTTCTTCTTACCCCAGTCCTAATACAATGCCTTGTAGAGAATAGATGCTTAGTAAACATTTTAGTTAATGAAAGATTGTGGTAGAAGAATGTGATTGTCTAGGTAAGTCATTGTTCTTGGAACTCTAGTCAGTCGTGATTTAGATATGAGAATTTCTGGATGAAGTATGCTGTAGCTGTAGATTATGGTATATCATCTATACTTTTTATTATTCATAAACCAGTAGGTTTTTTTTTTAAGCGAGAGACAAACACACACAGGAAGGGAGATGAGAAGCATCAACTTATAATCGTAGCACTTAAGTTGTTCATAGATTGCTTCTCATAGGTGCCTTGACTGGGGAGGGGGAGGGTCCAGCTGAGCCAGTGACCCCTTACTCAAGCCAGCGACCTTGGGCTCAAGCTGGCACATGTTTAAGCTGGCGACCCTGCACTGAGGCTGGTGAGCCCGAGCTCAAGCTGCATGAATTAGTGCTCAAGCTGGCAACCTTGGTGTTTCGAATGCTCTATCTACTGTGCCACCACTGGTCAGGCCCAGTCAGTATATACTTATAAAAAATAACGACCCTAACCTGGCCGCTGTCGACCTGGAATGCTGAGGTTGCTGGTTTGAAACTCTGGGCTTGACTGGTCAAGGCACTTAAAGAATCAGTGAACAACTAAAGTAAAGGAACTATTGAGTTGATACATTTTGCTCCACCCCCCCTTCTCTGTAAAATCAATAAATAAAATCTTGTAGAAAAGAAATCACTATCCTGACCATTTTAGTTAGTATACAACCAGGAGTTTTGATTTCAATATTTTTCCTTATGAGCTCTTTTCTGTTGGAGATTTGGTGTAATCTTTAGCCATTTTTCATTATAGTCTGGTTTAGGTTTCTAAAACATGTTGGGCATGTGTTGTCTATGGTATTTTGTGGCAGGAGAAAACATAAGAAACCCGTATCATTGGTTATTTACCTCTCTACCAGGGTGTTTAGTCTTTTTCAAAAATTGAAAGTGGCTTTGTTGTTTCTCATTTTTAAAAAGGATGATACCTTCTTTATTTTTTTTAAAAGAAAAACTCAAATAGTACAGGAAATGAAAATAAAATTAAGAGAATCTGAACTCTGTTTACCAAAGAAATAGTTTATGTTATGGTGAATATGTCTTAAGTCATTCTTTTCTCTTTACTCAGACACACCATTTAAAAATTATTTTATTGATTTGGGGGTTAGAGAGAGAGATAGAGAAGTGGGGAGGAGCAGGAAACATCAACTCGTAGTAGTTGCTTCTCATATGTGTCTTGACTGGGTAAGCCCAGGGTGTTGAACTGGCAATCAGCATTCCAAGTTGAATACTGACACTTGATTCTCTGAACCATCATGGGTCAAGTCTCATATACACTCTTTTATGTACATAAACTCATTACAGGTTACTCTATATCTTTTTATTTTTTTATTCATTTCAGTGAGAGAGGAAGGAGGAAGGGAGGGAGAGAGAGACAGAAATATTGAGCTGTTCCTGTATGTGCCTTGATCAGGGATTGAACTGACAACCTCCATGCTTCAGGACGGTTCTCCAACCAACCGAGTCATCTAGCCAGGGCTCTATATAATTTTTATTAATAAGATGTAGAGTCTGACCTGTGGTGGCGCAGTGGATAAAGCGGCGACCTGGAAATGCTGAGGTCGCCGGTTCGAAACCCTGGGCTTGCCTGATCAAGGCACATATGGGAGTTGATGCTTCCAGCTCCTCCCCCTTTCTCTCTCTCTGTCTCTCTCTCCCTTTCTCTCTCCTCTCTAAAAAAAATGAATAAAATAAAAAAATTAAAAAAAAAAAAGATGTAGGCACTTTTATGCTAATATACACTTACATTGTAATTTTTTTTTTTGTATTTTTACAAAGTTAGAAGGGGGGGGTAGGCAGACTCCCACATGTGCCCGACTGGGATCCACCCAGCATGCCCACCAGGGGGTGATGCTTGGCCGTTCTGGGGTGTTGCTTCACTGCAGTTGGAGCCATTCTAGCACCTGAGGCAGAGGCCATGGAGCCATCCTCAGCACTCAGGCCAACTTTGCTCCAATGGAGGTTGTGGGAAGGGAAGAGAGAGATAGAGAGAAAGGAGGAGGGGGAAGGGTGGAGAAGCAGATGGGTGCTTCTCCTATGTGCCCTGGCAGGGAATCGAAACCAGGACTTCCACGTGGCAGGTCGACACTCTACCGCTGAGCCAACCGGCCAGGGCCTACATAGTAATTTTTAATGCCTTGAATATAGTACAGTGGTACCTTGAGATACAAGTTTAATTTGTTCTGTAACCGAGCTCATAAGTCAGTCAACTCATATATCAAACAAATTTCTCCCATTTAAAATAACTGAAATAGATTTAATCTGTTCCAGCCCTGTGAAACATCCCCAAACCATCCTAAATTATGAAAAAAGACATGTTTTAATTAAACACACATGTATACTTTACCAGTGCATAACAAAATATATGAAATAAAAGAAAAAGTGTTATTTAGTACTGTATTCTTACCTTGGAGACAGACGAGTGCAGCTAATGGAGGTGAATGGCGGAGGAGGAGGGAGGGAGGAAGGGATGCAGGCACTGTAGACACGTAAACTAAAATTGCACTTTCTTAACACTAAATGTAAACTAAAACTGCATTTTCTTTAAACAAAACTAAAACTGCACTTTCTTTACTTAAAATGAAACCACAAAAACTTAATTGTAAAAAAAATGCACTTTCTTAACTTTAAACTTAACCTAAGCTGAACATTATGTATTTTTCATTTAATCATCACCTGTTTTTGCTTTTTTTGGCTGCTCTTTTGGCACTTTCACTTGCAGGACTTTTGAATAAAAATCTATCCAAAGAGGTTTGCTTTTGCCTGCCTTTTAAAATGTTACGGAAGTGTGACAAACAAATGTCATTAAAAAGTGCTGAAGCATGACCAGTTGAAACTTTTTCGGGTGTTTCTTTTTTTTTTTTTAATTATTTTTATTTATTCATTTTAGAGGGGAGAGAGAGAGGGAAAGAGAGAGAAAGAGAGAGAGAAGGGGGGGAGGAGCAGGAAGCATCAACTCCCATATGTGCCTTGACCGGCAAGCCCAAGGTTTTTTTTATTTTTTATTTTTTATTTTTATTTTTTTATTTTATTTATTCATTTTAGAGAGGAGAGGGAGAGACAGAGAGAGAGAAGGGGGGAGGAGCTGGAAGCATCAACTCCCATATGTGCCTTGACCAGGCAAGCCCAGGGTTTCGAACCGGCAACCTCAGCATTTCTAGGTTGACTCTATCCACTGCGCCACCACAGGTCAGGCAAGCCCAAGGTTTTGAACCACCGACCTCAGCGTTCCAGGTCGGTACTTGATCCACTGTGCCACCACAGGTCAGGCTCGGGTGTTTCTTTTCAATGAAACTTGAAAGCTTCTCCCACATTGCCAGCATGTCTTTTTTTTTGAAATTTTATTTATTTTTTACAGAGACAGAGAGTGAGTCAGAGAGGGATAGACAGGGACAGACAGACAGGAATGGAGAGAGACGAGAAGCATCAATCATTAGTTTTTCATTGCGCGTTGCAACACCTTAGCTGTTCATTGATTGCTTTCTCATATGTACCTTGACCACGGGCCTTCAGTAGACCGAGTAAACCCTTGCTTGAGCCAGCGACCTTGGGCTCCAGCTGGTGAGCTTTTTGCTCAAGCCAGATGAGCCCGCACTCAAACTGGCGACCTCGGGGTCCCGAACCCAGGTCCTCTGCGTCCCAGTCCAACGCTCTATCTACCACGCCACCGCCTGGTCAGGCCATTTTTGCATTTTTTACTAACTTTTTGCGTGCTATCACGGGGCCAAAGAAAGTGAGTGCAAAGGACAGTGGTGAGAAGAGAATGATGTCCATATAAGTAAAGCAAGAAATAATAGAAAAACATGAGCGTGGTGTACAAGTGATGGTGACCTCGGGGTCTCGAACCTAGGTCCTCTGCCTCCCAGTCCGACGCTCTATCCACTGCGCCACCGCCCAGTTAGGCGCCAGCATGTCTTTAATTTCACTTGTAGAAATCACTTCTTCCGACTCTACCTCCTCCTCACTACTAATCTCTTGCAGAAGCTCCATATGTTGCATCATCTGTAGCTCCTTCCACTCGTCAGTTGAGAGTTCCTCCTCATGTTCCTCGACGAGCTCGTTTACATCACCCTCATCTACCTCCAGACCCATCGACTTTCCAAGGGATACAATCTCCTCCAATGCTTCTACCTTGGTCTCGGTCTTTGGTTCGAATCCTTCGAAGTCTCTGTCTGCAACAACATCAGGCCATAACTTTTTCCATGCCGAATTCAAGGTTCTTCTTAAAACCTCTTGCCATGCCAAGTCAATAATGCGTAAACCTATCACGATGTTGTAGTGATCTTTCCAAAACTCTCGAAGGGTTAGATTTGTATTCTCAAGTCACCTCAGAGCAGCAGCAGAACAAGTGCTTTGTGTAAAGCTTTTTATTTTATTTTTTAATTTTTTGTATTTTTCTGAAGCTAGAAACTGGGAGAGACAGTCAGACTCCCACATGCGCCGACTGGGATCCACCCGGCACGCCCACCAGGGGGCGACGCTCTGCCCACCAGGGGGCGATGCTCTGCCGCCTGGGGCAGCGGCGAAGGAGCCATCCCCAGCGCCTGGGCCATCTTTGCTCCAATGGAGCCTGGGCTGCGGGAGGGGAAGAGAGAGACAGAGAGGAAGGAGAGGGGGAGGGGTGGAGAAGCAGATGGGCACTTCTCCTGTGTGCCCTGGCCGGGAATCGAACCTGGGACTTCTGCACGCCAGGCCGACGCTCTACCACTGAGCCAGCTGGCCAGGGCGTGTAAAGCTTTTTAAAGTTGGAAATGACTTGCTGATCCATAGGTTGCAAGATTGAGGTCATATTGGGTGGGAGGTAGAGGACTTTCACGAATTTGAACTCATCGAGAATGTCATCTTCAAGACCAGGTGGGTGGGCTGGAGCATTATCAAGGATTAGTAATGCTTTCATTGGGACTTTATTTTCTTGAAGATATTTCTTCACTGCAGGACCAAAGTCGAGATTTACCCATTCAATAAAAAACTGCCACATAACCCACACCCTAGCATTGGCGTGCCACATAACCTGCAGTTTTTCTTTAAGAATCTTGAGAGTCTTAAAGGCTCGAGGATTTTCGGAATGATACACTAGCAGTGGCTTTACTTTATAGTCACCGCTAGCATTTGCACACAATGCAAGGGTCAGACAGTCCCTAATGGGTTTATGGCCTGGCAGCTTCTTGTCCTCTGCAGTGATGAAAGTCCTCTGGGGCATTTTTTTCCCAAAACAATCCTGTTTTGTCACAGTTGAACACTTGTTGGGGGATGTAGCCTGCCTTTGCGATAAGCGGGGCAAAATGTGCAATGTACTCCTCAGCTGCCGCAGCACTCGCAGCTTCACCATGCCTCACTGCAGAGTGGATGTCAGATCTTTTCTTGAAAATTTCAAACCAGCCGTGACTTGCCTTAAACGTATCTTCTGCCTCTTTTTTTTTGTGGCAGACACACAGAGAGAGTCAAGTACAGACAGACAGGAAGGGAGGGAGATGAGAAAAATCATTTCTTCGTTGCGGTTCCTTAGTTGTTCATTGACTGATTTCTCATATGTGCCTTGATTGGGGGGGGGGGACTGCAGCAGACTGAGTGACCCCTTGCTCGAGCCAGCAATCTTGGGCTCAAGTGGTGAGCCTCGCTCAAACCAGATGAGCCCGCGCTCAAGCTGGTGACCTCGGGGTCTCGAACCTGGGTCCTCTACATCCCAGTCCAATGCTCTATCTACTGTGCCACCACCTGGTCAGGCACTGCTGCCTTTTTTGAGGTTGATGGTTATTTCTTCTTCAAGTCACCGAAAATAATACGTGCCTTTTCACATATTATAGTCTCCGTCACTGTATCTCCGTCATTGTATCTCCTGCCAGCTCTTTCTCTTCCACCCACACCAGCAGAAGCTTCTCCATTTCTTTATGGATATTTGTCCTTAATTGGGACAGAATTGTAGTTCCTTTTGCTGGATTTGTGCTTTTGATGGCATCCTTTTGTTTAAGGATGGTACAAATTGTAGATGTATTGTGGTGATACAGCCTTGCCAGTTAAATCACTTGTACACCACGCTCATGTTTTTCTATTATTTCTTGCTTTACTTATATGGACATCATTCTCTTCTCACCACTGTCCTTTGCACTCACTTTCTTTGACCCCGTGATAGCACGCAAAAAGTTAGTAAAAAATGCAAAAATGGCCTGACCAGGCGGTGGCGTGGTAGATAGAGCATTGGACTGGGATGCAGAGGACCTGGGTTCGGGACCCCGAGGTCGCCAGCTTGAGTGCGGGCTCATCTGGCTTGAGCAAAAAGCTCACCAGCTGGAGCCCAAGGTCGCTGGCTCAAGCAAGGGTTTACTCGGTCTACTGAAGGCCCGTGGTCAAGGCACATATGAGAAAGCAATCAATGAACAGCTAAGGTGTTGCAACGCGCAATGAAAAACTAATGATTGATGCTTCTCGTCTCTCTCCGTTCCTGTCTGTCTGTCCCTGTCTATCCCTCTTACTGACTCACTCTCTGTCTCTGTAAAAAAAAAAAAAATTAAAAAAACCAAAAATGATGCAAGAACGAGTACAGTGCATGAGATTCGACCTGATTCTGCAGTTAACACCTGAGAAAGAACGAGATGCTGGTGTTGTGCTGCCGATACTGGACCTGTGCACCAACGCGCCAACTAGTGGCAGCTTTCCGAATCATGACTCATATCTCGGAATTTTGCTCAGATCTCGAACAAAAATACGTACCGAGTCGCAGCTCGTATCTTAAAAATTCATATGTTGGTCTGCTCGTATCTCAAGGCACCACTGTATTCCATTATTTGGTAACTTAACCAGTCCTTGACTGTCAGGCAGTTCATTGGAGTATTATATATCTTTCTGTAATTGTCTGAGTATCAGCTTGAATATATTGAAATCAGATTGCTGAGTAGCTCATACAGCATATCTGGGAGGAAATCTGGCAATATGATAAAACTTAAAAAAATGTCTTCTAACATCAGCGTATATGCTTCATAGTCAAAGTGTTTATTTTTATTTTTTTTTAAATTTTATTTATTTTTAGAGAGGAGAGAGAGAGGGAGAGAGACAGAGAGAGAGGAGAGAGAGACAGTTGAGCTGAAAGCATCAACTCCCATATGTGCCTTGACCAGGCAAGCCCAGGGTTTCGAACCGGCGACCTCAGCATTTCTAGGTCGACGCTTTATCCACTGAGCCACCACAGGTCAGGCAAAGTGTTTATTTTGATTCTTAGCTTTGTGGGTCTGAATTAGCAATGTACTGATTCAAAACCACCATAAGACAAAATAGGAGGGTACTTTTTATTCTGGGTAACTTTGCTGCCAGACCAATGAACTGTATTTCGATTATTGAGAAAGGCTTAGTAACCCATGATGAATGTAGAAGTATATGAGTTGTATGTAGTAAGACTACTAGCTCAGAATAAAGTGAGCCTTAAGAAAATGCTTAAGACACTGGCCAGTTGGCTCAGTGGTAGAGCGTCAACCTGGTGTGTGAATGTCCTACATTCAATTCACAATTAGGGCACACAGGAGAAGTGGCCATCTGCTTCTCTACCCCTCTTGTTTCTCTCTTTCTCTCTCTTTTTTCCTCTCTTGCAGCCATGGCTCAATTGGAGCGAGTTGGCCCCGGGTCCTGAGGATGGCTCCATGGCCTCTGTCTCAGGCCCGAAGAGCTTGGTGGCTGAGCAACCAAGTGATGCCCTGTATGGGCTGAGCATAGCCCCTTTGTGGGCTTGCTGGGTGAATCCCAGTCAGAGCGCATGCGGGGGTCTGTCTCTGCTTCCCGTCCTTTCACTAAATAAAAACAAAACAAGGAATGCTTAAGACAATAGGGCTTTTAAAGTTGTGTTCAAAGTAAGAAAATAAGTAATAGGGACAGTGGACGGGAAAGTGGTATAATAGAGTGTGGTGGTCAGCAGAATGTTGTTTTACTCTAATAGTGCTTTGTTTCCTTTCCTATCTAAGGGGTGTCCCCAAACTGGCAAGATAAAACATATTAAGAGGGAATCTTGTCTGACCAGGTGGTGGTGCAGTGGATAGAGTGTCGGACTGGGATGAGGAGGACCCAGGTTCGAAACCCCTAGGTCGCCGGCTTGAGCGCAAGCTCATCTGTCTTGAGCGTGGGCTCACCAGCTTGAGCACGGGCTCACCAGCTTGAGCGCAGGGTTGCTGGTTTGAGCATGGGATCATAGACATGACCTCATGGTTACTGGCTTGAGCCCAAAGGTTGCTGGCTTGAAGCTCAAAGTCGCTGGCTTGAGCAACCAAGGGATCACTCGCTCTGCTGGAGACCTCCCTCCCTGTCAAGGCACATATTGAGAAAGCAATCAATGAACAACATAGGAGCTGAAACAAAGGCCTGATGTTTCTCATCTCTCTCCCTTCCTGTTTGTTCCTATCTGTCCCTTCCTCTGTTTCTCTTCCTGTCTCTGAGACATACACACACGGGAATCTAACTTCCAAATTGTTAGACTAATGAGGAATATTGAGAGCTTTGTTAGTAGTGTTAAGAGTTAAAATCGCCAGGTTTGGGCAGATCCCATCCAGTGAAGCTGATAGAGCTATAGTCTTCTGCTTGTGAAGTTTTAGTTCTTAAGTTTACAGAAGAGCAGAAATTGGCAAGTATTGTCTTAGGTTATTTTTTTCCCTCTCACTTTGAGAACTAGAAGAGAAACTTGTCATTATTAAATAATCGCTTAGTAAAGAGTGAAAGGGTAATAAAAAGTTGGCAAGGCACTAATTAGTAACATATTAAACCAATCTCATATTTTTTCTTTTATCTGGAAACCAGTATCGTAAAACATGGAAATGCCACTGTAGATACGACATATTTTGACTACATTAAGACCCTTGACAGAATCTGATGCTATCCTTGTGAGAAAGATAAGGTGTATTTTTTTGTCAACCTGGAGGGACATGACTGCTAGCAAGCCACAGGCTCTTGGCCTTAATTCTTTGCTCTTTAAGCTTTTCAGTAATGAGCCTTCGTTTATAAACTGGGCATTTGACTGGAATTGGTCCTGTTTCAAGGGAGTGAGGGAGACTTTGGAACCTTTTCCCTTGTTTTAAAATGAAAAGCTCATTTTGGTCTGTTATTAATTGTGGTATAAGGTATTTTTTAGGGAGAAAGGGTATAGCTGCTTTATAAATATGCTTGAAAACCAGAATATTTTGTGGGTGCTCAAAAAGCCAACACAACATGAAACACTCTTCAAGTATACATATAAGCATTATGCCCAGGTGATAGGAGATAGTGTACTGTGCTTGAACAGTTGGGATAGTACTGTGTTACATTATATACTATATATTGATGATAACCTACTTCTGAAGTGATTTGAACACCAGGTAGTTTTACTTTTTTCATTGAACCTCACAAAATTTGTGAGAAATACAATGATTTGGCCAAGGTTACAAAGCTAATAAGTAGTATAGCTAGGACTGGAATTTAGTTCTTATTTGTACTCATTATACTTTTCGTTAATGGTTTTTTGTTTTTTTTTTTTTTTTTTTGGTATTTTTCTGAAGCTGGAAACGGGGAGAGACAGTCAGACAGACTCCCACATGCACCCGACCGGGATCCACCCAGCACGCCCACCAGGGGCGATGCTCTGCCCCTCCGGGGCGTTGCTCTGTCGCTACCAGAGCCACTCTAGCACCTGGGGCAGAGGCCAAGGAGCCATCCCCAGTGCCCGGGCCATCTTTGCTCCAATGGAGCCTTGGCTGCGGGAGGGGAAGAGAGAGACAGAGAGGAAGGAGAGGGGGAAGGGTGGTGAAGCAGATGGGCGCTTCTCCTGTGTGCCCTGGCCGGGAATTGAACCCGGGACTTCTGCACGCCAGGCCGACGCTCTACCACTGAGCCAACTGGCCAGGGCCTGTTAATGATGTTTTATTTTTAATTTATTAATTTGAGAGAGATAAACATCTATTATTTATTTTTAGAGAGAGAGAGATGGACAGACAGGAAGGGAGATGAGACGCTATTTGACCAGGGTGTATTTTTCTTTTCTTTTTTAATGTGTTTTGTTTATTTTAATGTAAAAATAGTTTAACTCAACAAATCAGCTAAAATAAATGCACCCTTTTTTACTGGGGAGTTTCACAGATGGTATCATTTGCTTCCTGATTCTAAATGTTGGTCTCCAATTTTGTAAGAAATTCATTTCAAAGTGTCTCCTGTCATTATGATGAATGCTAAGCCTGGCTTCTCTGACTGAATAGTGTGGCATTTCTGCCCCTGCCACTCTCCTTTTCTGTTCTCCAGACAAAAATTCCACCATTACCTCTTTCAAACTGAAAGGCAAAAAGACCTTTCCCCAAGCTGCGAGGCTGTTACCAAGCGACAACTTGTCACCGTTAAAATGTTGATTAAAAAAAAAAATGATGTTCTTTTCTGCCACTGAACCTTTTATATATGCCTAGAACTTACCACCTTTCTGTGCCTTCAAGTCTTTTTACTTTTCAATTTTATTTGTGTATTGATTTTCGAGAGAGATTATAGAAACATTGATTTGTTTTTCCATTCAGTCGTGCACTATTTCCCATGTGTCCTCTGACTGTGTATCAAACCTGCAACCTTGTTGTTTCAGGACAATGCTTTCAACTGACTAACTGGCCAGGGTATGCAAGCCATATTTAATGTTGCATGTACTGAATTGATTTTTTTTGGTCTTCCTTAAATCTTTATGTTTAAATGTTTTTTTCCAGTGTATAATAAATATATTGAATGTTTGACATGTGTCAAGCATTGTGCAGGACACTGTGGTAGATGCAGTACATTTAGGTGGATATCTTCCACAAAGGAATGTTATAGTCCTATATATATATATATATATATATATATATATATATATAGTCCAATATATATATAGTGATCTCTGGAATCTGACTGACCTGAGTTCAAATCCTGTTCCTGTCATTTATTAGATCTTTGGCCTTGGTTAAGTTTCCTAACCTCTTAGTGCCTTCTTCCTTATTTGAAAATAAGGGTAATAATACCCAAAAGATACACCTGGTAGGGATTTTGTGAAGGATTAAATAAGATAATGCATACTAGCACTTAACAGCACCAGCATAAGAAATATACAAAAAGCTTGACCAGGCAGTGGTGCAGTAAATAGATTGTCAGCTTGGGATGCAGAGGACCCAAGTTCGAAACTCCCAAGATCGCTGGTTTGAGCGCAGGCCCACCAGCTTGAGTGCAGGGTTGCTGGCTTGAGTGTGGGATTATAGACATGACCCCGCATTGTTGCTGGCTTGAGCCCAGAGGTTGCTGGCTTGAAGCCCAAGGTCACTGGCTTGAGCAAGGGGTCACTTGCTCTGCTGGAGTCCCCCAGTCAAGGCACATATAAAAAAGCAATTAATGAAAAACTAAGGTGCCGCAACAAAGAATTGATGCTTCTCATTTCTTTCCCTTCCTGACTGTCCCTATCTGTCTCTGTCTCACTAAAACAAAACAGACACACACACATATTATCTTCTCAACAGCGTGAAAAGAGAATTTTCATAAAATACATGTAGCTGAAGCACATTGGAAGGAATTCAGATTTTGATAAGATTGGAGAAGTCTTCATTGAATTGATAGAATTTAAATTGATCTTTGAGCATTTAAAAAAATGATTGGAATTGGAGAAATGGCTATTTTAGTAAAAATTTTAAAGGAAAAGTAAACATAGTTTGTCTTCAAATTTCACAAAGACCTTTTTTCCCTTCCTCTGGTTTTATTTTCTTCTATTTTCTGTATGATTTTTGCTCTTCAACTCTTTCTTTTTTATTTCACTCCAGAGTTCTCGAGCTTTTGAAATCTGGCTTCTGCTTTTGATTAAGAACTATAGCCTGACCTGTGGTGGCGCATTGGATAAAGCGTCGCCCTGGAAATGCTGAGGTTGCTGGTTCGAAACCCTGGGCTTGCCTGGTCAAGGCACATATGGGAGTTGATGCTTCCAGCTCCTCCCCCCCTTCTCTCTCTCTGTCTCTCCTCTCTCTGTCTCTCCCTCTCCTCTCTAAAATGAATAAATTAAAAATTAAAAAAAAAACAAAACTATAGTATATTATCACAAGTCACCAGTGGCCTCCTGTTTACCAAAGCAAATGGATAGGTTTTCTGTGTAACTTTTCACATAGATGAGTGTTTTCTCTTTCTGTTACACTAAAATTTTTTTTTCATGCTCATGGATATAGTATATATATGTGTAAAAAGCTTTGAAAATACTGACATAAAACATTGGTAATTAATAACATTATTAAAATTTTACATAGTCCCCTTTATCTGCCATTTTGTTTTTTGCTATTTGAAGTACTGGTGGTCAACTGCAGTCCAAAAATATTGAGTGGAAGATTTAAAGAATAAAGAATTTGTAAGTTTTAAGTTGCGGGCTGTCTGAATAGTGTGATAAAATGTTGCACTTCACCTCTCTGTCCTGCTCAGAATGTGAATCTTGCCCAAAACACCAGAGTAATGATGCTGGCAATTTGGAATGTAAAATACAGGCTGTAAAGTGCGTGCATGTATAGGAAAAACATAGGTTCAGTACTGTCTACGGTTTTAGGTATTCTCTGGGGGTTTTAGAATCTATCTCCCACAGATAAGGGAGGACTATTGTATATTATTCTAATATTCAGTGAATATATATTAAAAAATTGAGTTCTTACATAATGTTTGCTTTTTAAATGAACATTTTCTCATATTGTTATTTGTATCTGAGAACAGAATTTAATGGCAGTCTGCTGTTCATTTTTTGTTACTGTTCATATTTGAATGTAACATTTAACTAGTGTTTTTCTGTTAAAAATATAGTTATGAGTCTGACCAGGTGGTGGCGCAGTGAATAGAGCGTTGGACTGGGATGCAGACGACCCAGGTTCGAGACCCTGAGGTTGTCATCTTGAGTGTGGGCTCATCTGGTTTGAGCAAAGCTCACCAGCTTGGACCCAAGATTTTTTTAATTTTTTTATTTTTTTACAGAGACAGAGCGTCAGAGTGAGGGATAGACAGGGACAGACAGACAGGAACAGAGAGATGAAAGCATCAATCATTAGTGTTTCGTTGCACATTGCGACACCTTAGTTGTTCATTGATTGCCCTCTCATATGTGCCTTGACCGTGGGCCTTCAGCAGACCGAGTAACCCTTTGCTTAAGCCAGCGACCTTGGGTCCAAGCTGGTAAATTTTTGCTCAAACCAGATGAGCCCATGCTTAAGCTGGTGACCTCAGGGTCTCGAACCTGGGTCTTCCGCATCCCAGTCCGACGCTCTATCCACTGTGCCACCGCCTGGTCAGGCTAAACATTTTATTGTTTAATTAATTATCTGGTTTTAATTTAGTTGCTCTATGATATATAAGGTCTACTGGAAAGTTCTGTCCGTTTCTATCACAAGTTTCGACACGTAAGCACATGTTTATTTGGCGCATGTGTGCCTTTCTATTTTTATCACTTAATGTATACATACTGACGTAGCAAATTAACTAAAAGTTGATTCATGTTAGTCTTATGTGTGAAGCGATAGTGTACCCATGGCTACTGATAAAGTTCATTTACGCCACTGTAATTTTTACGAATTTCAACAAGGAAGAAATGCTACAGAAGCATGTCTGTCGCATCTACCATATTCCCCGGGCTTAGCACCCTCCGACTATCACTTGTTTTTGTCCTTACAAAATTTTTTAAAAATATTTTTATTTATTTATTTATTTTAGAGAAGGGAGAGGGGGGGAGAAAGAGAGAGAGAGAGAGAGAGAGAGAAGAGAGGAGCAGAAAGCATCAACTCCCATATGTGCCTTGACTAGGCAAGCCCAGGGTTTTGAGTTGGCGACCTCAGTGTTTTCAGGTTGACACTTTATCCACTGCGCTACCACAGGTCAGGCCTTACAAAATTTTTTGAAGGGCAAAATATTCAAAAATGAAGAAGATATTAAACAAGCACTGGTTCAGTTTTTCGCATCAAAAGATAAAACATTTTTCAAAAATGGGATATACAAATTGCCCTCATGCTGGCAAGAAATCAATAATAATGGCAATTATATTATTTAATAAAGTTTATTGATGGTAAGAAAAATTTGTATTTTGTTTTATTCCAAAAACGGAAAGAACTTTCTGGTAGACCGTATATTTATTTTAGTACCTGGCAGTATTAAGTCAAATAGCTACTGAAAAGTTATTACTTGAGATGAAACTTAACTCTCTTGTTTGTTGCATTGCTCTTTTCCATTCTGTTGAAATTAAAATAATTTTTTCCCCATTGATTTGAGAGACAGAGAACGGAATGGAGAGAGATAGAATTGTTCATTTATTTATTTATTTTTTGTCAGAGGGATAGATAGGGACAGACAGACAGGAATGGAGAGAGATGAGAAGCATCAATCACCAGTTTTTCATTGCGACACCTTAGTTGTTCATTGATTGCTTTCTCATATGTGCCTTGACCGCGGGCCTTCAGCAGACCGAGTGAACCCTTGCTTGAGCCAGCAGCCTTGGGTCCAATCTGGTGAGCTTTTTGCTCAAGCCAGATGAGCCCACGCTCAAGCTGGCGACCTTGGGGTCTTGAACCTGGGTCCTTCACATCCCAGTCCGACACTATCCACTGTGCCACCGCCTGGTCAGGCAGAATTGTTCCATTTAGTTGTGCACTCATTGAGTGCTTCTGGTAGGTGCCCTGACTGGGAACTGATCCCGCGACCTCAGCGGGTCAGAACTATCCACTGAACCACACCTGTCCAGGGCTCTATTGGAATTTTTATTGAAATTGCATAATTCATAAGTAGAGTTAATGTCTTACAGTAAACAGCCTAACACTGCATCAAGCCTGGTCACTGGCTTGAGCAAGGTGTTACTCGCTCTGCTGTAGCCCCCTGGTCAAGGCACATATGAGAACGTAATCAGTCAACAGCTAAGGAGCTGCAACGAAGAATTGATGCTTCTCATCTCTCTCCCTTCCTGTCTGTCCCTATCTGTCCCTTTCTCTGACTCACTCTCTGTCATAAATAAATAAAAATCTTGAGAATATATTTAATAAGATGTATATATAATCTATTGAATGGAAAATGATTAAACCAAGAAAAGGAATGAGGTTCTGGTGCATGCTTCAAAATGAATTCTAAAAATGTGCCTCTTTTTTCTCTCTTTGTTTTTATTATGTGGTTTGTAGTCTTGTTTTTTGGTATGAGTGGTAGTTTTTAAACTTCATTATATATTCTTTTTAAGTGAGAGGAAGGATGATAGACTCTCGCAGGCACCCCAACCCACAACTGGTATAGGACCGATGCTCGAGTCAACCAATCTATTTTTAGTGCCTGAGGCTGATGCTTTTGGACCAACTGATCTGTCCTCAGTTCCCAGGGCCAGTATTTGAACCAATTGAGCCACTGGCTGCAGGAGAGGGAGAGGGAAAGAAGGGACAAATGGAGAGGAAGAGAAGCAGATGGTTGCTTCTCTTGTGTGCCCTGACTGGGAGTCAAACCTGGGATGTCCATTTGCTGGGCCAATGCTCTATCCACTGATCCTACCTGCCAGGGCCTATATTTTTAAATGTTTTTAAAGTAAAAGTTTTTTTATTAACTTTATCATAGAAAAATTAGTAAGTGGGAAGGTTCATGGCAGTAATAATTTGTATACTCGTCCGTCACCCAATCAACAAGTTATCAACTCATGGACAAATCTGTTTTATTTGAATCATACTCATTCCCTTTCTTCCACTTAATGGATGATTTTGAAGCAAGTCCAGGTATTGTATATTGCCTGTATTTATTTCAATATAGTTCTCTACAAACAACATTTTTTTTTTTTTTTTGAGTGAGAGACAGAGAGGGGAACAGATAGGGACAGACAGGAAGGGAGAGAGATGAGAAGCATCAGTTCTTTGTTGCAGCTCCTTAGTCTCCTTAGTTGTTCATTGATTTCTTTTCTCATATGTTTCTTTCTTTCTTTTTTTTTTAATTTTATTTATTTATTTATTTTTTACAGAGACAGAGAGTGAGTCAGAGAGAGGGATAGACAGGGAGAGACAGACAGTAACAGAGAGAGATGAGAAGCGTCAATCATTAGTTTTTCATTGCGCGTTGCAACACCTTAGTTGTTCATTGATTGCTTTCTCACATGTGCCTTGACCGCGGGCCTTCAGCAGGCTGAGCAACCCCTTGCTGGAGCCAGCGACCTTGGGTCCAAGCTGGTGAGCCTCGCTCAAACCAGATGAGCCCGCACTCAAGCTGGCGACCTCGGGGTCTCGAACCTGGGTCCTTCCGCATCCCAGTTCGACGCTCTATCCACTGCGCCACCACCAGGTCAGGCTCTCATATGTTTCTTGATCAGGGTGGGGGGGCTACAACATAGCGAGTGACCCCTTGCTTAAGCTAGTGAGTGGCCTTGGGCTCAAGCCAGCGACCTTGGGCTTCAAGCCAGCAACCTTTGGGCTCCAGCCAGCGACCCGGCACTCAAGCCGGTGAGCCCACACTCAAGCCGAATGAGCCTGCACTCAAGGTTTCGAACCTAGGCCCTCTGCGTCCCAGTCCAGCGCTCTATCCACTGAACCATCACCTGGTCAGGCTTACAAGAAACACTTTTGAAGTGCATAAATACAGTATCACCATAGCTAAAAATGAGCACTTTCAAAAAAATTTAATATATACAATTTTTTAACTTATTGATTTGAGAGAGAGAGAGAGAGAGAGAGAGAGGGGAACATATATTCCTGTATGTGCCCTGACCTGGGATCAAATCAGCAACCTCAACACTTCAGGAAGACAGATTCTGACCAACGAAGCCATCCAACCAGGGAATGGTAGAGCACTTTCTTTACTCTTAAAATTTTTACTTATTTATTTTAGGTGAGAGGAGGGTAAATAGTGAGACAGACTCCCGCATGTGCCCCGACCAGGATCCACATGGCAACCCCATCATAGGCCAATGCCTGAATAAACTGAGCTATCCTCAGCACCTGAGGCCGTTGCACTCCAAAGGAGTTATTCTCATTGCCCTGGCCATGTTTGAACCAATGGAGCCACTGGCTGTGCGAGGGAAAGAGGAAGAGGGAGGGAAGCAGATGGTCACTTACTCTGTGTGCCCTGACTGGGAATTGAACCCAGGAATTCCCATACACCGGGCCAACGCTCTTTCCACTGAGCTACTGCCCAGGTCCAAAGAGCTAGCTTGCTTGCTTGCTTTTTTTCTTGCTTGCTTTCTTGCTTTTTTTTTAAGACACAATATTTAAAAAAATATTTTTTTAGATTTTATTTATTCATTTTTAGAGAGAGAGAGAGAAGTGGGGCAGAGCAGGAAGCATCAACTTCCATATGTGCCTTAACTAGGCAAGCCCAAGGTGTCGAACCGACGACCTCAGCGTTCCAGGTGGATGCTTTATTCACTGCACCACCACAGGTCAGGCAAGAGCACTTTCTTTTTTTTCTTTTTTTTTTTTTTTTTGTATTTTTCTGAAGCTGGAAACGGAGAGACAGACAGACTCCTGCATGCACCCGACCGGGATCCACCTGGCACGCCCACCAGGGGGCGACGCTCTGCCCCTCCGGGGCGTCGCTCTGTCGCGACCAGAGCCACTCTAGCGCCTGGGGCAGAGGCCAAGGAGCCATCCCCAGCGCCCGGGCTATCTTTGAAGAGCACTTTCTTAATATAAAATATTTAGTGTCAAATTTCCCTTGCACTCTTAGTTTTAAATTCTATTTATTCTTTTCTTTAAATTTGAATCACCATTCAGATGACGAAGTCTCTCAGAGTTGCTGATTTGCTTCTTTTGAATCTACTTTATTGGTATAGAGTTTACATATAATGAATTGCATCTATTTTAAGTGTATAGTTCATTTTGACAAATATATACACCCCTGTAGCACCACCACAATTAATTATTTTCACCATCTCACTATTCTTATTAACTACTAATGTACTTTATTCATTCCCAGATTTGAGATATAATTGACATATAACATTGTATAAGTTGAAGGTGTACAGTATCATGATTTGATACATGTATGTATAGCAAAATGACTACCACAATAAGGTTATTTAAAACATCTATTCACATAATTACTGCATTTTTTGGAGGTGAGAACATTTAAGACCTTTTTTTTAGAATGTCCATGCATGCGCGCAAGAGAGCTAGAGACAGACAGGAAGGGAGATGAGAAGTATCAACTTGAGGTTGTGTCACTTTAGTTGTTCATTGATTGCTTCTCATACGTGTCTTGATGAGGGTTGGTGGGGGTCTCTAATCAAGCCCTTGACCCCTAACACAAGCCAGTGACCTTTGGGCTCAAGCCAGTGACCATCAGGTCATGTCCATAATCCAACTTTCAAGCTGGTGAGCTTGCGCTCAAGCTGGATGAGCCCACACTCAAGTTGGAGACCTTGGGGTTTTGAACCTGGGACCTCAGTGTCCCAGATCAGCCCTCTATCCACTGCACCACCACCAATCAGGCTTAAGACTTATTCTTGTAACAACTTTCAAGTATATAATCCAGTATTAACAATGGTCATCAAGCTGTACATTAGATCCCAGGAACTTACTCATTTCTTTACTGGGAGTTTGTGCCATTTGAGCAGCAATCTTCCCATTTCCTCCACCCCTCAGCTTCTAGAAACCATCATTCTACTTTTTTCATTAACTTAGTTTTTTTAGAGTGTACATGTATGTGAGATCATACAGTATTTTTCTCTATTTGACTTATTTCATTTGTATAATGCCATCAAGGTCCATCTGTGTTTTTCCAAATGGCAGGGTTTCTATTTTAATGGCTGAGTAATAGTCCATTGTGTGTATGTACATCTTCCTTATTCATTCATCCATCATTGGACACTTAGGTTGCTTCTATACAGTGTGTCCGTAAAGTCATGGTGCACTTTTGACCTGTCACAGGAAAGCAACAAAAAATGATAGAAATGTGAAATCTGCACCAAATAAAAGGAAAACTCTCCCAGTTTCATACCTATTCAGTGCAGTTCGGTGTGGGCTCACGCACAGATTTTTTAAGGCTCCTTAGGTAGCTATCCCGTATAGCCTCTACAGACTCGTCACTGACTGATGGCCTACCAGAACGGGGTTTCTCCACCAAACTGCTGGTTTCCTTCAACTGCTTATCCCACCCAGTAATGTTATTCATATGTGGTGGCGCTTCGTAATAAACGCGCCGATATTCACGTTGCACTTTGGTCACGGATTCAAATTTAGCGAGCCACAGAAACACTGAACTTTCCTCTGTACCGTCCACATCTTGACTGGCATGGCCGTGGGCTGCTCCCCTGTATACACGGTGTTATGTCATCATCTGCGCATGCGCACATGCTGCCACACCATCCTACAGAAACTGGGAGGGTTTTCCTTTTATTTGGTGCAGATTTCACATTTCACATTTCTCTTGTCTTTTGTTGCTTTCCTGTGACTGGTCAAAAGTGCACCATGACTTTACGGACACACTGTGTTTTATATTGTGGCTGTACCAATTTACATTCTTGGCATATAATGTACTAGGGTTCCCCTTTCTCTCTTTTCTCTACCTGCCAACACTTGTTATCACTTTTTTTGTGTGTGTGATAATGGTCATTGTAACAGAGATGAGGTCATATGTCATTATAATTTTTTGTGTGTGTTTGTGACAGAGACAGAAAGAGACAGAGGGACAGATAGGGACAGACAGAAAGGAAGGGAGAGAGAGAAGCATCAGTTCTTTGTTGTGGCACCTTAGTTATTCATTGATTGCTTTTTCATATGTACCTTGATTGGGGGGCTACAGCAGACCGAGTGACCCCTTGCTGAAGCCAGCAACCATGGGTTCAAGCAGGTAAACTTTGCTCAAACCAGATGAGCCAGCGCTCAAGCCGGTGACCTTGGTGTTTTTAACCTGAGTCCTCTGTGTCCCAATCTGATGCTCCATCTACTGCGCCACTGCCTGGTCAGGGTATGTCATTGTAATTTTAATTTATGTTTCTCATTTGATGATTAGCGATATTGAGCATTTTTCATGTATCTGTTGGTCATTTGTTTATTTATTTAAAGATTTTATTTATTCATTATGGGGGGGGGAGCAGGAAGCATCAACTCCCATATGTGCCTTGACCAGGCAAGCCCAGGGTTTTGAACCGGCAGTCTCAGCGTTTCCAAGTTGACGCTTTATCCACTGTGCCACCACAGATCAGGCCTGTTGGTCATTTTTATGTCTTCTTTGGAAGAATGTTTAGGTCCCTTAACCCCCTTTTTCTTGAGAGACAGATAGGAAAGGAGAGAGATGAGAAGCATCAACTTGTAGTTGGCAGCACTTTAATTCATTGATTGCTTCTCATACATGCCTTAATGGGGGTCTCAAGTTGAGCCAGCAACCTTTGGGCTTAAGCCAGTGACCAGGGGATCATGTTAATGATCCCACACTCAAGCTGGCAACCCCACACACCAGCTTGAGCACAAGCTCAAGCCAGATGAGCCTGCACTCAGGCTGGCAATCTTGGGGTTTTGAACCTGGGACCTCAGTGTCCCTGGTTGATGTTCTGTGCTCTATCCACTGCGCCATTACCAGTCAGGCCATTTGCCCATTTTTATATTGTATTATTTGTTTCCTTTCTGTTGAGTTGTATGAATTTCTTGTATTTTGAATATTAACCCTTTATAAGAAAAATGGTTTGCACATATTTTCTCCCATTCTTTTTGTATTTTTCTGAAGTTGGAAATGAGGAGGCAGTCAGACTCCCACATGCACCCAACCGGGATCCACCCAGCATGCCCACCAGGGAGGCGATGCTCTGCCCATCTGGGGCATTGCTCTCTTGCAAACAGAGCCATTCTAGCGCCTGAGGCAGAGGCCATAGAGCCATCCTCAGCGCCCGGGCCAACTTTGCTCCAATGTAGCCTTGGCTGTGGGAGGGGAAGAGAGAGACAAAGAGGAAGGAGAAGGGGAGGGGTGGAGAAGCAGATGGGTACTTCTCCTGTGTGCCCTGGCTGGGAATCGAACCCAGGACTCCTGCACACCAGGCTGATGCTCTACCACTGAGCCAACCGGCCAGGGTCTTTTCTCCCATTCTTTAGGTTGTTTTTTTAACTGCTTGTTTATTTTTGCATTTGTTGCTTATGCCTTTGGTGTCATATCTGAAAAATTGTTGCCAAGACAGGGAGTTCAGTTTCAAGTCTTACATTCAAATCTTTAATCCATTTTATTTATTTTAGATTTTATTCATTTTTACTAGAGAAAGAGATACAGATAGAGAGAGAGAGAGACAGAGAGAGAGAGAAAGAGATAGAACAGGGGGAGGAGCTGGAAGCATCAACTCTCATATATGCCTTGACCAGGCAAGCCTGGGGTTTCGAACCGGTGACCTCAGCATTCCAGGTCAACGCTTTATCCACTATACCACCACAGGTCAGGCTCCATTGTGATTTTTGTATATGGTGCAATAAGGGTCTAGCTTCATTCTTCTGCATGTGCATATCCAGTTTACCCTATACCACGTGTTGAAGACACTATCCTTTCACCACTGAATATATTTGGCTTCCTTGTCAAATAAATACTAGTTGGCCGAATATGCATGGGATTAGTTCTGGATTCTTCATTTTATTCCATTGGTTGGTGTAAAGCCAGTAGCCACGGCCACAATCACAGCCACCTTCCTGGCTTTTGCAGTTTCACATTTTATTCGGGCAGACAAGTAATGAAACTGCAGAGCCAAGAACTGGTGGGCTATTACCTTTATTACTAGCTCGCACTTGGCAAGCGAGTAAACACAAACACACTGGGCTCCAAAACCCACTCATTCAATGCTCACAAAGCTACTGACACATCCGAGTTTTCCTAGAATCAAAGGCCCCTACCAGTCTTATCTCCTCTGGTTCCCCATCTCCCTTCTACTCTCTGCACAAGCTGGCTTCTCCTTCAGCACCTGGCCATCTTGACTGCTCTCTCCAACCACCAAGTGGCCTCCCTCTGCTCTGATACAACATGGTCTCCTCCCCTCTCTGCAAGAACATGGTCTCTGCAAAATGGCCTCCTAGCTCCTCCTTTTAAAACCTATCAGCGTGAAAATCCCTCCTCTGCACACATTAGCATATCCAAGCTCCTTCCCAAGCATGAAAGGCGATTGGCTGTATCACGTGAGAGCATCATCACATTGAGCAGCGGCCATTTTTAACAATAAGAGTGAGCATAAAAGTCACATGAAACTTATTTGCCCAACAGTTGGTATGTCAGTTTTTATGCCAGGACTATACTGTTTTGATTGTTATAACTTTGTAATATGGTTTGAAATTAGGATGTGTGATGCCTCCAGCTTTGTGCTTTCTCAGGATTGGTTTGGCTGTTCAGGATCTTTTGTGGTTTCATGTGAATTTTAGAATTGTTTTTTTTTTTTTTTCTATTTCTGAAAAATGCCATTGGAATTTTGAGATATCACATTGAATTTATAAATGATCTTGAGTAGTATACTAGGTATCATTTCAGGCTTCTTTCACATTTGCTGAGATTTGTTTTGTGGCCCACCATGTGGTCTGTCCTGGAGAATGTTCTCTGTGTACTTGAGGGGAATGTGTGTTCTGCTGTTGTTGGATAGAATGTTTGGTATATGTCTGTTCTCTTTGATCTAAAGTATTGTTGTGGCCTGACCTGTGGTGGCGCAGTGGATAAAGCGTCAACCTGGAACACTGAGGTTGCTGGTTCAAAACACTGGGCTTGCCTGATCAAGGCACATATGGGGGTTGATGCTTCCTGCTCCTCTTGCCTTCTCTCTCTCTCTCTCTCTCTCTCTCTCTCTCTCTCTTTCTCTAAAATGAATAAATAAAAAAAGTTAAAAAAAAAAAAGTATTGTTGAAGTCCAATGTTTTCTTACTGATTTTCTGTGTGATCCGTTGCTGAAAGTGGGATATTAAAGTTTCCTCCTATAATTATAATGTTTGTTTTTCTCTATTCTGATGTATTTGCTTAGTATATTTAGAATCTG
Source organism: Saccopteryx bilineata (assembly GCF_036850765.1). NCBI lineage: Eukaryota > Metazoa > Chordata > Mammalia > Chiroptera > Emballonuridae > Saccopteryx > Saccopteryx bilineata. The sequence goes on along the minus strand of NC_089492.1, from coordinate 117,712,681 downwards.
TGATGTTAGGCACAGATATATTTATTATTGTTGTATCCTCTTGATTAATTGACCCCTTTATTATTGTGTAATGACCTTATTGGTTTCCTGTTACAGTCTTTGGCCTAAAGTCTTCTTTTTTTCCCCTTGATATAAATGTAGACACACCTTGTTTTCTTTTGTGTTCATTTGCATGGAATATATTTTTCCATTCCTTACATTGAGCCTATATATGTCCTTAAAGTTGTAGTGAGTCTCTTGCAGACAACATCTAGTGGAATATTACTTTTTAAAAATCTGTGCAGTCAGATGATGCCTTTGATTGGATTTATTTCATTTACATATGTAGTAATTATAGGTAAGTACTTAATTACTGCCATGTTACTATTTTCTGGCTGTTTTTAGTTCCCCTTTTATCCTCTTTTTCTGTCTTCTTGTGTGAATTGATGAGTTCCTTAGTGGTATGCTTTGATTCTCTCCTATGTTTTTATTTTTTATTTATTAATTTTAGTGAGAGAGGAAGGAGAAGAGAGAGAACATTGATCTCTTTCTGCATGTGCCCTGATTGGGGATTGAACTGGCAATCTCTGTGTTTTAGGACGATGCTCTAACCAACCAAGGTATTTGGTCAGGGTCCTTCTCTGTCTTTTCTGTATCTACTGTAGGTTTTTGCTTTGTGGTTACCATGAGGCAAGCTTACATAAAACATAGGTAGGACAGTGCTGAAAGCCTATCCATTTAAGGCTGATAACAACTTTGATTACATACAAAAACTCGACCCTTTTACTCTCGTCCCTCCAATGTTTTGTTTTTGATAGAACGATTTACATCTTTTTATTTTGTGTATCTGTTAACAAATTATTACAGCTCTAGTTACTTTTAACAGTTTTGTCCTTTAACCTTTATGTTATGGTTAAGTGATTGACATCACCATACTGTTGAGTAATAGAATATAGTGGTCCCTAGTCTGTTACTGGGGTTAAGTTCCAGAATCCCCCACAATAGGCGAAAATCTGCGAAGTAGTGACCTTATATTTATTTTATTATTTACATATATATATTTAAGGCTTTATTTTGATTTGATGTTTTTAATATGTTTTAATATTTTTTATATTGTTATCAAATTTTTAGGCTAGAAAATGTTTATTTTTACTGCAAAAATAATTAAAATAATAAATATATAAAAATACCTATATGCTGCAAAATCCTGTGATACAGTGAAAAATCCATGATACAAAATTAGATGCATATAATTTAAGAATCTGCAATACAGTGAGACTACAAAAAGTGAACTGCAATATGGTGAGGGATGACTGTATTTGGAATTTGACTATGTACTTTTATCGATGTTTTATATTTCATATGGTAATTAGTGTTCAGCTTTAAATGTTTCTTTTAGCATTTCTTTTAAGACAGAGTTATTGTTGATGAACTCTTTCACCTTTTGTTTGTCTGGGAAGGTCTATTTCTTTTATTTCAGGACAACTTTGCCTGGTAAAATATTCTTGGCTGGAGGTTTTTTCTTTCAGCACTTAACTATATCATCTCATTTTTCTCTGGGCTTTTAAATTTCTGCTGAAAAATCCGCTGATAGCCTTACGGGGATGTCCTTGTATTGTGAGGATTTTGTTTTTCTCTTTTAAATAGTTTTATTATGTGTATTGGAGAGGATTTTTTGAATTGAAATTTTATGAAGTTGAGTATTCAAGTCTCCTGGATTTGGGAAGTTCTCAGCTCTTTCTTTCTTTCCTTCCCTCTCCCCCTCTCCCCCTCTCCCTCTCTTTCTTTCACAGAGACAGAGCAAGAGTCAGAGAGAGGGATAGATAGGGACGGACAGACAGGAACTGAGAGAGATGAGAAACATCAATCATTAGTTTTTCGTTGTAACACCTTAGTTGTTCATTGATTGCTTTCTCATGTGTGCCTTGACCATGGGCCTTCAGCAGACCGAGTAACCCTTTGCTCAAGTCAGTGACCTTGGGTCCAAGCTGGTGAGCTTTGCTCAAACCAGGTGAGCCTGCACTCCAGCTGGCAACCTCGGGGTCTCAAACCTGGGTCTTCTGCATCCCAGTCCGCCGCTCTATCCACTGTGCCACTGCCTGGTCAGGCTATTTTTCATTATTTTTTTATTTTTCATATAAACTGCATTTTCTCCATTATTCTTTCTCATTCTGGCACTCTAATAATGCATAGATTGATTTTCTTGATTGGATCCCCTCATTCCCATAACTTTGTTGACTCTTTTTTTTATTTTTCTTTTCTGACTAGATAACTTTCAGATGTCTTTTACTTCATAGATTCTTCTGTTTGATCAATATGCTGTTGATACTGTCTATTACATTTTCTCTTGTACTCTTCAGCTCTAGATATTTAGTTCTTTTTTATGATAAGTGTCTTTTTAAAAACTCATTTTGTTCATGTGTTGTTTTTTCTGATTTTGTTGAATTTTTTGTTTTTTAAATAGATTGTTGAGCTTCCTTAAAGGGACTATTTTTTAATTCTTTACTGGACAAATTTTAGATCTTTATTTCTTTGGGGCTGTTTACTGGAAAATTATTGTGTTCCTTTAGTGATTTAGTTGCTTTTTCTTTTTTTTTAATGTTTCTTGAGGTTGAGTGGCTGTTTCTCCAGTTGAAGAAGCGGTTACCTTACTGACTATCTTTGGGAGAGACATGCACTTTTCAGCTCTGTTAGGGATTGAGGCTTTCTCAGACTTTTCTATGGATATACCTGCTCCTCATTTCTTATACTCCCTTGGAGAGAATTCTTTTTTTTTTTTTTGAGAATTCTTAAATGTATACTTCCTGGCCTGTAGGTGTTTAGTAGATAGAGTGCCAGCCTGTAATGCTGAAGTTGCCAGTTTGAAACCCTGGCTTGCTCTCAAGGCACATATGACAAGTAACCAATGAACAGCTAGAGTGAAATGACTACTTCGTGCCCCCCCCCCCCCCCCCCCCCCCGCCTCTGTAAAATCAATAAATAAGCCAGAAAAGCCTGACCAGGCGGAGGCACAGTGGATAGAGCGTCAGACTGGGATGTGGAAGACCTAGGTTTGAGACCCCGAGGTCGCTAGCTTGAGTGCGGGCTCATCTGGTTTGAGCAAAAGCTCACCAGCTTGGACCCAAGGTCACTGGCTCGAGCAAGGGGTTACTCGGTCTGCTGAAGGCCCGTGGTCAAGGCACATATGAGAAAGCAGTCAATGAACAACTAAGGTGTTGCAGTGCTCAACAAAAAACTAATGATTGATGCTTCTTATCTCTCCGTTCCTGTCTGTCCGTCCCTATCTATCTCTCTCTCTCTCTCTCTCTCTCTCTCTCTCTCTCTCGCTGTCTCTGTAAAAAAACACACAAAAAGATAAAAAAAAAAAAAAAAACCAGAAAAAAAAGGTAAGCCTCTGGTTTGCTTTTCCTAAGGTGGTGCTTTCTTCCAATTCTGCAGACATGGAACTCCTTTCTGCACACGCTTACTAGCTGTCTGCAAAGGCTTACTCTTAGAGTGCACTCAGGTAGCCAGCCAGGGATGAGAGTTTCTGGGTGAGGTGTATGGAGAGTTAGGGTTACCTGTTTGCCAGTTGGGGGCATCCTCAGACAAAGTGGCTTGTCATTAGGCTTCCTGATGAAGTCTGTTTTGCATTTAGTGGGATCAATGTACCTTTCTGTTCCCCGAGAGTCTGCTCTTTACCCTGCCACTCGCTGCCCGCAGTCATGTAGTACACCTCTGTGTTTGGAAGGGTGAGAACAAAATGGGTTTCTTTGGCAATATCCTGCCCAACTGGGGAAGCTGGGCACTTGTTCACACATTCTCACTTCTAAGAGAAATCTCATTTTTAGGTGAAACCATAGACTAAGATCAGTCTTGGCACTGTTTTGTGCACTTTGGCGAAAGGTTATCACAGGTAATGTGAAACTGTTTCTCTTAACCCTCTTCAGTGTCCAGACTTGGTTTTTGTTGTTATTGTTGTTCCAGTGCTGTGCTGGAACTTCTCTACTAGACTCCCAGACTTCCACAAAGACACGGTTGTCCATATATGATTGTCAAAAATTAATGTTCTTTTGGAGGAAGGTAGTAGAACACTCCTATTTTGCTATTCTGATGTGATCATTCTTTTTTTTAATTTATTTATTCATTTTAGAGAGGAGAGGGAGAGACAGAGAGAGAAGGGGCTGGGGGAGGAGCTGGAAGCATCAACTCCCATATGTGCCTTGACCAGGCAAGCCCAGGGTTTCGAACTGGTGACCTCAGCATTTCCAGGTTGATGCTTTATCCACTGTGCCACCACAGGTCAGGCCGTGATCATTCTTTATTGACGTGCTTTATGTTACTCAAGCTTAGATTTGTCTATATATAATATTAAAATGGAAATAAACTTTACATACTGTTTGTATCTGGCATTTATTTTCACTTAGCATATGGTTATATTTTTTTCCATTCTAATTAATATATCAGTAGTCTGTGGCTTTTTAAAAAATCAACGAATATGCCTGACCAGGCGGTGGCGCAGTGGATGGAGCATCAGACTGGGATGCGGAGGATCCAGGTTCGAGACCTCGAGGTCGCCGGCTTGAGCGTAGGCTCATCTGGTTTGAGCAAAGCTCACCAGCTTGGACCCAAGGTCGCTGGCTTGAGCAATGGGTTACTAGGTCTGCTGGAGGCCCACAGTCAAGGCATATATGAGAAAGCAATCAGTGAACAACTAAGGTGACACAACGCAAAATTGATGATTTATGCTGTTCATCTCTCTTCGTTCCTGTCTGTCTGTCCCTCTCTCTGACTCGCTCTATATTTCTAAAAAAATAAAATAAATTTTTTTTTTTTTTTTTTTTATTTATTCATTTTAGAGAGGAGAGAAAGGGGGAGAGAGAGAGAGGAGAGAGAGATGGGGGGAGGAGCTGGAAGCATCAACTCCCATATGTGCCTTGACCAGGCAAGCCCAGGGTTTCGAACCGGCGACCTCAGCATTTCCAGGTCGAGGCTTTATCCACTGCGCCACCACAGGTCAGGCCCAATAAAAAATTTTTTTTAAAATAAGTCTATCACTTAAAAAAATTACCGAATAGAATTCTGTGTGTTATAATTTTAAAAAAATCAACCTACTCTTTGGACACTTGGCTGGACTTTAGTTTGAGGTTATTTTTTTTTAATCCAGAGAGAGATAGGGACAGATAGACAGGAAGGGAGAGAGATGAGAAGTATCAACTTGTGGTTGTGGCACTTTCGTGCTTTCATTGATTGCTTTCTCATATATGCCTTGACCACAGGGCTCTAGCTGAGACAGTGAACTGTTGCTCAAGCCAGCAGTTTTGGGCTCAAGCCAGCGACCATGGGGTTATGTCTTTGTTTCCTTGCTCAAGCTGGTGAGCCTGTACTCAATCTGGCAACCTCAGGGTTTTGAACCTGGGTCGTCAATATCTGAAATCGAGGCTCTATCCACTGTGCTACTGCCTGGTTAGGCTTTGAGATTCTTTCAGTAAGTTGTTTTTTTCATTTTGCTTTTTGTGTTTTGTTTGTTTGGGTGCCTGTCTGTACTTGTTCTGCAGATTCTGGCTTCCCTGTAGTTTGTGGTCACTGATGTGTTTATTCATTATTTTAAAGAATTAAATATTTAATTCTTTTTATTTGTAAAGATGTCTTTTTAGGGGTCATTAGTATAGCTTGGTGATTTGTTTCTTTCTTTCTTTTTTTTTTTTTCCATTTTTCTGAAGCTGGAAATGGGGAGGCAGTCAGACAGACTCCCGCATGCGCCTGACTGGGATCCACCTGGCATGCCCACCAGGGGGTGATGCTCTGCCCCTCCAGGGCATCGCTTTGTTGCATCCAGAGCCATTCTAGCGCCTGAGGCAGAGGCCACAGAGCCATCCCCAGCGCCCGGACCATCTTTGCTCCAATGGAGCCTCGGCTGCGGGAGGGGAAGAGAGAAACAGAGAGGAAGGAGAGGGGGAGGAGTGGAGAAGCAGATGGGTGCTTCTCCTGTGTGCCCCGGCCGGAAATTGAACCCGGGACTCTTGCACGCCAGGCCGACGCTCTACCGCTGAGCCAATCGGCCAGGGCCGGTTATTTGTTTCTTAAAACTAACTTATTCTTTTTTTTTTTTTTTCAGAGACAGAGACAAAGTCAGAGAGGGATAGATAGGGAAAGACAGACAGGAACGGAGAGAGATGAGAAGCATCAATCATCAGTTTTTTGTTGCGACACCTTAGTTGCTCATTGATTGCTTTCTCATATGTGCCTTGACCACGGGCATTCAGCAGACTGAGTAACCCCTTGCTTGAGCCAGTGACCTTGGGTCCAAGCTGGTGAGCTTTTTGCTCAAGCCAGATGAGCCCGCGCTCAAGCTGGTGACCTTGGGGTCTCAATCCTGGGTCCTCTGCATCCCAGTCCGATGCTCAGGCCAGATTAGATTTTTTGACAGGACTGTTTTATAGGATGTTTTTTCTTCCATCAGACGGCACATGGTGTTATGTTGGTGCCTTTTATATAATGTGGTAGCTATTGCCTAGGTCTTTTATTCTCAATCGCAAAATGGAGATATTCTGATCCTGTCATTTTTTCTTTCTCAGTTGAGCTATCTGGATTAGAAGTCATTTCTTTTTATTTACCTGTTTGTTATTTATTTTGAATTATAGTTAGTACAGGAAGGCAAGACAAGTGTCTGATTTCTTCATTTTATTTACCAGTTTCGAACTGTGACTTCTTTAATTTTAACATTTGACTAATGATCAATTGTTTTTATTTTATTTTGTGAATCATTATGAATTCATGTAATTAAAAATAATGCTTCTGCCATTATTCACTTTTTGTGGATTATTTCATACAAGGTTAAGCATCCTTTTTTTTTTTTTGTATTTTTCTGAAGTGGAAGCGGGGAGGCAGTTAGACCCCTGCATGCACCTAACTAGGATCCACCTGACAAGCCCACCAGGGGGCGATGCTCTGCCCAGCTGGAGCATTGCTCCACTGCAACCGGGGCCATTTTAGTGCCTGAGGTGGAAGCCATGGAGCCATCCTCAGCACCTGGGCCAACTTTGCTCCAATGGAGCCTTGGCTGTGGGAGGGGAAGAGAGACAGAGAGGAAGGAGAGGGGGAAGGGTGGAGAAGCAGATGAGTGCTTCTCCTGTGTGCCCTGGCTGGGAATTGAACTCGGGACTGCCACATGCCAGGCCGACGCTCTTACTACTGAGCCAACCAGCCAGGGCCATCTTTTTTTTTTTTAATGCATAGTTTTTATTGTCAGGATCTATTTAACTTATTTCTATTGAAAGACATTTAGATTATTTTCCATCTTTCATTATTATGAACAATGCTGGAAAGAAGAGGGAGAAATGGGATGCATCAACTTGTAGTAGTTGCTTCCTGTATGTGCCTTGACTAGGCAAGCCCAGTGCTTTGAACCTGCGACCTCAGCATTTCAGGTCACATTTTATCCACTGTGTCACCACAGGTCAGGCCTTTATTTTATTTTTTTAAATGCGAAGCAGGGAGATAATAAGATAGACTCCTGCATGTGCTCCTACCAGAATCCACCCAGCAACCCCTGTTTGAGGCCCCTACTCAAATCAACTGAGCTATCCTCAGTGCCTGAGGTCAACACTTGGACCAGCTGAGCCATCCTCAGAGCCAAGGGCCGACACTCAAACCATTCGAGCCACTGTCTGTGAGAGGGGAAGAGAGAGAGAGAGAGAGAGAAGGGGGAGAGAGCGGGGCAGAGAAGTACATGGTCACCTTTCATGTGTGCCCTGATGGGGGACCAAACTCGGGACATCCACACGGCCAACAGACGGTCTACTCATTAAGCCAACCAACCAGTGCCTAGATTTTTAACTTTGATAAATATTGTTAAGTTGTTTTCAGTGATATATGAAAGTACTTGCTTTTTTTCTATAGTTTAGCAGCAGAGGTGTTACTTAAATGTTTTGCAAACCTGGTAAGAGAAAAATAGCATTTCAGTGGTAGTTTGAAACTACGTATCATTTTTCATTTTTTGATCTTTTTTTCTCTTTTCTTTTACCCCCAATCTCTTTGAACTCAGAGATTACCTTGTTGGAAAGACTGCCTAGTTTTTAGTTTGTTTGAGGTTTACTTCTTTTGTTGTTTTTGTCTACAATTTAATGTTTACCAAACATATCAATTCAGAATACTTTAAGAATGCCAGTCTTGCCTGAACAGGTGGTAGCGTAATGGATAGAGCATTGGACTGAAACGTGGAGGACCCAGGTTCAAAATCCCTAGGTTGCTGGCTTGAGCATGAGCTGATCCGGCTTGAGCACAGGCTCACTAGCTTGAGCCTCAGGGTCACTGGCTTGAGTGTGTGATCATAGACATGACCCCATGGGTCGCTGGCTTGAGCCCAAAGGTCACTGGCTTGAAGCCCAAAGTTGTTGGCTTGAGTAAGGGTCACTCACTCTGCTCAAGCCCCCCAATCAAGGCACATATGAGAAAGCAATCAATGAACAACTAAGGAGACAGAAGAGCCGCAATGAAGAATTGATGCTTCTCATCACTCTCCCTTCCTGTTTGTCCCTGTCTGTCCCTCTCTCTGACTCCGTCTCTGTCAAAAAATTAAAAGAAAAAAAATGCCAGTCTTTATTTCAGCCATTTTCTGTTAATACTGTAGTATATTTTATTTGACTTTAAATGTTCCCAAACTAAGACAATTTTATTTTGTTATTTTTCCACCTATTTAGACTTATCCACATGTTTATTTCCTTCTTTACTATTTTTTATCTTGCTCTTTGCTCCTGGATTTCTCTTTCTTCCACCTCCACTTTTATTTAAGAGGCACCTTGTAGTTGCTCCTCACCCCCATTCCTGGCCTGTAATTGTAAACATATATATCTGTTCAAATTTTTTTTTACCCTTTCTTTTGAAGATTGCCTGGGTATAATATTGGCCATTTTAACGTTTAGAAGATTTTATTGTATTCTTTTAATCAGAAGTTTGCCTCGTAATCTTGATGATTGCTATCCTAGGTAATATCTTTTTTCTCTGAAACTTAGATTTGTTAAACGAAAATTTTTTTATTGATTTTAGAAAGAGAGAGAGGAAATGTGAGAGAAAGAAATATCAATTTGTCATTCCACATATCTATGCATTCATTGGTTGATCCTGTATGTGCCCTGACCCAGGGATTGAACTTGCAACCTTGGCACATAGGGATGATACTCTAACCAACTGAGCTACCTGGCCAGGGCTTGTTTCTTTTTCGGGGTAAGATAAAATGCAGAACTCTAGGCAGTGGGCTGAAACCCTAAGAAAAGGCCCTATATTAAAAAATTGTTACCTATGTATTAATAGCTTTTAAAATTAAGCATCATACATTTTCTATATATCCAAGGAACAGTTCACACCAGGAGTGCTGGCCATTACCTGAAGCTTTTTGTATTTTTTTAGTCATTTCACCCACCTGGGTTAGATGATGATGATGATGATGATGATTTTGCGAGAGAGAAAGGAGGGGAGAGAGATGAGAAGCATCAACTCACAGTTGGGTCACTTTAGGTCAGGGGTCTCAAACTCAACTCAGCATGTGGGCCGCAGAGCAAGATCACAGCCGTTCGGCGGGCCGCACTAGGTCTACAAAAGGCAACTGTTATGCAACACGTTTCTCACTGCAGTTGAAAACAAAAAAAAATCAGTACAACAAGCACAATCGTACATGCAGTTTACTCAGTGTCACAAAACGACCAGAAACTGTAGTTCGCATCACAACTGCTGTTAACTAAGCTAATATCTAGCTAGGATGCTAGAGAAATGAAAAATACAAGTAGGCCCCTAGGCTTACTTAATTTTATCCAAAATATTTTGAACTTCATGGATTAGTCTGCGGGCCGCACAAAATTGTTCGGCGGGCCGCGAGTTTGAGACCCCTGCTTTAGGTTATTCATTGATTGCATCTCACACATGGCTTTGACCAGGAGGCTCCAGCCGAGCCAGTGGATACAATTCTTTTAGTTACTGAATTTCTTTTTCTTCTTTTTGGGAAATGACTTCTCTCCACATATTGCCCAGCATTGATGTTTCCAATTCTACTTTGATTTCTCCTGTTGAACTACGTATTTTTTGGTATTCTTTAGATCAGTGTGACAATTCCCTCATCCTTGCTTAAGCCAGCAACCTTGGGACCACATCAGTGAACTTATACTCAAGTCTGCAGTCCCATGCTCAAGCTGGTGAGTGTGCACTCAAGCCAGATGTGCCTGTACTAAAGCTGGTGATCTCAGGATTTTGAACCTTGGATTTCAGCATTTCAGGTTGATGCTCTGTCCACAGACACAGTGGCTACTCTTGATGCTGGCAAGGCTGTTTTGGTTAGGATCCAGCTTCTTGAAGTTCCTGTTCTTTTGAGACTTTGCTATAAGTACCCTTCTGACTGACTTCTAAGAGTTTGAAGGCAGAAATTATCTGTACCTGAAATATAAGAGGTTATGTTCAGTATTGCTGGCCTGATCAGTGGTCATGCATTTTCTTCTGATGAGTTGTGAGATTGTATTTGAGAATGGTTATTGCTTGCTTGGAGTAAGATCTGAGTCATAGCTAACTAACATAGCTTTCTCACTAGACCTATGAGTTACACTTTCTATCTTTTTTAGGTTTTTTGTTAGGTTTGTGCTTTTTTCCATACTATTTGTTTCTGATCTGGATGTTTTTATGAGCACTTTCTTTGTTTAACCTTCTGGGTGAACCATTTTATTTTCACTTCATTCTTACTTTTCTATACTCATGCATTGTGTCAAGTGGATACAATTCTTTTAGTTACTGATTTTCCCTTTCTTCTTTTTGGGAAATGACTTCTCTGACACATCTCCACATATTGCCCAGCATTGATGTTTCCAATTCTACTTTGATTTCTCCTGTTGAACTACATATTTTTTGGTATTCTTTAGATCAGTGTGGCAATTCCCTCACCTTGTTTGTCCTCATCCCTGTAGAAGTGGTTGACCTTTTAGGATTGGAATACAGTTCTTGCCAGCCTGCTCTCCTTCCCTCTGTCCCTCTGTCCCTCCCTCCCATCTTCCCTTCATTTATTTATTATATTGTAGACTTCCATGTGTCTCTGATGATTTACAAAAATAAGTAGCTTATTTATATATATATTTATTTTTGTGATGGGGGACAGATAGGGACAGACAGACAGGAAGGGAGATGAGAAGCATCTTCTTTGTTGTAGCTCCTTAGTTGTTCATTGATTGCTTTCTCATATTATCTTAACCAGGGGGCTACAGCAGAGCGAGTGACCCCGTTGCTCAAGCCAGTGACGTTGGGCTCAAGCTGGTGAGCCTGAGGTCAAGCCAGTGATCTAGGGGTTTCGAACCTGGGTCCTCTGTGTCCTAGTCCAGTGCTTTATCCACTGTGCTACTGCCTGGTCAGGCTATTTTTTTTTTCTTTAAGATTTTATTTATTGATTGGAGAGAGAGAGAGAGAAAAGGAGGAGTGGAATGGGAAGCATCAGCTCGTAGTAGTTGTATCTTATATATGCCTTGACCAGTCAAGCCTGGGATTTTGAACCAGTGACCTCAGCATTCCAGGTTGTTGCTCTATCCACTGTGCCACCACAGGTCAGGCAAGATAAGTGGCTTTTTAAAAAAAATTGCAGTCATAGCTTCCCTATCTAGTTGGGTTTTTTTTTTTTTTTTTTTTTGTTTTTACAGAGAGAGAGACAGGAACGGAGAGAGATGAGAAGCATCAATCATTAGTTTTTTGTTGCGACACCTTAGTTGTTCATTGATTGCTTTCTCATATGTGCCTTGATCATGGGCCTTCAGCAGATGGAGTAACCCCTTGCTCTAGCCAGCGACTTTGGGTCCAAGCTGGTGAGCTTTGCTCAAACCAGATGAGCCCGCACTCAAGCTGGCGACCTCCGGGTCTTGAACCTGGGTCCTCTGCATCAAAGTCTGATGTTCTATCCACTGCGCCACCGCCTGGTCAAGCCCCTATCTAGTTTTATTTTTTAATTTAAAAGATTAATTGTAAAAAGCATATAAAATTTACCATCTTAACTATTTTAAATGTACAGTGTTAAGAATGTTCATATTGCTGAACAACAGATTTCCAGAACTTTTTCATCTTGAAAATGGAAACTATACTCACTAAACAAGCTCCCCATTTCTCTCCCACTCCAACCCTAACTTATCATTCTACTTTCTGTTCCTGTGAATTTGATTACTTGAGATAACTCATTTAAGTAGGGTCAGGCAGTATTTGTCTCCCCCGCCCCCTGAAGTGAGAAGCAGGGGGAGGCAGACAGACTCCCCAATGTGCCCAACTGAGATCTACCCAGCATGCCCACCAGGGGGCAATGCTCAGCCCCTCTGGGGCGTTGCTACACTGCAATCAGAGCCATTCTAGTGCCTGAGGCTGAGGCCATGGAGCCAACCTCAGCACCCTGGCCAGCTTTGCTCCAGTGGAGCCTTGGCTGCGGGAGGGGAAGAGAGAGAGAGAGTGAAAGGAGAGGGGGAAGGGTAGAGAAGCAGAAGGACGCTTCTCCTGTGTGCCCTGGCCAGGAATCGAACCTGGGACTTCCACACGCTGGGCTGACACTCTACCTCTGAGCTAACCGGCCAGGGCAGTGTTTGTCTTTTTTTTTTTTTTAATTTTTTATTTATTCATTTTAGAGAGGAGGGGGGGAGAGAGAGAGAGAGAGGAGAGAGAGGAGAGAGAGAGAAGGGGGGAGGAGCTGGAAGCATCAACTCCCATATGTGCCTTGACCAGGCAAGCCTAGGGTTTCGAACCGGCGACCTCAACATTTCCAGGTCGACACTTTACCCACTGCGCCACCACAGGTCAGGCAGTATTTGTCTTTTTGACTGGCTTATTTACCTAGCATAATGCCCTCAAAGTTTGACTGTGCCAAGATTTCCTTATTCTTTAAACCTGAATCATAATCTGTTGTATGTATGTATCACTTTTTGTTTGTCCATGGACATTTCGGTTGTTTTTGCCTCTTGCCTATCAAGAATAGTGCTGTTAGGAACATAGGTATACAAATACTTGTTTGAGATTCTGCTTTCAGTGTTTTTAATATATGTGCTTAAATGTAGGATTGCATGATCATTAAGTAATTCTGTTTTTAATTTTTTAAGGCACCTCTGTACTATTCTTCATAGCAGTTATACCATTTTATATTTCCAGCAGCAGGGCACAAGAGTTCCAATTCTCTGTATCATCACCTACACTTGTTATTTAAAATATATGTATGTTTTCAATAGTAGCCATACTGATTGGTGTTAAGTGGTATCTCATTGTGGTTAGTTTGGAAATTATCAAGTGTGAGTTCTTCAACTTTTTTTTTTTTTTTTTACAGAGACGGAGTCAGAGAGAGGGACAGATAGGGACAGAAAGGCAGGAACAAAGAGAGATGAGAAGCATCAATCATCAGTTTTTCGCTGCGACACCTTAGTTTGTTCATTGATTGCTTTCTCATATGTGCCTTGACTACGGGCCTTCAGCAGACTGAGTAACCCCTTGCTCAAGCCAGTGACCTTGAGTCCAAGCTGGTGAGCTTTGCTCAAACCAGATGAGCCCGTGCTCAAACTGGTGACCTCGGGGTCTCGAACCTGGGTCCTCCACATCCCAGTTCGACGCTCTATCCACTGCACCACCTCCCAGCCAGGCGAGTTCTTCAACTTTTGTTTTTTCCAAGGTCATTCAGGATCCTGTGAAATTTCATTAGAGTTTAAGAGTGAAATTTTATTTTTATGCCAAAGCATTGTTGGGATTTTGATAGGGATTGTATTGACTCTGGTAGGGCACTTTGGGTAATGTTGACTTTAACATTATTTTCCTGTTTGTGACTATGATATTTCTGTTTATTTATGTATGATTTCTTTCAGCAGTGTTTTGAAATTTTCAGTGTACAAGTCTTTCACCTTCTTAGTCAAGTTTATTTCTAAGTCTTTTATTCTTATTGATGCTCTTGTAAATGGGATCGTAGTCCTAATTTCTTTTTCAGGTTCATTGTTAATATATATTTATACAAATGCAATGGGTTTTCGTGTGTTGAGTTTGTGTCATGTTACTTTACTGAATTCATTTAATCTAAGTTCTTTTTTTAGGGGGTGGATTCTAGTGTTTTGTTTTGTTTTGTTTTTTTACATATAAGATCATGTCATCTGTGAACACAGGTAATTTACTTCTCCAATTTCTTCTTCTTGCCTAATTGCTCTGGCTAGAACTTCCAATATATGTTTAATTGAAGTTGTGAAAGTAGTTACCTACTTTGTCTTGGTCCTGATCTTTGGAGAAGCTTTCATATTTCTCCATTGAGTGTGGTGTTTGCTGTCTGGAGAGCTCTCTAGTTGTTTAGCCCTGTTAAGATGTCCTCTAACCTTTCTGGCTATGCGTTAGTTATATTTAAAAGAATGAGTTGGGCCCTGGCCGGTTGGCTCAGTGGTAGAGCATCGGCCTGGTGTGCAGGAGTCCCGGGTTTGATTCCCGGCCAGGGCACACAGGAGAAGCGCCCATCTGCTTCTCTACCCCTTCCCCTCTCCTTCCTCTCTGTCTCTCTCTTCCCCTCCCACAGCCAAGGCTCCATTGCAGCAAAAGATGGCCCGGGTGCTGAGGATGGCTCTGTGGCCTCTGCCTCAGGCGCTAGAATGGCTGTGGTTGCAACAGAGCGACGCCCCAGAGGGGCAGAGCATCGCCCCCTGATGGGCATGCCAGGTGGATCCCGGTCGGGCACATGCGGGAGTCTGTCTGACTGCCTCCCCGTTTCCAGCTTCGGAAAAATGCAAAAAAAAAAAAAATGAGTTGGAAAGCTTATGTTGGTGAGCTATTAGGCTGCCAGATTGACATTAGGTGGGGATAATTATCTGACCACACATGTGCTTTTCCCCCAAAAGTATGCCATTTGTGTCTTGTGTTAGAGAAGGATATAATTGTTGCAGCCACTCTGTTGGTCAAGTAAGTTTGTAAATATGATATATATATTTGCTCACTTATAGTTTGCATTGGGTGTGGGGATAGGCTGTAAGCAGGCAGGGTGGTTATTAGCCTAAGGCTTAGTTTTAAGACTAAGCTTTTCCCCACACCCTTGACTGATTGCATGATGGGAGTGGTGCACTCTCATGAGGAATCCCATTATGCCTCAGATATAAGTGACTTTGTATCAGAGACTTCCTTGTTTGTGTATTGGATTAAAGGTTTTGATCTCTATACTATAAAGTAGGGCAGACCGGGAGCTCGCTCTCTTGGTTCCTGAGATTAGCATTAGAGGAGAGAGCGGAAAACGGAGAGCAGAGAAAGGCCACGTGGAGGAGAGGAGAGGCAGCCAAGATGGCAGAATGCTAAAGGAGAAACCAGTTTGTGCAGAGAGAAGGAGATGGGGAACAGAGGTAAATAAGGCTAGTGAGCTAGAAACCTTTGATTCTAGGAACTCAGATAAGTCAGTAGCTTTGTGAGCACTGAATGAGTGGGTTTTGGAGCCCAGTGTGTTTTTACTTGCCTGCTGGATTAAAGGCGTTGGCTCACCAGTTTTTGGCTTCATTGTTTCATTACCCACTGTCCGAATCAAATGAGAATCTGCGTGGGCCAGGCGGCTGTGATGGTGGCCGCTGCTACTGGCCTTACACACTCTGTTCCTTGTGTTTTTTGACTAAGGAAGGAAAACTGTCATTGTGTACTACAGTCTCCTCTTGTAAAATCATATAAACCAAAAGCTTGTTTTTAGTAGCTGCCTTATCTCCTGCTTTATCTTACTTGGTCATGGTTGCTAGGTTTTGTTGTAAGGATCTTTCAGAAGGGCAGTAGTGTCTTTGACTTTTAGGGCCTAAGGTGCTACTATCTTGTTACCCATTTGTTTGGCATATACTTTTGCATAGGGGCAACCTTTGGGTTCAAGCCAGTGACCTTGGGATCATTTTGATGAGTCCATGCCCAAGCTGGCAAGACTGCACTCAAGGTCAGATAAGCTCGTGCTCAAGCCAGGGACCTTGGGAGTTTGAACCTGGGACCTCAACGTTTCAGGTTGATGTCCTACTCACTGAACCACCAGAGGTCAGGCAATCGTAGTTTCTTTTTAACTTAAAAAATTTTATTTATTGCCTGACCTGTGGTGGCGCAGTGGATAAAGCGTCGACCTGGAAATGCTGAGGTCGCCGGTTTGAAACCCTGGGCTTGCCTGGTCAAGGCACATATGGGAGTTGATGCTTCCAGCTCCCCCCCCCTTCTCTCTCTCTCTCTCCCCCTCTCTCTCTCCTTTCTAAAATGAATAAATAAAATTAAAAAAAATTTTTATTTATTTATTTTTAGAGAGAAGAAAGTGGAGAGAGAAAGAGGGAGAGAGACAGGAACATCAATCTGTTTCTGTTGCCCTGACCAGGGATTGAACTGGTAACCTTTGAGCTTTGAGATGACGCTCTAACCAACTGACTTGTCTGGCCAGGGCCATAGTTCTCCCTCCCTCCTTTTCCCCCTCCCCTCTTCCTCTCTCCTTCCCTCACAGAGACAGGGAGAGGGACATCTAGATAGGGACAGACAGACAGGAAAGAGAGAGATGAGAAGCATCAGTTCTTCGTTGTGGCACCTTGATTGCTTGTGTTTATTGATTGCTTTCTCATATGTGCCTTGACCTGGGGGCTACAGCAGAGAGAATGACCCCTTGCTCAAGTCAGCGACCATGGGGTCATGTCTATGATCTCATGCTCAAGCCAGCGACCCCCACGTTCAAGCTGCTGAGCTCCCGCTCCAGCTGGTGACCTTTGGGTTTTGAACCTGCATCCTCAGCATCTCAGGCCATTGCTCTATCCATGTGCGACCAGGCGAGGATTAGTTTCTTTACCCTTGCCGTGCCTTTTCATTTGTTTATGAATTATCATATTTCCCCATGTATAAGACTCTTTTCTGAAAAATTTGGCTTCTAAAAACTGGGTGCGTCTTATACAGTGATTGTAGATTTTTATTTTTTACTTACATTTCCCGCTTTTTCGCACGTTTTTGCGCTCATTGTTGAAGACAGTAATTCTTCATCAGACAGATGAGGACAAGCTAATGGATGGCAGTTTTGACAGTGATGAGAAGTTGTATGAATTTTATGATGAATAAAACTTGAGTTCAATAACTTCAATGCATTTTTTTTCAAATTTCGGGCCCCCAAATTAAGGTGTGTCTTATATATGGGAGTGTCTTATACATGGGGAAATATAGTAGTATTGTATATTTATGTTATTAGGACTATGCAAATATTGTTCACTGCCAAGCCAGGTAGTATACCATAGTTATATTTTTTGACTTGCATGATTTCTTTCATTCTTGTATTTAGTAATTGCAAAGTTTGTGTATGCATGTGTGTTAAGTTTCTGTCTGCATTTATTATAGTTTCTCTAAACGAGTAAAATGCTTTTTTATGTAACATAAATGTAAATATATGTTTAGTTTCCCCATCTCAAACCATCTTACCTAGCGTTCTCTTTTTCTGTTGCTTCTGTCTGAACTAAGTGCTCTTGGGGTCTGTGCACAGTGATCATTCTTGGATCTTTCTTCCCATCATCCTGGGGATTCTCTTTAAACATTAACTTCTTTACCTAGAAGCCTTTTCTTTTCTCTTTTTAATGTCTGAATTCCTAACATTCTAGTCTTTGCTTAACAGTCATCTCTTCAGAGAATTTCTTCTTGACTCCCCATTCTGAGATGGATTATAGTTACTTGGTACACAATTTCCTACTTGGTTTCTTCTTGGCATTTATCACAATATATATCAGTATTCTTTTTTTTTTTTTTTGTATTTTTCTGAAGCTGGAAACGGGGAGAGACAGTCAGACAGACTCCCGCATGCGCCTGACCGGGATCCACCCGGCACGCCCACCAGGGGCGATGCTCTGCCCCTCTGGGGCGTTGCTCTGTTGCGACCAGAGCCACTCTAGCGCCTGGGGCAGAGGCCAAGGAGCCATCCCCAGCGCCCGGGCCATCTTTGCTCCAATGGAGCCTCGGCTTTGGGAGGGGAAGAGAGAGACAGAGAGGAAGGAGAGGGGGAGGGGTGGAGAAGCAAATGGGCGCTTCTCCTGTGTGCCCTGGCCGGGAATCGAACCCGGGACTCTTGCATGCCAGGCCGACGCTCTACCGCTGAGCCAACCGGCCAGGGCTTATATAAGTATTCTTTATGTGTGTGTGTGTGTGTGTGTGTATCACTAGACTAAGTTCTGGAGATGGGGACTGTTGCTATTTTGTTCCCCATTGTCTGTAGCATATGCAGTGCTCAACAGGTATTAAATGATGACTTCTAGACATAGTGAATGAAGATTAAATGCCATGGGTTGTTATCTTGTTGGGCTTAGTCTAACATGAAGTTGGCAAACTATGGGCCAGTGTGCCAAACCTGGCCAGTTAGTCATTTTGTAACATGGCCATTCTCATTTGTTTACATATTGTCTATTACTGCTTTCAGGATACTAGTGGCAGAGCTGCATAGTGTGAAAGAGACTTTATGGCCTGCAGAGTCTATTTCATTATTGACCCTATATAGAAAATTTTGCTGATCCTTGATTTTGTATAGTCAGACATTTTACATTAAAAGACTTATTTCAACCATTAATCAATTATATTTATACAGTTTCTCTTTTGGATTTAACTTTAGGTTTCTTTCATAGTAGTAGTAGTAGTAGTATATATGTATATGAAATGCCAGTATGTTAATCAGGGTTCAGTCAGGGAATTGAGGGAATTTAATAAAGAGAAGTAACTACACAGATGTTGAAGGTTTAAAGTGCAAAGAGGGAACCCAGAGGGATACTCAGAAGATGATGATGACGATGACGATGATAACTGCAGGAAACATCCATTCTCCCCTAAGTCTGGTGAAACAATGGAAAGAGAGTTGTCAGAATATAATCACTTAGAAGCTAGAATTTCAAGGAAAGAATGCTGCCTGGCTAATCCTGGTACCTCTAAGAGAATGATACCATGAAATAGAGCCTGCAATTAGTGCTGCTGCTGAGTGATGCTTTCAGATTCAACAAACTAACAAGTCTTTGGTCTCCTCCTACCTTCCAATCTTTTTCTAGTGTTGTATAGGCACTGTAGGAAGATACTAACAGGAAACCAACTGGAAATAAATATATAGTTTGCAGAGTCCCAGCCCCAGCATTATAAAGCATAGAACAGAAGGGTGGATTTGAAGTTGAGAGACAATACCAGAATAACTGCGTAACGTCTTTTTTCTTTCTACTCAGACTTACATATACTAAAAATCTGTTCTTAAGTTCAGATTAGTCATTAACTAAATAAATCAAGATTTATTTTCTTTGGTGAAAGTGAAGAAAAATAATCACTTGAAACATTTGCATTTGTAAATCTAGGCATTTTTTTGAGGGGCTTAAGTATTGGCTTTAATAGTGGTTTAGCATTACTTATTCATAATTAAAAATTATTTTTTCTACTTTATTTTAGTATCAGATATAGAAGGTGGTGATGGACTGCAGCTCAGAAAGGAACATACTCTCAGAATATTTGCTTATATCAATTCCTGGACACACAGGTATGTATCCTTAAATATTTTGAAGTTACTTTGTGAGTTGTACTTTATTTATTTGTTTGTTTGTTTGTTTGTTTAGTGAGAGGCAGGCAGGCAGACAGATTCTTCTGCATGTGCCCTGACCAGGATCCACCCAACCAGGATCCACCCGGCAGGCCCTCTCTCTATAGGGAGATGCTCTGCCCATCTGAGGCCAGTGCTATGTTGCTTGGACAATTGAGCTATTTTAGCACCTGAGGTGAAGCCATGGAGCCATCCTCAGTTCTTGGGTCCAGCTTGCTTGAATCATTCAAGTCATGGCTGTGGGAGGAGAACTGAAAGAGAGAGACAGGAGGGAGGAGGGGTGGAGAATCAGATGATTGACTTCTCCTGTATGCCCTGACCAGGAATAAAACCCAGGACTTCCACTCACTGGGCTGACGCTCTACTGCTGAGCCAACTGGCCAGGGCCATGAGTTGTATTTTAAATTTGCTTTATCATCAGATTTTTTTTTTTAGGATGTTGGGTTGTATTCATTTAGTCATTAAATGACAGTTTATCAATATTTATTAAATCTCCCTTCTTCCTTACTTATGGGCTATTTATGGTTTTGTTTTTAAAACATAAGAATAAAAATGATTTCTTTAGGCTCTGGCCAGCTGCTCAGCAGTATAGTGTTGGCCCGGTGTGTGGTTGTCCCAGGTTTGATTCCTGGTCAAGGCACACAGGAGAGGCTACCATTTGCTTTTCCACCTCTTCCCCTCTCCCCCCTCTCTTTCTCTCCTGCAGCCATGGCTTCATTGATTTGAGTGCATTAGCCCTGGACACTGAGGATGGCTCTTTGGAACCTCCACCTCAGGTGTTAAAAATAGCTTGGTTGTGAGCATGTCCCCAGAGGGCAGAGCATCAGCCTAAGACAGGTTTGCTGAGTGGATTCTGGTTGCGGCGCATGTGGGAGTCTTATCTCCTATCCATTCACTTGGAAAAAGAAGAAAAAAATTAAAATGGTTTCTTTAGCCCCTTCATTATTGAGAAATATGGATGTGATCAAAATTCTAAAAAGTTATTTTGAGAGAGATGAAAAAATTGTTTTGGTAAAGCTAGAGACGTATAATAAATAAACTTAATCCTTTAAAAAAAAATCACTGTTGTGGTAGAGGACATTTTGACCCTTCTGGAAGCCACTTACTGTTTGTTCCTTTTCCATAACAATTATATATGGTAGATCTATTTAAAAATAATACATATATTGCTTTGGCTAGTTGGCTCAATGATAGAGCATTGGCCCAGCGTGTAGATATCCCGGATTCGATTACCAACCAGGGCACACAGGAGAAGTGCCCATCTGCTTCTCCACCCCCCTCCCCACTTCTCTCTCCTTTTTTCCCTCCCTCCCTCGCTCTCTTTTCCCCTCTCTCCCTCTCTTTCTCTTCTCCTCCCTTCCTGCAGCCAAGGCTCAATTGAAGGAGTTGGCCTGGGCTGCTGAGGATGGCTCCATGCCCTCTGCCTCAGGTGCTAAAAATATTGCTCTAGTTGCAATGGAGCAAGGGCCCCAGATGGGGAGAGCATCACCCCCTAGTGTGCTTGCCAGGTGGATCCCGGTTGGGGCACATGCAGGAGTCTGTCTCTGCCTCCCCTCCTCTCACTTAAAAAAAAGAAAAATACATATATTGAGAACAGAGAGAATAAAACTTTAGGAAATGCAATCATTAATATCACCAAAGTTTGTTTCAAGGTTTTGCAAATTCTTGTTTTTCAATGTGGTTTTAGTTGACATGGCTAAATATTCTTTTCTCTTGTGTGCCTATCTTGTTTTAAGTTATTTTTATCTTATTTATTCATTTTAGAGAGGTGAGGGGGTAAGAGAGAGATAGAGAAGGGCAGGAGGAGGAGCAGAAAGCATCAACTCTCATATGTGCCTTAATCAGGCAAGCCTGGGGTTTCAAACTGGTAACCTCAGTGTTCCAGGTTGACGCTTTATCTACTGTGCCACCATAGGTCAGGCCCATTTAAAGTTTTTAGTCCTTCTAAAATTTTTATGGGTAAAGAAAGTTGGAAGCATAGTGTGCAACAATTAATGAACATGTTAAATGCAGTGATAACATAAACGAACGGCTTGAGGCACACAAGTTGGCTGATGATAGTTTTTCAGAATAGTTTAACTTCAGAAAGCACTTCCTGTGCAATAACATCTCGTTTCCATATATTTCTTCTTTCTGTTTGTAAAGTTGGTACTTAAATTGTTCCAAAAATGATTGTAGATTTTAGTTATTTAAAACTTACGTGTCGTCATTATTGACATCTCTTTGGAGTCTCAATCTAAATTTCTTTTGACCAAGGTTAGTGGTGGCTGTTCCTTTTATTACCAGAAAATAAACAACTGTATATTTTATAATACTAATGTATTAATGATTTAAAATTCATATTAATAGCCTAAAGCAGTGGTCCCCAATGGTTTTTGGGCCATGGACCGGTTTAATATCAGAAAATATTTTCACGGCCTGGCCTTTAGGGTGGGACGGATAAATGTATCACGTGACCGAGACAAGTGTCAAGAGTGAGTCTTAGACGAATGTAACAGAGGGATCTGGTCATTTTTTAAAAATAAAACATCGTTTAGACTTAAATATAAATAAAACGGAAATAATGTAAGTTATTTATTCTCTCTTTGTGGACTGGTACCAAATGGTCCATGGCCCAGGGGTTGGGGACTACTGGCCTAAAGGATTTGCTAAGAAGTGTTAGATTTGAGTCAGAATTTTGAATTTATTGTAACTACAGTTAGATGGCAACATGCTATACTAGGATAAAGTCATACTTTTAATTTCAGGGTTTATAGGTGTGCTAGTAAAGAAAATGAAATTCAGAGAAATGATATTTTGCTAACATCTCACCACAGGTTATTGGTAGAGCTGGGTAGGTTACATTTTCCTATTTTTAGTCCACTTTTATCTTAGATGTACACCCTTATTATTTGTATCAATGTCTGTGGATAGGAATAAAATTATAAAGGAAACTTTGATATGCACAATTTTAGGCAGTAATTTATAGGTTTCATCAGAGTGTGAAAGTGTGTTTGCCCCCAGACTGTTAGAGACGGTCTGCCTTTTATCTCATTCTGTTCCAGGGTGTAGTGGTTAGGAGTATGGCCTTGGAGCCACATAGATGTGTGGATTTCGGTCCTGCTTTATCACTTATGTACTGGATGATTATGACAAATTACTAACTTCAGTAAGCTCTAAGCTCTTACTTCCTCATATGTGAAATGAGAATAATAAAGCTACTACTATCTCAGTGAGGTGGTGAAGAAACCAGGTGCTTAGCATAGTATCTGACAAAAAGAGCTTAATAAACA
Organism: Saccopteryx bilineata; assembly: GCF_036850765.1. Classification (NCBI taxonomy): domain Eukaryota; kingdom Metazoa; phylum Chordata; class Mammalia; order Chiroptera; family Emballonuridae; genus Saccopteryx; species Saccopteryx bilineata. The sequence goes on along the minus strand of NC_089492.1, from coordinate 117,689,908 downwards.
CCTATTTTAATTAAAATTGTTAAAGTTTATTTTAGAAAATGAACTATCTATTCAAGGGTGCATAAGCTAAAGTGTGAAAAGCTGGACTGGAAACACAGTTTGTATCATTTGTAATTCTCATATGTTGATAAGGTATGAATAGTTTTTAGCTGGTAATAAAAAATACAAAAAGTAGACCATTACAGTCTAGCGTGCTGATAGAAGAAAGCTGTGACAATAAAATATCCAGTTGGATCACAGTGCTTGGAATTAAAAATTTTTGCTTGTTCTTCTTGTCCTTATTCCCACTTACATCTCCCATTTCCTTCATGGGCATCAGAAAATATTGTTGCCAATAAAGCATAATCTACAAAAGAGGGTCTTAACTTGGAGGCCCATGAGCATGGAAGTCCATAAATGTACCTAAGTGCACTAGTGAACCCTTGACATTTCATACAAAATGTTCTTTATAGGTTTTCTGGGAGAAAGTGGTAATAGCTTTCATAAAATTATTGATGGTCATGAATAATTTTTCTAATGTATTGACTAGAATATAGGTAAAGGAGAATGTTCACTGGAAAACAGTATGTTGATAAGAATTTAATAATTCAGCCTGACCTGTGGTGGCACAGGGGATAAAGCGTCCACCAGGAATGCTTAGGTTGCTGGTTCAAAACCCTGGCCTTGTCTGGTTAAGGCACATATGGGAGTTAATGCTTCCTGCTCCTCATCCCCTTCTCCCTCTCCCTCTTCTCTCCCTCTCTCTTTCTTTTGCTCTTCTCTCTAAAATGAATAAAATATTTTTAAAAATTTAATAATTCAAACATTCAAATATTTTAAAATTTTTCTTCTGTTTAAATGATACACTTGTAAAAATCTTTGAGAAAATGCAGAGAATCACAGTTTATTTTTTATTTATTTTTTTTTAATTTTTTATTTTTTTCTGAAGCTGGAAACAGGGAGAGACAGTCAGACAGACTCCCGCATGCACCCGACCGGGATCCACCCGGCACGCCCACCAGGGGCGACGCTCTGCCCACCAGGGGGCGATGCTCTGCCCATCCTGGGCGTCGCCATGTTGCGACCAGAGCCACTCTAGCGCCTGAGGCAGAGGCCACAGAGCCATCCCCAGCGCCCAGGCCATCTTTGCTCCAATGGAGCCTTGGCTGCGGGAGGGGAAGAGAGAGACAGAGAGGAAAGCGCGGCGGAGGGGTGGAGAAGCAAATGGGCGCTTCTCCTGTGTGCCCTGGCCGGGAATCGAACCCGGGTCCTCCGCACGCTAGGCCGACGCTCTACCGCTGAGCCAACCGGCCAGGGCCGAGAATCACAGTTTAAAAAACATGCCACCATCCAAAGTAAAAACTAACTTGTCAACCTATGTGTGAGTTGTGAAAGGTTTAAATTTTTACAATATGTGATTTTACTACATGTCTTATGGATAATCTGATTTTTCACATATAGTCTATTGTGATTCAGTTTCTCTCTGTCATCAAACATTATCATTTTAAATTGCTACACAGCAATCATATAATGGCTACTCTCTTGTCTATAAGATCAGGAAAGGTATGTCTGTTGGTTTAACAGATTATCATTTCATTTTATTAATACCATGATTAGGAGTAGAATGGGAGGAAAATCGAGGCAATGGGGAGAACAGGTTATGAGAATAAATTGAAGAATATACATTAGAAAAAGAGCATACAAGAGTCTGGAAGGAATACCATGTTTGTCAAGTGCATGATACCACAAGGAATAATCCTTCATGTTGGAAGTGTTACTAGTTGTTTTTTTAATTTACTTGTTCAAAATTTATTACAGAACAGGCTTAGGTTTATATACTGTAAATTTCATATTTCTTAGGCAGTCAAGGCTCTTTGTTGTCTCCTGCTTACCTACTTTTTTTCCCCTTAAGTAAGAAGTGGGGAGGCAGAGAAACATACTCCCGCATGTGCTCCGACCAGGACTCACCCGGAAAGCCCCCTATGGGGCGATGCTTTCCCCATCTGGGGCCATTGCTCCATTGCTTGGCAACCAAGCTATTTTAGTGTCTGAGGCAAGGCCATGGAGCCATCTTCATTGCCCAGGGCTATATTGCTTGAATCATTTGAGCCAAGGCTTCAGGAGGAGGGGGGATGACTTTCACACACCGGGCTGATGCTCTACTGCTTAGCCAACTGGCCAGGGACACTGGTTTGTTTTTCATTTGCTTAATTTTCTAGGCATGGATCACTAATTTTTCCCAAACTCTCTCCAACCATTCTTTGTTTGTTTGTTTGTTTGTTTGTTTTTTACAGAGACAGAGTCAGAGAAAGGGATAGATAGGGACAGGCAGACAGGAATGGAGAGAGATGAGAAGCATCAATCATTAGTTTTTCGTTGTGACACCTTAGTTGTTCATTGATTGCTTTCTCATATGTGCCTTGACTGGGCCTTCAGCCGACTGAGTAACCCCTTGCTGGAGCCAGAGACCTTGGGTCCAAGCTGGTGAGCTTTGCTCAAACCAGATGAGCCTGCGCTCAAGCTGGCGACCTCAGGGTCGTGAACCTGGGTCCTCCACATCCCAGTCCAATGCTCTATCCACAGCGCCACCTCCCAGTCAGGCTCTCCAACCATTCTTAGCTCTGATTTTTACCTTTTTTATACATCATTAAATTATTTTTATTTTCCTCTTTTCCCTCCTCTACCTAGTCTTCTTTGGCCTTTCTTATTTTGAACTGTATGATTTCTCAATAGGGTTACTAAACAGCTATCTTCAGATCATCATGAAATTGCTTTTGTTCTCTGTTGTGTTTGCTTGATCTCTGGTTTCCTGGATTTCATGTTGTGATCTTTATTGGTTTAACTTTGTTTTGTTAGGATGACGTTTTTTAAGACTTTTTTAAAGTCTAAAAATATCTATTCTACCCTTACTTTTATGAATAACTTGTTGGATATAGAATTCTAGGTGGAAAATTACTTTGTCAGAACTTTGAAAGTATTGCTGCATTGTATTCTTAACTTCCAAAACTGCTTTGCAGAAGAACTTGGCTATTTTTATTACTGAACTCTTTCTTATCATTATTTCACCTTCCCGAAAAGCTTTTAGGATCTTTGTCCCTCCTTGATTTCAGAAATTTTAGGGAGATATGTGTTTTGGTGGTTTTTTTAGTTATGAAATTAAAAAATATAATTTCCTCACCTTTATAGTTTCTACTTTGTCCTCTTGAAAATATTAGTCAGATATGGTACCTACTTTATTGGTGGTTTACTTTTCTTTTCTGTTACCTTTCTTTGTCTACTTACAAAGAGATTTCTTCAGTTTTACCTCCTGAGCCTTTTTTTTTTTTTTTAAAGTGAGCTGCTTTAAAAAAATTTTTTTTTGTGACAGGAGACAGAGGGACAGATAGGGACAGACAGACAGGAAGTGAGAGAGATAAGCACCAATTCTTTGTTGCAGCACCTTAGTTCACTGATTGCTTTCTCATATGTGCCTGACTGGGGGGCTCCACCAGAACGAGTGACCCCTTCCTTGCTCAAGCCAGCGACCTTGGGCTTCAAGCCAGCAACGTTTCAGTTTAAGCCAGCGACCATGGGGGTCATGTCTGTGATCCCACACTCAAGCCAGTGACCCCGTGCTCAAGCTGGTGAGCCTGCGTTCAAGCCAGATGAGCCCACACTCAAGCTGCGACTTGGGGTTTTGAACCTGGGTCCTCTGCATCCTAGTCTGACACTCTATTGACTGTGCTACCATCTAGTTAGGCCCTTCTGAATCTTATATTGAATTTTACAAAGTGCTATAAGTGCTATAATTTTTAAATTTAATTTTAGGTTTTTTTTTAAAAGATTGTATTTATTGATTTTTATTTATTGAAAGAGGAGAGAAAGGGAAAGGGGGGGACGAATGGGAAGCATCAACTCAGGTAGTACTAGTTGCTTCTTTTATGTGCTTTGACTGGGCAAGCCCAGGGTTTCAAACTGGCAGCCTCAGCATTCCAGGTTGACACTGTGCCACCACAGGTCAGACCACATTTGTTTTTAAATTGTGAATAATGTATATGCAAAAACTATATATTATATATTTGTACACATCAAAGGGCTTTATTTTGTAATTCGAATCTATTTGTTAATATTCTTTTGTTTTAGCAATCCATTATCTTTTATGAATCTGAGGATATAAATTAAACTCTTTTCACTTTTTTCTTCATGCATTTTATCTACTTCCTTTGAATTTCTTTTTGCAATTTGTCTTAGTCTTTCTTTGGTGATACAGCTTTTTCTGGAAAATCTTACTATCTTTGTCTATTTTTTCATGGTTAAGAGAGGACACCGAAAGATGGGTTAGAAGTTTTGTATGAAGGGGGCATTTCAGATGTTAGCCTATATTATATGATGGTAAAAATGGTGATTAGGCTTTATTAGTAGGCATAAATGTGCTTTTTTCTTTTTTTTTTTCTTTAAAGCTAGGGATCCTGTTGATCAAATAAGTTTTTATTTATTTATTTATTTTTACAGAGACAGAGTCAGAGAGAGGGACAGATAGGGACAGACAAACAGGAATGGAGAGAGAGAAGCATCAACCATTAGCTTTTCATTGCGACACCTTAGTTGTTCATTGATTGCTCCCCCATATATGCCTTGACCGTGGGGCTACAGTAGACCGAGTAACCCCTTGCTCGAGCCAGCGACCCTGGGTCCAGGCTGGTGAGCTTTGCTAAGTTGGTGATCTCGGGGTCTCGAACCTGGGTCCTCCGCATCCCAGTCCGACGCTCTATCCACTGTGCCACCACCTGGTCAGGCAGCTTTTTCTTAGATTGTTCACATTTTCTTTTATTTTTTTAAGTGAAAGGAGAGGAGATAGTGAGACAGACTCCTACATGCAACTCAACCAGGATCCACCTGGTAACCCCTTCTTGGGCCAATGCTCCAATCATTCTAGCTATTTTTAGTGCCTAAGGCTGATGCTTGGACCAACAGAGCTATCCTCAGTGCCCAGGGTGGATTCTGGAATCAGTCGAACCACTGGCTGTAGGAGGGGAAGTGGATGGGGGAGAAACAGATGGTCATTTCTCCTGTGTGCCCTGACATGGAATCAAACCTGGGACATCCATACATGGGGCTGACGCTCTATCCACTGAGTCAACAGGCCAGGGCCTGTTCACATTTTCTAAGAGAAATATCTTTTAAGTCTTTGGTCTTGATATATGTTAATCTGTTGGGCAGAAAGGGTACTTGGGGAGGGAGGTTCACCATTCATTCATTTCTTATAATTAATTCTCTTGCTACCTTACCTGTGGTGGTGCAGTGGATAAAGCATTGACTTGGAGTGCTGAGGTTGCTGGTTCAAACCTTGGGCTTGCCTGGGTAAGGTATATACGGGCTCTTTTGTCAAAGATAATTTGACCATATTTATATGGTTTTATTTTTGAGCTTTCAGTTCTGTTCCGTTGGTCTGTGTGTCTGTTTTTCTGCCAATATCATGCTGTTTTGATTATTGTAGCTCTGTAGTATAATTTGAAGTCAGGTATTGTAATGCCTCCAGCTTTGTTCTTTTTTCTCAGGATTGCTTTGGCTATTCAAGGTTTTTTATGGTTTCATACAAACCTGCTGATTTATTGTTCCATTTATTTAAAAAGTGATACTGGAATTTTGATGAGAATTGCATTAAATTTAAATTTATATATTGCTTTGGATAATATGGCCATTTTAACTATGTTTATTCTTCCAATCCATGACCATGGAATATTTTTTCCATTTCATTATGTTGTTACTTTATTTTTATTTTATTTTTTATATTTTATGACAGAAAGAGAGACAGAGAGGGAAAGATAGGGACAGACAGACAGGAAGGGAGAGAGATGAAAGAATCAATTCTTCATTGCGGCACCTTAGTTGTTCATTGTTTGCTTTCTCAGATGTGCCTTGACCTGGGGGCTACAGCATAGCAAGTGATCCCTTTCTCAAACCAGATGAGCCTGTGCTCAAGCTGGGACCTTGGGATTTCGAACCTGGGTACTCCGCGTCCCAGTTCGACGCACTGTCCACTGCGCCACCGCCTGGTCAGGCTTATGTTGTTTTCAATTTTCTTTAATAATTCTGTGTAGTTTTCAGTATTTAGGCCCTTTACATTCTTTGTTAAGTTTATTTTCAGGTATTTAATTATTTTTGTTGCAACTGTACAAGGGATTCTTTTATTTTAGTTCATTTTCTAAAGTTTTATTTTTTGCATATATGAAAGCAATAAACTTCTGTATAGTGATTTTGTATCCTGTGACCTTACTGTATTGATTTCTGTTAGTTTTTCTGTGGAGTCTTTGGGGTTTTCTACATATAGGATCATGTCATTCTCAAAAAATGAAACTTTTACTTCGTTTCTGATCTGAATGCCTTTTATTTTATTCTGTCTGATCATTTTGGTTAGAACTTCCAGCACTGTGATGAATGAGAATGGAGAGAGTAGGCAGCCTTGTCTTGTTCCTGATTTTAGAGGAAAGCTTTCAGGTTTTCACCATTTAGTATGATATTAGCTGATGGTTTGTCATATATGGCATTTATTATGTTGATATTTTCCTTCTATACTCATTTTATTGTTTTAAACATAAAAAGATATTGTATTTTATAGAATGCCTTCTCTGTGTCTATTGATAGGATCATATGATTTTTGTTCTTTGTTTTGTTGATATGGTATATAACAATCGATCTATGTATGTTGAACCATCCCTGTGCTCCTGGAATGAATCCTACTTGATCATGATGTATTTTTTTAATGTGTTGTTGTATTTGATTTGCTAATATTTTGTTTAGGATTTTTGCATCTGTATTCATTTGAGATACTATTGGTCTATAGCAGGGGTCCCCAAACTACGGCCCGCGGGCCACATGCGGCCCCCTAATGCCATTTATCTGGCCCCCGCTGCACCTCCGATAGGGGCACCTCTTTCATTGGTGGTCAGTGAGAGGAGCACAGGATCCATCCTCATCCTGTGTTTCTGGAGTACTGTATGTGGCGGTGCCAGAAAGCGCAGCATGGCTCAGGTACAGTACTACTTCCGGTGACGTGGGATGCACGCATCACGGCTCCGGAAGCGCATCATATCACCTGTTACGGCTAGCAGTGACAAATATGGAACCAGACATTGACCATCTCATTAGCCAAAAGCAGGCCCATAGTTCCCATTGAAATACTGGTCAGTTTGTTGATTTAAATTTACTTGTTCTTTATTTTAAATATTGTATTTGTTTGCTTTTTTTTTTTACTTTAAAATAAGATATGTGCAGTGTGCGTAGGGATTTGTTCATAGTTTTTTTTATAGTCCGGCCCTCCAACGGTCTGAGGGAGAGTGAACTGGCCCCCTGTGTAAAAAGTTTGGGGACCCCTGGTCTATAGTTTTCTTTTTTTGTAATGTTCTTGCCAGGTTTTGGTATGAGGGTTATGTTCGCCCCATAAAATGTGTTAGGGAGTATTGTTTCTTCTATTTTTTGGAAGATTTGAGAAGAATCGGAACCATCTCTTCTATGAATGTTTGGTAGAATTCACTAGTGTTGCCATCTGGCCCTGGACTTTTATTTATTTATTTATTATTATTATTATTATTATTATTTTGTATTTTTCTGAAGCTGGAAATGGGGAGAGACAGTCAGACAGACTCCCGCATGCGCCCGACCGGGATCCACCCAGCACGCCCACCAGGGGTGACGCTCTGCCCACCAGGGGGTGATGCTCTGCCCCTCAGGGGCGTCGCTCTGCCGCGACCAGAGCCACTCTAGCGCCTGGGGCAGAGGCCAAGGAGCCATCCCCAGCGCCTGGGCCATCTTTGCTCCAATGGAGCCTTGGCTGCGGGAGGGAAAGAGAGAGAGAGGAAGGAGGCTGAGTGGAGAAGCAAATGGGCGCTTCTCCTATGTGCCCTGGCCGGGAATCGAACCCGGGTCCCCCGCACGCCAGGCCGATGCTCTACCGCTGAGCCAACTAGCCAGGGCCTGGACTTTTATTTTTGATAGTAGTTTCTATTTCCTCCCTGCTTATGGGTCTATTTAGGCTTTCCATTTTTTCGTAACTCGTTCTAGGAAGATTGTATAGTTTTAAGAATTTATTCATTTCTTTTAAATTGTTAAATTTAGTGCCAGATAATTTTTCATAGTATTCTACAATGATCTTTTGTATATCTGGTATCCGTGGTAATTTCTCCTCTTTCATTTCGGATTGTATTTATATGAGTTCTTTCTCTTTTTTTCTTAGTGAGTGTAGCTAGCTGTTTATCAATTTTATTGATCTTTTCAAAGAACCAGCTCTTTGTTGTATTTTTTCTACAGTATTTCTATTCTCTGTTTCATTTATTTCTGCTCTAATTTTTACTATTTCCTCTCTTCTGCTGGTTTGGGTTGCCTTTGTTCTTCTTTGTCTATTTCCTTAAGATACTATGTTAAGCTGTTTATTTGTGATCTGTCTTGTTTCTTGATATAAGCCTGTAATGATATAAACTTTTCTCTTATTACTGGTTTTGCTGCATCCCAGAAATTTTGATTTGTCATATTGTCATTTTCATTAGTCTGTATACATCTTTTGATTTCTGCTTTTATTTTAATGATTTTTTTGTGTGTGTGACAGACAGAGTGGGACATTTAGGGAAAGAGACAGGAACGGAGAGAGATGAGAATCATCAATTCTTCGTTGCGGCACCTTAGTTGTTCATTCATTGCTTTCTCATATGTGCCTTGACTGGGGGGCTATAGCAGAGCAAGTGACCCCTTGTTCAAGCCAGCAGCCTTGGGCTCAAGCCAAAGATCATGGAGTCATGTTTATGATCCCACACTCAAGCAGGATGAGCCTGTGCTCAAGCTGGCGACCTCCGGTTGCAAACCTGGGTCCCCTGCATCCCAGTCTGACACTCTATCCATTGTGCCACCACCTGGTCATCAGGCTGATCTCTGCTTTTATTTCTTCTTTGACTCAGTAATTTTTTAGAAGTATCTTGTTTGGTTTCCACATTTTAATGAGTTTCTTTACTTCTTTTTTGCAATTAAATTCTAATTTTAAAGCCTTATAGTAAGAAAATATGTTTGGTATAATTTCAGTCTTTCTGAATTTGTTAATATTAGTTTTGTGACATAACATATGGTTTATTCTTTTTTTTGTGTGTGTGACAGAGACAGAGAGAAGGACAGATAAGGACAGACAGGGACAGACAGGAAGGGTGAGAGACGAGAAGCATTGATTCTTTGTTGCGGCACCTTAGTTGTTCATTGATTGCTTTCTCATATGGGCCTTGACTGGGGTGCTACAACAGACCAAGTGACCCCTTGCTCTAGCCAGATGAGCCCATGCTGAAGCCGGCAAGCTTGGTATTTTGAACCTGGGTCCTCCACGTCCCAGTCCAACACTATCCACTGCGCCAACGCCTGGTCAGGCCGTTTATTCTTGAGGATGTTTCATGTACACTGGAGAAAAATATGTAGTCTGAAGTCCTGGGATTAAATGCCCTGTAAATGTCTTTTATGTCCATTTGTGTCATTTAAAGCCAATATTTCTTTATTGATTTTCTGTTTGGATGATTGGTTTAGAGCTGTCAATGGTGTATTGAGATCTCCAAGTATAAATATGTTTTTGTCTTTAGATCAGTTAGTGTTGTATTGCTCCCTGATTCCAGTGCTTATATATTTAAGAAGTATTATGTCTTCTTGATACAATGTCCTCTTTATCATTATGAAATGACCATCTTTGTCACTGGTTACTTTTATTGTCTTGAAGTCAGCATTGTCAGATATGAGTATGGCTACACCTGCTTTTCTTTGGATATTATTTTCTTGGAGAATTGTTTTCCAACTTTTCACTTTGAGCCTACTTTTGTCCTTGTAGCTTATATATGTCTCTTGAAGGCAGCATATCATTGGGTTTTGCTTTTTGATCCAAACTGCTACTCTTTCTCTTTATTGGTGAGTTCAGTTCATTTACATTTAGAGTAATTATTGACTCTATAGCCATTCTTTTTTAAATTTTTAAAAAAAATTTAAATTTTTGTATTTTTGTGAAGTGAGAAGCTGGGAGGCAGAGACAGACTCCCGCAAGTGCCCAACTGGGATCCACCTGGCATGCCTACTAGGGGGCGATGCTCTGCCCATCTGGGGCATTGCTTCGTTGCAACTGGAGCCATTCTAGTGCCTGAGGCAGAGGCCATGGAGCCATCCTCAGCGCCCAGGCCAGCTTTGCTCCAATGGAGCCTTGGCTGCAGAGGGGAAGAGAGAGACAGAGAGAAAGGAGAGGGGGAGGGGTAGAGAAGCAGATGGGCACTTCTCCTCTGTGCCCTCACCAAGAATTGAACCTGGGACTTCCACATGCTGGGCTGATGCTCTACCACTGAGCAAACTGGCCAGGGCGTATAGCCATTTTATGTATTTATTTCTGATTGGTCTACATCTTGTTTGGTTTTTCTCTTTTTGTTTTTCTGTCAGTTTTTGTTTGGTGGCGTTCTATACATTATCCTCGTTTCTTTTCTTTTCTTTTTTTTTTATAGAGACGGTGGGATAGATAGGGATAGACAGACAGGAACGGAGAGAGATGAGAAGCATCAATCATCAGTTTTTCGTTGAGACACCTTAGTTGTTAATTGATTGCTTTCTCATATGTGCCTTGACCACGGGGCTACAGCAGACCGAGTAACCCCTTGCTCAAGCCAGTGACTTTTGGGTCCAAGCTGGTGAGCTTTTTGCTCAAACCAGATGAGCCCGTGCTCAAGCTGGCGACCTTGGAGTCTTGAACCTGGGTCCTCTGCATCCCAGTCCGACGCTCTATCCACTGTGCCACTGCCTGGTTAGGCTCTTTTTTTTTTTTTTTAAGGTACATGTTTTAGCCTGACCTGTGGTGGCGCTATGGATGAAAGCATCGACCTGGAATGCTGAGGTTGCCGGTTTGAAACACTGGGCTTGCTTGGTCAAGGCACATATGAGAGGCAACTACTACAAGTTGATGCTTCTCTCTCCTTCCCACTGCTCTCTCTCTCTCTCCTCTCTCTAAAATCAATAAATAAATTAAAAGATACATGTTTTAGTTGTTGCATTTTTGTGGGCGATCACCTTTAGGTTATTTATTTATTTAAAGATAGTTTCATGGTACATTTAAAAAAAATTTATTCATTTTTAGAGAGGAGAGGGAATGAGAGAGAGAAGAGAGAGAAAGTGGGGAGGAGGATCAGGAAGCATTAACTTCCATATGTGCCTTGACCTGGCAAGTGCAGGGTTTCGAACGGTCGATGCTTTATCCCCTGCGCCACCACAGGTCAGGCACTTTTAGGTTATTAAAAGGAAAATTGTCATATTTATAAGAGTTCATTATCATATGAGTGCTTCTGCACTTCATCCTCCTTTGTTACTGCCAGTCTTTATCTTCTCCCCTTTTATGTTATTGTAGTCACCAGTTATCCTTGTTTTTATTGTGATCTTGTTGGAGCTTTTACGTGTAGGTTTTTTGGTTTTTTTTTTGTTGTTGTTCTTTATATCTGGTCAGATAACCCCCTTTAGTTAGTATTTCCTGTAGTGATAAATTCTGTCAGCTTCTGTTTGTCTGCAAAAATTTTTATTTTGCCTTCATATTTGAAGGGTAGCTTTGATGGAAATAGTATTCTTGGCTGGTAATTTCTGTCTTAGTAATTTGAATGTTTGAGTCCACTCTCTTCTGGCTTGTAGAGTTTCTTCTAAGAAATATGATGATAACCTAATGGGCTTTCCCTTATATGTTATATTCTTCTTTCTCCTAGCTGCCTTGAGGATTCTTTCTTTGTTACTGATTTTTGACAATTTCATTATGATATCCCTTGGAATAGGTCTGTTTGGGTTGAGGTAACTCAGTGTTCTCGTTTGCTTTTTGGATTTGAGGCTGTCCACTGGCTTGGTAAGTTCTCATCAATGATTTGTTTAAATAGGTTTTCCATTTCCTTTTTCCTCTACTTCTTCTGATATACTTATTATATTTATAGTGCACTTTCTGATGGAGTCAGACAGTTCTTGTAGAGTGCTCTGAGTTTTGTTTTGTTTTTAACTTGTGAGTCTCTCTCTTCTCTCTGTAGTATCTTTTATTGGCCTTTCTTCAATGTCACTGATTCTCTCCTCTATCTGGCCTGTTCTATTAGTTAAACTTGTTACCTCATTTTTCAGTTCATGTATTGAGTTCTTCATCTCTGTTTGGTTCTTTTTTAAAGTTTCAATCTCCTTGAAGTATTTTTTTTGTTCATTAATTTGTGTTTTGAGCTTATTAAATTGCCTATTAGTGTTTTCTTGCATCTCATTGAGTTCTTTTAGAACTTCAATTTTGAATTCTCTGTCATTTAACTCCAAGGTTTCCATGTAATCGAGTTTTTTTCTGGAGATTTTTCATTATCTATCTGAACTATGTCTCTGTATTTCTGTGATGTATGATTTCTTCTTTCTTGATGGCGTTTGGGAGTGGTATTGTTAAGAACCCTAACAAGAAGCAATTTTTTTTCCATTAGCTGTTGCTATACTACAAGTTTTGGTTCTGAAATTCTTGGGCAGACTTCCGCTGTCCTAGTGATGTAGGCAGGGCTGCAATCGTCTTGGTGGGTGGGGTGTATTGTGGGGCTGCTTTGTGGCTGGTTTTATGGCTTTTAGCAGTGGCAGTTTCCAGTTTCCTGCCATTCTTCCCCAGTTTTAGCAGACCAGGGGGATCATATGTAGAGCACTTTTCACCTCTCAAGGGAGAGAGTAGCCTCAGAGAGTCAGTTGTGGGGTGCCACCACCTCCCCTCTTCATACTGCTTAGAGAGGGAGATGGGACCTGGGAGGCTGGGGCTGTGCACTTTGTTTTCCCTGACACTGCACATAGCATGGCCAGCTGATAGAGTGCCGGCTGTGGACAGTGTGCAGCTCTGTGTGGGCTGATCTTCATGGGTTAAGCACCCAACGATGGAGCTCGCGCCTTGTTGGGAGAGCTGGGCACTTTGGGCTCAGTGTGCATTGTTGGAGGGAGCGCCGCAAGCTGAGCACCGCCCGCACAGGTTGATAGCAAGCCAAGCAATGTGGGCAGTCCTCAGTAACCCTGTGTCTGATTGTGCTGGCCTTAGTTCCGCTCCTTCCCCTCTCACCCCAGCCTCTCTGCCTGTTTTGGCTCAGACTTAAACTCTCTTCCTGAGACTAACAAGGAGAGGGAAAAATTCAGTCCTCTGCTTTCTCTCCTCTCCAGAGCCGACTGCGGATGTTTTATCTTTTACCCTCCTTTTCACCCCTTCGCACCTTCAGTCCATTTCTTGCGCAGATCTTTCAGGCATGTTTGTGAGCCCAGCTCAGGGTTTCTTTGCTGTATTATAGTTCAACTTGTTGAAATTTTAAGGGGAGAGATCAGAAATGTCTCTCATGCCATCATTTCTCTGATGTCACCTCATATAAAAAGTACTAATTTTTTTGTGATGCTATCTGTATAAGTGATTATGATGTTACTTCATCAGGAAGGAGGAAATAAAAACTGGCGAAAATGTATTTTAGCATTTGCTTATTTTTTTTTTATATTACTTGTTAGATATAATTGTTACTTCTCTAGGAAGTATTAATTAATTTTTTTTTTCTTTTATAGGCAATGTCTATGCTGCTTCAAGGAATATAAGCATTTGGAGATTTTTAACCAAGTAGTGTGTGCTCTTATTAACTTAGTGATTGCCCAAGTTCAAGTGCTCCGGGACCAGCTTTGTAAACATTGTACTGCTATTAACGTAGATTCCACGTGGCAAGATGAGTGTAATCAAGTAGAAGAACCACTGAATATAGAAAGAGAGTGTAATGAAGGAACTACCGAAAGACAAAAATCAGTAGAAAAAAAATCGAACTCTACAAGAATCTGTAATCTGACTGAGGAGAGTTCTGATCCTTTTAGTTTATGGAGTACAGATGAGAAGGAAAAACTCTTATTATGTGTGGCAAAAATTTTTCAAATTCAGTTTCCCTTATATACTGCTTACAAGCATAATACTCATCCTACTATAGAGGTATGTAAAATAGGATTTACGAATTTTAAGTATTACCAAGTCATAGTTGGTAGTTTCTCACTTTTGAGTAAATATAGACGGTTTATATTGATGGAAAAATTTGTAAAAATCCTTTTTTCTCTAGCCTCTTCTTGTAGTAGCTTATGTTGAACATTTACTCAGCATAGTTCTATTAAGGAAGAATTTATAAATTGAATTCATAAAAATTGAACTGTCAGTGACCTCAACATTTGTTAATGTAGATCTGTGCCCTACTTATTGTTATTTCAAACAGTAATGACTGAGGAAAAAGAAGCATGTAGACTTTTGAATTTCATTCTTACAGACATGGGTAACAGAATTTGGAATTTTGTCAAAATACTTAAATTATTTGTAACTACTAGTTTAAATATTTCTTTTTGTGAGTCAAGGTGCTTGACTCATTCTATTAGTAATATTTTTTACAAGCCTTTCTAAGACCTTAGTAACCCACCTTAAGTTTATTTAGCCTAACAAATAATCTGTAACTACTAGTTTTTTTACTATTAATTCAAATAAGAGTATCTTTTTTTGTCAGTCAAGGTATTTAACTCATTCTATTAGTAATATTTTTTTGTATTAATGTATCCATTGCCACTAGTGAATAATATGGGAACCTGGAGCCTCTCCTCCCTTCCTTTCTCTCCAGTTTTTCTTTCTCTTCAGTTGCAGTTGATAATATTTTTAAAGATGTAGTAATTAGAAATAGTAATATTCAGATTATAAGTTATTTTGGGGGGAGGGGCAGTTGCAAACTTTAACTAATCCAAAATAATTATATGTAATTCTGTGAAATAAAGTATAAAGTATTGCCTTAGTGATTTCTAAGTAGAGTGAAAAAGAGTATAAAAAATGTAGGAAGAAACCACTGCATTTCTGTTAAATTCACCCTTTTTTAAACTAAAAAAGTTAAGTATTTTTAGTTTGTCCTTTTTTAAAGTATACAATTTAGTATTGCCAAATTTATACAACTATTTTATACTATTTTCTAATTCTAACACTATTAACTCCTCTTTTTTTTTTTTACAGGGACAGAGAGAGAGAGTCAGAGAGAGGGATAGACAGGGACAGACAGACAGGAATGGAGAGATGAGAAGCATCAAGTCATTAATTTTTCGTTGCAACACCTTAGTTGTTCATTGATTGCTTTCTCATACATGCCTTGACCGCGGGCCTTTAGCAGACCGTGTAATCCCTTGCTTGAGCTAAGCGACCTTGGGCTCAAACCGGTGAGCTTTTGCTCAAACCAGATGAGCCCGCGCTCAAGCTGGCGACCTCGGGGTCTCGAACCTGGGTCTTCCACATCCCAGTCTGATGCTCTATCCAGTGTGCCACCGCCTGGTCAGGCTATTGACTGCTTTTTTTTTTTTTTAACAGAGACAGAGAGAGGGATAGGCAGGGACAGACAGACAGGAACGGAGAGATGAGAAGCATCAGTCATTAGTTTTTTGTTGCACGTTGCAACTTCTTAGTTGTTCATTGATTGCTTTCTCATATGTGCCTTGACTGCGGGCTTTCAGCAGACCGAGTAACCCCTTGCTGGAGCCAGCGACCCTGGGTCCAAGCTGGTGAGCTTTTGCTCAAGCCAGATGAGCCCGCGCTCAAGCTGGCGACCTCGGGGTCTCGAACCTGGGTCCTTCCACATCCCAGTGCAACGCTCTATCCACTGTGCCACCACCTGGTCAGGCTATTGACTGCTTTTTAAGTATAAATTTTATTCCTAATCTACAGGTCTTTAATTCTTTATTGTTTGATCATGGAGTAGCTTTTTCTTAATTAAATAAAGAAGTTCTTTCTAGTTATTTATTTGTTTTTTCTTTTAAAGAAATAGGCAAATGCCTGTTTATTTCTAGAAATACAGTGGCATCATCTTATTCACTAAATACTAGATATTGGTATTGAGGAAAAAACAAAAACTTAATTCCTGATAGGTTTCATTTTTTATTATTTATTTATTTATTTTTTACAGAGACAGAGAGAGGGATAGATAGGGACAGACAGACAGGAATGGAGAGAGATAAGAAGAATCAATCATCAGTTTTTCATTGTAGCACTTTAGTTGTTCATTGATTGCTTTCTCATATGTTCCTTGACCAGGGGGCTATAGCAGACAGAGTAACCCCTTGCTCGAGCCAGCGACCTTGGGTCCAAGCTGGTGAGCTTTGCTCAAACCAGATGAGCCCGCGCTCAAGCAGGCAACAACCTCAGGGTCTTGAACCTGGGTCCTCCGCATCCCAGTCTGACACTCTGTCCACTGCACCACCACCTGGTCAGGCCTGATAGGTTTCTTAAGGCCTTTTAAGAGATCATCTAAATTTAGAATTTTTGAAAGAAAAGTTAGGTTGATTTCAGCTTTTAGTGAGACTCCCTAGTGTTGTTACCTATAAATATATGCTAACACTATCTACTAGTAAAATATTACAATAACACCGTAGGATTTTGTCTTCATGTATCCAGAATAGAAATATAAAATGATTAAAACAGTTCTTCTGACTAGCCAAAAATAGTAATCAAGTCCATGAGTAACATTTTGCACATCAGTCCTGTTAAGATTTTCTAGCTGTGTCCATGTTTGGCACTAGGAGTCTTGACTCCAATCTAATATTTCCAGCTTGGTTCGCATGGTTCATGAATCTTTTTAATAATAGCACAGGAGTTCTTATATTCTTGACTTTTTAAAGGTGGTTTGTTGAGAATAAGTTAAAGCTTTAGCTGTGGCTGTGGTAGTAAGAGTGTTGGGAATATAGTCAGGAGATTTATTGCACGTTGACAAGTGTTTTGAGCTCTCCTAGGACAGTTTTTGATTATTTTAAATTTTCAGAGTTTGATGTGATGCTCTCAGCTATTTTGAAACCGTTTCAGCAGGGCAACTTAAATACATAAAACAGGTAATAGCAACAAATGAATGGGTTTCTTTGGCAGCTAATGTTTTTCAGATGAGAACATCTCACTTTCTCTTTATAAAGGTAACATTTTCTGAATGACCAAGAAATATAGAATATAAAAAATAACAGACTTGAAAAAGCCTGAAATACCCTAGCCGGTTGCCTCAATGAATAGAGCATCAGCCCTGCATGCAGACGTTCCACATTTGATTCCCAGTCAGGGTACACATGAGAAGTAACCATCTGCTTCTCTACCCCACATGTTTCTCTTCCCCTCTCACAGCCAGTGAATGACTTTATTGGTTCAATTGTGGTCCTCAGTGTGAAGGATAGTTCAATTGGTCTGAGCATAGGCTTTTGGTACCGAAGATAGCTCAGTTGATTTGACCATCGGCCGCACACTGGTTTGCTGGGTGGATCCTGGTAGTGATGCATGTGGTAGTCTCTTACTATCTCCCATCCTCTCACTGAAAAAAAAAAAGGCATGAATCTCTCCTCTTTCTCCATCCTGTCCAAAAATAAAAAATCATTGTTACGAAATTAAGTTAGATATTTCTAGATGATTATAAAATTGTCATATTAATAAATTTATTTTTAACAAATGTACCATAATGCAAGATGTTATCTATGTATTATCTGTACATATGGATCCACTTTTTTTAAACAGATACTTAAATGTATAATTTAATCATTTTAGTAAATGTAGAGAATTGTGCATCCATTACCACATAGCAGTTATAGAATATTTTCATCATCCCCAAAAGATTGCTCATGCCATTTCACCTGTATTATTTTTAAAGAAGGCTTAAAATTCTGAATGATTACACCATTTATTTAGCTATCTATCCTATTGATATCTGTTTCTAATTTTGTGATGTTATGAATAATTTCAGTCAGCCTCATTATACATACATTTTCCAAAAACTCTTTTATTAGTTGTTTAGGATAAATAACCAGAAGATGAACTGCTGGGTCAAAGGGAATATACATTTTAAATGCTGATGGATTTTGCTAAATGCCCTCCAAAAGGGCCATACCAGCTTATACTCTCACCAGCAATGGGTGAGTGTGCATTTAGGTAGTTTAAATTTTATGTATAGAAACATATTGTGAAACTTCTGAGTATACCTCTAGAAAATTCCTAGTATTTTTATAAAAATTACAGGAAACATTTTATTTAAAAAGGCAAAATAATATGTATGTAATACATAAGTTTAGAGAGATTTCTTTGGAGAAGAGTTAACATATACTTCAGAACTGATTCATATTAGCTTCAGTTAGGAATAGCACATTTCATGATGAAAAGCTTTTGCAAAATCTCTTTTTATAAAATCAGTAGAAAATTGTATTTTTTAAAGGTTGTCATTAAGTAATCTGAACTAATGGTGTTTCCCTTGTTTTTCACTCAGGATATATCAACCCAAGAAAGCAACATATTAGGGGCATTCTGTGATATGAATGTAAGTATTTGCCTTTTTTCGTTGTCAACTTCGAGCAAAATTTTGTTTTCATGGTTCATATATATCTTTTAAGTTTCTTTTTATGTCTGATCAGTATCTTTCCATTATTGATAATAAAAAGTATTTCTGATTATGTTTTAAAATAATTTTTTTCCCCTCAGGATGTAGAAGTACCATTGCATTTGCTTCGTTATGTATGTTTGTTTTGTGGGAAAAATGGCCTTTCTCTCATGAAGGATTGCTTTGAATATGGAACTCCTGAAACTTTGCCATTTCTTATAGCACATGCATTTATTACAGTTGTATCTAATGTAAGTATTTTTTGGAATTTGTTTCAATCTTGAGAACAATGCCTAGTATTTTAATAACATGAATTTTATATACAGAAAAGGCAGGTTTGGTGATTTGCATGTACAATAATATTTTTTCTGGATTATATTTAGAAAAAATTGAGTACAGAATCCTCTTTAAAACCTTTATAATAAAATTGAATTTCTATAAATTAGTGAATTTAAGTTGAATAAGTAAATTTAGCCATTTACCTCTTGTCTGAAATTTAAGATAGGTAGCTATGCACAAAAGTTGATTTTAAATTTCTTTGCCTGAGATTTTTTTTTTTTACTGAAAAAAAATTTTTCCACTGGAAAAGTTTTGACTTATTAGAATTTTGTTTACTTAAATGATGGTTAGTCTGTGGTACTACTGCGGTGTACTTGACTTTTCTCTATATTGCAAGTAAAGACCTAACATTTTATTTGCCTTTATAAAGATAATTCTTTTATAAGTTGTGAATGTCAGTTACTGTCAAGCACAATAAGTATGGAAGCAGAGATAAATACTTTTTACT
This sequence comes from Saccopteryx bilineata, assembly GCF_036850765.1. Classification (NCBI taxonomy): domain Eukaryota; kingdom Metazoa; phylum Chordata; class Mammalia; order Chiroptera; family Emballonuridae; genus Saccopteryx; species Saccopteryx bilineata. The sequence goes on along the minus strand of NC_089492.1, from coordinate 117,670,759 downwards.
GCCAGTATATTAAAATTCAGCCCTTAAGAACCTGCTATTCTGATCATCATTTTAAAAAATGGTATAGGATAATCTTACATCTGACTTTACCAAAGCCTGAATTCTTGTGTTAATTGAATTATGTTGTTTTTGTTTGTTTGTTTTTTGAGACAGAGAGAGGGACAGATAGGGACAAACAGACAGGAAGGGAGAGAGATGAGAAGCATCAGTTCTTTATTGCGGCTCCTTAGTTGTTCAAAGATTGCTTTCTCATATATGCCTTGACCGAGAGACTGCAGCAAAACAAGTGATCCCTTGCCCAAGCCAGCAACCTTGGGCTCAAGCCAGTGACCATGCGGTCATGTCTATGGTCCCATGCCAAGCCAGCGACCCCTTGCTCAAGCTGGTGAGCCCGTGCTCAAGGCGGATGAGCTTGTGCTCAAGCCGGCAACCTCAGAATTGGAACCTAGGTCCTCTGCGTCACAGTTTGATGCTCTATCCACCGTGCCACTGCCTGATCAGGCATGTTAAATGTTAACTAATGTGAAATACTTAAAGTATATATATAAAATAAAAATACAGGATGAAAAAGGACTCATACTTTGTTGCACTGTTAATAATATTCTCTTTGCAGTAAAGTAGTACACAGGAAAAGGCACTATCTTTACTTTATTGAGTATCTGGACCTTCGGGTTTCCATATTTGAAATAAATGATTTGTATGAAGATCATTTTTAATCCCCAAATTCTGGTTTTTTGACAGGTTGAATATACTACATGAACTGGCTATATAGCATAGGTTAAGAATGTAGGCTTTGGAGTCAAGTTGCTTTTGAATTTTGAATCTGAGCTTTAATTTTTTAATTTTCGTAGAACGGGAATGCTAAAAGTGGCAGTCTAGCTTAGCAGATTGTTGTAAGGTTTTAAAAGAGATTTTAAACTTTTATTGTAGTACCTGATATATAGTAAGCACTTAGTGACTGGCACCTGCTAAGTTATTTTAGCTATATCATTAAATACTTAGTTGATACTGTTAATTCTAATGACCTTATATGTTTGATAGGAGGTTCTATTCAGTTTGGCTTTTTTGGGGAGAAAGAATAAAATAGAAGCTTCTCAATGAACTAGTAAATTTTATGTCATTGTAATTTTATAACCTGGTAAATTTGAGTAAGGAGTATAACTGAGTGTGAAATCCAAAATTCACAAAACAATTTATCAACGGCTTTCCTTGACTATAAGTACTAACTGAATTAAAATGTATTTCTTCATGATTAAAATTCTATTATATTATGGAAGATTTGTGTGTTTGTGTGTGTGTGTGTGTGTGTGTGTGTGAGACAGACAGAGAAGAAGGATAGATAGGGACAGACAGACAGGGAGGGGAGAGATGAGAAGCATCAAGTCTTCATTGCGGCACCTTAGTTGTTCATTGATTGCTTTCTCATATGTGCCTTGACTGGGGGGCTACAGCAGAGCGAGTGGCCCCTTGCTCAAGCCAGCGATCTTGGGCTCAAGCCGGTGAGCCTTGCTCAAACCAGATGAGCCCATACTCAAGCCAGTGACATTGGGGTTTTGAATCTGGGTCCTCCGCGTCCCAGTTCGACGCTTTATCCACTGTGCCACTGTCTGGTCAGGCTGGAAGATTTCTTAAAGGCTTTAATTTATTACTATATCTTAAAAATTTAGGCCCTGGCCAGTTGGCTCAGTGGTAGAGCGTCGGCCTGGCGTGCAGAAGTCCCAGGTTCAATTCCCGGCCAGGGCACACAGGAGAAGCGCCCATCTGCTTCTCCACCCCTCCCCCTCTCCTTCCTCTCTGTCTCTCTCTTCCCCTCCCACAGCCGAGGCTCCATTGGAGCAAAGATGGCCCGGGCGCTGGGGATGGCTCCTTGGCCTCTGCCCCAGGCGCTAGAGTGGCTCTGGTCGCAACAGAGCGACGCCCCGGATGGGCAGAGCATCGCCCCCTGGTGGGCGTGCCAGGTGGATCCCAGTCGGGCGCATGCGGAAGTCTGACTATCTCTCCCTATTTCCAGCTTCAGAAAAATACAACAACAAAAAAAAATCATCACTCAATATTCTTTCCATCTTTTTCTTTAGCCTTTTTATGATTGCTCATTTGTCAGCTGTTGTCAATTTGCATACTTTAATCTTGTAACTCACCTGAGACCATTAAACTAAAATTAGATTAAAATTAGACATATTACTTATAATGTGTGTTTTCTTCTTGCAAGTATAACATTTGTACTTTTTTTTGTATTTTTCTTAAGTGAGAAGCAGGGAGGCAGAGAGACAGACTCCCGCATGCGCCTGACCAGGATCCACCTGACATACCCACTAGGGGGCATTGCTTTGCCCATCTGGGACTGTTGCTCTGTTGTAATCAGAGCCATTTTAGCTTCTGAGGCGAGGCCATGGAGCCATCCTCAGTGCCTAGGTCAACTTGCTCCAATGGAGGCTTGGCTGTGGGAAGGGAAGAGAGAGAGAAGAGACCGGGGAAGGGTGGAGAAGCAGATGGTCGCTTCTGTGTGCCCTGGCTGGGAATTGAACCCGGGACTTCTGCATGCCAGGCCGACGCTCTACCACTGAGCCAACTGGCCAGGGTCAACATACGTAATCTTTAACTAAATGTTTTGTAACTTGATTGAGTAACTCAGCACCTTTTCTTGATAAAAACCATCTTTTGGCCCTTTTTTTTCTAATTAAAAAAAAAGAATTAATACTTTGGTGGAAATTAATTAGTTAAATTATAGTTTTTGCTGTAATCAAGGTTTCTGTGGTCCTGTAATTTATTTATTTTTTAGTTGTTCATTGATTGATTTCTTATATATGCCTTGACGGGGAGGGGGCGGGACCTTATAGCAGACCGAGTGACTCCTTGCCCAAGCCAGTGATCTTGGGCTCAAGCTGGTGAGCTTTGCTCAAACCAGATGAACACACGCTCAAGCTAGCGACCTTGGAGTCTCGAACCTGGGTCCTCCACATCCCGGTCCGACACTCTATCCACTGTGCCACTGCCTGGTTGGGCAGGAATGTTGTTTTTGAGTATCTGTTTCTCTCGCATTGATTATAGTAAATCACACCTTGAGAAGAAACTTGTTTATATCATTTCCTGGGAACCAAACCATTCTGCTTGTTATCCACGGTGGTTTCCTCACTCTTAATGAGGAAAAGTGACTTTATCAGATAGTGAGTGATAACTCCTAGAAACATGAGCCTACAATTTTGAGCTTACAACATGAGAGAACTTTCTTTGGCCTGGCTCTAAACTATCAGCAAAGACACATAACCTATTTTATCATTTCAAATGTGATAATATTCTCAACTGATACATTTATTTTACTTTCAAAAATTTGCTTCAACCGTTATTAACTGTCTGTTCAGCAGATTTTCTAGTTTTGCACAGATATTACTCTACCATTTTACGGCTCCATTCTTAGTAATAATAGCTTCAGTCATAGGAGAAAAACAACAAATTTCTTTATGTATGTAGTTTTATTACTTTTTGTTGATCTTTAGGTTTTCAGCAGAATCAGCTAGTCAGTATTTATCACAGGTTAGAGAAGTGGAATATAGAGTTCTCCTAAGAGTTTTATTAAAATATCAATGGCATATTTCACAGATCTAGAACAAATATTACAAAAATTTATAAGGAACAAGCCTGACCAAGTGATGGCACAGTGGATAGAGTGTCAGACTGGGACACAGAGCACAGAGGGCCCAGGTTTGAAACCCCAAGGGCCAGCTTGAGCATGGGCTCACCAACCTGAGTGCAGGGTCACTGGCATGAGTGTGGAATCATAGACATGACCCCATGGTTGCTGGCTTGGGTCCAAGGTCACTGGCTTAAGCAAGGGGTCATTCGCTCTGCTGTAGCCCCCTGTTCAAGGCACATGTGAGAAAGTAATCAATGAACAACTAAGGAGACGAAGGAGCCACAACGAAGAATTTATGCTTCTCATCTCTCGCTTCCTTTCTGTCCCTATCTGATCATCTCTCTTTCTGTCACCAAACAAAACAACAACAACCAAAATATATATATGACTATAAAAGACCCTGAATGTCCTCAACAATTTTAAGAAGAAAAAGGTGGCGGTATCACACTACTTGATACCAAACTATGCTGCAAGGCCATTGTAATCAAAATAGCCTGGTACTGGCATAAGAAAGCCCAGAAATAAACCTGTGCCTTTGTGGTCAATTAATATTTGACAAAGGAGGGAACAACGTGCAGTAGAGATAGTCTCTTCAGTAGATGGTATTGGGAAAATTGGACAGGTACATGCAAAAAATGAAGCCATACACAAGAATAAACTCAAAATTGATAAAGGAGTTAAATGTAAATTGTGAAACTAAGAAAATCGTAGGAGAAAACATAGGCAGTAAAATCACAGACATATCTCGGAGCAATATTTTGCCAGTACATCTCCATGGGCAAGGGAAATGGAAAAGAAAATAAATGAGACTACAGGTGGTCCTCGGGTTATGATACAGTTCTGTTCTTGTGACAATGATGTAACCCAAATTTTGGTGTAAGTTGAAACACTTCCTAGCCCAAGTCACTTACCTAACCTGACACAGTTATAAAGTCATTATCTAGAACATAAAAACACAACTAAGCCATGGAAAAAGGAAAAGGACATAAATATACTGTACTGTACACTGTAGTGTATAGTATCAGAAAAAATGACAAAAAAATGAGTGTAAAAAAATTCCTGCCCTGGCCGGTTGGCTCAGCGGTAGAGCGTCGGCCTAGCGTGCGGAGGACCCGGGTTCGATTCCCGGCCAGGGCACACAGGAGAAGCGCCCATTTGCTTCTCCACCCCTCCGCCGCGCTTTCCTCTCTGTCTCTCTCTTCCCCTCCCGCAGCCAAGGCTCCATTGGAGCAAAGATGGCCCGGGCGCTGGGGATGGCTCTGTGGCCTCTGCCCCAGGCGCTAGAGTGGCTCTGGTCGCAACATGGCGACGCCCAGGATGGGCAGAGCATCGCCCCCTGGTGGGCAGAGCGTCGCCCCTGGTGGGCGTGCCAGGTGGATCCCGGTCGGGCGCATGCGGGAGTCTGTCTGACTGTCTCTCCCTGTTTCCAGCTTCAGAAAAATGGAAAAAAAAAAAAAAAATTCTTACCTTTATTTCTAGGGTTGGCTTGCACACTGGAAGGGGCATTGCAAGGTGGGAGAGAATGACCTGTCGGGAGGAGGAAGCTAGAGAGGCAGGAGAACCTGCAGAAGGTGCTGGAGATACTGGGTTAGGTGAATCGGAATTGCCTAAGGAACATGCAGGAGACACTGAAGATGATTCTACCTCTACGACAAGTGTTTCATCTTGAGTAGGGGCTGATGTAGAGGGTACAGGATCTGTTACAGTCTTCTTTATTTTCTTAAAGAATTCTTTTCAGGCTAGTCTGGAAGGTTGATGGCTTGTTCTCTTCCAAAATTTGCCTATAACGTTGCAAGGCATTCGTAACAGCCCCGTAGACCTTACTGAATCTGTCATCGCTGGGGTCTTCATCCTGAAATTTTGCCTACCCATCATCCTTTACCATAGAACAACCTTCTGCCAAACCCTTGCTAGTACATCTCTTGGGTTCTGGGGTTTCTGTCTCTTTCTCTTCGATCAGCTGCTTCTCCAGCTGAATGAGGTCCTCAGCAGGCAGCTCCTCTCCATGTGATGCCAGTAGCTCTGTGACATCTTCAGCTTCCACCTCCAGATGAAGTTGTTAAAGCTGTTGATCTATGGCAAGAACCTTCCCTATTAGAGCCTTCCCTGACTCCTCAAAGCCATGAAAGTCATAAACTGGGGAAACAGTTTTTTTCCACACATCATTTAAGTTTGTTTGGCAGAAGCTGAAACACGCCTCAATTTTTTAAAGTTTTTATGGGAGTGAGCTTTGTAAACTGGAAATGTTGTATGTTGAGACTGTTATAACCTGAGGACCCCCTGTATATTGAACTATAAAGTTTTTGCACAGCAGGCTCATTTGGCTTGAGCATTGGCTCATCTGGCTTGAGTGTGGGCTCACCAGCTTGAGCATGAGGTTGCTGGCCTGAGTGTGGGATCATAAACATGACCCCATGGTCGGTGGCTTGAAGCCCCAGGTTGCTGGTTTGAGCTGGGGGTTGCTGGCTCAGCTGGAGCCCCCTGGTGAAGGCACATATGAGAAAACAATCAGTGAACAACTGAAGTGCTGCAGTAAGAAGTTGGTGCTTTTCATCTTTCTCCCTTCCTGTCTTTTTGTCCCTCTCTCTCAAAATAAATAAACAAACAAATAATTAAATAATGGGCTTGCATTTTGACTCAGCAGTCCCACTTTACGAAATATATCCTAAGAATCCTGAAACACTAATTGGAAAGAATACGTGCAAACCCCCTCCCCATGTTTATTGCAGCATTATTTACAATAGCCAAGATCTGGAAACAGCCCAAATGCCCATCAGTGGGTGAGTGGATAAAAAAGCTATGGCATATTTACAGAATGGAATACTACGTAGCCACAAAAAAGGGAAACCTTACCTTTTGTGACAGCATGCATAGACCTGGAGAGTATTAAGCTAAGTGAAATAAGCCATTCAGAGAAAGACAAATGTCATATAGTCTTCACTTATTTGTGGAATCTAATTATCCCAATAAACTGATGAACAAAATAGAAATAGAAGCAGGGACACAGTAACAAAATAGCTATCAGGGGAGGGATGTGAGGAGACTTGATGAAAGAAGGTGAAGGGATTAGCCAAAAAACATAATACAGAGACACAGATGTCAGTGTAGTGATAGAGGGGAAAAAGGGTAGGAGCTGGGTGGTAGTGGGCAAAATGGGATAATAGGGACAGAAAGACTTTGCTTGGGACAGAATTACATGATGCGGTGTGCATATGGTGTTTTATTTAGTTGTACCACTGAAACCTGTATGGTTTTGCAAACCAGTTATCCCAGTAAATTCAATTAAATGAAAAGAAGTGCAAATGAGGCATAATTAAGAGACATCATGAATATATGCTTTAGAAAACAAATATTACAAATTATTAAATAAGATATAATCAGAGATGTAAACTTACAGATATTACAGCAACATATCAGTGGACACGAGCATTTTTTTTTTTTAACTCTGGCCTAAGACTACTTGTACAAAAACATTAATAAAGACTATTTAATGTTAGAACAGGGATTGGGAACCTTTTTGGCTGAAGAGAGCCATGAACGCCACATATTTTAAAGTGTAATTTAAAATGAGAGCCATACAACGACCCGTGTACCTTATGCATTATCCAATAAAAATTTGGTGTTGTCCTGGAGGACAGCTGTGATTGGCTCCAGCCACCCGCAACCATGAACAGGAGTGGCAGGAAAGGAATGGATTGTAATACATGAGAATGTTTTATATTTTTAACATTTTTTTTTATTAAAGATTTGTCTGCAAGCCAGATGCAGCCATCAAAAGAGCCACATCTGACTCACGAGCCATAGGTTCCTGACCCCTGCGTTAGAACTTAAGCTAGGATTACACATTTTCATGTATCTCCACACTAGACAGAGAGGGTGGATTGACAGTTCTGTGAAGTTTTCATTTCTTCATTTTGTGATAACTAACTTTGTGATGTAGAATACTGTCTGCTGTTCTGACCTGTGGTGACGCAGTGGATAAAGCATCGACCTGGAATGCTGAGGTCGCTGGTTTGAAACCCTGGGCTTGCCTGGTCAAGGCACATGTGGGAGTTGATGGTTCCTGTTCCTCCCCCCTTCTCTTTCTCTCTCTCTCTCTCTCTCTTTCTCTCTCTCACTTTCTCTTTCTCTACCTCCTCTCTAAATTGAATAAATAAAATAAATAAAGTCTTAAAAAAAAGAAATCACATCCAAATTTAGAGAAAAAAAGAATACTATCTACTTTCTCTATTATAAAGGAGCAGTGAACATATGTATAATGTAGTTTTTGTGTGTTTGTGCACATATGTATGTATATTGATTTATTTGTATTAACTTTTTAAGCAGCAATCATGCTAAAATAGTTAATTCTAAAAACATTTATCTGAAATTTATTTTGTATTTTTTACTTACATTTTCATATCATCTCAAATCTTTTTTTTTTTTTAATGTATTTTTCTGAAGTTGGAAACGGGGAGGCAGTCAGACAGACTCCCGCATGCGCCTGACCGGGATCCACCCAGCACGCCCACCAGGGGACGATGCTCTGCCCATCTGGGACGTTACTCTGTTGCAACCAGAGCCATTCTAGTTCCTGAGGCAGAGGCCAGGGAGCCATCCTCAGCGCCCGGGCCAACTTTGCTCCAGTGGAGCCTTGGCATTGGGAGGGGAAGAGAGAGACAGAGAGGAAGGAGAAGGGGAGGAGTGGAGAAGCAGATGGGCGCTTCTCTTGTGTGCCCTGGCCAGGAATCGAACCCAGGACTCCTGCACGCCAGGCCAACACTCTACCACTGAGCCTACCGGCCAGGGCCTGAAATTAATCTTGATTTTAATTCTTCCTTTCTATTCCTGTGCCATATGTTCATTTTATTACCTGTTGCACTCAGTAGGCCTGTCAGATCAAGTTGGATTGCATTTATTAATTTATGTTTTGGTATGAGTCTCAGGGCAAAAAGTTTTTACATTTCACCATTAGTATAGTATTTGCTTTAGGACTTACTTAGATATCTTTAATTAGAGTGAAGCTGTACATTTTCTATTTGCAGATTTGTTTTTAATTTGTATTACTTGTCTGTCAAGGCTTAGTTAGTATCATAGTTTCTTTTTTTTTTAATAATTGAGAGGTGGGAGGCAGAGACAGACTCTAGCATGTACACTAACTCGAATCCATTGGGCAAGCCTCCTACCAGGTGATGCTCTGCACATCTGGGCTGCTGCTCTGTTGCTTGACAACTGAGCTATATTATTTTAGCGCCTGAGGTAAGGCCATGAAACCTTCCTCAGTGCCCAGGGCCAACTTCACTTGGAACTATTTGAGCCATGGCTGTGGGAGGGGGAGAGAGAGAGAGAAAGAGAGAGAGAGGGAATGGGAAGGAGAGGAGAAGCAGATGGATTCTTCATACAAGAATCAACCAATGAATGTGTCAGGGTCTTGACCAGGTATCAATCCCGTAACCTTGGCATATCAGGACAATACTCTAACCAACTAAGCACCTGGGCTGGGCAGTTGTTTATTATAATTTTGTGTGACTATGAAATATATCTGTCTTGCCTGACCAGGCGGTGGTGCAGTAGGATGCCAAGGACCCAGGTTCGAGACCCTGAGGTCGCCAGCTTGAGTGTGGGCTCATCTGGTTTGAGCAAAACCTCACCAGCTTGGACCCAAGGTTGCTGGCTTGAGCAAGGGGTTACTTGGTCTGCTGAAGGCCTGTGGTCAAGGCACATATAAGAAAGCAGTCAATGAACAACTAAGATGTCACAATGTGCAACAAAAAACTAATGATTGATGCTTCTCATCTCTTTGTTCCTGTCTGTCTGTCCCTGTCTATCCCTCTGACTCTCTCTCTGTTTCTGTAAAAAAAATAAAATAAAAAAAAATATTTGTCTTAAATGGATATTGAAGTGATTAGAAATCACAGGTAGGCCCTGGCCGGTTTCTCAGACTGGGATGTGGAGGACTCAGGTTCGAAACCCCAGGGTTGCCGGCTTGAGTGTGACTCATCCAGCTTGAGTGCAGGATCACCAGCTTGTGAGCGGAGTGGCTGGCTGACTGTGAGATCGTAGACATGACCCCATGGTTGCTGGGTTGAGCCCAAGGTGGTTGGCTTGAGTAAAGGGTCACTCGTTCTGCTGTAGCCCTCCCCAACCCCCGTCAAGGCACATATGAGAAAGCAATCAGTGAACAACTAAGGAGACTAAGGAGCCTCAATGAAGAATTGGTGCTTCTCATCTCTCTCACTTCCTGCCTGTCTGTCCCTATTTGTCCCTCTCTCTGTCTCTGACACAATAAAAATCAGAACTAAGATGACTTAGTAAAAAATTAAGGTCCTGGCCTTTTGGCTCGGTGTTAGAGCATCGACCTAGTGTGTGTATATCCTGGGTTTGATTTCTGGTCAGGGCACACAGGAGAAACAACCATCTGCTTTTCCACCCTTCTTGCTCCTCTCTATCTCCTCCCCTCCTGCAGCCATGGCTCCATTGGCCACAGCCCTGAGGATGATTCTGTAGCCCTCACCTCAGGTGCTAAAAAATGGCTCCAGTTGCAACAGAAAAAGCCGCAGATGGTCAGCGCATTGCCTCCTAGAGGGCTTGTCGAGTGGATCCTGTTCAAGGCATATGTGGGAATTTGTCTCTACCTCCTCATCAAAAATTAATTAATTCTCAGCCTTAGCTGTTTGGCTCAGTGGTAGAGCATTGGCCCAGCATGTGGATGTCCCAGGTTCAATTCCTGATCAGGGCACACAGGAGAAGCACCCATCTGCTTCAACCCCCCCCCCTCTTCTGTCTCTCTCTCTCTCTCTCTCTCTCTCTCTCTCTCTCTCTTTCTTCTTCTCTCTCTCTCCCTCCCTCTTCTCCCCATCTGGCAGCCATGGCTCAATTGGAGCGAGTTCACCCCAGACACTAAGGATGGCTCCATGGCCTCTACCTTAGGTGCTAAAAAGAGCTTGGTTGCTGAGCAATAAAGCAATGCCCCAGATGGGCATAGCATCGCCCCCTAGTGGGCTTGCCCGTACAGCCCCGTTCGGGCTCATGTGGAAGTATGTCTCTGCCTCCCCTCCTCTCACTGAATTTTAAAAAAAGGAAAGAAAAAAATATTCTCCCTTTTTAACAAGAAGTTAATATTCTTCAGATTGATTTTATGTTTGTGTGTATATATATAAATGTGGATAGGTATATAGGTTAAATTACTCTCAATATGTATATAATATTTCTTAATTATTCTTTTCAAAATAGATAAAATGTATGTAGTTTTAGAGGCAGCAAAATATTAAATGCTCTTGTATTTAAAGTGAAAGACACATGTATTCACATATTCATTATACCTTAATGTCATCTTTATGTTTTTTTATAGATTAGAATATGGCTACATATTCCTGCTGTCATGCAGCACATTATCCCTTTTAGGACCTATGTTATCAGGTATGTTTATAAAATCTTTTCTGCCTTATCATCAGTATACTATGTTAAACAGTTTATGACATAGTACAGAATTATATATATATATCTTTTAAGATCTTATTTTTTTATATCACAGAGAGAGAGAGACAGTGGGGAAGGAACAGGAAGCATCAACTCATAGTGGTTACTTCTCACAGGTACTTTGACCAGGCAAGCCTGGGGTTTTGAACTGGCCAGTGTTGAGCCAACGACCTCAGCATTCCAGGTCAATGCTTTATCCACTGCACCACCACATATCAGGCTTGAATTATATTGTTTTCAAGTCCGTTGTACTCACATTCTCTAGAGAAAATTGTCATCCATAGTTTGGTGTATAGTATTTTTTATGTATTTGTAAGTTTATATTTAATATTTGCTTTGAAGCCATTTATGTTGAACTTTTTTTTTACAGGACTATATAAAAAGAATTAAAGAGATTAACAATGTTTACATGGTATTTCAGTATATTCATTCAACAAATACATACTATGTATTATGTTCTAAGCCCTGGGGATATAGCAGAGAAAAAAAATTTCTCCTTTTTTGCAGTCTATATATAAAATAAATGAGTGAATGATACAATTCATCAGACAGTGATTAGAATTACAGAGAAAAATAGTAACAAAGGTGGATTGAGAGTTTTATTAGGTGGGTCACAATTTTAAATATAGAGAAGGTCTCATTGAGGAGGTGGTGGCAGTTTTATTTTGTCTCAGCCTAGGAAGGCAACCTATGAAGAGTATAGAGAATATTATTGTATTGATTAGATTTGGAGTATGAACTGTTAAGAGTTCTAAGATTGTATTTCTTGATAATACTTACATTTTTTTCCTTCTTTTTCCAAGTGAGAGGAGGGGAGATAGGATGCAACCTGAATAGGATCCACCCAGCAACCCCATTTGGGGCCAGTGCTCGGCCTATCTAGGGCCATGCTTGCCATCGAGCTATTTTTAGTGTCTGAGGCAGAGGCTCCAAGGAGCCATCTTCAGCACCCAGGGCCCATGTGCTCGATCCAATGGAGTCATAGCTACGGGGTGGGGAGAGAGAGAGAAAAAGTAAGATGGGGAGGGGGAAGGGTAGAGAAGCAAATGGTCACTTCTCCTGTGTGCCCTGATTGGGAATTGAACCTGGGACATTCACATGCCAAGCCGACGCTCTACTGTTGAGCTGACCCAACTGGCTAGGGCATAATTCTTTATTCTTTCTCTCATTTATTTGCAAACATTTGAATGCCTACTAATTTCCCATTACTGTTCGAATTGTTGCGGGAAGCATATGAAATAGAAACAGATAGTAATGAATGTTATGCAGTAAGGTAATAATATCGAGAGGGAATATGAGACGTTTCTTAAAGGTTACATTTTGAAGAATATAAATCAGCTAATCAGATGATAATTAGAAGTACATATTCCAGGTAGAAGGAACATAGATAGGGGCATAGGCTTTGAAGTTGGAAAGAATATGACATTTTAAACTAGAAGCAGACTGGAGTGGAGCATAGCATAAAGGGGGTGTAATTATGATACAACATTGGATAAGAAGGGGCAGATTATTTGGGACCTTCAAGCCATTATAAGGAGTTTGGATTTAATTTTAGCCATAGGAATCTATTGAAGGGTTTTAAACAGATGAGTCATGATGGCTTTTTTTTTTTTAACATTTTTATTTATTGATTTTACAGAGAGGAGGGCAGGGAATGAGAAATGTACTGCTCACAAAAATTATGAGATATTTCAAAATGAATATGAAGTGATAAAGCATTTGATTTTTTTTTTATTAAACATCAGAAAAGCCAACAAGTCAAAGAAAGTTTGATTATGCAAATGAATGCAAAACCAACTTTTATTTCATTGGTGGAAATGCACTATACAAAAGGCTGAAAGTACTGGAGTATTTGCATGTTCTGTGATTCTTTAATTTTTATGAGTAGTTGCTTCACTCTAGCTGTTCATTGCTTGCTTGTCGCATGTGCCTTGACCAGACAGGCCCAGGGTTTCAAACCCGCAGCCTCAGCATTCCAGGTCAGTACTCTATCCACTGCGCCACCAGAGTCCAGGCAGAGTCATGATGGCTTCTAAAAGATCACTTTGAACAAAGACGCCCACTCTCACTCCTCTTATCATCTTAGCATTGTAAATCCTAGCCAAAGAATCAAGCAAGAGAAAGAAATAAAAAGCACTCAGATTGGGAATGAAGATGTAAAAGTGTCACTTTTTGCAGATGACAGGATTCTTTATATAGAAAAACCCTAAAGACTCCAGCAAAAAACTATTAGAAACAAACAACTGTAGTAAAATTGTAGGATACAAAGTCAATGTATAAAAATATACAGTATTCGTTTTACTAACAATAAAATTTCAGAAAAAGAAGTGGAAATAAAAACATTACTTTGCAATTGCAACCAAAAGAATAAAATACCTGGCAATAAACTTAGAAAAGGGTGTGAAAGATCTATATACTGAAAACTACAAAGTGTTATTAAAAGAGATTGAAAAAGACACGATGAAATGGAACAATGTTCATGGATTAGAAGAACTAACATAGTTAACATGTCCATAATACCCAAAGCAATATACAGATTTAATGTGACCCCATCAAAGTCCCAGTGACATTTTAAAAATAGAATGAAAGATCATCAGATTTGTATGCAACCACAAAAGACCTTGAATAGTCAAAAAAGCACAAAGCCAGAAGTATCACACTACCTGACTTCAAATTAGACTACAGAGCAATAATTATCAAAAGAGCATGATATTTGCAGCACAGACACACAGACCAATGGGACAGAATTGAGAGCCCAGAATTAAAATCACATGTATATGGGCAAATAATTTTTAACAGTGGAACCAAAAACATGCAGTGAACAAAAGAAAGCCTCTTTAATAAATGGTGCTGGGAAAAATTGGAAAGCCACATGCAAAAGAATGAAACTAGACTGCAGTTTGTCCCCATGTACAAAAATTAAGTCAAACAAACAAAAACTCATAGACAACAGTATGGTGGACAGAGGAAAGGGGATGGGGGTGGGAAGGAGGGTATAGGGAGCTAAATATATAGTGATGAAAGATGATTTGACTTTAGGTGGTAGTCACACAATGTAATATACAGAGCATATAATAGAAACATACGCTTGAAACCTATTTAATCTTATTAACCAGTGTCACTCTAATAAGTTTAATTAAAAAATTTAAAAAGCTCACTTTGGCCTTTAATTGGATCATATATTAAAGGAAGGTTGAAATAGAAGGTAGGAGATCATTTGCTAGGTTAATGCAGTAGTCCTGGAAAGAAATGATGGTTACTTGTACAAGGATTATTTGTGATGATTTTGAAAATTGAATAGGATATAATTGAAAATGAAATCAACAAGATTGGTGGTTATGGAGTTTAAGGAAAAGGACAATATTATGGGTGACACTTAATAACCCTCAGTTTTTCTTGTGCTGTATTATTAACAGATATTAAAGACTGTAAGAATTTAAAGACTTACTCTCTTGATATGCTTTTGGGACATTTAAGTGTTGCTGGCAAACTGGGAGTATAAGCCAATAATTAAGAACAACATCATTAATTTAGGAGTTGTGAACATAAAGACAGTACTTAGATACCATGAGAGGAAGTGGGGTCATCTGAGGAGAGAATGTAGAAAGAGAATAGAACTGAGGCTAGGATAGAGCCCTGTGTCAATGTGCTTTTGCTGTGTAAGAAAACAGCCCCCAGCTTGACTGGTGGTGTAGTGAATAGAGCACTGACATGGAATGCCAAGGTCCCTGGTTTGAGGTCCCAAAGCCACCAGCTTGAGTGCGGGCTCATCAGCTTGAGCACTGGGTTGCCAGCCTTTAGTGCAGGGTCGCTGGCATGAGTGTGGATTGACATGAGCCCAAGGTTACTACAAGGCACATATGAGAAACATTTAATGAGCAACTAAAGTGAAGCAACTAGGAGTTGATACTTCTCATCTCTCTCCCTTCCTGTCTCTCTCTCTTCATCTATAAATAAATAAGCACCCCCCCCCCCAATTTAATATGTTGAAATAACAGTCACTTATTATTTGTCACAGTCCTCTGGTTAGCTAGTTCTTCTGATCTGAGCTGACTTGGCTGGAACTAAATGCTTTAGAATAGCCTCACTAATATGTTCTGTGGTTGTCTGGGTGATTGGTTTTGGTATGGGAGGGAGTTTCATATATGTCTTGCAGTTGGCTAGATGTCATTTGAGGCATCGATACCATGTTTCTTTCATCCAGCAGGCTAACCTGAGTTACTGTTCTTACTGGTGGAAGAGTTCCCAGGGAAAGAAGGCAAGCTCAGAGGCTTTTCAAGCTTCTGCTTATGTCACATCTCTTAATGCCCCATTGTCCAAAGGAAGTTTTATGGCAGAGCTCAGATTCAAGGGAGTTAGAGAAGTAGATTACACCTGTTGTTGGGAAGAGTGGCAGATTCACATTGTAAAGACATATATAAAGTGATGGGAAGACTTTGGGGCCTTCTGTAATACATTACAAGCTGGAGGATCTCTAATATTGAAAGGTTAGACAGAGGCCTGACGAGGCCGTGGCGCAGTGGATAGAGCATTGGCCTGGGACGCTGAGAACCCAGGTTCAAAACTCCGAAGTTGCTGGGTGAGCATGGGCTCATCCAGCTTGAGCGCAGCATCGCCAGCTTGAGTGTGGGATCATAGACATGACCCCATGGTCGCTGGCTTGAGCCCAAAGGTTGCTGGCTTGAAGCCCAAGGTTTCTGGCTTGAGCAAGGGGTCATTGGCTCTGCTGAAGCCCCCCAGTCAAGGCACATAAAGGAAAGCAATCAATGAACAACTAAGGTTTTGCAACAAATTGATGCTTCTCTTCTCCCTCCTTTCCTGTCTGTCTGTCTGTCTCTTTTCTTTCTCTCTCACACTAAAAAGAAAGAAAAAAAAGATTAGATAGAGAAACCAGCCAAATAGAACAACAGGTAGGGCCTGAAAGGGAAACCAGTACCTTGTGATTTTGGGAAGCCAGAAATCAATGATGTTTAAAATGTATACATTTAAAAGAAGTTTATTCATGTGGGGAAGTAGATATACTGCTTTAAGGCAGTGGTCCCCAATCCCCGGGCCGCGGACTGGTACCGGTCCGTGGGCTATTTGGTACTGGTCCGCAGGGAAAGAATAAATAACTTACATTATTTCTGTTTTATTTATATTTAAGTCTGAACGATGTTTTATTTTTAAAAAAAGACCAGATTCTCTCTGTTACATCCGTCTAAGACTCACTCTTGACACTTGTCTCAGTCACGTGATACATTTATCCGTCCCACCCTAAAGGCTGGTTCGTGAAAATATTTTCTGACATTAAACCGTTCCCTGGCCCAAAAAAGGTTGGGGACCTCTGCTTTAAGGCATCAGCTGAAATTTACTAAAACAGAAGCTGTATACATGACAGGTATTAAAAAATAGTAAGGCTTTACTGTAGGTGCAGAATACTGTGTTAAATGACTTGATTCTTTGGAGTTTCTGATTTAGGTTAACCTCTCAGCATAGGACACAATAGCCATAGGTCTTTATCTTTGAACAGTCACTTTGAAGTAGTTTAAATTGGGAATGTTAGTCCCAGGATGCCAGGTTCTGTTGTACTAAACATTTTGAAAGTATGGAGCAAAGAAATATTATTGAATTATTGAGTGGTCTTTAGAAATATTTTGCAACTTCTTTATATGTTTTATTTTTGAAACATTTCAGGTATTTATGCAAGCTCTCTGATCAGGAGTTAAGACAGAGTGCGGCTCGCAACATGGCTGACTTAATGTGGAGTACAGTGAAAGAACCTTTGGATACAGCATTATGCTTTGATAAAGAAAGTCTAGATCTTGCATTTAAGTATTTTATGTCACCTACTTTGACTATGAGATTGGCTGGACTAAGTCAGATAACGGTACGCTAAATTTGCTTTATTTTTTGGTCATTTTTTACTTACGTTTCAGACTATTATGACTACTGTAATCATACCTACTATTAATGGAGTGGAGCACTTATACTAGGCATTTTGGTGTTTTATATGCTTTACTTTGTATGGTCCTTACAAATAATTTTTGTACTTTCCTTATTTTAAATAAGAGGAGCCTGAGGTTTAGATTTAAAGGTATTTATACTTTAGGTCTTTTGGATTTCAGGCTCCATCTCCTTCACTTTTTTTTTTTTTTTTTTTTTTTTTGTATTTTTCTGAAGCTGGAAACGGGGAGAGACAGTCAGACAGACTCCCGCATGCACCTGACCGGGATCCACCCTGCACGCCCACCAGGGGCGACGCTCTGCCCACCATTAGGCGATGCTCTTCCCCTGCGGGGCACTCTGCCGCGACCAGAGCCACTCTAGCGCCTGGGGCAGAGGCCAAGAAGCCATCCCCAGCGCCCGGGCCATCTTTGCTCCAATGGAGCCTTGGCTGCGGGAGGGGAAGAGAGAGACAGAGAGGAAGGAGGGGGGGGTGGAGAAGCAAATGGGCGCCTCTCCTATGTGCCCTGGCCGGGAATCAAACCCGGGTCCCCCGCACGCCAGGCCGACGCTCTACCGCTGAGCCAACCGGCCAGGGCTGTTTTTCTTTTTAACTCATCAGTTTCTTACATTTAGAATCCGGTGTTTTCAGAGAGGAAAAGAATTAGAGAATATTAGTAAATTCATTAACCATGCAGAAACCACAAATTAATGGACCATAGGCCAAATTTGACTAGCAAAACTGTTTTGTTTGGTTTGCACAGTAGCAAATACCGTTTTAAATAGGGAGAAATCTATATTATTGATTCTCGTGGGATATAGGGTAAGGAGGAAGATCTGATATCCTTGAGTCTGGATTATTTCATGACAACAATTTGCGAGAGCTAAGTAGTTAGCTGCATTCTTTAGAACAGATATGCTTTTTCTGTTTTATTAAAGGTCTTCGTTAGCTTTGCTCCTTTATATTTTCTGCCTGTTTTTGTAATGTAGTTATTCTGAAGTAGCTATATTTTACTTGTGTATTGGACTTCATAAGTATAGAAAATACTTGTTGACATTTTCCTGAATTAAATATTAAATGTGTTTATTTAGCAGGCCTTTCTGAAATTCTATGTCTGTAGTGACACATTATTGCTGCCTTGCATTAGATTTTTGTGATTTTCTCTTATTCAATTTTTTTCCTGTAGGGTACTTAATGGAATAAAAATGCCTATGGAAGGAATTTATGTAATGTTATTTTATTTAATTGAGTGCAGACTTTTATTAATTCAAAAAATTTTTTAAATTTAATTTAATTTTTTAAAATTAAGAGACTGATTCCCACATGTACTCCAACCGGGATGTACCTACAAGCCCCCTATGGGGTGATGTTCTGCCTCTCTGGGGCGTTATTCCATTGCTCTGCATTCAAACTAATTTTAGTACCTGAGGCAGAAGCCATGGAGTGAATCATCTTCAGCACCTGGGGCCAACCTGCTTTACTCAATCGAGCCATGGCTGTGGGAGGAGGGAGAGAGAGAGAAAATGAGGGGAGGGGGTAGGGGGAAGGGTGGAAAAGCAGATAGTTGCTTCTTTTGTGTCCGCTGACCAGGAATTGAACCCAGGACGTCTGCAGACACCCAGCTGATGCTCTGCCACTGAGCAAACTGGCCAGGGCTATTTAATGTTTTAATATGATAAAAGATGTAGCCAGACTAATTGGGAAGTATATGCATTTTATTATCTATTTAAGTTTTACAATTTGTTCTGGTTATTAAAAATGATCTACAAATATCAAACCATGTTTTTTGACAATTGCTAATATACATAAGAATAATTTTGAAACACTTTTATTTTTCTAATTATAGAATCAACTTCACACCTTCAATGATGTGTGCAATAATGAATCATTGGTGTCAGACACAGAAACGTAAGTAGGAACCTTACTGATACATAAGTAATAGCATTTTAATGTGTGTGGTTTACATGGTAAATATAATTGTGTTTATTAGATTTGAAGTGTTTACTAGAAAGTCTATGCCTTTTGGCTTCTTTTGTGTAGTCTTCATTAGATTGCACAACAATATATTGAAACATTTCTCCATGTTTTTAAACAGCATGTATTAACATATAATGTTATTTGCACAACATGCAAAAGGATAGTATTTATATAGGAGAATTTAGTAGTAAAGAATATGGTAGGGATAGTTTTCAGAAAGCATCCTTGATGCAGAAAAGGGAAAGACCTCATTCAGCACCTTTTTATGGGGAAACCAAGTTAATGATGCTCATGGATAAAAAGTAGTTTTTATAGTTTAGGGCTTTTCAAGGTTTTAAAAATAATTTTTTATTTTAATATTTATTTCATTAAGTTGTCCTTCCCTTATAGAAATCAGTTTTTTAATCTTAGATGAAATTCTTAAGTATATGAACATGTCATATTTTTGCTTTACTGTAACTTATGTACATTAATCTTAGTTCTGCCCTAAGGAGTTGATGTTGGTTGAACTGAGACCTTCTTGAATTTGAAAACCAAGAACCATGTGTCTTTAATTTTTTTTTTTTTTGTGACAGAGACAGAGAGAGGGACAGATAGGGACAGACAGACAGGAAGGGAGAGAGATGAGAAGCATCAGTTCTTTCTTGTAGCTCTTTTGTCGCCTTAGTTGTTCATTGATTGTTTCCCCACATGTGCCTTGACGGGGGTGGGAGGCTACAGCAGAGTGAGTGACCCCTTGCTTAATAAGCCAGTGACCTTGGGCTTCAAGCCAGCAACCTTTGGGCTCAAGCCAGTGACCGTGGGGTCATGTGTAGGATCCCATGCTCAGGCCAGCGACCCTGTGCTTAAGCTGGTGAACCCGTGCTCAAGCCAGATGAGTCCTCGCTCAAGCTGATGACCTTGGGGTTTTGAACCTGGGTCCTCTGTGTCCCAGTTCAATGCTCTATCCTCTGTGCTACCACTTGGTCAGGCTCTTTTTTTTTTCTTTTTACAGAGACAGTCAGAGAGAGGATGGATAGGGACAGATAGACAGGAACGGAGAGAGATGAGAAGCATCAATCATCAGTTTTTCATTGCAACACATTAGTTGTTCATTGATTGCTTTCTCTTACGTGCCTTGACCACGGGCATTCAGCAGACCGAGTAACCCCTTGCTCGAGCCGGCAACCTTGGGTCCAAGCTGGTGAGCTTTTTGCTCAAGCCAGATAAGCCTGCGCTCAAGCAGACGACCTCGAGGTCTCAAACCTCGGCCCTTCCGCATCCCAGTCTGATGCTCTATCCACTGAGCCACCACCTGGTCAGGCTGGCACATTTTTTTATATAATAATTTTCCATTCTGTTTCATCTTTGGTGAATTGTTTGTTCACTCTTTTGCCCAGTTTTGGATAACTGGATTGTCTTCTTTTCTGAACCACTAGCCTATGATCTGTACTACAGAATGTTCATGTGTGCTTAAGAAGACTGTTTATTCTATTGCTGTTGTATGGAGTGTTATAGAAATGTCTGTTAGCTTTAATGAGTTTGTAGTACTGTTTGCCTTCTATATTCTTGTAGATTTTTTTACCTAGTTCAGTCCATTATTAAAAGTAGGGTATTGAAGTCTCCAACTACAGTGAGTCCTCACTTTGTGGATTCCGTATTTGTGAGTTTGCCTATTTGCTGCAGTTTATTCATAACCCAAAATTCAGTGCTTGTGGTGCTTTTATTTTCCCTTCAGTTCTGTTCGTTTCTGCTTCATGTATTTTGGGGCTTTTTGTTAGGTTTATTATGCTTATAGTTGTTACAGTTTTGATAATTTTACTTTTATCATTATGAAATATCCCTTTTTTTAATTTTTATTTTTTGAGAGAGAGAGAAAGAAAGAAAGATATGGAGGGACAGACAGGAAGGGAGAGAGATGAGAAGCATCAACTCGTAGTTGCGGCACCTTACTTGTTCATTGATTGCTTTCTTATTGCCTTGACTGGGGTGGGGACTACAGCCGAACCAGTGACCCCTTGCACAAGCCAGCAACCTTGGGCTTCAAGCCAGTGACCATGGCATCATGTCTATGAGCCCACACTCAAACTCCTAAGCTTGTGCTTAAGCTAGATGAGCTCACCCTCATGCCGGCAACCATAGTGTTTCGAACCTAGGTCCTCAGCATCCCAGGCTGACTCTCTAGTCACTTTGCCACCACCTGGTCAGGCCTCTTTGTTCCTGTTAAATAATTTTGGCTTAAGTTTATTTTGCCTGATGTTAGTATAGCCACTGTGACTTATGTTTACTATTTTCATGACATATCTTTTTCTACCCTCTTTCAACTTGTTTGCGTTTTTGGAGCTAAAGTAAGTATGTCTCATGGGGGCAGCATTTAATTGGATTTTTTAAAAATGGAGCCCTACATCCTGACCTGTGGTTGTGCAGTGGATAAAGCAACAACCTGGAATGCTGAGGTTGCTGGTTTGAAACTCCAAGCTTGCCTGATCAAGGCACATATGGGAGTTAAAGCTTCCTGCTTTTTCCCCACTTCTCTCTCTCTCTCCTTTCTCTTTCTCTCTCCTGTCTATCCTCTCTAAAATTAATAAATAAAAATTCTTAAAAACAAAATGAAGCCTTACATTCTCTGTCTTTTGATTGGATTATTCTTTCAGTCTTAATGCTGTTTGTATGATATATTTATGTCTACTGCTTTGCTGTTGGTTTTCTATATTCTCCTGTCTTTTAATTCCATTTAATTTCTTTATGCTTTAAAAATTATTTTCTTAGTCATTACTGAGTGGGCTACAATATGCACCTTAATTTGTTACTGTCTACTTCAGATTTATAACTTAATTTTCATAAAATTATGGGCACATTGCTCCAGTATAGCTCTATTCCTTTGTTTCTGATCAGAAGTCAGTTATTAATTAATCTTATTGTGGTTCCCTTGTGTATGCTTAGTTCTTTTTTTTTTTTTTCAGAGACAGAGAGAGTCGGAGAGAGGGATAGATAGGAACAGACAGACAGG
The DNA here is from genome assembly GCF_036850765.1 of Saccopteryx bilineata. Taxonomy (NCBI): domain Eukaryota; kingdom Metazoa; phylum Chordata; class Mammalia; order Chiroptera; family Emballonuridae; genus Saccopteryx; species Saccopteryx bilineata. The sequence continues at coordinate 117,648,778 of NC_089492.1, read as the reverse complement.
AACGGAGAGAGATGAGAAGCATCAGTCATCAGTTTTTCATTGTAACACCTTAGTTCATTGATTGCTCTCTCATATGTGCCCTGACTGCGGGCCTCAGCAGACCGAGTAACCCCTTGCTCAAGCCAGTGACCTTGGGTCCAAGCTGGTGAGCTTTGCTCAAACCAGATGAGCCCACGCTCAAGCTGGCAACCTCAGGGTCTCAAAATCTGGGTCCTCCGCATCCCAGTTCGATGCTCCATCTGCTGCGCCACCGCCTGGTCAGGCTGCTTAGTTCATTTTCTCTTACTCCTTTTAAGATTTTTTTTTTTGTCTTTGGCTTTTAACAGTTTGAATATGATGTGTCTAGGTTTGGATCTCCTTGTGTTTTATCCTGTTGGATTTGTTGTTATTCTTGAACATATAGATGAATATTTTTAATCAAGTTTGGATGTTTTGCCTCTCATTTCTTCAAATTGTTTTCTCTTCCCCTATTCTTTCTGAGAGTCCTGTTGTATATATGTTTCCAGAGTCCTGAATGGTTGTTATTGATTATGTTGTCCAATTTTATGCTTGATCAGTTACAGTTACAGTTCTCAGATATTACAAAACTTTCTGGGTCACCTTTCACTGTCCTTCAAGTGATTGAAAGAATGAAGTGCATTGTTTAGAATACTTTTAGTTGTTGAGTTGTCATATAAATCAGAGAGTTTAATCATGGATGATGGCTCCTGTAGGTCTACCCAGAAATAGGCAAAATATATCATTAGTAGTTTTATTGTAAAGTTTTACCTTTCGAGGTCCATATACCTAATTTATAACTTAAAAAAAATTTTTTTTATTAAATGTAATTTTTCTATGGACATACAAGAAAAATTATTCAATCTTTGTGTTTTATTGTATAATTTATATAGATGAGGAAAATTTGGGATCTTTTACTGTGCATTTTATTTTGAAACCTATTTTATTCTACCTAAAATATACCTATCACCACTTTTTTTATTAAAATTTTTGTATATAGCCTGACCTGTGGTGGTGCAGTGGATAAAGCGTCGACCTGGAAATGCAGAGGTCGCCGGTTTGAAACCCTGGCCTTGCCTGGTCAAGGCATATATGAGAGTTGATGCTTCTAGCTCCTCCCCCCTTCTCTCTCTCTCTGTCTCTCTCTCCTCTCTCTCCCTCTCTTTCTCTCTCTCTCTCCTCCCTAGAAATGAATAAATAAAATTAAAAAAATTTTTTTGTATAATAGCCATCTAAACATGTTTTAAAGAAATAGAGAATCTGTGTTGGTCTATACATATTTTTTTAAAGAAGAAACAACAATTTATAACCTTCCAAAACAAAGCACCAGGCCCAGGTATGTTTACTTGTCAATTATACCAAATATTTAAAGAAGAAATTACCATCATATTTTCCCATGTATAAGACTCACCCTTTTTCAAAAAATTTGGGATCTAAAAACTAGGTGTGTCCTATACAGTGGTAATAGATTTTTTACTTGTAGTTCCTGCTTTTTTTTTTTTTTTTTTTTTTTTTTTTTTTTTTATTAATTCATTTTAGAGAGGAGAGAGAGTGAGACAGAGAGAAAGAGAGAGAGAGGAAGGGGGGAGGAGCTGGAAGCATCAACTCCCATATGTGCCTTGACCAGGCAAGCCCAGGGAGTTCCTGCTTTTTTGCACTCATTGTTAAGATTTTTTTACTTGAGTTCAATAACTTTACGTAATACCTTTTTTTCCCAAAATTTAAGCTCCAAAATTAAGGTGCATCTTATACATAAGAGCGTTTTATACATGGGGAAATACCTCTGCCTTATTTATTCTTTGAGGCCAGCGCTATTCCAATACTAAAACCTGACAAAGAGTATAAAAAAAGAAAAGTACATACCAGTATTTCTCATGAACATGGGTAGAAAAATCTTCACGAAATATTAGGAAATCAAATCTAACAATGTATAAAAAAGAATTATATACCATGACTAAGTGAGATTTATCTCAGGTATACAAGACTGGTTCAGCATTTCAAAATTAATGTAATTATATCAATAAGCTAAAGAAGAAAAATCACGTAGTCATATGAAGAGTCAGAAAAAACATTTGACAGAATCACTCATTTGTGATTAAAAATTCTTAGTAAACTAGAAATAGAGGGGAACTTCCTCAACTTGGTAAAAAACATCTACAAAACCTAGAGATAACATCATACTTGATGGTGAGAAGCTCAAAGCTCTTCCAGTAAGATAGGAACAAGAAAAGGGTGTCCCTTGTCCGTCTCACCACTGCTTTTCTACATTTTGCTGGTAGTCGTCCCTAATGCAGTGAGGCAAGAAAGGGAAATGAAAGGTACACAGATGAGAAGGAAAAACATAAAACTCTTTGATTGCAGAAAACATGATCATCTGTATTAAAAATTAGAAAGAAAAGGACAAACTCGAGAAGTTAGTGAGCAAGTTATAGTAAGATTGTAGGATATAAGGTTAATGTACACAGTGAATCCTATATAGCAGTTATTAACAAAAGGAATTTGAAATTTAAAATATAGTACAATACCATTTACATTAGTACCACAAAAATGAAATACTTAGGAGTCAATCTAACAAAATATGGACAAGTATTATATAAGTAGAAAATTCTAATGTAAGATACCAAAGAAGAACTAAATAAATGGAAAGATATTCCATGTCAGAAAATAAAAATTTAAAGATACCAGTTCTTTTCAACTTGACCTGTAGATTTAGTGTAACCGCAGTCATAATCCCAGAAAGTTATTTTGAGGACATTTATAAACTGATTCTAAAAAGATAGATTTAACTATAGTAAGTTGTTTTATAAAGATTTAGTCTGCCAAACTTAGCGAAAATCCGACATAAAGTACTTGGCAAGTAATTATTATATGCTTTAACTTGCTGTAACTCTGCTTTATAAATTTTATAAAGTAAAATTACTTCCCTACTTTATAAATCACCATTACTGTGGAACCGGTGAGCGTTTAGAAATTTTACTACTAACATAGATACAAAAGTGGACAGTAGGTATAAAAAGGTTGACTTATCCCTGGCATAGACAGATCAATGGGACGGGATAGAGAGGTCAAAAATAGAACCATTTATAGTCCACTGATCTTTGACAAAGGAGCAAAGGTGGTACAATGAAGCAAAGATAGTCTTTTCAACAAGTGGTACTAAAACAGTTGGCTAACCACAAGTAAAATAATCTAGACACAGACCTTACACTTTCCACAAAAATTAATGCAAGTGGATTACACATTTTTAAACATAAAATGCAGCCAGATCTATGGGGGATGCAGTGGGTAAACCATCAACTTGGAATGCTGAGGTCATCAGTTCAAAACCCTGGGCTTGCCTGGTCAAAGCACATAAAAAGCAACAACTATGAATCGATACTTTCCTCTCATTCTCCACCACTTTTCTCTGTCTTTCTCTGCTTTCTCTAAAATCAGTAAATAAAATAAAAAAAACCCCAAACACCAGAAACATAAAATGCAAAACTATAAAACTCCTAGAAGATAATATAGGAGAAAACCTAGATGGTCTTGGGTATGGTGATGATCTTTTGGAAACAAGACTATGATTCATAAAAGAAAGAATTGATAAGCTTGTCTTTATTAAAATTAAAAGTCCTGCTCTGCTAAAGACAGTGTCAAGAGTATAAGAAGACAAGTCACATACAGGGGAAAATATTTGCAAAAGACACATCTGATTAAGGACTGTTATCCAAAATATACAAAGAACTCTTAAAATTCAACAATTAGAAAACAAACAACCCTATTAAAAATATACCAAAGACTTTAGCAGATCAAAGAAGATGTACATTTGGCAAATAAATATATGTCAAGATATTCCACATCCTCTTCATCAGGGAAATGCAAATTAAAATAACAATGAGATTCCATTATATACCTATTAGAATGTACAAAATCCAGAATACTTATACCAATAAATGCTGACAGGATGTAGATCAACGGGAAATCTCATTCATTGCTGGTAGGAATACAAGAAGGCACAACTACTTTGGAAGACAGATTGGCAGTTTCATACAAAACTCAACATCTCATCATGTGATTAATCAATCATACTTTCTGAAATTTATCCAAAGGAGTGGAAAACTTACCACCACGGAAAAACCCTGTACATGAATATTTATAGCAGCTTTAGTCACAATTGCCAAAACCCTAGGAATCAATGGCTGTTGTAAATGCAAAATAATGGATAAATCTTACATTGAGTAAAAGAAGCCAGATTTAAAAGAGAATACATACTGTATTACTTATTTTCATAAAACTTTAGAAAATGAAAACCATAATAGAAAGCAGGTCACTATCTGGGGATTGGTGGTGTGGGGGCTGGAAAGGGGATGGATTACAAAGGGGGCATAGAGAAACTTTTGGGGTTATATGTTTGTTGTCTTGGTGGTGGTGATGGATTTATAGGTATATGCTTAAGGGTTTTTTTTTTACAGAGACAGAGCGAGAGTCAGAGAGGGATAGATAGGGACAGACAGACAGGAACAGAGAGAGATGAGAAACATCAATCATCAGTTTTTCGTTGTGGCACTTTAGTTCATTACTGCTTTCTCATATGTGCATTGACCGTGAGGCTACAGCAGACCGAGAAACCCATTGCTCAAGCCAGCAACCTTTGGGTCCAAGCTGGTGAGCTTTGCTCAAACCAGATGAGCCCATGCTCAAGCTGGCGACCTCAGGGTCTCGAACCTGGGTCCTCCGCATCGCAGTCCGACGCTCTAGCCACTGCGCCATTGCCCGGTCAGGCTATGCTTAAGTTTTAATTTATTAAACTGCAGTCTTCAAACTGTTCAGTTTATTAGATGTCATGTATATATCAAAGTTGTAAAAGACAACTGATAAACCCACACTACTTTACTGGTAGAACTAACGTAATAGGTTAACTTGTATGCCAGTGAGTTATTACTCTTAAATAGAATTGCTAGATCTAAAAATTAAAGGGTAATCTATCCTGGCTGGATGGTTAGAGCATCATCCCTATGCACACAGGTTGCCGGTTCGGTTCCTGCTCAGTACTCATACAGGAACAGATTGATGTTTCTGTCTCTCCCTCTTTCAAATAAATAAATAAATAAAATTTAAAACATGAAGGGTAAACCATTCTAAAATAGGAACTTTTTTTTTAGATGAATGATGAGATGTTGGTAAATGTAACTAACTTTTGAACGGTCAGTTGACATATTTGGACCATGTTAACGGCATATTCATTAGTATCATGCAGGAGATTTGCAGTTTGACATGGAGATAATTTTTTCACTCTGTTACCTCATCATTTTGGGAAACCTTCTCTGAACACTTTATTGCCTTCAATAGAATTGAAAAGTGGGAAGGCAGAGTTCTTGAGTAGGAAGATACATGGCTTATTAGGTTGTAACACTTTGTGTTCTCACCTGTGTACCTAGTGAGAGTAGTTACCTTAACTTTCCAGGATTTTACTTATTTTTTTGTTTCTTTATAAAATTAAGTAGTATTGCCTGGCCTGTGGTGGTGCAGTGAATAAAGCATCGACTTGGAACGCTGAGGTTGCCAGTTTGAAACCCTGGGCTTGCCTGGTCAAAGCACATGTGGGAGTTGATGCTTCCTGCTCCCCCCTTTCTGTCTTTCTTTCTCTCCTGTCTCTCTAAAAATGAATGAAAATCTTTAAAAAAACAAAGTTAAGTATAATTGTCATGTCTTATTTTGTTATTCTTTGGTTAGTAATCTAAACTGTTAAATGTGTATAATCACTTCTTTATAGTTTTTATGTGAACAAGTACAGTTTTTCAACTGTGTCTGTGTTATAGACATGTAAAAGTGATAGTAATATTTCTTAATGTATTAACTGTTTATCCTTTGATTTTAGATCCATTGCCAAAGAACTTGCAGACTGGCTTATAAGCAACAATGTAGTAGAGCATATATTTGGACCAAATTTACATATTGAGGTTTGTGAATGATTATATGACTTCTCTGCTCAATGAAGACAGAAGAATATTTTTTAAAATTAACTATAATAATTTTTCTTTTCCAGATTATCAAACAGTGCCAAGTGATTTTGAATTTTTTGGCAGCAGAAGGGCGACTGAGTACTCAGCATATTGATTGTATTTGGGCTGCAGCACAGGTAATATTAACAGCTTACATTTATTATGTTCTAAGTGTCTCACTTCTCTATGTGGTAAGTTCTGTTATCCCATTTTATAGCTAAAGAAACTGAGATGTGGGAAAAGTTGGGCATGCAACCTATGAAGTCTGGTTTCTAGAGTATATGTCGTACTACTATATTACTAGTAATATTAAAGGAAGTGAATTAATTAGTTCTTACTGAAGCTATGTTGGTGTATTAAGAAACATTTCCTATTATTTTCATTTGTATACTGAACCCTTTGTGGTATGTTTTTTCTATTGTTTTAGCCTTTTAATTTTTGAATATGCATATGTGCACATGGTTCAAAATCCAAAAACTAAATTTAATTTAAACATTTTCCTCCTTCTGCCCCTGTCTCCCTGGCATGCAGTTCTCTGGTGCCTTACCGGTTTTCTATACAAATAGCTAATTGTAAACATTTTTTTCCCTTGTCTTTCTCTTTTCCACAAATGTTGCATATCAAATGGAATTGGCTTTTTTCACTTAATTTATACCATATCAATACAGCAAGCACTATTTTTTTAAAGACTCCATAATATTTCTTATATATACATGCACTTTAATTTATTTAATCAGTTCTTATTCATAGGCATATTCCCCCCCAATCTTTTCTGTTATACACAATGATACAATAAAAGGTTTCTAACATAGTCAATTTGTCCATGTACATTTATTAAATAGGATTAGTTCCTATATAGAAATAGAATTGTTAGGTTAGAGTATATGTATGGTTTACTTGTGGTAGATATTGGTGTGATGATGGCACTGTTTCCTTATTCTCTTGAAAACATTGTGTTTGAAATTTCTTGATATTTGCTAAACTGCTGGTGATAAAAGGTGATCTTTGATGTTTTAAGTTTGCATTTATTTTATATGAAGCAGGTTGCAAATCTTGTGTTTAAGAGCCATTTTTAGCCCGTGCCAGGTAGCTTAGTGGTAGAGCATTATCCAGGCATGTGAATGTCCCAGGTTCGATTCCCTTTAGGGCACACAGGAGAAGCAACCATCTTCTTCTACACCCCTCCACTCCCCCCTGTTCTTCCTCTCTTTCCCACTTCTTGCTCTTTTCCCTCACCATCTACTGCTCCCATAGCCATGGCTCAATTGGTTTGAGCTCATTGGCCCTGGGCACTGAGTATGGCTCTGTGGAGCCTCCACATCAGGTGCTAAAAATAGCATGTTTGCCAGCATGGCCCCTGATGGGCAGAGCATTGATTGGCCTGACACAGGGATTGTGGGTGGATCCCTGTCGGTAAGCATACGGGAATCTGTTTCTCCATCTCCTCTCCTCTCACTTAGAAAATAAGAAAAACAATCTGTTTTTGTGCTCTTTTCTGGAAATACCTGTTTATAAAAGCTTTGCTGTTTACCAGTTGCTTAACTTGTTTTCTTTTCATAGGAGATCTTACGTACTAATAAAATTGGACTTTTGTTTGTGTTATGGCTCTATTATACTTTGATGTTGTCTTTTGCTTAGCTTAAGGTGTTTGTTTGCTGATCACTTTCAAGTTTGTGGTTTCAAATATGTGGTTGGATATTTTTAAGTCCTGTAGATTTATCCACATGAATTTTAGCATTGACTTAATTCTTTAAAAATTCTGTTTTTAATTTGAGGAGAATTGAAGTTCTGTCTTCCTCTATAAAATATGCTATTCCATTTCTTTGGTATCATTTAGCATTTCAAAATTATTTATATACTGATTTTAGTTCATACTAAGCTTATTCTTAGATTTTAATTTTATTTTTGCTATTATAATAGCCATTTCTCTCATGATACCCATGTTGTCTATTTTATTTCTTTTTGTATTTTTCTGAAGTGAGAAGTGGGGAGGCAGAGAGATAGACTCCCGCATGCGTCCATCCGGGACCCTGGCATGCCCACCAGGGGGCGATGCTCTGCCCATCTGGGTGTTGCTTTGTTGCAACCAGAGCCATTCTAGTGCCTGAGGCAGAGGCCATGGAGCCATACTCAGCACCCGGGCCAACTTTGCTCCAGTGGAGCCTTGGCTGCAGGAGGGAAAGAGAGAGAAAGGAGAGGGGGAAGGGTGGAGAAGCAGATGGGTGCTTCTCCTGTTGTGCTCTGGCCAGGAATTGAACCCAGGACATCCACACACCAGGCCAACACTCTAACGCTAAGCCAACTGGCCAGGACCAATGATAATCTCATTTTGTTAGGCATTCTTTTTCTGTCCTTTCTTTCTTTAGGTTTTTTGAACAAATTTTTAAATTTTTTTGTATTTTTCCTAAGTTAGAAGTGGGGAGACAGTTAGACAGACTCCCGCATGTACCCAACTGGGATCCACCTGGCATGCCCACCAGGTGGCGATGCTCTGCCCATCTGAGGCATTGCTCCATAACAGCTGGAGCCATTCTAGCACTTGAGGCAGAAGCCATGGAGTCACCCTGAGCACCCAGGCCAACTTTGTTCGAATGGAGCCTTGGCTGCGGGAATGGAAGAAAGAGATAAAGAGGAAGGAGAGGGAGGGAAGGGTGGAGAAGCAGACGGGCTCTTCTCCTGTGTGCCCTGACCAGGAATCGAATCCGGGATTCCACATGCCGGGCTGACGCTCTACCGCTGAGCCAACCAGCCAGGGCCCTTTTGAACAATTTTAAGGCAGGTGTTTTAAAATGTTAGTCTAGTACAGGGGTCGGGAACCTATGGCTCGCAAGCTAGATGTGGCTCTTTTGATGGCTGCATCTGGCTCGCAGACAAATCTTTAATAAAAAAAATGTTAAAAATATAAAACATTCTCAATGTATTACAATTTATTTATTTCCTACCACTCCTGTTCATGGTTGCGGTTGACTGGAGCCAATCACAGCTGTCCTCCAGGACAACACCAAATTTTTATTGGATAGTGCATAATGTACATGGGTCATTGTGAGGTCAGGAAGTAAATTTCCCTCCTTTTAATCAAGTAGTTAGCTAGCTAATTGCAGAAACCCTTTTGATGAAAAAGATGGCTAAAAGAAAAAAAAAAGATGAGGAGTATCATACTTTTCAGCAGGAATGGACAGAGGAATTTACCTTTGTGGAGAGAGCAGGTTCTGCAGTGTGTCTAATATGCAATGATAAAATTGCATTGATGAAATGGTCAAATATAAAGCGGCACTTCGACACACGCCATACTGCATTTGCATCGAAATATCCAGCGGGGGACAGCAGGAAGAAAGCATGTCAAGAGCTACTGTGCAGAGTGCAAGCTAGTCAGCAGCAACTCCGTGTTTGGACCCAACAGGTGACTGGAATTCAGCTAGCTTTGCTGGTGCTTTAGCAATTGTGAGAAAGAGAAAGCCATTCACAGATGGGGAGTATGCCAAAACATTCATGCTTGATGTTGCCAATGAACTTTTTGATGACTTTTCGGACAGGATAAGAATAATCAAATGAATAAAAGACATGCCTCTATCGGCAAGAACTGTTCACAATCGTACTATCATGATGGCAAATCAAATTGAGGCAACACAGTGAAGGACATAAATGCAGCACCATTCTTTTCTCTCGCTTTGGATGAGTCAACAGACGGAAGCTATTTATCCCAGTTCAGCGTGATTACAAGATATGCTGTTGATGACACACTACGTTAGGAAAGTCTTGCTGTTTTGCCTATGAAAGAGACAAGAGGGGAGGATTTATTCAAGTCTTTCACTGAGTTCACTAAAGAAAAATATCTACCGATGGATAAACTTATTTCGGTGTGTACTGATGGTGCTCCGTACATGGTGAGGAAAAACAGAGGATTCATAGCATTTCTTTGTGAACATGAAAAGAGACCCATCCTAGGTTTTCACTGCATCCTACATCAGGAGGTGCTTTGTGCTCAGATGTGTGGCGAGCAGCTTGGTGAGGTGATGTCGCTGGTCATTCGGGTGGTTAACAGTATTGTTGCCTGAGCTTTAAATGATCACCAGTTTAAAACACTGCTGGATGAAGTTGGGAATAATTATCCTGGTCTGCTTCTGCACAGCAATGTGCATTGGTTGTCAAGAGGGAAGGTGCTTAGCTGTTTCACCGCTTGTCTGAGCAAAATCCAGACTTTTCTTGAAATTTAAAACATGGAGCATCCTGAGTTAGCTAACACTGAGTGGCTCCTGAAGTTCTATCTCGTGGACATGACTGAACATCTGAACCAGCTCAATGTGAAAATGCACGGCATTGGAAATACAGTCTTATCCCTTCAACATGCAGTGTTTGCGTTTGAAAACAAGGTGGAATTCTTCATTGCCGACATTGAAACAGGTCGTTTACTACACTTTGAAAAACTGGGAGAGTTTAAAGATGCATGCACAGCAAGTGGCCCTGTTCAACATCTTGATCTCCAGCAGCTAGCGGGCTTCACATCTAATCTCCTGCAGTCATTCAAAGCGTGCTTTGGAGAATTTCGTGAGCACACTCGTCTTTTTAAGTTCACCACCCATCCACACGAGTGTGCAGTTACATCCCCGATATCTCTGTCAGAGATTTTGAGGTACAAGCTGCTGACCTGAGGGCCTCAGACATGTGGGTGAATAAGTTCAAGTCACTGAATGAAGATTTGGAAAGACTTGCACGACAGCAAGCAGAGTTGGCGAGCAAACACAGGTGGGAAGAAATGGAAAAACTTTAACCCGTGGACCAGCTGATTGTCAAGACTTGGAAAGTGCTTCCTGTCATATACCACACACTGCAGCGTGTGAATATTGCTGTACTAACAATGTTTGGCTCTACTTATTCATGTGAGCAGTCTTTCACATCTAAAGAACGTTAAGACCAACCTACGATCACGTTTAACGGATGGAAGTCTCAACACCTGCATGAAGCTTAACCTTACTATATATCAACCGGACTACAAAGCTATCAGCAAAACCATGCAGCACCAGAAGTCGCATTAATGGTAAGAAGTACTTTATTCATCATTGGTTAGCAAAAGCATAACAAAGTTATTAAAAAGAATTCAGAGACTTATTGTACTTTAAGAGTGTTGGTCTTACATAAAATGCACACATTTACTTGTATTTAGTGTTAAACATATTGTATGGCTCTCATGGAATTACATTTTAATATGGCATTCATGGCTCTCTCAGCCAAAAAGGTTCCCGACCCTTGGTCTAGTAAATACAGTGGATGGGCTTCCTTGGGTACATACTGTTGAATTATTCACTTAAATGGACCATGTATTCATGTATCTTTTTCTAAATTGTGGCTAGCTTTCTCTTTCTTTCTTTTGGTTGAAAACTGGACATTGGAATTTCGTAATGTGTTAGCTCAGAAATCTGATTGTCCTCTTTTCTCAAAGTGCGCTCTTGTTTTTATTGTTGTTAGAGCATTTTTGTTGTTTATGGTCTTCTCACGTTTTCTGAGCCTGTGTCTTGTCTTTAGAACGTGTAGTGCCTTTCTAAACTCCTACATACACAGTTCATATTGAATGTGCAATAAAACCTATGGCTCTTAAATTTCCTACTAGTCATTCTAACTTATTTTGGGTTGAAATGTTGCCAGCCCGGTTCTGTGCCTGCACCTCACCAATCAGATGTAGGAATCTATAGTCAGAACAGAAAATTGTTATTTGGAGTACAGTATCATTATTGCCTACAGTGACTTCAGCAAACTACATCACAATCATATATTGCTGTTCCCACAGCTGCCTGCCTGAATGGGTTACTGCCATCACACTGGAACTGGCCGATAGTAATTGCAGTTTACTGGCCAAACTTTCCTTTGGAAGCACAAGAGTTCATATTTACTCTAGAGTTTCAGAATAGTTATATCAGTTTCTGTAACTAAAATTGCTGTCTTGGTACAGAGATGGATTTCTGCCACTTCCTGCTCTGCCATTTTCCCTGACATTCTTCTCTCTTTTTTTTTTTTTTTTTGTATTTTTCCGAAGCTGGAAACGGGGAGAGACAGTCAGACAGACTCCCGCATGCCCCCGTCTGGGATCCACCCGGCACGCCCACCAGGGGCGATGCTCTGCCCACCAGGGGGCGATGCTCTGCCCCTCCAGGGCGTCGCTCTGCAGCGACCAGAGCCACTCTAGCGCCTGGGGCAGAGGCCAAGGAGCCATCCCCAGCGCCCGGACCATCTTTGCTCCAATGGAGCCTTGGCTGTGGGAGGGGAAGAGAGAGACAGAGAGGAAGGAGGGGAGGGGGGTGGAGAAGCAAATGGGCGCTTCTCTTATGTGCCCTGGCCGGGAATCGAACCCCGGTTCTCCGCGTGCCAGGCCGACGCTCTACCGCTGAGCCAACCGGCCAGGGCTCTTTTTTTTTTTTTGATAAGTGAAGAAGAGTCTAGCTTCACACTGTTCTTTTTTTTTTTTAATTGGTTTTAGAGAGAGGGAGAAAAGGGGGGGGAGGAGCAGTAAGTGTCAACTCATAGTATTTGCTTCTCAAATGTGCCTTGACTGGGCAAGCCTGGTGTTTTGAACCAACAAACTCAGCATTCCAGGTCAATGCTTTATCCACTGTGCCACCAAAGGTCAGGCTGTCGTCTTTTTTTTTTTTTTAAGATTTAATTATTGATTTTTACAGAGAGAGGAGAGTGGGAGCAAGAAGTATCAACTCATAGTTGCTTCAGTTGAATTGTTCATTGCTTGGCTTCTTGCTTGTTGTTACATGCTTTAACTGAGCAAGCCCAGGATCTTGAACCAGTGACCTCAGTATTATAGGTTAGTGCTCTATCCACTGTGCCACCACAGGTCAGACAACACTGTCATCTTTACTAGGACTCAAGCCATGCAGTCAATATTTTTCCCTGTAGTTTTTGAATTTTTTTTCATAATGTGCACCTACATAAAAGCCTCATGTGATTTTTTGTTTGTTTTGGGTTTTTTTGTCTCCGTGATCAGATTACATAATTATCTTTCAAGGGTCTTGTTACTTAAAGATAAGCAATAAAGTATTTGATCATAAAAACTAAGATTGTGGAAATCCCATTTTATTAATGATTAAATGGGCAGCAAGTCAGAAACTTATGTACTATGTTTTTATCACATTTTAATTACGAAACTTATAATCTAGTATTTACTTGTCAAAAAGCAAGTATAAACTATGTAGTCTATAATACTATATTAAATTGAACATTCTTTGGTAAGATCTATAAAAAGTGGCATGCTTAAAATTGATGATTTACTTCTAAAAAAAAAAATTGATGATTTACTTCTTATAAAATCAAGTGATGTTTTTAGTCTTGAAGTCCTGCAGGTTTTGTTTTTGTTTTTCTTTTTTTAGTGGATAGTCAGTAGTGTTGAATTAAATAGTAGTTATTAAAGTAATTAATGTAGTTTGTAAGAAGTTACCCTGACATAGAGGGATTTCTTCAATGTTACTAATTTCATCTTCTCTTTCAAAATTAAGTTGTGTGTACTTACCTTGAAAGGGGAAACAGAAGAGTTCATATGATTTATTCCTGAAGATAAATTCAAAGCTTTAGAATAGAGAAAGTTACATTTGTTACAGACTTTTTTTCTTAAAGATTTATTTTAGAGAGGAGAAAGAGAGAGAGAGAGAAGGGAACTTCTTTATTATAAGGAAGTTTCCTATTGTGTTGAGCAGGAAGCATCAACTCCCATATGTGTCTTGACTAGGCAAGCCCCAAGTTTGGAACCAGAGATTTCAGTGTTCCAGGTCGACCCTTTATTCACCGTGCCACCACAAGCCAGGCCTCTTACAGACTTTTTACGTATTGAAGATAAATAGCATATTTCAGCTTTTTACCTTTGGAGCCCTCAAATTGAGAATTACTCTTCTAGTCATATTTGTTGCTCTAACTTGATTTAGAAGTTAGCAGATTTGTGGCTATAAAAGATACTTATTTTGTAATATTTAATAGTCATATCTTTGTGACTATAGTTTTTCTCAGAATTACATAATTCTGTGTAATATAACAAAGAAGACTGTCTCCTGGTTTTTTATTATTGAGACTTTTATTATTGAGACCTTTATTATAAGGAAGTTTCTATTGGGTACTCCAATAAAATAAGCATGTTATATAAATACTTATAACCATTTAGTATGAAAAATAAAATGCACTTAAAATAATATTTAATTGGTTTGTCTCCTAATTATTATTTTAGTTGTAACCACCTACATTTTAATTTATTGCTTAAGTTTTTATATTAATGATATGTAAATAAATTTAATTGGAATTTTTTTTATACTTAGAGTCCAGAAACTTATTTATTTAGGGTTTTTCTCTTGTAATTAGAAAATTAAGCTTTGATTTGTTTGGATAAGATCAAGTTCTGCCTAAATGGTATTTTATTTTCACAGTTTTATGTGCTGTCCATTTATTATATTTGGTAATTAGCATTTTACCGGCATGTTAAAAAATATTTGTGTACCAGATGCTTTGGCTTTTAAAACTATATAACTTAACAAACAATAACAGTGTAACTTTTATGCTACCATATTATTTATTTATGTAGCAATTATTTTTCACTATTGTCTCTACGTTTATTTTGTAGTTGAAGCATTGTAGTCGGTATATACATGACTTATTTCCTTCACTCATCAAGAATTTGGATCCAGTACCACTTAGACATCTACTTAATCTGGTCTCTGCTCTTGAGCCAAGTGTTCATACTGAACAGGTAATTTATTCAAAACATGATCATAGTTTTTTTTTTAAGTAATTGAAAATTTGTGATTCAGATAATTTAACTTGTGGCTTGCTACTTTTAGCATTTCAGTTAGTCAAAAGGATATTACAGTTGTGATGTTGCCAAAAACTTCTAATTTTAATTTCTTTCTCTCTTTTTTAAGACATTGTACTTGGCATCGATGTTAATTAAAGCGTTATGGAATAATGCTCTAGCAGCTAAGGCTCAGCTATCTAAACAGAGTTCTTTTGCATCTTTATTAAATACTAATCTTCCCATTGGAAATAAGAAAGGTTAGTAAAGTGTAATTTACTTTATGAAGTAAGTTGTCCAAAGATTATAACACCAATTTGAAGTAGTTTCTGCTAAGTAGTTTCAGTTCAACCTTAATTTCAAAATGAGTTTCAGATGGGCAGTATAGTGTTTGTGAAAGAATGAATAAATTGAGTTTAGTTCATTTTTTTGGTTATCATTTCAGGTGTTTATATGTGCTTTTTTATGTATATAGCATTCTAACACTTTCTAAAACTATAACTTTTACCCCAATTTTTGTCTCCTGACATCATATACTACTATTTTCTTAGGCTTTTCTTTGTAGGTACCCACAACTACTACTGCAGGTGGTGGGGACTTACATTATTGCAGATTTCCCTACCTGTATCTTATTGATTATCTAATAAGAACAACTGATATGCTGTTCCAAAGAAGTTCAGTCATTTAGAATATTTCCCTCCTGTTTTTTCCTTTTCCTTCAGAGGAAGAAGAGCTGAGAAGAGCAGCTCCATCACCTTGTAAGTTGAGTCTTAGAAGTGCATGGCAAGATGACTTATACTTTTATATCGATGGTCATATGTAAATTGATTTTATATATTTGTATCAGAGTTGTAAAGTTCATTTTTAGCACAAGATGTACTGTATGTTTTGCTCCATAAGACGGACCTGACCATAAGACACACCTGGGGTTTTAAGGAGGAAAATAAGAAAAAAAATATTCTGAACCAAATGGTGTGTTAAAATATTTAATAAAATACTGTATTTTTCGCTTTATAAGACACATGGGCATTTTCCCCTCCACTTTTGGGGGGGAAAATGTGTCTTATGGAGTGAAAAATACAGTAAACCCTTAACTAGTTACGCAGCTCACTTACCTTTTTTGTTTAAACTATTAGTATCTTGACTTAATTGAAATAGTGTATATCCTCTTGGTAAATGTTAACATATTTGCAGATTAAATTTTTGACTACTTAGTATGAAGCTTTGATAAATCAAAGAATGAAAAGACAGTGTCATTCTGATAGAGCTATGTTAATATAAATTAGAAGTAAAACAAAAAATCTGTTTAATATAGGGTCACCTGCAGCTAGTCCTCAAAGCAGTGATAACAGTGATACTCATCAAAGTGGAGGCAGTGACATTGAAATGGATGAGCAACTTATTAATAGAACCAAACATGTGCAACAGCGTCTTTCAGACACAGAGGTATGAAAATAGTTCATGTCCCCCGCCCTCCCCTTTAAGTGATTTTTTATTTCTGCCATGTTTATCCTTTGAATTGGGAATATAAACATGATCTATGCTTGGTGTAATTTCTCTTTTAAATGGTATTATTGAGGTCTTTTTCTTTGAGTTTTTAATTCCATTTTGTATTTTTTAAAAGGAATGAGTCAAGACTGGCAGCCTTTTAACAAGTACAGTGTGTTAATGTCAGTTACTCTTTCTTATTAATGTAAATATTTATTTAAATCTATTTGTTTCTAACTATAGGAATCCATGCAGGGAAGTTCTGATGAAACTGCCAACAGCGGTGAAGATGGAAGCAGTGGTCCTGGTAGCAGTAGTGGGCATAGTGATGGATCTAGTAATGAGGTGAATTCTAGCCATGCAAGTCAGTCTGCTGGGAGCCCTGGCAGTGAAGTACAGTCAGAAGACATTGCAGATATTGAAGCCCTTAAAGAAGAAGATGAAGATGATGATCATGGTCAAAATCCTCCTAAAAGCAGTTGTGGTACAGATCTTCGTAACAGAAAGTTAGAAAGTCAAGCAGCCATTTGCTTAGGGGATTCCCAAGGCCCATCAGAAAGAAGTGGGACAAGCAATGGAACAGGAAAGGACCTGGGTTTTAACACTGAGTCACTGCCATCAGTAGATAATCGAATACGTATACTAGATGCCTGTTCACACTCAGAAGACCCAGAACATGATATTCCAGGGGAACTGAATGCTGCTCATATAGCACAAGCATCTCAGGAATCTTGTATTACACGCACTGGGGATTTTCTTGGGGAAACTATTGGGAATGAATTATTTAATTGCCGGCAGTTTATTGGTCCACAGCATCACCACCATCATCATCATCATCACCACCACCACCATGATGGGTAAGTCTACTTAAAGAAAAGAAAGAAAGCCTGAGTAGGCTGTGGCGCAGCGGATAGAGCATTGGACTGGGATGCGGATGACCCAGGTTTGAGACCCTGAGGTCACCAGCTTAAGCGCAGGCTCATCTGGTTTGAGCAAGGGGTTACTCTGTCTGCTGAAGGCCTACGGTCAAGGCACATATGAGAAAGCAATCAATGAACAACTAAGGTGTCGCAATGAAAAACCGATGATTGATGCTTCTCATCTCTCTCCATTCCTGTCTGCCTGTCTGTCCCTATCTATCCCTCTCTCTGACTCTAAAAAAAAAAAAGAGAGAGAAAAGGAAAATAAAAAACAGCTTTATTTCCATTAGGGAAGTAATTATAGCCTATATTTATTCAATTAAAATTGTTCTAGATCAGTGCTGTCCAATAAGTATATAATGTAAACTACAGATGTGTGCCACAAAAATATATTTTTAATTTTCTATTGAGCTGATTTTAAAAAGCAAAATGAGGCCCTTGCTGGCTGGCTCAGTGGTAAAGCATCAATCTGGCATATGGAACTCCTGGGTGTGATTCCTGGTCAGGACACAGAGAAGAAGCGACCATCTGCTTCTCATTTTCCCCCTTCTCTTTCTTTCTTTCATCTCCCACAGCCATAGCTCAATTGATTTGAGCACGTTGGCCTCAGGCTCTAAGTATGGCTCCGTGGAGCCTCTGCCCCAGGTGCTAAAAATAGCTTGATTGTGAGCATGAGCCTCAGGTGGGCAGAGCATTGACCCCAGATGAGGGTTGCTGGGTGGGTACCAGTCAGGGCACATGTGGGAGTCTAACTGCCCTCCTCTCACTTAACTTTAAAACAAAACAAAAGGCAAAATGATCCTGATTGGTGGTGGCACAATGGTTAGAAGAACATTACCATGGGTTGCTGAGGTCCCAGGTTCAATACCCCAGGGTTGCTGATTTGAGCACAGGTTCATCCAGCTGGAGCACGGGGTCCCTGGCTTGAGTGTGGAATCATCAATATGATCTCATGATTGCTGGCTTGAGCCCATAGGTCGCTGACTTGAAGCCCAAGATTTCTGGCTTGAGCCCTGGGTCACTGGCTTGGCTGGAGAACCCCTGGTCAAGTCACATATGAGAAGCAATTAATAAACAACTAGAGTGCCGCAACTACAAATTGATGCTTTTTATCTCTCTCCATTCCCCCCTCCCCCTGCTCTTAGAAAAGAAAGCAAAATGAAACAGGAGAGGTTAATTTTAATTACTGTTATAAATTTATTTTTCAGTAGTAATTTTTAAAATATCAACATGTAACCAGTATAAAAATTAAGATTTTTCTTTTACTTAGTTTTCAGTATTCTGTGTATAGATAGTATTATACTTAAACCTTATCACAGTTTAGACCAGACCCTTAAAATTTTTTAAAATTATGGTTGATATACAATATTAGTTTCAGGTGTACAACCCCATGATTAGATATTTATGTAACTTACAAAGTGATCACCCTGATAAATCTGAAACCCATCCGATACCATCTATAGTTAATACAATATTATTGACTTGATTCCCTATGTTCTACTTGACATCCCATGACTATTCTGTAACTACCAATTTGTACTTCTAAATTCCTTTACTTTTTTCACTCATTTCCCCCAACTCGTCTCCCATTTGGCAAATATCAGAACATTCTCTATATATATGATATATGAATCTGTTTCTGTTGTGCTTATTTGTTTATTTTGTTTTTTAGATTCCACATATAAGTGAAGTAAGCTGGCATTTGTCTTTCACTTCTTTCACTTATTTCACTTAGCATGGGTCCATCAATGTTGTGCAGATGGCAAGATTTCATTCTGTTTCATGGCTGAATTCATTTTATATATGCACCTCTTTCTCTTTATCCATTATCTATTGATGGACACTTAGGTTGCTTCCATATCTTGGCTATTGTAAATGCTGCAACAGACATATGGATGTATATGTCTTTTCAATTTAAGTGTTTTGGGTTTCTTCGGATAAACACCCTGAGAGGAGTTGCTATGTCCTTTGTCTCTTTGTTTTAAAGTTTATTTTGTCTGATTTAAGTATTGTTACTCCAGTTTTTTTGCTCGTTTGTTTCCATTTTCACAAAATCTTTTTTTCCATTTCTATACTTTGAATCTGTGTCTTTAAAACATGAAGTGAGTCTTTTATAGACAGCATATGTAAGGGTCTTGTTTTGTTATCCATTCAGTAATCCTATCTTTTGATTGGAGCATTTAATCCATTTGTATTGAAAGTAATTCTCAGCAGGTATATATTTATTGTCATTTTATTACTCTATTTATGTACAGTATTTATTTTCTGTTTTTTTAAAGAAGACCCTCTAACATTTCTTTTAGTACTGGTTTGGTGGTAATGAACTACTTCAGTTTTTTCTTTTCTGGGAAGATCTTTATCTGTCCAATCGTAAATGATGGCTTTGTTTGAGAGAGTAAGAGTAATCTTGGCTGTAGGTTCTTCTTGCTCTTTACCACTTTTACTGTCTCTTGCCAACACCTTCTGTTCCGCAAAGTTTCTTTGATTTTTTTTCTTTTTCTTTTTATTCAGTGAGAGGAGGGGAGGCAGTGAGACAGACTAGTGCATGTGCCCTGACTGGGATCCACCTGGCAAGCTCTCTAGGGGTCAGTGCTCTGCCCATCTGGAGCTGCTGCTCTGCTGCAGTCAGAGCCATATTTTAGCACCTGAGGCAGAGGCTGTGGAGCCACTGTCAGCACTCGGGGCCAATTCACTCTAGTTGAGCCATGGGTGCAGGAGGGGAAGAGGGAGAGAGAAAGAGAAGGGCAGGGGGATGGGTGGAAAAGCAGATGAGCACTTCTGTTTGCCCTGACCGGGAATCGAACCTAGGACAATGCACACGCGCTGGGCTGATTGATGCTCTACCACGGAGCCAGCCGGCCAGGGCCACAGAGTTTCTATTGACAAATCATCTGACAATCTTAGGAGAGCTCCCTTGTAGATAACTAACTGCCTTTCTCTTGCTGCTTTTAAAATTCTCTTTGTCTTTAACCTTTTGCATTTTAATTATGATGTGTTTTGATTTGGCTTCTTTGGGTTCATCTTTTTTGGGATTGTACTACCTGGATTGGTGTGTCTGTTTTCCTCAGGTTAGGGAAATTTTTCATGATTATGTTTTCAAATAGCTTTTCAATATCTTCCTTTCTCTCTTCTTTTGGCACCCTCATGATTCAAATGTTGGTATGCTTGAAGTTGTCCCAAAAGCTCCTTATACTATCTATCTTCCTTTTTTTTTTTGTCAGCCCTTTCCATAATCTTTACATATGGTGCTACTTGTTAGTCTGTAAATCAATCCTGAACTTTTCTTCTTCATGTTCTTTTTTCATTCTATTTTCCTTACATTCTTAGAGCATCCAGTATGGTATGTTTTAGGGTTTGATTTTTTTAATTCATTTTTAGGTTTTTAAAATTTTTTAATTCATTTTAGAGAGGGGAGGGAAAGAGAGAGAGAAGGGGGGAGGAGCAGGAAGCATCAACTCCCATGTATACCTTGACCAGGCAAGCCCGGGGTTTCAAACCAGCAACCTCAGCATTCCACATCAACGCTTTATCCACTACACCACCACAAGTCAGGCGTATGGTATGTTTTAGAAGTCCCCCAATTAATACTGATCACATTTAGATTGCAGCCTTAAATTGAAATATTTTCTGGTAGTTATCTTGTTTGATCCAGCATTTGTATGAGTAAATGTAAACAAATTTTAAGTTTCATGTTGTGATTTGAATTTCTAAAATAATTATGTAAAATTAAATTTACTGATTTCTGAAGTTATTCTCTTTGAAGTTGTTTTAGTGAAATGTGTTAATGGGGTAGATAACATGTAAGTGTACTGTAAAACATATATAGTTCTGACATTGTGGGCTTTTTAGTTTTTGTAAATCTCTGAACATACTATATTATTTTAAAAAATATAGCTTTGTTCTTGAATGTGTACTTGTTCCACATGTTTTGAGAGATACTTTGGTATTTACATACTGTGTTTCAATAGGTAATTAGTAACTTTTTGCCCTTCTCTGTGTTACAGGCATATGGTTGATGATATGTTAAGTGCAGATGATGTTAGTTGCAGTAGCTCCCAGGTCAGTGCAAAATCAGAAAAAAATATGGCTGATTTTGACGGTGAAGAATCTGGGTGTGAAGAGGAGCTAGTTCAGATTAATTCACATGCAGAGCTAACATCTCATCTCCAACAACATCTTCCCAATTTAGCATCTATTTACCATGAACATCTTAGTCAAGGTAAGATTCTATAGTAAGTAAAAAAGTACCTTGCTTTCTTTAAAATAGGCATAGTTTATATTAATTACATTGTTAAAATGAATCAACTGTTAAGGTTATGATGCTTAATTGTTTTTTACCAAATAAGTTTCATATGATAGTTTTCTTCCCAGGGAAATGAAGTTATTATTTATACTGTGTTATGGTATAGAGTCTTAAGTTCTATCAAGAGATATTTAACTAAAAAAAGAAATATAGAAAATATGTATAAAAAGTATAGCTTTGTATTTTAGAAAATAACTTTATTAGATTTTTATATTCAGTAATTGTAGGACTAAAAAGCAGGATCTTATACAGGATCACATATTATATGATTCCATTTATGTAAAATGTCTAACCTGGATCTAGGCAGGTTTGGGGCAGTAAGAAAAGGGGTAACTGCTTTCATCTGGGATGATAAAATCTTCAAAAATGATGGTTTTAATCAGTAAATTAATTTTAAAAAGTAATAGGACATAACAGATTTGGAGAGGTGGAGGTTAAAAAATAGAACTAAAAGAAGGAAAGAGAAAAATTAAGAGAGAAAAACGGTTTTAGAATTGGCGTTTAAAGGTCTCTATTCAGCTTTGGCCTGGTGCTCAGTGGATAAAGTGTTGCTCCAGTGTGTCAGAGGTCACAGATTTGACCTCCCAGTTAGGGCATGTATGAGAAACAGTCAGTGAATACACAACTAAGTGAAACAGCAATTTGATACTTCTCTCTCTCTCTCTCTCTCTCTCTCTGAAACCAGTTGACAAATAAAATAAGTAAAGATTCAGCACTTGCTAACCTAGGAAATGGGTTTTGAGATGACAGTACATTGCAAACTATATAAACCTGGTCAGTTAGATTTATTCTAAAAGATTATGATCAAAGTTGGAGATAGGACTTGTGGACTATGACTGATTTCAGATGTTACTTGTACATAATCTAGATGTGGTTACCTTTTTTATTGTTACATTATTGTGGTTGTTGAGAAATGAATAGGTTAAGATTCAGGTCATTTGATTTTGAACACTTTTTGAATTTTTACCTTCTATTATCCCATTTTCCTTTTTCTCAGTACTGTACATATTTTTTACTATATGAAGTTAGAATTTTAGCAAAATTATATAATGTATTAATAGTCTGAATCTACCTTGCATTACAATGTATTTAATACTGTAAAGAACTCTTCTAACAAATTAAGACAATTTAGTTTAGAAATGAGCAAAAGATTTGAACGGTTAACTCATAAAAGAAGATATAAAATGGTCAATAAATACACAAAAAGATGCTCAATATCTCTAGTCATCTAGAAAATGCAAATTAACACCAAATGCTACTGCACACCTACTGGAATGGGTAATATTGAGGCTAATGATAACAAATGATGCTAAGGATATAGAGCATCTAGAACTGTCAAATATTGTTGTCAAGAAGTATAAAATACTAGAGTAAAGCTAGTTTGGGAACTGTTTTTTCAGGTTTTTGTTTTTCTTTCTTTTACAGAGACAGAGAGAGAGTCAGAGAGAGGGATAGACAGGGACAGGCAGACAGGAACGGAGAGAGATGAGAAGCATCAATCATTAGTTTTTCATTGCGCATTGCAACACCTTAGTTGTTCATTGATTGCTTCCTCATATGTGCCTTGACCGCGGGCCTTCAGCAGACCAAGTAGTCCCTTGTTGGGGCCAGCGACCTTGGGTCCAAGCTGGTGGGCTTTTGCTCAAACCAGATGAGCCCATGCTCAAGCTGGCGACCTCGGGGTCTCGAACCTGGGTCCTCTGCATCCCAGTCCGACGCTCTTTCCACTGCGCCACCGCCTGGTCAGGCCAGGTTTTTATAGTTAACATGTACCTACCATATGACCTAGCAATTCCTATCCTAGGTATTTATCCAAGAGAGATGAAAACATATTTTCAAAAATATTTTTACATGAATATTCATTCCTGCTTCATTCATAGAGTCTCAGCTGGATTCAACTGGTAGATAACAAATTGTGGTATATTCAAATAGTGGAATACTATACTCATCAATGGAAAGGAAAATGATACAGTGCAACACAATGGATGACTATCAGAAAACATTCCAAGCAAACGATGGTAGAGGGAAGAATACATGCTATATATAATTTATATACATTTCTATAATATTGAAAGTCACAAGGGAACTTTTTGGGTTGATAGAAATGGTCTGTATCTTATATATTTTATAAAATTAATTTAAAAATAAATAAATAAAAAAGACAACCAGAAAGTTAATCCACAGAGTTGAGGAAATATCTCTAATATAAAGGGCTTGTATCCAGAATATAAAAAAATTTTTATAAGTCAGTAGTAAGATAACTTAATTAGAAAGTGAGAAATGATTTATTTCACCAAAGAAGGTATATAAATGGCTAATAAGCAACTCAGTATCACTGATTATTAGGAAAATTCTAATAAAAACCACAATGAGATTCTACTGCACGCCTACTAAAATACCTAAAAAAATTTTTTTTAAGTGAGAGGAGGAGAATAGACTCCCACATGAGCCTTGACTGGGATACACCCGGCATCCCTCATCTGGGGAAGATGCCTAATCAGCTGAGCTATCCTTTGCACCTAAGGCTGACACTTGAACCAACCAAGCTGTGAGGGGAAAAAGGAGAGAAAAGGGAGAGTGAGGGGAAGATAGGCAGATTGTCACTTCTCATGTGTGCCCTGACTGGGGATTGAACCTGGGATGTCCTCATGCCTGGCCAGTGCTCTATTCACTGAGCCAATCTGCCAGGGAAGAATAGCTAAAATTAAAAAGTGTGACCAGAGAGTATTGGAGATGATGTGGAGAAGCAGGAACTTGTACTCTAATATACTGCTGGTGGTAGTGTAAAATGATGGCACAGTCATGTTTGAAAACAGTTTAATAGTTTCTAGTTTCTTTCTGATAAACATACATTTTACATTTTGACCCATTAACTCCTAAGCATTTACACAAGAGAAAGGGAAAGTTAAATATCCATACAAAGACTTGTACACAAATATTTAAGACACTATTACTTATATTAGCCCCAAACTGGAAACTATTCAAATGTTAACTGGTAAATTTTTAACCAAAATGCACTATTTCCACATATAAAGTGTACTATTCTGTAGTTAAAAGGAACACACTCCTGATAAGTGCTTCAACATGTATGAACCTCAGAGAACAAAGTTAGACACAAGACTGTGCATACTATATCATTTCATTTACACAAATTTCTAGAAGAGGCTGATTTATCAGGATAGATTAACAATAGTGCTGGGAATGGGATCAGGGATTAATTGTAATTAGGTATGAGGGAATGAAAGTGTTCTAAATCTGTGGTGTAGTGATGGTTGTACAATCCTCATTTTAACAAAATCAATGTACGTGTACAATCCATTAGGGAAATTTTATGGTAACGCTTTATTTAAAAAGACAAAAACAAGGAAGCTTTTTGCTTAATTATAACAGAACTAGTAACAGTTTGTTTAACCTGGTACTCAGAGAGTCTGAATTATTATAATAGAATATTTGAATTTGAAGTTTTGGGTAAATCTCTAGTTAAAAAATATTTTTAATGTAGGAGTAGAAGACACTATACAGAAGGTCAGTTAGAGGAATGTCCCTTAGCTATATATAGACTTATTACACATGAATTGTCTTCTTTATGCTTAATTTGGGTTTCATGTATTTATGTACCATTCTCTTGACATGTGAAAAAATATCTAATAGTTACACTTATTAGAAATAGTGAAGAATCTATGAAAAGAAAACTCTTTTTTCACTTCAGTCTTATCAAACTTTAAATACTATTCTTTGCCATTCATAAAGCAACTATTATGATGATCTTGTATTTTTATTTTGTTATATAAAGTTATTTATTGTTAAACTTTTGATTTAACATGAATTTTATAGTACACTTCACAATTTTAGTCAGCTGTGTTTTCTCTATAGTATGTTATATTTTGCCCCCTCAGGACCTGCAGTTCATAAACATCAATTCAACAGTAATGCTGTGACAGACATTAATTTGGATAATGTTTGCAAGAAAGGAAACACCCTGTTGTGGGATATAGTTCAAGATGATGATGCAGTAAGTTATTCAATAGAACTAAAAGACTATAATAGTACAGTAAAATGCAATCAGGATTAACAGTAATTTTATGTATTTTTTGTAGGTTAATCTTTCTGAAGGATTAATAAATGAAGCAGAGAAACTTCTCTGTTCCTTAGTATGTTGGTTTACGGATAGACAGATTCGAATGAGATTCATAGAAGGTTGCCTTGAAAATTTAGGAAACAACAGGTAAAGAAGAATTAACATTTTCTATGTAGTAGTCGAAGTTCATTATGTGTATTATTGACTAGGTTTCGTGAATTCATAGCATTTAATGTGCCATTATCAACCTATATTTTTAGTAATTGTGTTCTTTATATTAGGTTTAAAGACTTCCTTTACAGGGTTCATATTTTATCAGCCAGTCTTGCCTTTCTCAGCATTTTTTTTTGACACTCTTGATTAGATTCCCTCCAAGAGAAACAAAGGAATAATAATAATACTTATTTTCTTCTTGACTCTGGGAACATAGTGGTGATTACTCTGTGTTCAAATTGCAGTTAAATAAATGTTCTTGAACTGTATCATATTATATACAAAGAAAGCTAAATAAGGTAAGTGAAGTAAAAAATAAACATTTTTATAATGGCATTGTTCTTTCATTTGGGTGGATCATTTGTGTCTTGTTCTCTGTGGTGTATAAAGAATTAGGTTAATATTTTTTTTCTAGTTTGAGTTCTGCCATATAGTTAGAGTCTTATCAGAGCTCAGATGATTACAAGTTCCTTGATTTCTTTTATTTTTTACTTCTGTTCTATTATATAATTTCATGTTTTCCTTGTCTAATACTGCTTTGACATTGTTTCATTTTCTGGTATAGTGAATTCAATTATTACTTGAATATGTTAATAATATTTCAGCTTACCTTCCCCAGGACTGCTATAAATGTCTAACTTTACTGAATATTTAAGTGCTTCATAATTTTTTTTACCTAATTGAATTAGGAAATGTATGCGCAATATTTTCTACTTTTGGTCTTCAGAGGCTATAATTTAAACAATCACAATAGAAAATTGCTTGTTTAAGTAGGTATGAGAAATTACTAATCTCTTTTAGTGGACAGTTCTCATTTGGCATATGTTGTGTAAAAGGAATGCTTTTAATGGTTGGATATATGTCATCATTTACATAGGTATTATAGCAGTTAATTTTAAAATGTTAATTTTTTAAAAAATTTTTATCCATTGATTTGAGAGGAAGGGGAATGAGAGTGCAAGGGGGAGAGAGCATAAACTTGCTGTTTCACTTATTTGTCCAATTTAGCTATGTACTCAGTGATTGCTTCTCGTATATGCACTGACCAGGAATTGAATCCATGGTGCCTTATCCATTGATCCACCCAGCCAGAGCCTTAATTGTCTTATAAAAGTCTTTGTGAAACCCCTGAACAGCTTTTTAAAATGATTCTATCAATTTTATATTCCTCATATGTGCATGTGTATACCTTGTGACTGTTTGCACTGCTAAGTATGTGCCCTGAGAAATTAATCTGATGGTTACCAAAAGATACATGCAAGAATGTTTATAGCAACTCTATTGAAAATAACTAAATATTTTTTATGTAGCTATCCAAATGCCAAAAAAGAATAAAAAGGAAAATCAAATTTTGGACTCTTGAGTGACATACTATACTATATAGCAGTAACAATCAATGAACTTCATTGTTGGATGATTCTCTCACAAACAGTGTTTAGTGAAAAACATAATGTTTTGTGAAAAAAGCCAGATCTGTCTCTTTACTCCAATTTTATAATGTTTAAAAACAAAAAAATTATATTTAATAGTCAGAATAATGGTTACTCTTGGGTTGTTGGTGACCGGAAAGGGGCACAATAAAAGCTTCTGCTATGCTGGTAATGATTTATTTCTTGTGACTTATTTCTTGGTGTTAGTGCTGGTTGAACAGGTATGTTCATTTCCTAATATTTGAACGGTCACTTAAGATTTATGTATATTTTTGCATGTATGTTATACTCCAGTAGAAGGGAAAAAACTATGTGAAAGATGAAATAGCATGTAGCCTTTCAGAGTCCTTTTTCAAAGACTATGTAATGACATAGGCATGTACTCATAGGCTAATCTGTTACAAAGATTGCAAGCAATATATGATGTAAAATGGTTATTTCCTGTTGGGATTGAGTTATTTTTTCTTTAGGTTTTTCTGTTTTCCATTTTTTCCACCATGAGCATTTATTTCTCTCATAAATAAAAGGGGCAAAAGGAAAAATCTGTATAAAACTAAAACTGTCAATCTGGATTTTTTATTACATTTGAATTTGACCATCTCCAAATTAACTGAGGGTGAAATATAGTATTTTACATTTGCTTGGGGCAATTTCTGTACTCCAGTCAGTTACATAATGATTTTTTGAATAGCTAGTAAACATAACCATTATGTTGAAGTTAATTTTGCCCTAAAACTTTCTGACTCAGAGTTGCTAAATACATCATGCTAGTTTTACTATAAAAGTCATTAGGCATATGTATATGTGACAATAGTTAGAGCATAGCGCCGTTCTTCAGTCTGTGATATATGCAGCAAATACTCTGTATACCACTTGAATTTGGATTGCCCAATAAATTAGTAGTTTTCAGTGGGGTTGATCCCCCCCCCCAGACAGTGTTAAAATCTGGAGGTAGTTTTGATTGTTAAACTAAATTTATGTAGCTTTCTTTGGAACAGTTATATTTGGACTCATTACTTCTCAGAAACAAATCTGAAAAAGAAAATTATAGTCTCCCATAAATCGCTTATAATTTTATTATTTATATGGAATTATTGTAAATACTTTTTAAAAAGTGCCTGACTAGCCTGACCAGGTGGTGGTGCAGCAGATAGAGCATTGACCTGGGACACCAAGGGCTTTGGTTTGAAACCTCAAGGTTGCTCATCTGATATGAGCATGGGCTCACCAACTTGAGTGTGGGGTTGGTGGCTTGAGCATGGGATCATAGACATTACCATATGGTCAATAGGTGAGCCCAAAGGTCGCTGGCTTGAAGCCTAAGTCATTGGCTTAAGCCCAAGGTCACTGACTCAAGCCAATGGTAAAGGCATGTATGAGAAAGCAACCAATGAAGAACTCAAGTGCTGCAACTAAGAATTGGTGCTTTTCATTCCTCTCTTTTCCTGTCTCTTTCTTTCTTGCTTTAAAAAAGATGCATGCATAATCTAACTCTGTGTTATGCAGTGTGTGCCTTGTGCACATTTATCCATTGGCTGATTGGTTTATAAGGCACAAAATAACATTTATGCAATGCATGAAATTTAGAATTACATGCAAAAATACATAGTAGAAGCTGTTTGCAGAATGTTATCATACTGTGAGAGCATGAGGCAGAAAAGTAGCTCCTACAATTAAAAAACTTATTACTTATCAGCTTAATGTTTATATCAAGGATAATTGAGATAAGACTGCTGTCCAGTGAGTAGGGTAGTAATGTTGGAGTTGGTAGTAGCCTCTTTGCTGTTGATGTTTACTAGAAAGGAGGTCTACATCTTGTACCTAGACACCCCTGACATTCTATGGCCTCCCAGAAATTGAATTTATTCCCTGTAGGTACTTGTACCCATGTGTTCAAATTTATTGTCTTTGTGTACAAATGATTTCTTGAGTAAAATGATTGCATATGTCAGGGATCTTGTTTATATGAATAAAGGTTCAGATAATTAAGAAATGGATGGTACTGTATACTTTTTTGGTTATGTTTTTCTGTTTATAATGACTGGATTATTTATAGGATTTTATGTCAACTCTTAGAATATAGAGTTGTTTGTATAGAAAGAGATATACTACAATAATAATTAATAATATAAGAATAAACTGTGTTTCACAATGGTAAAGCTGATTTTGCCCACCCCTATATTATAATTTATAATGACTGAGTAAATAGCACTTTGAAGAGCACATCAGTCTTCTTAAAATTCAGAGTCCAGGATTATGAAAAAATTGCCCAAACATGACTTTGTCAAGATCATCAGCAAATGTATCCATTCTACTAAGGCAACATATAGTTGGATTGGCGATTCTTAAAGGAACACCACACTATTGCCTAGTATAGCGATTTTCATCATTTTTCTTCTCATGGTACACATAAACTAATAACTGAAATTCTCTGGCACATCAAAAATATACTTTTTGCTGACCTGACAGAAAAAATAGGTAAAAATTTGAATCATTTCCACCAGATGGTTTTTGTTCTGTTGGTTGTTGTCAATTTTTATTTGACAATCTAAGAGAAAAGAGGTAAGTGCCCCTAACTAAATTGTCAGAAATTGCATGTTTAAAAATTCTTGAGGGACACAGGTTGAAAATCAGTGGCCCAAACTTCTGGTTACAACAAAAACTTTTAAGAATCAAGCAGAGAACTAGGGCAGTTTAGGGTAATAACTTTTTGTGTTGAGAATAAAATTAGTATCTTGTGACTCTGGATCATTGCCTTTTTGACTTAAACACATTGTCTAAGATTGTGTCTTGGTATTTGAAAGTTTCATGCTTAGAAGAATTTGTGAAATACAAGTTTGAATATGACAGTTCTTTTTATATATTGAGTTTTGGAAGCATTAAGCAATCAAAGCTTGAACATTGAAATACTAATTATTGTCACCAAATAGATAAATTATGTTCCTCATTTTGCATGTTACTGATTTTAATTTTATAACCAGTATGTACATGATATCATTTTTCCTGTTAAATTTACCAGTTTAAATGTTGCAATGGTGGCCCTGGCCGGTTGGCTCAGCGGTAGAGCATCGGCCTGGCGTGCGGGGTACCTGGGTTCGATTCCCGGCCAGGGCACATAGGAGAAGCGCCCATTTGCTTCTCCACCCCCCCCTCCTTCCTCTCTGTCTCTCTCTTCCCCTCCCGCAGCCAAGGCTCCATTGGAGCAAAGATGGCCCGGGTGCTGGGGATGGCTCCTTGGCCTCTGCCCCAGGCGCTAGAGTGGCTCTGGTCGCGTCAGAGCGACGCCCCGGAGGGGCAGAGCATCGTCCCCTGGTGGGGCAGAGCATCGTCCCCTGGTGGGGCAGAGCTTCGCCCCTGGTGGGCGTGCCAGGTGGATCCCGGTCGGGCGCATGCGGGAGTGTGTCTGTCTCTCCCCGTTTCCAGCTTCAGAAAAAATACAAAAAAAAAAAAAAAATGTTGCAATGGTCTGACCAGATGGTGGCGCAGTGGATAGAGCGTCGGACTGGGATGCGGAGGACCCGGATTTGAGACCCTGAGGTCTCCAGCTTGAGCCCAAGGTCACTGGCTCGAGCAAGGGGTCACTCAGTCTGCTATAGTTCCCTCCCTTCCCCGTCAAGGCACGAATGAGAAAGCAATCAATGAGCAACTAAGGTGCCACAACGAAGAACTGATGCTTCTCATCTCTCTCTCTTCCTGTCTGTCCCTATCTGACTCTCTCTTTCTCTGTCTAAAAAAAAAAAAAAGTTGCAATATTTGAAGATCACTTTGAATTTAGATTTAGTAATTTCTTATAAAGTGTTTTTAAATTTATAACACAATGTGTTATAAATGCATCTGTATTCTTGGAAATTTTTTAAAGAGAAAATTAAAATTTTTTTTTGATAATCTTGGGAAAAACATGTTTTAGTCATCTAATATGTAATCATAAACCAATTTAAAAATTGGTTTATTGGTTTTGGACAGAGAGAGAAAGAAGCACTAATTTATTCCATTTAGTTTTTCATTTAGTTGTGCACTCATTGGTTGCTTTTAGTATATGCCCTGACGGGAGATCAAACCTGCATCCTTGACGCACTGGGATGATGCTCTATACACTGAACCATCTGGAAAGGACCTGTCATCATTTCTTGATAATTCAGTGTTTGTATTATAAATTATGGAATAAAGCATTCCTATTAAGGTAGGAATAAAGGGAAGATAAGTCTCATTTCCACATTTCTATTTTGGTTCTGCTTTTACATGAACTACACTATTATCCACTCAGCCAATGTCCATTCAAAGCCCGGCTTCCTATTCTCTAATGTCAAGCATCATATGTTTGCTTCTACATTATATTATATAAAATGAAAAAATGTTTATTTAGAAAATTTGGAGAGTATGTTTAAACAATCTAGGACTGTAAAAGATAAAATAAGATTTTCAGAAAATATACAACTGTTGTATATTATAAGACTTGCCATAGTTTCTTAAAGAAAATAAGAAATGGCATCTCTTTCTAGTCTTTGTTTCTTTGTATTTTAAAACATTGTTGACCCTGACCTGTGGTGGTGCAGTGAATAAAGCATTGACCTGGAATGCTGAGGTTACTGGCTTTGCTGACAACCCCCCCCCCCCCACATATGTCTGTCAAGGCACATATGAGAAAGCAATCAATGAGCAACTAAGGTGCTGCAACGAAGAATTGATGCTTTTCGTCTCTCTCCCTTCCTGCCTTTCTATCCCTGTTTCTCTCTCAGTTTCTGTCTCTCTTGCTAAAAAAGGACAACAGCCATACAACAAAAGTGGTCCAGTGGGAATGAATAAAAATTATACCATTTCCCCCCCTCAGGTTGGCAAAAAATGTATTTTTTGATGTGCTGCAGAATTTTAGCAATTACTTTGTGTGTGCCGCGAGATGAAAAAGGTTGAAAATTGCCGCCTTAGGTCAAATTTATATATGTATGTGTGCAAATCATGTTAAATATATATTGTTCAAGTTTTAAAAGTTTTTAATATTAAGAAAAACTTCACAAATGTTTTTGAAATTTTGACAAAGGTTTTTAGATAAAGTATCTAAAATTCTTCTGATTCTTCATGGTCTGTTTTTCCAGTTACAGTGCAAACTTGTTACAGTGCAAGTTGCTGAATAATATTAAAATTTTTAATATTTAAAAGCATACTTTAAAATGTTAATCTTTTTAAATAATTGAGGAATATTTACTTTGCACTTACTGGATATCAGGCACTGTCTTCTTCACTGTGTACTTCTTAGTCTGTATCAATGTGATTTTGACGCTTTAA
Organism: Saccopteryx bilineata; assembly: GCF_036850765.1. Lineage (NCBI taxonomy): Eukaryota > Metazoa > Chordata > Mammalia > Chiroptera > Emballonuridae > Saccopteryx > Saccopteryx bilineata. The sequence continues at coordinate 117,616,315 of NC_089492.1, read as the reverse complement.
CATTCTGCTAACATGCTAATTCTTTTGTCATTGGGTAGGTTTTTCTTTTTTTTTTTCATCCTTGTTCCTCATGAGTGTTATATAGCATTTAAATGAGTGTCATTTTCATTCCTTGAAAATCTTGCTTTTAAGGTTTTTGCTGGTTCGTTATTTGTTTAGTATATATTGAGCGTGCACATTTTGCTGAGATTTTTAATAAGATAGTCTTTGCTCTCATTGAGCACATATTAGTGGTAACAACATTAAATAAAAGAATATTCTTTACTTGCTATCCACACAAACATCGTAAGCCAAAGAGTAAGTTGGGATCATAGTACTGGTGTAGTGTTGTCTCATGGACATAATTTCCCAGTGGCCAGCCTCCAAATTCCCACACAGAAAAAAAAAAAAAAAGGAATATTCTTTAGAGGATGATGAAAAAAAATAAATCGGGAAGGAATTGAGGAATAAAGAGGTTCCTGGGGCAATGGAAGCATGTAATTTAATATAGAGTTGTCATGGTCATCTTTTCTGTTGACACTTGAGGAATTGTGAATAAAAATGAGAAGATGCCTGACCAGGCAGTGTTACAGTGGATAGAGCGTCGGACGGGGATGCAGAGGACCCAGGTTCGAGACCCCAAGGTCGCCAGCTTGAGCGTGGGCTCATCTGGTTTGAGCAAGGCTCACCAGCTTGGACCCAAAGTTGCTGGTTTGAGCAAGGGGTTACTCAGTCTGCTGAAGGCCCACGGTCAAGGCACATATAAGAGAGCAGTCGATGAACAACTAAGGTGTTGCAGCGAAAGACAGATGATTGATGCTTCTCATCTCTCTCTGTTCCTATCTGTCCCGCTCTCTGACTCTTTCTCTGTAAAAAAAAAAAAAAAAAAAGAAAAAGAAAAAGAAAAGAGTCCTGTAGATAGATATTTAGGTAAAGAGCATTTCCAAATAGAGGAATGAGCTTGTGTGTGTTGAAGGGATGGCAAAGAGATAGTTTGATGGAAATTAAGTTTGACTGCTGGGAGGAATAAGTACTCATCACAGAGAGTTTTATAGTCAAAATTTAAGTACTTTGGATTTCATTCATAAAGAGGAAGCTTTCTTTTCTAACTTCTACCACTCAGTATTCACCACTGTTGCTTTCCCACTCAACCTTGTATTCTGATATCTCTGATACTCTTTAAGAGTAGCCATTTTGGTGGGACTTACTTGTATACCAGACTTGTGGTAAGGGTGCCAACATTTCTCCTTTTAAAAATTCTTTCAAGAAGCTATATTGGCTTCTGAGCTTAAAAATAGAAATTCTCATTAGAGTTTGTCCTCCTTTCAAGGCTTAGAGCCAGCCTCCTTATCTACTACTACTTCTGGGATTTGTATATCAATAGCTTTCCTATACCCTTTCCTTTTTGGTAAGCGTACTCAGATATACTTGAACTAGAAAGCCCGGCGGTCATACGAAATGACCGCTGTTCTATCAATAGATATTATAAATTGTAATTAAAATGATTTGTGCAAAGGTGTCTGCTAATTCAAACTGAATTACCCAGGGCAGGTAGCGAGGACGCCCCTTTGCTTAGTGCCCCATGGGGTTTCCTGCTTCTACTTGCTTAATTGCTTAAAAGTAGAGTGCAATGAAGTAAACCACTGGCGGTACATTTCTTAAGAGCCACCGCTAGCTCAATAAATAAAGGTGATTTAAATAATAAAATGTTAATTCACATGTCAAAGATCTCTTTGTACACAACATTTCTTGTGTAGATCTTTCCATCATTTTTAAGCTCGTCTTGCAGAGGACCATCAATTATTTTTAATTTTACGTCCGTTCTTTCACGAACTCTTGAACAAGCAACATAAAGTTGACTGTGTCCAAATGCAGGCTCAGGTAAAAAAATGCCAACACGCTTAAGCGTTTGGCCCTGAGACTTATTGATGGTCATAGCAAAGGCAAGTTTTACAGGAAATTGTCTACGTCTCAATTGAAATGGCAACGGTCAAATCGATTAGTTTCTAACTTGAAGTTTAAGGACTGACAGTATTCACATTTAATATTCATGTCACCAGAGGAATGCTCAAAAATTAAAGTTTCTCCGTTTGAAACTGTTTTAATCCTTTTTGCATTTCAGTCAGCATTACTCTGTCGTTTTTTTGCATTTCTCTCCTGCCTTTGTTCAAGGGACTCATTTTGTCGAGACAGGCTTTTTTGTCTTGCATCTGAGGCAAGCCTTGTTTCTCTATGCTCATCAGTCTCATTTTGCCGAGAAAGACGCATTCGCTCTGCAACTGAAGCAAGCCTTGTCTTTCTCTGCTCAGTGGTTTCTTTTTGTCGAGAAAGCCGTTTTTGTGCAGCTTTAGCTCCTTTTCTCTCCTCTTCAGTGCTGTATTTTCTAGGAGGCATTCTTAAAAGAAATTACGTTAAGACATAGTTTTTATGTAAAACAGATGATTGCCAGTGCAAACAAATGTTCACCTTCCCTCTGACCCGCTCAATTTGCGTTCAGCCGTGGCAACTTCACCCCATTGGCTAGTACAGTTACGCAAGCAACCAATAAGCTATCGGCGACAAACAGACACTTAAGCTGCATATAATAAAGATGTGAGCAATTTCCAATCCCTTATTTGCTCCTTCATACTTGAAGTAAATGGTATGTCATTATTATTTATTTATTTATTTATTTATTTATTTTTGTATTTTTCCTAAGTTAGAAACGGGGAGGCAGTCAGACAGACTCCCACATGCACCCGACCGGGATCCACCTGGCACACCCACCAGGGAGTGATGCTCTGCCCGTCTGGGGCGTTGCTCTGTTGCAACCAGAGCCATTCTAGCACCTGAGGCAGAGACCACAGAGCCATCCTCAGCACCTGGGCCAACTTTGCTCCAATGGAGCCTTTGCTGCGGGAGGGGAAGAGAGAGAGAGAGAGAGAGAGGAAAGAGAGGGGGAGGGGTGGAGAAGCAGATGGGCACTTCTTCTGTGTGCCCTGGCTGGGAATCGAACCCGGAACTCTTGCACGCCAGGCTGACGCTCTACCACTGAGACAACCAGCCAGGGCTTGGTGTGTCTTATTATTAACATGGCTCCTGATACAGTGATTCTCAACTTGTATGCAAATCATATAAAATAAGAATTAGGGAGAAAGGGATAAATGGGATAGTTTGGAAAAAACAAAGTTTTCTACATTATTGCTTCTCAGAATGTGGTTCACAAACCAGCAGTTTATCACTGATGATCTCGGTATAAATGCAAAATTTCTGAACTACCTCAGACCTACTGAACCAGAATTTGCATTTTAACAAAATTCCTTTAGGTGAATCAGGTACATGGTAAACTTTTTTTTTTTTTCTTTTCCAGAGACGGAGAGTCAGAGAGAGGGATAGACAGGGACAGACAGACAGGAACGGAGAGATGAGAAGCATCAATCATTAGTTTTTCATTGTGCATTGCGACACCTTAGTTGTTCATTGATTGCTTTCTCATATGTGCCTTGACCGCGGGCTTTCAGCAGACCGAGTAACCCCTTGCTCGAACCAGTGACCTTGGGTCCAAGCTGGTGAGCTTTTGCTCAAACCAGATGAGCCCACACTCAAGCTGGCGACCTTGGAGTCTCGAACCTGGGTCCTCCGCATCCTAGTCCGACGCTCTATCCACTGCGCCACCCACCTGGTCAGGCAGTACACGTTAAACTTTGAGAAGCCCTGCTCTAGATAATTCACCTAAGCTGCTGCTTCCTATTTCTCTTGATTAAGATCTCAGAAGCCCCTATGACTTGTTCAAGAATATGTACTTTCATGAAAAAGAAAACATTTACCTTTAAATGTTCTTTACTTGCTTTTATACTCAGATATTTATAGTGTATTTTACTTTAAATGTCTTGGATTGGAATTTTAAAACTTGATTTCTTGTTCCAATGTATAAAATAAATTTATACTTTAGAAGAAAATTTTTTGTATGTTTTATAAGATATAAAGTTTTATTAAATTCTTTGTCATTTAAGATTTTAAATAGTTTAATTTTTTAAAAAGCCAGAATTACTGATATTATTTAAAATTACTTTGTTCTATGAATACCTGTTTTTGCTATTTCAGATCAGTAGTAATTTCACTTCGGCTTCTTCCAAAACTTTTTGGTACTTTTCAGCAGTTTGGGAGCAGTTATGACACACATTGGATTACAATGTAAGTAAATAAAAGAAATGTATTCAGCTTAAAGATTTTTTTCTAATTTATAGTTATCATACAAGGTTTAGAGTAATTTTGTTGCTGGCTTTTATTCCCTACCGGGAAAATTTGATTTTTGTGTGATTCAAATATTTTCTTAGATTTCTTAGAGTGGTGTATCTTCCACTTAGCTCCATGGAAATTATATCCCTATCAGTAGGAAAATTTGACTTTTGTATTCCTTGTAGTTTGAGAAAAATACTGTAGCAATTAATGCTCTAATTTTTTGGTGGAGATTTTTAGTATATCTGGCCATATTAAAGAACTCCTGAAGAAGATCCACGCTAAAGTAAACACTACAGGATGTCTTTTTTTTGTGTGTTATTAGCAGTTCATTCTAGACATTACATCATATTAGGGATAATCTTGACATCACCCTATTACTTTTTTACCTTTATAGAGAAATTATGATTAATGAAAAAATTCTTTAAGGATAAGTCCTTTGTGAAACTGATCCAGTTTTTAGTAATAGTCTAGAAAAAGTTAGATATCACAAGCACTTTATTAATTTATAAGAATGTGTTACTTTCTTTATTCAAAACAGAGTTTTGGAGAGATTTCAGAGACATTTAAATTTTAGGAAAAATTAGACCTTTTGAAGAATTTGTTTGTGAAGTCAAATAAGATGGCTTTTTATCTAATATCTTCTCAAATCTAAGATTAGATGGTAAGAGCACTTATACTTGCTTGCTTTCAAAATAAATATCATTTTAAAAATTCTTGGAACTCTGCATTGTAGTTTTAAAATAGGATGAAATTAGTTCTTCTGAATTATAGCCCCTGCTTATTTATTCCTCTTTTAAGAAGATTTACTTAATGTGAACCTCAATTATTCTTTTAAAAGCAACTTAGAGAGTCTCTCTTCATTAATATTACAATATGACTCTATCAGTCATACTATTTATGAATGCAGGGAAGGTCCTTGAGATGTTAAAACAGGAATGGAGGAAAATATTTAGCATCCTTAAAAGAATAGCATGAATCCTATTTCATTGACACTTCTCATAGTGTTTAAATGGCTGAATTAACAAAATTCTAAAGTATGAAAGGGATTTACATGGGCAAGTTGGTGACATCATTGTGACATTTCATGTTAAAGAGGAAGAAAGGGTAACACTTTTGTAGAAGAAGCAAACTCTGAATAGTCAGTTACTAATCAAGTACCTGAACCTAAGGATATTGATTTGGAACCCTTTGAGTTTGCTCTTTAAATTAAATGTAGCCTGGCCTGTGGTAACGCAGTGGATAGAGTATTGACCTGGAACACTGAAGTTGCTAGTTCAAAACCCTGTGCTTGCTGGGTCAAGGCACATAAGACAGGCAACAAGCAAACAATGAGCAACTAAAGTGAAGCAACTCTGAGTTGATAACTTCTTGCTAACCCCCTTCTCTCTGTAAAATCAATAAAAATAAAATCTTCAAAAAAAGTAAATAGGCTCAATTAATGACAAATCACAAAGTTTCTAACATGAGACTGATCCCCTAAATCTTATCTAACTCTTCACTTAAAAGAACTTGGAGCTTTTCATTGTTATAGTTGGCATCAGTAATAACAAGAACTTAAACTTACTGCAGATTTGTTAAGTGCAGCAGCACTCACCATTTGGTACATATTATCTCTTAAACTCTTTCATCCCATGTTTTAAAATCAGAATTTATTATTCTTTATTTTTACTATCCATTTAGTAAATTTTCAGGTAACCAGCAAACAGAATTCAAACGGTCAGATTACTTGCCCAAAGCTGTGGAGCAAGTGTGTTAGAACTGGTTTTATACCTAAGTCATGTTTTCTTTTTACCATTTGATCTTCCTTAAATGATTAACAAGGTAAGAGTAACTTATTTTGAAAAGAGAGCTGTAGCAAGAGCATGATGTAAATTACATTAGAAGTTTGGGGATTTTAACCCTTTTACATCTGGACATTTTAGCAGATACAATGTTAGCAAATATTGTGTAAGATAGTTGTGGAAGTTAAGGGCTCTGGAATTTCTGACTGTATTTGTCCTATCTTTTCTTATCCTAGTGTTTCTAAGTTACTTTGGAACTTATATAGCTTTGATATTTAAAAGGATTGAATAAGCAAGTTACATATTGACAGTAAAAAAATTTTGATTTATTAAGTTTATGTGTGCCAGGCACTTGACTGAATTCTGCTTAATAATGACCTATGCACACAAGCCATCCTTATATGAACTGTAGATACTATTTTAAATATTAAATATTCATTTATAATTATGAGTTTTTTTTATAATTAACATTCTACTAGATATTTTATCTCCCTCACAGGGATTGAATATTTTGAGATTAAAAAATGACATTGATACTTTAAATTCATAAAAATTAAGGTGCATTGTTTTGTATCTTTCCACAGTTCAAATATAAATACAACCTGTAAGTTTTAACAATTAAAAGATTTTATATTTAAAGATTTTATAGATACTTAGTTTTTTCATCCTATAATAGATTTAGTCTCTTACCTTATGGCTTTAAAAATTATTTTTTCTTTCAATTGGTTCAGGTGGGCAGAAAAAGAACTGAACATGATGAAGCTTTTCTTTGATAATTTGGTGTACTATATTCAATCTGTAAGAGAAGGAAGGCAAAAACATGCACTGTAAGTATCCCTTAATTAGGTTAGTTATGTTTAAGTGTTGATTGTCCTCTGAAAGAAACTTTTTCAGTGTTTCTACTTTTTTTTAATATAGTAAATCAATATAAAAACTTCTATTGTAAAAATTTAAAGGGAAAGGATTTTTTTAAGTTGAAGAATTTTATAAAAGTTATTTTTTGTAACTCTTAATCTTCTGGAAATGTAGGTTACATAGCTGGGGGTTGATTATTGAGATCTGTTCAAAGTCATTGTTTTTAGGAACTAAATGTAATTTTTTCCCCCAGAAATCATTGATGTTCTTGTCTTAATGTATTAAGGTGTTGACATTGAAATTTTTAAGTGTTTACTTCCAATATATTTAACATATAATGAAATAAGACATTTCTCTTTATTATTATACTTGTGTATTACTATTAAAACGTTTAGGACATGTGTGGAAAGTTTAAAAACAGAACATAACAGGTTAATATTTCACCAAAAATATTCTTTGAATAAGTTGAAGTGGCTTTAGATAAGAAATGGTAGAAATTAATCAGTGGTATAGCTGTGTTTAAAACTTCTTATAGGGAGATGCTTGCTTAGAAGTAACCATCAACTTCAGAAGGTTTCTTCTTGTGAGTCAGTTGGTGGGGACTGATGGCCAAATCAAGGGAACCAGCTCAGTGTCAGTATCAGCATGTTAGTGAATAAATAGCATCATATTTACTGAGAAAATTACAAACATAGACAACTTTCATGTAGATGGAAGTTGAATCAGCTGAAAAAGTGTTCAGAAAAGTCGTAGACCTTTAAGGCATACTTTATCTCCAAAAATGAGTTTACTTATTTTTTTTCCCCGCAAAGCAGTTTGTCTTCAGATTTTAATATGAGTACCATCGTCTTCCCAGTCACCTAAAGCTTGGAGATTTGGACCTTTCTTATATTCTTTTATTTCCAAACATGAATAATGATGATGTAGGTAGTCTCATTTTAATAATGATGAATTAGGTAGTCTCATTTTAAAAATGAGAACATTTAAGCTGTAAGATAAATAACTTGCCCAAGGTCACACAGTTTATAAATAGTGAAGCCCGATTTTTTTATTATTCAATTTATAAACATTTTATGAATAATGAAAGTTTGTTTTCTATAATTCATGTTCTTAAGTGTTACCTTGTACTGTCATCAACCACTAGTTACCTTAATGATAAAATATACCCCATGTCTTTTCACAAATTGACATTCCCAAACACTGTTCCAGTTCTTTTAACCAATTTGTGGGTCAGTCTTCTTGTCACAATCTGCCCTTATGATTGTTAATAATAAGACTAATTCTTTTTCTTTATTAAATTAGGAAGGGTAGTGTGGTTTGTTGGAAAGCACATGGACTTAAGAATGATCCAGACCTGGATTTAGATTATGAATCTATTTTTTGGACCTTATTTCAGTTGTTTACCTCTCTAATATATTTCATTTACTTATCTTATGAATTTTTGTAAGGAATAAATGAAATAATTTAGTGAGTTACATTTGGCACATATAGATTATAAATTATAGTTACTTCACTAAAACAAACTAGAGTATAAAGCAAACAAGAAATTTCCCCCTTTAGCCTGTTTAGATTCTTCACTGCATAAAAAATAACTTCCAGGTTTTTCAGCCTAATATTCTAGGCTCTCTAAAATCAAAACTCAACCAGCCTTTCTTGTTTTATTGTTTAGTGATTTCTTAAGGCATCCTATTCTACAAGCTTGTCTAATTAATTGAGTTATTTCCTTAAATTTATTCCATAGCTTTGCTTACAAAATTACTACTACACAAGATGTATTCTTTAAATTCTATTAAAATTCTGAGTGTTCTTCAGTCTGTGTTATTTAATTATTTTTCTTGATCTATAAAATCAATAAGATCAGCCTGACCAGGCGGTGGCGCAGTGGATAGAGTGTTGGACTGGGATGCAGAGGACCCAGGTTCGAGACCTCGAGGTCACCAGCTTGAGCAAGGGTTCATCTGGTTTGAGCAAAAGCCCACCAGCTTGGACCCAAGGTCACTGGCTCCAGCAAGGGGTCACTCCGTCTGCTGAAGGCCCGCAGTCAAGGCACATATGAGAAAGCAATCAATGAACAACTAAGGTGTTGCAACACGCAATGAAAAACTAACGATTGATGCTTCTCATCTCTCTCTGTTCCTGTCTGTCTGTCCCTGTCTATCCCTCTCTCTGACTCACTGTCTCTGTAAAAAATAAATAAAGTTAAAAATATATATAAAAAAAAATCAATAAGATCAAAAAGGAGCAGAAATTAAACCATAAATGACCCACATCTTCAACATTTTTAGGAAACAGAAAATTCAAGTTACTTGTCAAAAGAGAAATAAATCCTGTTATAAAAGGGCTTCTACCATAGCCACAAGCCTATGGACTTAAAGAGCAGAGATGTAATACTTAAGAGCAGAGATGGAAAACATAGGTGAATCATCCTCAAAAAGAGAAAGTTCCAACGTTAAATACCAAAATATGAACACAGGTCTGAAAGTTGATTGTTTACAGCATTGGCTACAGGGTTGTTCTTTACCTTGTTAATGGAACCAGAGTTAGAACCTCACAGAAGCATTGCTTCTGTGGTAAAAAGGATAAATAGAGTGGTTCTCTTTGGAGATGAGTTTTAAACTTTCCTAGAGTAGACCAGAATATCCTTCTAATCCTCCAATTAACCCTGTTGCCTGGCATCCTAGAAAATAAAACCTTAGAGCAGAGAGATGTTGTCTGATTGTTTTGGTATAACTCCCTTTTTCCTTGAGGCTGTAAAGCTGAGTTGTAAGGCATTCTGAGTTTGTGGCATATTATTTTCCATCTATTCAGTGAGGAACAACAGAGTCCTTCGAAGGGTGGAGCCAATGGTTCTACTGTGGAAGCTGAAGAAGGATGACAAAAGGGCTGGATCCATGCTTTCTAGGGTTATGGGACCCTTATCAGAGATGCAAGTATAGGGGAAGGAAGTTTTCAGGAAATACTGGAACTTTGTAAAGAACAAGATTTTTCCCCTTTTATGCTTGCAACCAGTGTCCTTCAGACTCCTGCTTAGAGAAGTATAGTAACTTACTTGAAATCAAATAACTGATAGATGCTAGAACTCATATTTGAACCTGTTCTCCAGGGCCTCTGCTATAAAATCTGTCCTATTAGAATAGGATGAGAAGTGATATCTGATCTTGAATTTTATCTAGATAGCATTTTAGTCTTTGAGTGGCTTATTATATTCCTCTTCCCTACCCCAGCCACTTTACTACATGTACTTTTCATTTTTTTTTAAGGGCACTGCAAGAGTAATGAGTTCATCTTTATTTTTTAATAAATATATATAATATTAATACAGTACAGTAAAGAGCAGTAAAGGTATGTTCAGCAAACTCAATCTTTAGAAAACCTTAACTTTAAACTTAAACAGTGGACTTAATGTAATGTTTTTGAAACTAATTCTGGGAAAATTAAAAATTTGCACTTATGGACCTGGCCGGTTGGCTCAGTGAATAGAGCATTGGCCCAGCGTATGGATGTCCCAGATTTGATTCTGGTCAGGACACACAGAAGTTACCATCTGCTTCTCTTCCCCTCCTTCTCCCCCTTTACTCCTTCTTTCCCTCCTGCAGCCAATGGCTTGGTTAGTCTGAGTGTAGGCCTCAGGCTCTGAGGATAGCTTGGCTGATTTCAGCATCAGCCCCAGATGGGTTGCTGGTTGGATCCTGGTCAGGGTGCATGCAGGAGTCTGTCTTGCTATCTGCCTTTCTCTCACTTAAAAACATTTTTTTTGCACTCACTTAGAGGTTATTGGAAGTTGAATTAAGAGGCTGTTTGACTTTCTATAACCTGGGTTATGGATCAGGGCTCAGGATGGCTGCTGCCTGTTGTGGGTCAAGTAATTTTGGCAATTTATCCACAACCACCAGCCATTTGATATTTGTAACATAGAGGTAAGAACTCATGATTGACTTAGTTTCATTGACTGTTTCCTAAGATTATTGTGGTATTAGAATATTGTGTTAATACACAATTTAGTATGCAGTTTACAGGGTCGCTAAAGGATCTCTGAAATGAAAACCCGCTCATTTGCTTCCTGTCCTCTCAGCATTGTTCAGTGACTTCCATCCAAGTCAATACTAAGTTCTTTTGACATTCAGGCTGGCCACAATCTGGCCCCTGTTTATAGCTTCAGACCTACCTCTTATATTTTCTCCCCAAACTTTTAAAAAATGCTATTTCTTTGCAAAATGCCTACAAATTGAATTCCCAGAGAACCATGAAAAGTCATCTACTCAACAACTTTAACATGAAACATTGAATTTTTGTGTACATGAATTATAGTTATTTAGATTTGAAAATAACATTAAAAACTTGTCAGTTATGGCCCTGGCTGGTTGGCTCAGCAGTAGAGCGTCGGCCTGGCATGCAGGAGTCCTGGGTTTGATTCCCGGACAGGGCACACAGGAGAGGCGCCCGTTTGCTTCTCCACCCCTCCCCCTCCCCTTCCTCTCTGTCTCTCTCTTCCCCTCCCGCAGCCAAGGCTCCATTGGAGCAAAGATGGCCCAGGCGCTGAGGATGGCTCTGTGGCCTCTGCCTCAGGCGCTAGAATGGCTCTGGACGCAATAGAGCGACGCCCCAGATGGGCAAAGCATCACCCCCTGGTGGGCATGCCGGGTGAATCCCGGTCGGGCGCATGCGGGATTCTGACTGACTGCTTCCCCGTTTCCAGCTTCGGAAAAATGAAAGAAAAAGAATAAAAACTTGTCAGTTGTGTACCAGCTGAATTCTTTATAAACTAGATTTATGGAAATGATATTTTAGTGTTTTTTGTTTAAGAAATAAGTTTATATCCCTGGAGGGATAGTGATCATGAAACATGCAATTTTTAGATAGAGTTTTAGTTTTTTTGTTAACTTATAATTAATGTGCATATTGCATAATTTCAAAGTTTTGTTTTGAAAATTTGTTCCATTGTTGAGTTCTTACGTACTTTCCTAGCATCTAATTTAAAACTGTTTTCTAAGAGTTTGCAGGTTATTTTTTTAAGTGAGAGGAAGGGAGATAGACTCCCACATGTGCCCCAACTAGGATCCATCTGGCAACCCCCATCTGGGGCCAGTGCTCAAATCATTTGAACTATTTTTAGCACCTGAAACGGTCGCAGACCTACCAGCATCCACCTGGCAGCGCCTGTCTGGGGTTGATGCTCCAGTCAACTGAGCTATCCTTAGTTCCCAGGACGGACACTCAAACCAGTTGAGACACTGGCTGCAGAAGGGAAAGAGGGAAAGAAGGGGGAGAGGGAGATGAAGAGAAGCAGGTGGTCACTTCTTTTGTGTGCCCTGACCAGGAATTGAACCTGGATCATCTATACACCAGGCCAACACTCTATCCACTGAGCCAACCGGTAGGGCCAGATTTTTATAATTTATTAAATAACATAAATCATAAACATAACATTTGGCTTTATGACCTTTTTGTGTAACCGAAGTTATATAATTTAATAATTATGAGTTTAGAAAATGGAATTTTACTGTTTTGTTATAATTTAAGATAAAGGACCATTAAGTCTTTAAAAATAATTAAGAAATAGGATCTTTTGCTCAATTATTTAATGACTTTTTATGTACAGGTACAGCCACAGTGTTGAAGTTCAAGTTCGACTTCAGTTCTTGACTTGTGTGTTTTCAACTCTGGGATCACCTGATCATTTCAGTAAGTTTTTTAATCAGTATTTTAATCAGTTTTAAGATCTGTATTGATTCTTGGAGAAGAGTCTAATGTAATATACTCATGTACTTAGATTTTCTTATTTTCTTTGTTCTGCATTTAGACTCTTTAATCATTAAATTATTCTCAGTAATGACTGTCTTCCCAGTGTACATGGCAGGCTGAACATGATCCTGATACATTCTTACTTCAGTCTCTGAAAATTCCACTTTCTCAATGAATAAGTGATTCATTTCAAGAACAGACTATTTGGAATAGAACATAGGTTAGGGCAGCAGTTCTCAACCCCCGCCGGGGTCGCAACCCACAGGTTGAGAACCACTGGGTTAGGGTGATTCCATCTTTTATTACCTTTGGTTATAAATCTTTCTGTCATGTCAGTTGGAAACAGCTACTGTCTACATATTATTATCAGGCTAATCATACCCAAAATTGCTTGGTTTCATAGGTGATAGAAACATTTAGGGACTCTAGTTTTGTTTTTTTTTTCCTCTTTTTTACAGAGACAGAGAGTGAGTCAGAGAGAGGGATAGACAGGGACAGACAGACAAGAATGGAGAGAGATGAGAAGCATCCATCATTAGTTTTTCATTGCATGTTGCAACACCGTAGTTGTTCATTGATTGCTCTCTCATATGTGCCTTGACCGCGGGCCCTCAGCAGACTGAGCAATCCCTTGCTGGAGCCAGCAATCTTGGGTTCAAGCTGGTGGGCTTTTGCTTAAACCAGATGAGCCCATGCTCAAGCTGGCGACCTCGGGGTCTCGAACCTGGGTCCTCTGCATCCCAGTCCGACGCTCCATCCACTGCGCCACCGCCTGGTCAGGCTAGTTTTATTTAATCTAAAACTCAATTTCATTAACAGTTAACCTTTAAAAAATGGAGATTTATCTGTTATATTCAGAATGTGGACCATGTCCAAACCTGCATGCTAAGTGTGTTCAAAAGAGAGTGGGAAGGTTTATTCTTTTGGCCAGAGCTCCTTTTCTCTTACTAGACTGATTGTGTTATCTCTCACTCTCCATACTGTGTGTGTGTTCATGTCAACAAACCTCATTTGTAAGGACATTCTCTTTCTTTAGCCTTGTTAATATAGTCAAACTGAGAGTCTTACTAGCTTGAGAAGTGTCATCACCGTACTAAGTCCATACCTGAGCCAAAGATGCACTATATGTTTATTTTACTGTTGAAGTCTATGATTTTTCCAAGTCATTTGTAACAAATGCCACTAACATTGTGATAACAACAGATTTTAAAATGAAGACACCTGTTTTTGATAGGATACTATTTAGTTTTATGTTACATGTCATTTATCATATCCATTATGATGGATACCATATAGGAAATAAATAAAATGTATAAATCCCCATCTTACTCATGGAGAAGTCAAACCAAAAGAAGTATTATCAGCATAAATAATTTCATATGTTCACTATGTTTCATGTAGACTCTCATTGAAAAATGTTAACCACTCTTCTAAGTATTTGAATAATGAATTGTTTATTTTGCTGCTCTCATCCCAGTAAGCACAGTATATATTCTTTGTGTATTATAGCTACTATCCTGATAGACTCAAGTTGAAAATTTACTTCTCCCAGATCATAATTGTATTACTTTTATTGGCACAGTTTCTGTCAGGTATAATATGGTTACTACAAAGTTATGTATTTGTTAAGTTAATGAATTAATGTTGATTTTTAATATAGCAACAAATATATATATATTTTTGAGAGAGAGCGATAGACAAAGAGAAAGAGATGAGAAGCATCATCTTGTAGTTGCAGCACCTTAGTTGTCCATCAATTGCTTTCTCATGTGCTTTGACCAGGGGGTTACAGCAGAGCGAGTAACCCTTTGCTCAAGCCATTGACCTTGGGATCATGTTAATGATCCTGTGCTCAAGCAGGCGACCTTGGGCTTTTGAACCTGGGACCTCAGCATCTCAGGTCGATGCTCTATTCCCTGTGCCACCACTGGTCAGGCTCAACAAATACATATTTTTTTAAAAACTTAAAATAATAAAGTGTATATGTTGCCTATTGAATATAAATTGATGACTCAGCCATTTATAATACACTTATTTTATCATATAGTTCACTATAATTAACCTGGAGACTTTTAAAATTATTATCTATTTTCTTCACTTATCTTAATTACTTAGTGTGTTTAAGTTATTATATACAGTAAAGGTTGTTTCTATTTTGGGGTTTTTTTGTTTTTTTTTTAAGTGAGAGGAGGGGAGATAGCCAGATGCCTGTATGCACCCCTACCGGCATCCACCTGGCAGCGCCTGTCTGGGGCTGATGCTCGAATCAGCTGAACTGTTTTTAGTGCTCAGTGCTCATGCTTGAACCAACCAAGCCACTGGTTGTAAGAGGAAAGAGAGAGAAAAGAGGGAGCAGGAGGGGAAAACAAATAGACACGCACTTCTCATGCATGCTCTGGCAGGAGATTGAATGCGGGACTTCCACACACTGGGCTGACACTGTATCCACTGAGGCAACCGGCAGGGCCTATTTTTAGTTTTATGTTGACTCCCAGAGGCACAAATTGCTCTGAAAAGTAATCTGTATATTAACTATTTCTTTAAGAAACAGATAGGATGCTATTTTTCTGCTCAAACTGTAGACTGGCATTGCTACTAGGTAAATATATTTTGAGGTGTTTTTCATATTCTGAATCTCATCAACTTTTCCAGAGCAAGAAGTTTCTTATGATTCTGCAATACCTTCACATCTTTTCTTATTCTGGGGAATAACTCTAGGCTTTGGAACTTTTTATAATGTATTTTGTAAATCTCAGTAATGCTTTTATTTCTACCCTTTTAGATCGTCTCATTTACTCATATTCAGACTTGTGATTGCCTTTAATACCTTTTCTTCTCTATAAATGATTCTCTGACTTCTTTTTGTTGCACTATGGAATCATTTGATAATTGGGTCAAAGTACCATTCTCATTACATTGGCTCCCCAGCTATTTGTGTTCCCTGATGTGTTGTTATTCTCTGTTTTAGGTAGTCAGTTTCATTTTGCTTGCTTTTATCACAAGGCCTTTTTTTTTTTACAGTTTATAGAAATAATGCTTATTAGCATATATTATTTACCTCTTGTGTGCATAGAATGAGCTTTGAACATGCATGGTATGATATTCACTCTGTACTTAACCCTTAAACTTTAGAATTGATTTCTCAACTTCTGGGATTACCTTCCCTTAATCATGTATACTGTAATACAATAATATGCTTATTTTTATTTTTATTTTTGGAAGAATGATTTTCCAGACTATATGACTCTTGTAGGATACTATAAGTTTATATATTCTTTGATGATCTATATATGGATTATAGTTAACTATATTTTAAAAGCATGAATTACTTTAAACCTTTTATAAAATAATTTTTATAAATTGCTATAAAATACCTCCTTTATATTTTTGGATATATTGGTGCTTCTAGTACATTAAATTAGAACCTAAACATTATATATACTATGATTCAAAATTTGTAATTTTTATACAGGGTTAAGTCTAGAGCAAGTCGACATTTTGTGGCATTGTTTAGTAGAAGATTCTGAATGTTATGATGATGCACTACATTGGTTTTTAAATCAAGTTCGAAGTAAAGATCAACATGCTATGGGAATGGAAACCTACAAACATCTTTTCCTGGAGAAGGTAATTTTATTTCTTGACAGTTTTATTGTTTATATTGTTTTTTCATATTTCCTTTCTATCACTTAAAATATAAACTCTATAATGTTCTTTTTTTCCTCTATTGACATCTTTTTATAAAAATAGATAAATTGCTGTTTTACTGAGGTCCTTATATAATTGTTGATGCTTAGATTTTGCTTTAATTTTTTTCTACAGCGTTTATATCAAAATGAATACTTAGTGTATATTTACAAACATATTCTGTCTTTTAGGTATAAATTACTTAAACTAACAGTAATTAGCATAACTCTTTAGGCAAACACTAATAAGAAATGTGGGGGATTTTGGCATTTATTTATTAAATAATGAATAACATTGTAGTTAAGTTTTCAGGAGTTCTGCCCATGCCCAATAATGTAGAGCTGTATCGTGTGACTCTTCCTTCTTCATTAAATGGTGTAGGTTCAGCCAGTCTCCTGGCAGATATAAGCCGTCTTCAGATTTTTTGTAGATTCCTGGGAAGATAGTTTTAGGAGTTGCTGTGATGATATTAAAGATACTCTTCTATACAGTTTTTGTTCTCCTTTATCAGATGCAACAATTGGTTCAGGTGTCAATTTTTTTTATAACAGCAGAATAGTAGACTTTTTATTATTTTAATGCTATTTTTGAGATTGTAAAGACTCTCTGCAGACTCTCACATTATCTCTGTGATATGTAAACTAAATCAGTTGAAAGATCCAGAGCCAAAAAAAAAATGATTCAAAGCAAAGTTACAAATAGACCTTCAGGTATTTTAATTTCAACCTGTTACTTCCAAACTATACCTGTAGCAGCTCATCTCATAAATGTGCATGGTCTAGGTATATGATAAATGATCATTTTAAAATTTATTTTCTCTGGGTGTATGTTTAGTATAAAAGTTGAAACATTTCAGTTATTTTAATTATGATCTTGAAAAATTTTTATTCAGTGTTTATTTTAACTTTTCAAATTATCACTGAAAATCTGAGCTGGTACATTTCTTTCTATAATGTTTTCAGTAAAATTAGGTTTAATTTAAATCTAAGTTAAATCCACTAAAATAAAATGTTAACTTAATTACCACACTAAACTAGCTTCAAATTTTGTTTTTTAAGATGCCCCAGCTAAAACCTGAAACTATTAGCATGACTGGCTTAAACCTGTTTCAGCATCTGTGTAACTTGGCTCGATTGGCTACCAGTGCTTATGATGGTGGTTCAAACTCTGAGGTATGGATTTAGACTTGTCATTTTATTAGCTCAGCTATGGAATTTCTGTTGTATTTCTCAAACTAGGTTACTGAATTATCTTATATAGTTTATTAATCATTGACTTTATTAACTATGGAGACTTTTAAAGCCTTTTATTCTTAGGTTTTAAAAAATTTTATAAAGCAAATTTGGTGACTTTTTGTTACAAATGTTAACTTTTATTGTGCTTAATGAACTAATTACACATTCCTTGATTAATAGATAAGAGGCCATCTGAGTGTTCTTTTAGTCCTGTAAAAGCTCCGAGATAGTATAATCAAGTAGTTTTGTCAAACAGAGGCTGATTTGTCTAAAATACGATTTTTTTGCCATTTGTTGAGGCCAAAACTTTTAGTTGCTCTTGAGCAACTCCAGTATTCCTGTTGGTAAGCTTTATTCTAGAATAAAATATAACCTAAATGATCTTTGACCATGAAGTATAGGATTAATTTATTAGCTGAAGACCCTCACAAATTGCGATAGTTTTGATTTATGTATTATTTGTTCACATTTTTCATTAATTTTCTTCAGAAGATGCAATTGTGTTATAATGACAGAAAACTAATGTTAATCTGTGTGGTAAAGAATAATTTTATTTATTTAATTTATTTATTTTACAGAGACAGAGAGTCAGAGAGGGATAAATAGGGACAGACAAAAATGGAGAGAGATGAGAAGCATCAATCATCAGTTTTTCGTTGTGGCACTTTAGTTGTTCATTGATTGCTTTTTCCTAAGTGCCTTGATTGGGAGGCTACAGCAGACTGAGTAACCCCTTGCTCAAACCAGCGACCTTGGGCTTAAGCTGGTGAGCCTTGCTCAAGCTGGCGACCCCGGGGTCTTGAACCTGTATCCTCTGCATCCCGGTCCAATGCTCTATTCACTGCGCCACCGCCTGGTCAGGTGGTAAAGAGTAATTTTCATTGTCTCTAGAATACTTTTTTTTTTTTTTGTATTTTTCTGAAGCTGGAAACGGGGAGAGACAGTCAGACAGACTCCCGCATGCGCCCGACCGGGATCCACCCAGCACGCCCACCAGGGGGCGATGCTCTGCCCCTTTGGGGCGTTGCTCTGCCGCGACCAGAGCCACTCTAGCGCCTGAGGCAGAGGCCAAGGAGCCATCCCCAGCGCCTGGGCCATCTTTGCTCCAATGGAGCCTTGGCTGCGGGAGGGGAAGAGAGAGACAGAGAGGAAGGAGGGGGGGGTGGAGAAGCAAATGGGCGCTTCTCCTATGTGCCCTGGCCGGGAATCGAACCCAGGTCCCCTGCACGCCAGGCCAATGCTCTACCGCTGAGCCAACCGGCCAGGGCCGTCTCTAGAATACTTTTATTTTTACCTAACTTCTTTCCTTGTTTGAATAGTGTTCTTTTGTTGTTTTTTTTAAATTTTTTGGTCCTAAATCTTACTTTGAAATTACTGTTAAAAATTTCAATTTGTAATCTCAGTCAGACATCTGATTTACCTAAGAAGTAGTTATACTCTAATTTTGAGATAACTGCTTTTTATGTATAGACAGGACAGCTGTTTGGTCATTTCAGAAGTGTATCTTGTTTTACCCCACTCAACTTTTAAGAACTTTAATTCTCAACTTTTTTTGTGGTTTTCAGTGAAAACTTTCATCTCATAATTAACATAAATTTAAGTGACAACTTAGTGTAACATAGTTTTTAAAATTTTCTGTGAATACCTGTAAAGCAGTGACTTTATCATAGTATGTTGGAGAAAAGCACTGAAATATTGTTATACTAATAATTATGTGTGTATTTCCATTCCTTTGTAGCATGTTTTGGGGATTTTTAACCACTGTGTAGTTAGAACTTTTTGAGTTATAGAATATTACACATATATTGTCAGCTGCTCTATAAATAAGTATTTTTAGAATTGATGCAGCCATATCTCAGTAATTGAGGAAATTTCCAAGGCTTTTATTTTTTTTATTATGCTCTAATAACTAAGTAATAGGAATTACCTTTTAAATATTTTATAGGATATTAAAACTTTTTGATATTGTATGATTTAAATTTGTTACTTCATACTTGTCATTTGCATTATGACAGATAATAAAATTTGTGGTTGTCACATTTTTTTTTTTAGCTTTGTGGTATGGACCAATTTTGGGGCATTGCTTTACGAGCACAATCTGGTGATGTCAGTCGAGCAGCTATCCAGTATATTAACTCCTATTATATTAATGGTGAGTGATTTGAAATACTGCCTAATAGGTAATTTTTTATGTGTACCTTTTTTGTTTAGCTACTATTCATTTTTTTTTTTACATACAAAATAAGAATATAGGATTGATTCACATGTTTAAACATCTGATTTTCAGGTAAAACTGGTTTGGAGAAGGAACAAGAATTTATTAGTAAATGTATGGAGAGTCTTATGATAGCTTCTAGCAGCCTTGAACAGGAATCACACTCAAGTCTCACTGTTATAGAAAGAGGACTTCT
The DNA here is from genome assembly GCF_036850765.1 of Saccopteryx bilineata. Taxonomy (NCBI): domain Eukaryota; kingdom Metazoa; phylum Chordata; class Mammalia; order Chiroptera; family Emballonuridae; genus Saccopteryx; species Saccopteryx bilineata. The sequence goes on along the minus strand of NC_089492.1, from coordinate 117,596,404 downwards.
TATGCTGAAGACACATTTGGAAGCATTTAGGAGAAGGTAATTTTTTAATGCCACATTAGAATGAATTTTGGGTTTTTTTTATTGCTGACATGTATTTTAGAGGTTTTGGGGGGGTCAAGGAGAAAGCATAACTTAACAAAAATGAAGTGCTATTATTAGAAGTAATTTTTGTCCATAATATGTACCATTTAGCAGTCAATAGGCAATATAGGTTTATCGTAAATATTGCAGAGCTTTAAACATTGTTAGTCTCTCAGAAGATATGCATGAATAAGAATTTCTAGACAGAATTCCATCACTAAGAAAGTACTGGTATGATTGAAAGGCAGAATACCACTACCAAAATGAGTTTCACTAAAACCCTCATCAAGAACATCAAATATGCTCTCAGAACTGAACCACGTTGAGTTTATTTCATTTGCTTTTTTTTTTCTTCCTGGACTAGGAGACAGTATATTAATTTTGAATTTCCATTTACCATGGAAACATGATAAATTTTGTGTTAATGAATCTGTATAATTAATTTAGACATACTCTGTATAATACAGAAATAAAGCAAATTAACATTTATGAATGTATCGACTGAAGTTAAAGGTGAGTAGTTTTAATTAAGAAATTCTGTTCATTAAAAATCATGAGTAAATGTTCAAATACAAAGAACTGTGTTAAAAAAATTTAAATAACTTCTTTCAACATCAAAGCTTAGCTTGATAATGAAAATGTCATGTACTTCACATTTATTGACACTTTATTTAAAATATCAGGAAATATTGAATAATAAAGATATTCTAGCCTGACCAGGTGGTGGCGCAGTGGATAGAGCGACTGACTGTGGCACAATGGACTCAGGTTTGAAACCCGAGGTTGCCAGCTTGAGCACGGACTCACTGGCTTGATTGTGAGCTCACCAGCTTGAGCGTGGGGTTGCTGGCTTGAGCCCAAAAGTTGCTGGCTTGAAGCCCAACATTGCTGATTTGAGCCCAAGGTTGCTGGCTTGAGCAAGGGGTCAATTACTTTGCTGTAGCTCCCTGGTCAAGGCCTATATAAGAAAGCAATCAATGAACAACTAAGAATCGATGCTTCTCATCTCTCTCCCTTCATGTTTGTCTGCCCTGTCTGTCCCTCTCTCTGTCTCTGTCACAAAATAATAAAATAAAATAAATAAAGATATTCTAGACAATCTTTATAAATAACATGACTCCATGGTCAAAATTTTTTACTTTACGATTGCAAATTGTGAAAATTCTGCTTAATTTCTTCTGTTTTTAAAGAATGTATAAGGGAACTCTAGAGTTTTTTACACAGAAACTTTACACTGCCAGGTAACTTGTACCATTTAAAAAAATATATAAGCAGATATGATATATTCAAATTAATAAAAGATTAAATGCTTATAAAATTTAGATATCCCACTAAAATAATACTGTAGAAAATAAAAATTGATATAATCTATTTTCCTACTGGAAGTTATTAGTCTTTTTTTTTTTTTGTATTTTTCTGAAGCTGGAAACGGGGAGAGACAGTCAGACAGACTCCCGCAGGCGCCCGACCCGACCGGGATCCACCCGGCACACCCACCAGGGGGCGACGCTCTGCCCCTCCAGGGCGTCGCTTTGCTGCGACCAGAGCCACTCTAGCGCCTGGGGCAGAGTCCAAGGAGCCATCTCCAGCGCCCGGGCCATCTTTGCTCCAGTGGAGCCTGGGCTGTGGGAGGGGAAGAGAGAGACAGAGAAGAGAGGAAGGAGAGGGGGAGGGGTGAAGAAGCAGATGGGTGCTTCTCTTGTGTGCCCTGGCTGGGAATCGAACCCGGGACCTCTGCACGCCAGGCCGACGCTCTACCACCGAGCCAATCGGCCAGGGCCAGAAGTTAATAGTCTTAATGATACATACAAGGGTGGGCAAGGTAGATTTATAGTTGTCAGTGTGGAAAACAATAATACAATCATAAATTTTTGTGTATTCACAGCTGTAAACCTACTTTTGCTCATCCCTTCTGAAATTTTCTCTATGTTGCAGGTCTACAAACAACCGATCTAAAAGGGCCTGTGATGTTTGAAACCCTTAGTCCTTAAACAATGTTACCAATGTTTTAAAATAAGTATTCATTTAAAAATTACTTAAAAATAAATTGAGGTTCTTTTTTTAAGATTTTATTAATTCATTTTTAGAAAGAAAGGGGGAGGAGAGAGAGAGAGAAAGGGGGAGGAGCATCAACTCCCATATTTGCTTTGACCAGGCAAACCCAGTGATTCAAACTGGCAACCTCAGTGTTCCAGGTCAACACTTGATCTATTGCAAAATTGAGGTTCTTAGAATTACATGATGCTTTTATAAGTTTAATGACTTTCATTAAAAACAAAACAAAACAAAACAAAACCCAGCCTTTCCTAGATGTACAAATTTTTTTCTGACTCATGAAAAAGTCACCAGATTCTCAATAGAAATCTTTGTATTTTTTCATGTTTTACTCTAAAAGTTAATGTTGGTATTCTTGTGTGTGTGTGTTTTTTTTTTCAGGGACAGAGAGAGAGAGAGAGAGAGGAATAGACAGGGACAGACAGGAACAGAGAGAGATGAAAAGCATCAATCATCAGTTTTTTGTTGCGAGACCTTAGTTGTTCATTGATTGCTTTCTCATATGTGCCTTGTCCGTGAGCTTCAGCAGACCAAGTAACTCCTTGCTCGAGCCAGCGACCTCGGGTCCAAGCTGGTGAGCTTTTGCTCAAACCAGATAAGCTTGCGCTCAAGCTGGCGACCTCAGGGTCTCGAACCTGGGTCCTCTGCATCCCAGTCCGACGCTCTATCCACTGCGCCACTGCCTGGTCAGGCTAATGTTGGTATTAAACAATGTATATAAATACTGATTTTATAGGTGGCTAGTAGAGAAACTAGGAAACAATTGAATAGCTAAAAAACTAAGAGGTAGTTTAATAATTTATCACACAAATCTTTGCACTATTGTCCAGTTTCAAGTGATTAATGTGATTAGTGCTATTACTAATTTAAAATTGACTAACATTTATAAAATAAAAATACAAAGTAATTTTTGTGTATTCCTTATATTAAGAAAATAAATAAAAATGTTTATTAAAGGTTGGTGTATTTTTTGTTTGTTTGTTTGTTTTAAAGATTACTTTATAATCTCAAACAGTGGTTCTTAACCAGAAGCAATTATGTTTCCCAGGGGTCATTAGGTAACTTCTGGAAACATTTTTGATGATCACAACTTAAGGGAGAAGGCGTATTACTGGCATGTAGTGGGTAAAAACCAAGTATGTTGGTTAACATCTTACATGCATGAGATAGTCCTCCTCCCCCCATAACAAAGAACATTGGGCCCAAAATGTTGTCTAAGATCACTCTTTTGCTCAGTAATAGAAGCTGGGCATTGGGTCACTTCTTAGCATTCAAGTCTGTTGTATTCCCTTACTTACCCTCCTTCTGTTCCAGCATTGCTGATTAGCATAAGATACTGATATTTTTTTTCCCTTAACTGAGTTCGGGTACCCTGGATCCTATCTTCAACAACTAAAAATCACTTAGAAAATTGATGAAATTTAGTGTGTCATACTAGATGCCTGTGTCTTTTGAAATATTAGTCTTCATAATTCATTTTGTAATTTTAGCTATTGTGGAATCAGCTTTCAAAATTCTGTTAGAAAAAAAAAATTCTGTTAAACTGGTTTTATTTACCAGAATTTTGGGGGAGGACTGAGGTGGGACAGACAGATAGGAAGGGAGAGAGATGAGAAACATTAATTCTTTGTTGCGGCACCTTAGTTGTCCATTAGTTGCTTTCTCATACGTGTTTTAACTGAGGGGCTCTAGCTGAGCCAGTGACCTCTTGCTCAAGCCAGTGACCCCAATTGGGCTCAAGCCAGAAACCACGGGGTCATGTCTGTGATTCCACACTCAAACCAGTGACCCTGCACTCAAGCCGGATGAGCCTGCACTCAATTCGGCAACCTTGGGGTTTCAAACCTGGGTCCTCTGCATCCCAGGCTGATGCTATATCCACTGCACTACTGTCTGGTCAGGCCAGAAAAAATTTCATCTCTGAAAAATGATTTTCTTTTTTTTTTTTTTTTTTCATTTTTCTGAAGCTGGAAACAGGGAGAGACAGTCAGACAGACTCCCGCATGCACCCGACCGGGATCCACCCGGCACGCCCACCATGGGGCGACGCTCTGCCCACCAGAGCTGGGCGATGCTCTGCCCATCCTGGGCATCGCCATGTTGCGACCAGAGCCACTCTAGCGCCTGAGGCAGAGGCCACAGAGCCATCCCCAGCGCCCGGGCCATCTTTGCTCCCATGGAGCCTCGGCTGCGGGAGGGGAAGAGAGAGACAGAGAGGAAAGTGCGGCGGAGGGGTGGAGAAGCAAATGGGCGCTTCTCCTATGTGCCCTGGCCGGGAATCAAACCCGGTACTCCGCACGCTAGGCCGACGCTCTACCGCTGAGCCAACCGGCCAGGGCCGAAAAATGATTTTCTTATACCTTTTTTTTTCTTAATGTAAAAATGACAGCTTGACATTTCTCTTACTGGATTAGTTTGCTTTAATTCCTCCTGCATCTCTTACTACCACTACTCCTCTGCCCCTCATTAAAAAAATAGTAATGTTCTTAATAGGATTTTTTCTTAAGTAATTTTTTGAAAACTATTTTTTAGAAGTTTTTAGCTATCTTTATTTAGGCATTTAAGATTGATTCAGTGTGATGAATCTAAACTTAGTGCTTTTAATTTGAAAATAAACAGTGCTATAGATTGAGTAAATTGGAATATGTAGAACCTTTTGTGGGCATTTCATTTTATAAAATATAAAAACTTCAGTAACATTAAAATGGTTTAAAATTCTATACTTTCTGTGTGTGTGTGTGTTTGTGTTTGTGTTTTAGGTTTGCATATCATCTCAGACAGTGGCAAATTGAAGGCACTGGTATTAGTAGTCATTTGAAAGCACTGAGTGACAAACAGTCTCTGCCACTAAGGGTTGTATGCCAGCCAGCTGGACTTCCTGACAAGGTAATTACATAGTTGAGTTTCCAGATTGATAACATTTCCTGGTTTAAATATCTGTTCTTTTTGTATTTTTAAATTGGTTGCATCTCATATTTCAGATGACTATTGAAATGTATCCTAGTGACCAGGTTGCAGATCTTAGGGCTGAAGTAACTCATTGGTATGAAAATTTACAGAAAGAACAAATAAATCAACAAGCTCAGCTTCAGGAGTTTGGTCAAAGCAGTCGAAAGGGAGACTTTCCTGGTAAGTCCAGTGGTTACAATTTTCCTATTTTTTAGGTTGTGTTATAATATCAACTTCAAACCTTTAATTCTTTAGAGACTACCAATTATGTCCTATCCACCTTCCCCTACTCTAGGTATAATGCCATTTTTAAAATTTGATTTTGAGAGAGGGAGAGAAAAGAAGCATCAACTCGTATTTTTCACTTCAGTTGTTCATTGATTGCTTTTTGTATGTGCCTTCACTGCAGGGCTCAAGCTGAGCTAGTAACCGTTTGCTTAAGCCAATGACATTGGGATCATGTTGAAAATCCCCGTGCTCAGGCTGCTGAGCCTGCGGTTAAGCCAGCAACCTCAGGATTTTGAAACTGGAACCTCAGAATTCCAGGTTGAAGGTCTATCCACAGTACCACCACTGGTTAGCCAGTGCCATTGATTCTTAAGCAAGAGTTAAGATTTACTTTAGATGTTACTTTTAAACATTTTCCATCATTTTTTTTAACTTTTGGGGGTTATTTGATAAGCACTTTCGGAAATATTAATTTGTTCCTATGTACTACTTAGTATCCAACAAATTTTTTTTTTAATGCTTTTTTTTTTTTTTTTTTTACATTTTACATTTTATTTTTTCATTTATTTTTTATTTATATTTTAATTCATTTTAGAGAAGAGAGAGAAAGGGAGAGAGAGAGACAGAGAGGGAGAGAGAGGAGAGAGAGAGAGAGAGAAGGTGGGGAGGAGCTGGAAGCATCAACTCCCATATGTGCCTTGACCAGGCAAGCCCAGGGTTTCGAACCGGCGACCTCAGAATTTCCAGGTCGACGCTTTATCCACTGCGCCACCACAGGTCAGGCCTCCAACAAATTTTTTTGCCATTTTGATGTATTTTTGTTTTTTTTCCGGAACATACGAAAATAATCCACCCTTAAATTCCACCTATGCATCTCCACTTACCTCCAAAAAAGTATCAAATTAAGGAAGTTTTCATGTGGGACTGAAAGGTATATATGATTCCTGCCTTACTGTTACGACTAATACATTTTTAGTGTCCTTTTATAACACACAAAATATGAGCTAATTGGAGGAATGATCATAAAAGCTGTTACTTTTTCTCATAATATAAGGGTCTGAAACTGTAACAGACCAAATACAGATTTAGGAAAAAAAAAATCTTAAAGTTTTAAAAGCTTGTTATTAGGACTTTTAACCTGCCTGTGTGCAGTTGGAATTCTTTGGCATCTTTTAGTAATGAGCCAACAATTCTTATTACAGCATGCTTAAGGTGAAATCATCTCTTCTGAAGTAGCAGATCTTAAATTTTGTTCTTAAATAATTAATATATTTTCTTGGTAGAAAAGAATAGGTGTTGAGAAGCTGCCTTTCTACCCTAATTTTTAAACCACCCATTTCTCTTCTCGAAGCAAATGTTATTGGTTTCTTACATATCCTTTAAGATACTAAGATATAATGTAAGCATATTTATATAGATATAGATACACACATATATATATATACACACACTTTACCCTAATTTTTAAACCACCCATTTCTCTTCTCTTGAGGCAAATGTTATTGGTTTCTTACATATCCTTTAAGATACTAAGATATAATGTAAGCATATTTATATAGATATAGATACACACATACACACACACACACACACATATATATACACACTTAAAACACAAATGAAGCATTCTATTTATTTCTACCCTTATAGTGCTTAACATTCTTAGAGAACATATACATATAGAAGGTTACCTCATTCTCTTTAAAGTTCTACATAATTTATAAGGTGGTACCATGATATATTTTTACGTATTCTCTATTAATGGACATTTAAGTTGTTTCCATTGTTTTAAAAATAATGCTATTACATATTGGCTAGTTATGGAATTTTCAGGTCATAAGGTATCTGCTATTTTACATTGAAATGTACGTAAAAAGAGAATGTGAAATAAGTAATAATAAATAAAAACCACCCATCTTTCTACTACCAAGATTAAGAACCAGAACATTATTAATCATTACTACTGTATCCCTTTCTAATATCCTTTCCACTTCCCCTTAACACTATTAATTCCTTAATGTATTATTCTTTTGTTGGTGTTTACAGTTTTACCTCTGGTATATATATTCCTAAACAATGTATTAAGTTCTGTGAAACAGATAAGTAAGCACAAACTTGATGTATTAATGAAAAAGGAAGTATGGCTGCTATTAGATGAAGGATCACAGAAGGTCATACGCCTATGATAAATCAGTATAAATCAGGTTATATTAGAGTATAAGCTTATCTCTAGTTTGGGATTTGTCTTTTTTGAGGTCTTACTATCCACTTGAATAACTGGATGTATCTAACATGTCTCTCTAAAAAATATTTTAGAAGTGTCAAAGTAACTTATTTTGTAATATACTCCATCTAAAATCTTAATGAAATTGTTTTATAATTGATGAAATTTACTTCAAACAGTAAATAAACTGAATAAATAAAGCAGTATATGAAATTATGAGATGAAAACCCAACATGATAATAGAAAGGTGAATTTCAGTACTACCTATTAAATGTTTTAAAACTGGCAGTAATATGATTTTGGTGAAGAATTGTTAAGTGAATAATAGATAAAATAGTATTATATTAATATGTGATAGTTTGGGGGCAGAAAGGAAAACCCCATTTCACTATAATATTCAAGTGTTGTGTTTTTTTTTAAACTTTATTTACTCATTTTATAGAGTTTGTGAGAGAGAGAGAGAGAGAGAGAGAGAGAGAGAGAGAAGGGTGGGGGTGGGGGAGCAGGAAGCATCAACTCCCATATGTGCCTTGACCAGGCAAGTCCAGGGTTCGAACTGGCAACCTCTGCATTCCAGGTCGACGCTTTATCCACTGCACCACCACAGGTCAGGCTCTTCAAGTGTTCTTTTTTAAGTATATATATATGTATATATACATACACACACACACACACACACACACACAAAATAAACTACAGGAAAATCGAGAAGAAAGATGATTAAATATGAAACCATTGGGAGAACCATGATTTCTATGCTTAGAAATAATGATAAAGACTTACATATTTCACTTGATAACAATGACCAGTTTTGCTACATAACAGTTGTACTTAGAGAAAATTGCCAAAATGAATCTTGCTGGAGGAACCCATTTTCCTTCTCTGTGTTTGACATATTATCTGATAGATTTTTTTTTTTTTTTTTGTATTTTTCTGAAGCTGGAAACGGGGAGAGACAGTCAGACAGACTCCCACATGTGCCCGACCCGGATCCACCCGGCACGCCCCCAGGGGGTGATGCTCTGCCCACCTGGGGGCGAATCTCTGCCCCTCGGGGGGGGGGGGGGGCGGAGAGCCACTCTAGCGCCTGGGGCAGAGGCCAAGGAGCCATCCCCAGCGCCTGGGCCATCTTTGCTCCAATGGAGCCTTGGCTGCGGGAGGGGAAGACAGAGACAGAGAGGAAGGAGAGGGGGAGGGGTGGAGAAGCAGATGGGTGCTTCTCCTGTGTGCCCTGGCCGGGAATTGAACCCGGTACTTCTGCACGCCAGGCCAGTGAGAACCAGCCAGGGCCTCTGATAGAATTTTTTTATTTGTGTGAAGGGAAAAGGTAATTTAACTTTCTATGTTGTTATGAAAGCAGTAATCCTGTTTCATTCTTTTCTGAAAAATAGCTGTCTATTGTCAGACCAATGGAGTCTTTCTACATTAAGTTAATAAAATTTAACAATATTTATTTCATTTTTATTATTCAATTATTTTATTATTTTACTTAATTTCCCTATTTTTTCTTCTTTTAATTTTTCAATTACAGTTGACATACAATATTAGATTGGTTCCAGGTATTCAACTCAGTGATTAGACATTACATCATTTATTAAGTGATCATCTAATTTAGTTCCAGTCTGACACCATACATATTTATTACAATCTTGACTATATACTCTATGCTCTACTTCTTAAAGCCTTCACCTTTTTCACCCATTCTGCTATCCCCCACTCTCATCTGGCATCCATCAAGATGTTCTCCATATATATGAGTCTGTTCCTTTTCTGCTTGCTGGTTTATTTTATTTTTTTAGACCTATTTTGTCTTGTATAATTTTTTTATTTTTTATTTTTATTTTTTTTACAGAGACAGAGTCAGAGAGAGGGATAGACAGGGACAGACAGACAAGAATGGAGAGATGAGAAGCATCAATCATTAGTTTTTCGTTGCGCATTGTAACAACCTTAGTTGTTCATTGATTGCCTTCTCATACATGCCTTGACCATGGGCCTTCAGCAGACCAAGTAACCCCTTGCTCAAGCCAGTGACCTTGGGCTCAAGTTGGTGAGCTTTTGCTCAAACCAGATGAGCCCGCGCTCAAGCTGGCGACCTGGGGGCCTCGAACCTGGGTTCTCTGCATCCCAGTCCGACACTATCCACTGTGCCACCGCCCGGTCAGGCTGTCTTGTATAAATATTGCTATCCCAGCCTTTACTTTATTTTCATTTTAATGAGAAATATCTTTTTCCATCACTTTAAGTCTGTGAGGGTCTCTTTTTTGTGAAAGAGACAGAGGGAGGGACAGATAGGGACAGACAGAAAGGGAGAGTGATGAGAAGCATCAATTCTTCGTTTTGGCACCTTAGTTGTTCATTGATTTCTTTCTTATATGTGCTTTGACAGGGTGTGGGGGCTACAGCAGAGCGAGTGATCCCTTGCTTGATCCAGTGACCTTAGGCTAAAGCTGGTGAGCCTTGCTCAAACCAGATGAGCTCACCTGGTCAGGCTGTGAGTGTCTCTTGATCTGAAGTAAATCTCTTATAGATAGTATATGGCCTTTTATTTATTTATTTATTTTTATTTTTTACTTAGAGACAGACAGTCTCTTGCATGTGCCCCGATTAGGTTCCACCCAGCAAGCCACCCCCTATAGGGTGATGCTCTGTCCATCTAGGGCCATTGCTTAGTTGCTCAGCAACCAAGCTATTTCAGCACCTGAGGGGAGGCCATGGAGCCATCCTCAGAGCCCGGGGCCAACTTGCTCAAATCGAGCCATGGCTGAAGGAGGAGAGGAGAGAAGGGAGAGTGGTAGAGAAGCAGATGATCACTTCTCCTGTATGCCCTGACTGGTAATCGAACCGGGGACTTCTATACACTGGGCCAATGCTCTACTGCTGAGCCAGCCAGCCCAGGCCAGCATATGTCTTTTGATTAGAGCATTTAATCCATTTGTATTTAAAGTAATTGTTGATAGATGCATATTTATTGCCATTTTATTATTTATATTTTTAAAAGAAGGCCCTTTATCATTTCTTGTAGTACTGGTTGGCTATAATGAGCTTCTTCAGCTTTTTCTTGTCTGGGAAACCCTTTATCTCTCCTTCCATTCTAAAAGACAGCTTTGCTCTGTAGGATGTTCTTAGTTGTAGGTTCTTGCTTTTCGTCACTTTGAGTATTTCTTGCCAATCCCTTCTGGCCTACAAAGTTTCTTTTGGGAAATCAGCTGACAGTGTTACGGGAGCTCCCTTGTAGGTAGGTAACTGCTTTCTTCTTTGTGTTTAACCTTTTGCATTTTAATTATGATGTGTCTTGGTGTGGGTCTTTTGGGGTTCATCTTGTTTGGGACTGTCTTTGCTTCCTGGACTTTAGGTCTATTTTCTTTGCCAGGTTAGGGAAATTTTTCATTATTTTTTCACAAAAGTTTTTAGTTCCTTGCTCTCTCTCTTTACCTTCTGGTAACCCTGTGATGCAAATGTTAGTATGCTTGATGCCCCAGAAGGCTCATTATACTATCCTCATTTTTTTTTTTTTGGATTATTTTTTCTTTTTACTGTTCTGATTGGATGTTTTCTGACTATTTCTTTAAAATCTCTGATTCAATCCTCTGCTTTATCTACTCCACTGTTGATTCCCTATAAGGTATTTTTCATTTTAGTTAATGTATTCTCCTTTTTTTTGGATTTTTCTGAAGCTGGAAACGGGGAGAGATAGTCAGACATACTCCCGCATGCGCCCGACCGGGATCCACCCAGCACACCCACCAGGGGGCGATGCTCTGCCCCTCCGGGGCGTCACTCTGTTGCGACCAGAGCCACTCCAGTGCCTGGGGCAGAGGCCAAGGAGCCATCCCCAGCGCCCGGGCCATCTTTGCTCCAATGGAGCCTCGCTGCGGGAGGGGAAGCGAGAGACAGAGAGGAAGGAGAGGGGGAGGGGTGGAGAAGCAGATGGGTGCTTCTCCTGTGTGCCCTGGCCGGGAATCTAACCCGGGACTTTTATACGCCAGGCCGACGCTCTACCACTGAGCCAACCGGCCAGGGCTGTATTCTCCATTTTAACTGGGTTTTTTTTATGTTGTCTAGTTATATATTTTTTCCTATCTCTTTGTTGAAGTTATTAGTAAGGTCATCTGCTCTTCCCCTGAGTTCACAGAGCATCTTATAACCAGTGTTTTGAACTCTGCATCTAGTAGATTGTTTGTCTCCATTTTATTTAGTTCTTTTTTTGGAGGTTCATTTTATTCTTTCTCATTTGGGACATATTTGTTTTCTTATTTTGGCAATGTCCCCGTGTTTGTTTCTGTTTATTAGGTAGAGTTGCTACATCTACCTGAATTGGTAGTGTGGGCTTACATAGTAGGTGTCCTGTAGGACCCAGTGGCATAGCCTCCTGTATCACATGATCTGGGCACTCCAGGTTCACTACCCTAGAGGCTGTGTATACCCTTCTGTTGTAGTTGAGTCTAGATTGCTGTTGGCACCTCAATGGGAGAGGTTTACCCCAGGCTGATTAGCTGTGAGGAATGGCTGTGATCACTGGAGGACTGGCTGTTCAGGGGCTGACCCTGTGAAGCAGGGCTTACTTCAGTGGGGCTTTGGTGCCTGTTGAATCCATTTTTTGAGTGTGTCTTGTGGAGGATATTTGATGGTGCTTGGACATGGTATGAAGCTGTCCAGCAGGTATAATGGCTCTGGAGCCTCCTTGGAGGTGCAGAACAAGGTCAGCTTCCACCTGTGTCCTACCTGGAACTACCCGGAATGAGCTATGGAGCAATCTGTAAATGACTGCTACTTGTGCTGGGCTTGGAGGTGCCCAGGAAAGGCCAGGTTATGAACCAAGACTGGATGTTGCTAGTGCCAGGCTGGGCACCACTTAGCCAGGAGTATGGTGCATGCCAAAGCCAGATGCTGCTTAATTGAGTGATTTTAGGAAAGTCCAAAGCATTAGCCAAGATAGGCCAGTAGCATGGAAAAGCCACTATGGCTGGGCCCTTAAGTTGGAGAGATTGGGGTCTCAAGGTACCACCGGTGTGCAGCAAATTGTGTTAGCCAGATTGATGGAGAGTCAGATGTGGCACCTGCCTGCTGGCTCTGTGGGTAGGAGGGCTTAGCAAGAATAATGGCTTTTGCCAGCACTTTTGTCTGGGAGAATACTGCCTCTCCAGCTCTTGCTTTGATGCCCTACAATTCAGTTTCTCGTTTTCAAGCTGCAGTCCCAGTGCTGGTGCTCTGCGTGCCTGAGTTACAGTAAGTCCATGCATGGGTCCTTTAAGGTAGTTGTTTTCAACCTTTTTACACTTGGGGACCAGTGAAAATAGGAGAATTATTTCGAGGACCACCAAGGCAAAAATCATAAGTGAATTTTTTTTTTTTTTTTCATTTTTCTGAAGCTGGAAACAGGGAGAGACAGTCAGACAGACTCCCGCATGCGCCCGACCGGGATCCACCCGGCACGCCCACCAGGGGGCGATGCTCTGCCCATCCTGGGCGTCGCCATGTTGCGACCCTCCTGGGTGTCGCCATATTGCGACCAGAGCCACTCTAGCGCCTGGGGCAGAGGCCACAGAGCCATCCCCAGCGCCCGGGCCATCTTTTGCTCCAATGGAGCCTTGGCTGCGGGAGGGGAAGAGAGAGACAGAGAGGAAGGCGCGGCGGAGGGGTGGAGAAGCAAATGGGCGCTTCTCCTATGTGCCCTGGCCGGGAATCGAACCCAGGTCCTCTGCACGCTAGGCCGACGCTCTACCGCTGAGCCAACCGGCCAGGGCCTCATAAGTGAATTTGACTAATATCATTGGGTCTGTAATCTTGATACAACATCTGAGTCGTTTAACTTTTTCACGGACCAGCATGAAATTTCTGCCAGACCACTTGCCAATTTAAAGTCACTGTAAAAGAGGAATTCTTGGGACTCCAGCAACCCTCCTTCTCACTCAGCTACAGTCCTAACTGGTTTTTTACAGGCAGAAGTTATGGGGACTTCTCTATCTGACACTGGAACCTTCTGCCAAGGGGCTTGATCTGATGCTGGGACCTGCTCCTCAGGAGGACCTCTGCGGCTGAGATATCCCTCATGATTTTTATCTGATACACATGAGTGTGGGACCAGCCTGTTTAGCCTATCTCTTCTGCATCTTTATATTCATTGTTGTAGGCTTCCTCTTTATATCCTTAGTTATACGTACTACATTCAGCTAGGTTGCAGATGGTTCTGAATGACATTTGTTCTGTAGTTTAGTTGTAATTTTGATGTGGTTTTGGGAGGATTCGAATACTGCACTTACCTATGCCATCATCATGACTGAAACTCCTTAATTTTTCTATTTTATTTAGCGTCCTTTTTAGAAAACAAAACAAAACATGGAGACCCTGTCTGGGTGGCTAAGTAGATAAAGCGTCCACCCAGTGGGCCTGAGGTTGCAGGTTCAATCCCCAGTCAGGACACACTTGAGAGGCAATCAATGAGCACACACTAAATGGAACAACTAAATGAAAACAAGTTGATGCTTCTTTTTCTCTTCCTCTCTCACTCCCTCCTTCCATCCCTCACTGTCCTTTCCTCTCTCTCTCTCCTTCTAATTGATGGAAAATATTTTTTAAAAATCATGTATTAATGTCAATGCCTGTTATGTTCTCATGCTGGTAATATATCTGTGAACATAACATCTCTGCTTCTGTGGACCTGGGATTTTTTTTTAATGGAGAAACATAAATATATAATGTCAAATACAATTAAGTGCTTTAAAGAAAGGTAAATCAGAGTAAGGGATTAATAGAATTGAGGCTCTTTAGATTGAGTGGTTAAGAGAAAAGCCTTTTAGACCTTATGTTTTAGATATGTGAAGGAAGTAAGGGAATGAGCTGGGTAACTGAAGCATATGCAGGTAGTGATCTAGTGAGAAATGAAGTTGAGGGTGTGGGCAGCAAAAAGCACTTTATGCTTTCTAGAAATAAATTGGCTCAATCTATTAAGTTTGTTGAATTTATCATATTCTGGGATGTTGTAACTGATGTTTTCTTTTCATCTTGGAGCTTTGTTTTTTAATTTTTTTCTGTGTTATAGTTTTTTTTAACTTTGTTTTGTTGGATAATTAGAAGGAAAACTTGATCAATTATAAATAATTGGTGGTTACTTGTGTAATGCATTAATGAATTTGATTCATCTGCATACGTTACTGGGAAAAATGCTTTAGGTTCCTAGAAAGTTCCATAGTGTTTTTTACTTGTAAAATTTTTCATGTTGTTAAGCAGGCAGAAAATCATCTAGTTAAGCTGATGTTAAAAGAGAGTTTTCTTATTATTTTCTGCCTAATGCTAACCTCAGACAACAGAATATAATGTAGGAAACATGCTTAATAATGTCTCCACTTTGCTCGGTAATGATATTTAAGCTTAATGTCCAGTGGAGTTCATTGCTATAACCATATTTTTATGTCAGCAAATAAGTTAACTCTTCTAAAAATGTTCACCTATGTTTTCTCCTCTTTAATTAAAGGAGGGCTTATGGGACCTGTCAGGATGATTTCATCGGGACATGAATTAACAACAGATTATGATGAAAAAGCACTTCATGAGCTTGGTTTTAAAGATATGCAGGTACACATAAATGTGATTTGAGTTTTAATAAGCTGACTTATTGTCAATAGTGGAATATTCGAAGATATAGTTTTAAAAATTCTTACTGCTTTTGTTACATTAAAATCATTTTAAATGAAGTTATTTTATACTTAAGGGACTTACTAAACCAAAACCTTGTTATGCTAATTCTTTCTTTTTCCTATTGCTTCTGTTTTTACAGATGGTTTTTGTATCTTTGGGTGCACCAAGGAGAGAACGGAAAGGGGAAGGTGTTCAGCTGCCAGCATCTTGCCTACCACCCCCTCAGAAGGACAACATTCCAATGCTTTTGCTTTTGCAAGAACCTCATTTAACTACTCTTTTTGATTTGTTAGAGATGCTTGCATCATTTAAACCACCCTCAGGAAAAGTGACAGTGGAAGATAGTGAGGTGATTTTATCATTTCATTTTCACAAAGTTTTGATTTGGCTTTCTGTTGAAAGAAAAATAATATTCTTATTAATTTCTTAAAGAGCAGTGAAACCTAGGAAGCCATTTATTCACTAGAAAGCCCAGCAGTCATACAAAATGACCGCTGTTTTAGATATTATAAATTGTAATTAAAATGATTTGTGCAAAGGTGTCTGCTAATTCAAACTGAATTACCCAGGGAAGGCGGCGAGGATGCCCCTTTGCTTAGTGCCCCATGGGGTTTCCCCCTTCTACTTGCTTAATTGCTTAAAGTAGAGTGCAATGAAGGAAACCACTGGTGGTACATTTCTTAAGAGCCACCGCTAGCTCAATAAATAAAGATGATTTAAATAATAAAATGTTAATTCACATGTCAAAGATCTCTTTGTACACAACATTGAGAAAATCCTTTCTTGCCACAATCAAATCGATTAGTTTCTAACTTGAAGCTTAAGGACTGACAGTATTCACATTTAATATTCATGTCACCAGAGGAATGCTCAAAAATTAAAGTTTCTCCGTTTGAAACTGTTTTAATCCTTTTTGCATTTCAGTCAGCATTACTCTGTCGTTTTTTTGCATTTCTCTCCTGCCTTTGTTCAAGGGACTCATTTTGTCGAGACAGGCTTTTTTGTCTTGCATCTGAGGCAAGCCTTGTTTCTCTATGCTCATCAGTCTCATTTTGCCGAGAAAGACGCATTCGCTCTGCAACTGAAGCAAGCCTTGTCTTTCTCTGCTCAGTGGTTTCTTTTTGTCGAGAAAGCCGTTTTTGTGCAGCTTTAGCTCCTTTTCTCTCCTCTTCAGTGCTGTATTTTCTAGGAGGCATTCTTAAAAGAAATTACGTTAAGACGTAGTTTTTATGTAAAACAGATGATTGCCAATGCAAACAAATGTTCACCTTCCCCCTGACCCGCTCAATTTGCATTCAGCCGTGGCAACTTCACCCCATTGGCTAGTACAGTTACGCAAGCAACCAATAAGCTATTGGCAACAAACAGACACTTAAGCCGCATATAATAAAGATTAGTTGTAAGTATGTAATGTGATCCAAGCATAGTGTTTAAAGCATTGATTTACAAGGATTTAAATAAGTCAGGCTTCACCTTCATTGAATCCAATGGGGAAGACACATAATTGACATAATTTACATGTTGAACAGATAAGTAGTTTTAAATAGTTTTAGGTATACTAACATAAATAATTTAGGTAGAGGTAGGTGCTAAGACTGAGACATGATGTGCCATTATTGGGGCATGGTGAAAGAGATTTATTTATTAAATTTTATTTTTTTATTTTAAAGAGGAGGGAGGAAGGGGGCGGGAAGTATCAACTTATAGTTGCTTCTCATAAGTGCCTTGACCAGGCAAGGTAAGGGTTTCAAACCAGTGACCTCAGCTCTTCCAGGTTGACACTTTATCCACTGCACCACCAAATGGCAGGCAAAAAAGACCCCTTTATATATTATTTGTTCAGGGAAGATTTCTCTGAGGGAGACTCTATGTAATCTGAGGTAGAAGGATGAAAAGGAGCTAGCTAAGTGAAGAAAATGAGTAATTTGGGTAGAATAACCTGATTTCTGAAGCTCTTGATAAAAGGATGTAGGTCTAGGAATTGTTAGAGAACAAGTGAATAGAATGTGGAGGATGGTGGGAGAGTGAAATGAGAGGAATGAGATTGAGCTATCGCAGATGAGCCAAATGAGCTATCGCAAGCCATTTCTATTTTACTCTGAGTAAGGTGGACAGTATTAAAATATCTTAAGCTGAGAAAGACACATGGTCTGATTTTTGTTTTAAAGGTAATATAGGTTTGTTTGGCAAGAATAGAAAAGGTGTAAGAAACTAATATGACAATCCAAGAAAGCATTGATGGTGCCCTGAAATAAGTTGTTGCAGTGGACATAAATTAAGTGGACAGTATGTCAAAATAGCATAACTTGATCGTGAATTGGTTTAAGAGTGGAGTAAGACTTGGGTTCAGGAAGATGGAAAACAGAGATGGCAGCCAAGTTTCTTGCTTGAGTAACTAGATAGATTCCATTTGAGAAGAAGAATGGATGCATGTGGGACATCAGGTGTAGATATCTGCTAAGCCGTTGAATATGAATTTGGAGCTCAGAGAGGATGTTTGCTCTAGAGAACTAAGTTTGTGGGTTATCACTATAAAGATGGTGTTTAAATTCAGGAGTGTGTATGAGGTCACCTAAAGGAATCATTTTCAGTCCACTGACTTTGTTTTCTTAATGCCTTTAAATGGACTTATCATAAGATGTTGTTTATTGATATATCTCATCCAGTGAATCATTATTTTGAGGTTGAGTAGCAATTAATTAATAGTGGTACTTTGATGGCTTGCCTTTGATAGCTGCTTTTCTTTCTTTCCCAAGAATGTTAAGTGACTTTTTTCTGTTTCCAAAACATGTTTGGCCCTGGCCAGTTGGCTCAGTGGTAGAACATTGGCCCAGTGTGTGAATGTCCTGGGTTCGATTCCCAGTCAGGTACACAGGAGAAGTGACCATTTACTTCTCCACCTTCCCCCTCCTCTCTCTTCCTCTCTCTTCTCTCTTCTCTCTTCTCTCCTCCCCTCCTGCAGCCAGGGCTCAATTGGTTCAAGCGCATCAGCCCCAGGTGCTGAGGATGGCTCCATTGAGCCTCCACATCAGGCGCTAAAAATAGCTTGGTTGTAAGCTTGGCCCCAAATGGGCAGAGTATCAGTGCAAGATGGGGGTTGCCAGGTGAATCTCGGTTGGGGTACATGCTAGAGTTATCTATCTCCCTTCCTCTCACTTGGAAAAGTAGAAAAATAAATAAATAAAATACATATGTTTGATCATATAAACAGTGGTAGCCACTGAATTCTCTGTTTCCAGTAGTTTGGTTTCTTTTGTGGTAGCGCATTCCTAAATTCTCAAGAAATTCCCCTCTTGTTCAAGCAGAGTATTTAATAATGTATGCCCATGAACTTCCCATTGCCTTACCTTTTAAGTTTTATTCCATAAGTACGTACTTAATGACCTTTTATTTCATGTCAACACTGTATTGGCAGTTTAAAAGAGAAAGTTAATTACAAGAATTCCCAGGTTCTGGCTGGATAGCTTGGTTGGTTTGAACCTTTTCGTGATGTGCAAAGGTTGCGGGTTTGATCCCTGGTCAGGGCACATACAGGAACAGATTGATGTTTCTGTTTCTCCCTTCCTCTCTAAAATAAAAAAAAATAAAAAATAATTTGCCATTGTTCCAGGAGGGTGCTAGTGTTCTTTCTATGCAGTGTGTTATGGGAACATAAGGGAGGTAAAAAAAAAAAATTGGGGGAAGGATTTTGGAAAAGGGGAGTTTTTAATATTGGGTCCAACTGCTGAATGAAACTGAACAGAAACATTCTAGATTCACAGAAAAGTGAATGGCATGTTTGAAAAATTTAGAAGTGTGAATATAGTATGATACAAATACAAGGACAGAAAGGGAGATTGTAACCAATGCCACAAACAACCATATGAGATTTTTATTCTTTGTAAAATGTTTCCATCATCATGGAAGGTTTTATAGCAACAAAAGGAGATCATTTTCTGGGCTTTTAGAAGCAAAGTTTAGGTGTTAGTGTGGAGAAAACGAAAACCAGAGGTTTAGGATCAGTTAATAGGCCATTAGAATAGTCCACATAAAACCTAAACCAGGAGGGAAGCATTTATTTTTTAGCAGGGGTATTTTAATGAACTTCGTGGTTAAGTATGTCATTGTTGATGTAAAGTTTCTTTGTATAAGACTTGTTTGGCCTGGAAGATAGAAATAAAGGATCTTCATTGTACATGACCCATATTGTAGTGCCTTCTGATCATAACAGAACATAGTCATATGCAAATGAAAATTTTTAATTCCAAATACAATTTCTAAAATTTATTTATTGCGTTGTGGCTAGTTGGCTCAGTGGTAGAGCATTGGTGTGGTGTGTGGAAGTCCCAAGTTTGATTCCAGTCAGGGCACACAGGAGAAGTGCCCATCTGCTTCTCCACCCCTACCTCTCCCCCTTCTCTCTCTCTCTCTCTCTCTCTCTCTCTCTCTCTCTCTCTCTTCCTCTCTTGTAGCCATGGCTCAATTGGTTCGAGTGCATTAGCCCCAGACAGTGAGGATGGCACCCTGGAGCCTCTGCCTCAGGTGCTAAAAGTAGCTTGGTTGTGAGCATGGCTCCAGATAGGCAGAGCTTAGACTTCAGCCAGGAGTTGCTGGGTGGATCCTGGTTGGGCCACATGCAGGAGTCTGTCTCTCTATCCCCATTCCCCTCATTTGGAAAAAGAAGGGGAAAAATTTATTGATTGAATTTAGAGAGAGAGGAGAGTGGGGGAAAGAGTGTGAGAGAGAAGCAAGATTTGGTTTTCAACTTATTTATGCAGTCATTGCTTGATTCTTTTATGTGCCTTGACTGGGGATCCAACTCAACCATGGCACATAAGGATGATGCTCCCACCAACTGAGCTACTTGGCCAAGGCAGATTTTTTTCCTTCAAATCTTTTTTTGAAGTTTTGTCTTTTTTTTTTTTTTTTTAATTCGGTGTTTACAAAGGAATGAGTTTTATTTGACTGAAATACTTTCAATGTCATTTTCCCAACTAAAGCAAAATTATTACTTGGGTTGCTTTCTTTTTCTTTATTGGCATTGTAGAAAACAAAGTTTACCCTGAAACTGTTACCCCTAACATGCCCTTGTCTTCAATGTATACTAGCTTTATACCATTACACAAAAGAACCAAATTACTCTTTATAGATGCATAGAAAATTTCTTTGGCACTTCTTAGGCTTATTACACCCCTGCCCCCCAAAATATGACAGCAGCAATAGTAGAATAATAATATATAAATTCATACTCTGGAAAATTTCAAAACTATAAAGAAGCTTTTGCTGCTTGTTTAACTCTTGGAGTTGTGCTCTAATTAAAACGAAAAAATAAGGAAACTTGCCCACTTCTTATATACTTCCTGAACAATCTTCAACTTATCTATTATCTCAACACCTTGCAGAGTTCAAATTTAACAACTGATATAAATGGATTCTTTAGTAAAAATGATTTACTTTCCTCTTAACTCTGCTTGTCTTGATACTGAAAGATATAAGGTATGGATAGGCAAAGTAATAGGAACAGCTGTACTCTTTTTCCAAATATAAGGTTAAGAATTTAATTCACCACATTTTCATCATTCTTAGAGTACTAACCCTAATAAAAGAAATAGATGTTAGCTTTATTGAAATTTACTTGAATGTCTTTATGAAACATTCTATTCTTTTCACTTCTATTTGAAAAGTTTCC
This sequence comes from Saccopteryx bilineata, assembly GCF_036850765.1. Classification (NCBI taxonomy): domain Eukaryota; kingdom Metazoa; phylum Chordata; class Mammalia; order Chiroptera; family Emballonuridae; genus Saccopteryx; species Saccopteryx bilineata. Next base: position 117,575,561 of record NC_089492.1, on the reverse strand, counting down.
TGAGGAAAAGGGACAGAATTACAGGTCACTTTTCTTTCCAGAAAAATGTTTACAATAATAACAAGTTGAAAGACCATAATGTTGACATAACTCAATTTATTGAATAAATGTATTTATCATGTAAGAAACAGTTTATTTCCCCTGACCAGGCGGTGGCACAGTGGATAGAGCATCAGCCTGGAACACAAAGGACCCAGGTTCAAAACTCCCGCGGTCACCAGCTTGAGCACGGGTTCATCCAGCTTAAGCGTGGGCTTATCTGGCTTGAGCGTGGGATCATAGACATGACCCCATGGTTACTGGCTTGATCCCAAAGGTCATTGGGTTGAGCAAGGGGTCACTTGCTCTGCTGTAGCCCCCCAGTCAAGGCACATATGAAAAAGCAATCAGTGAACAACTAAAATGCAGTGAAGAACTGATGCTTCTCATCTCTCTCCCTTCCTGTCTTTGTCTTGTCTCTGTCTGTCCCTGTCTATCCCTCTCTCTGTCTCTCACTAAAGAAATAATTACTCACTGTTAAAGTAAGACTGTAAAATATTATCAAACTTGGTAATTAGTGATTTTATGCAAAAAAATACTTTAGTTTTTATTTTTAACCGATCCATCTTGATAAGCAAGTTTTCTTATTTAATATAGAGCTTAAGATGTGAAGAACTTCATCTTCATGCAGAAAATCTCTCTAGGCGTGTGTGGGAACTACTGATGCTTCTTCCTACATGTCCTAACATGTTGATGGCATTCCAGAATATCTCAGATGAACAGGTAAGCCCACAGAGTCTCTTTATTCTTCTGAAGGATGATACTAGTTTACATTTCTATTGGTTTTGACCTGTACTTTCAGTAAAATTTTGTTTATTTGATAGATAAAAAGTGTCAGTTCATTTTTTTGTTTATTTTATTGTATTTACATAGATTCAGGTGTCCCACTGAATACATCCCCCCCACCACATGTTCCCCTCAGCATCCCCCTTGCCTCCCTCGCCCCAACACACTCCCTCCTTTCCTCCAGGATTTGCTTTCCTGATCTCTATAACGCTGTGTTATGTGTATATAATTTTACCAATCTCTTTCCCTTCTCTGATCCCATCCTCTCATCCCCTTTCCCTCTGTCCAATTTCCCTCTGGTCCCTTTGATCCTGCCTATGTCTCTATTCCTCTCCTCAGTTCTCATTGTTCATTAGATTCCTCAAATGAGTGAGATCATATGATATTTTTCTTTTTATGCCTGGCTTATTTCACTTAGCATTATAGTTTCCAGGTCCATCCATGTTGTCAAAAAAGGTAAGATTTCCTTCTTTTTTATGACCCCGTAGTATTCCATTGTGTATATGTACCCCTGCTTTTTAATCCACTCGTCCACTGACGGACACTTGGGCTGTTTCCAGATCTTGGCTATTGTAAACAAAGCTGCAATAAACATGGGGGTGCATTTCTTCTTTTGAATCAGTGATTTGGTATTCTTAGGATATATTGCTAAAAGTGGGATAGCTGGGTCTAAAGGCAGTTCCATTTTTAATTTTTTGAGAAATCTCCGTACTGTTTTTCACAGTAGTTGCACCAGTCTGCATTCCCACCAGCAGTGCAGGAGGGTCCCCTTTTCTCCACACCCTCACCGGCACTTATTCTGTGTTGTTTTATTAATGAGTACCATTCTGACAGGTGTGAGGTGATATCTCATTGTGGTTTTAATTTGCATTTCTCTAATGATTATTGATGTTGAACTTTTTTTCATCTGCCTATTGGCCATCTGTATGTCCTCTTTGGAGAAGTGTCTATTCATTTTTTCTGCCCAGTTTTTGATTGGATTGTTTATCTTCCTGGAGTTGAGTTTTACAAGTTCTTTATAAATTTTGGTTATTAACCTCTTATTGGACATATTGTCGAATATATTCTCCCATTGCGAGGTTTGTCTTTTTATTCTGTTCTTATTGTCCTTAGCTGTGCAGAAGCTTTTTAGTTTGATATAGTCCCATTTGTTCATCCTGTCCTTTATTTCACTTGCTCATATAGATAAATCAGCAAATATATTGCTGCAAGAGATGTTGGAGAGCTTACTGCCTATGTTTTCTTCTAAGATGCTTTTGGTTTCACTACTTACATTTAAGTCTTTTATCCATTTTGAGTTTATTTTTGTGAATGGTGTAAGTTGGTGGTCTATTTTCATTTTTTACTGGTAGCTGTCCAATTTTCCTAAACACCATTTTTTAAAGAGACTGTCTTTACTCCATTGTATGCTCTTACCACCTTTGTCAAATATAAATTGTCCATAAAGGTGAGGGTTTATCTCTGGGTTCTCTGTTCTGTTCCATTGATCTGTATACCTGTTTTTATGCCAGTACCAAGCTGTTTTGAGTACAATGGCCTTATAGTATAACTTGATATCAGGAAGTGTGATAACACCCATTTTATTCTTTTTCAAGATTGCTGAGGCTATTCATGATCTTTTTGGTTCCATATGAATTTTGGGAATATTTATTCTATATCTTTGAAGTATGTCATTGGTATTTTAATAGGAATTGCATTGAATTTATAAATTGCGTTGGGTAATATAGACATTTTAATAATGTTTATTTTTTTTATCCATGAACACGGTGTATTCTTCCACTTGTTTGTATCTTCCTTGATTTCTTTTATCAATGTTTTATAATTTTCCAAGTACAAGTCTTTAATCTCCTTGGTAAAATTTACTCCTAGGCACGTTATTTTATTGTTGTTGCAATAGTGAAGGGGATTGATTTCTCAATTTCTCTTTCAGACAGAGAATTGTTGGTGAGTCTTTACAGTTTTCTATGTACAGTATCATATCATCAGCAAATAATGATAGTTTTACTTCTTTCCAATTTTGATGCCTTTTATTTCTTCTTCTTGTCTGACTGCTGTGGCTAGGACTTCCAGAATTATGTTGAATAAGAGTGGTGAAAGGGGGCACCCCTGCCTTGTTCCTGATCTTAAGGGGATTGCTTTTCATTTTTGCCCATTGAGTGTGATGTTGGCTGTGGGTTTGTCATAGATGGCCTTTATCATGTTGAGGTATGTTCCCTGTATTCCCACTTTGCTGAGAGTTTTGATCATGAACTGGTGCTGGATTTTATCAAATGCTTTTTCTGAATCTATTGATATTATCATGTGATTTTTATCCTGCCTTTTGTCTATGTGATAAACCACATTGATTGATTTGCGAATATTGTACCAGCCTTCCCACTTGATCATGATGTATGATTTTTTTCATGTATTGCCAGATCTTGTTTGCTAATATTTTGTTGAGGATTTTAGCATCTAAATTCATCAGGGATATTGGCGTATAATTTTCTTTCTTTGTATTGTCTTTGCCTGGTTTTGGAATCAGAATTATGGTCGCCTCATAAATGGAGTTTGGAAGTCTTCCCTCCTTGAATTTTTTGAAATAGCTTGAGAAGGATAGGAGTTAGTACTTTGAATATTTGGTAGAATTCACCTGTGAAGCCATCTGGCCCATGGCTTATGTTTGTTGGGAGTGTTTTGATAACTATTTCGATCTCGTTTGTTGTAAACTGTCTGTTTAGGTTTTCTGTTTCTTCCATATTGATTTTTTTGAAGATTATATGTTTCAAGGAATTTGTCCATTTCACCTAGGTTGTCTAATTTTTTGGCATACAGTTCTTCATAGTATTTGCTTAAAATCCTTTGTATTTCTACTGTGTCAGTTGTTACTTCTCCACTCTCATTTCTAATTTTATTTCAGTCCTCTCTCTGTTTTTCTTAGTGAGTCTGGTTAAAGGTTCATCAATCTTGTTTACCTTTTTAAAGAACCAGCACTTGGTTTTATTGATCTTCTGTATTGTTTATTTAGCCTCTATGTCATTTATTTCTACTCTGACCTTTATTATTTCCTTCCTTCTACTTACTCTGGGGTTTTACTTGTTATTCTTTTTCTAGTTCTTTCAGATACAGGGTTAAGTTGTATTTAAGTTTTTTCTTGCTTCCTAAGGTATGCCTGTGATGCTATGAACTTCTCTCTCAGGACTGCTTTTGCTGTGTCCCACAAATTTTGAGTTATGTTCATTTTCATTTGTTTCAAGGAAGTTTTTTATTTTTTCCTTGATCTCATTAACCCATTCGTTATTTAGTTTCCAAGTGTTTCAGTGTTTTTCAGTTTTCTATTGCAGTTGATTTCTAGTTTTCATGCCATGTGATCAGAGAATATGCTTGATATGATTTCAGTCTTCTTAAATTTATTGAGACTTGTTTTGTGTCCTAACATGTGGTCTATCCTAGAGAATGTACCATGAGCACTTGAAATGAATGTATATTCTGCTGCTTTAGGGTGAAAGGTTCTGAAGATATCTATTAAATCCAGTTGATCTAGTGTGACCCTTAATTCTGCTGTTTCTTTGTTAATTTTTTTTCTTGAGGATCTATCCAGTGATGTTAGTGGAGTATTGAAATCCCCTACTATTATAGTATTGCTGTTGATCTCGCCCTTTACATCTATCCAAATCTGCTTTATAGTGCTCGCTTCAGCAGCACATATACTAAAATTGGAACGATACAGAGAAGATTAGCATGGCCCCTGCGCAAGGATGACACGCAAATTCGTGAAGCGTTCCATATTTTGTACATTTGCCCAAAGGAGAAACTGAGGCAGAACACCGTGTGTTGCATTGAACTGCAAAACTGCAACTCTTTACTATAAAAAAAAAATCTGCTTTATATATTTGGGTGCACCTATATTAGGTGCATAGATATTTATAATGGTTATATCTTCTTGTTGGATTGCTCCCTTTATTATTATGTAGTGACCTTCTTTATCCCTTACTATAGTCTTTGTTTTAAAGTCTATTTTGTCAGATATGAGTACTGCTACCCCAGCTTTTTTTTCATTTCCATTTGCATTAAATATTTTTTTGCATCCCTTTACTTTCAGTCTATGATTATATTTTCTTTTGGGGTGGATCTCTTTTAGACAGCATATGTACGGGTCCCTTTTTTTTTTTGTGGGAGTGACAGAATCGGAGAGAGGGACAGATAGTGACAGCCAGGAAGGGGGAGAGATGAGAAACATCAGTTCATTTCAGTTCCTTAGTTGTTCATTGATTTCTCATATGTGCCTTGACTGGGGGGCTATAGCAGACTGAGTGACCACTTGTTCGAGCCAGCGACCTTGGGCTCAAGCTGGTGAGCCTTGCTCAAACCAGATGAGCACGCGCTCAAGCTGGCAACCTTGGGGTCTCAAAACCAGGTCCTCCATATCCCAGTCCGATGCTCTATCCACTGCGCCACCACCTTGTCAGGCTGTACGGGTCCTGTTTTATTATCTACGCAGCTTCCCTATGTCTTTTGATTGGGGCATTTAATCCATTTATATTTAAGGTTATTATTGATATGTAGTTGTTTATTGCCATTTTATTCTTTAAATCTACATTTCTCTTTTACTAGATTTTTTCCCTTCATTGTTCTGTTTACAACAGGCCCCTTAACATTTCTTGCAGTATTGATTTGGTTGTAATGAATTCCTTGAGTTTTTTTTGTCTGGAAAGCTTTTTATTTCTCCTATTTTAAATGATAGCCTTGCTCGATAAAGAAGTCTTGGTTGTAGGTTCTTGTTCTGCATTACTTTGAAACTTCTTGCCATTCCCTTCTGGCCTCAAGTGTTTCTGTTGAAAAGTCGGATGTCATCCTTATGGGGTTGCTTTGTGGGTTATTGCTTTTCTCTTGCAGCTTTTAGTATTCTTTCTTTATCTCTTAGCTTTGATAATTTAATTATGATGTGTTTTGGTGTAGGTCTCTTTGGGTTCCTCTTTAATGGGATTTTCTGTGCTGCTTGAACTTGTGTGACTTTCTTTCATCAATTTAGGGAAGTTTTCAGCTATAATTTCTTCAACCAGATTTTATATCCCTTGTTTTTATCTTCTTCAGGAACCCCTGTGATACGGATGTTGTTTCTCTTCATGTTGTCACAGAGCTCTCTTAGAGTTTTCTCATACTTTTTGATCCTCTTTTTTTTTTTTTTTTTTTGCTGTTCTGCTTTTGTGCTTTTGCTTATCTTGTCCTATAAGTTGCTGATTCAGTCCTCAGCTTCATCCAGCCTGCTTTCATTCCTTCTAGGGTAGTCTTCATTTCTTATATTATGTTTGTCATTTCTGTCTGGTTCTTTTTTATGATTTCAATGTCCTTTTTGATGCATACTATGTCTTTGTTTAGGTGCTCATTATGTCCATCTATTGTTGCCCTAAGATCCTTGAGTATCCTAACAATCATTATTCTAACCTCTGCATCTGGTATCTTAGCTATTTCCATCTCATTCAGTTTTTTTTCTGGGGATTTCTCTTGTTGATTCATTTGAATTGCATTCTATCTTCCCATCTTGTCTCTGTATAAACTGCTCCTTTGGATGTGTTGTTTGTGTAGTAGCAGAGTATAGGGTTGGTGTTGTCTACCTCCAGCTTTCAGTTGTGTTGTTTCTAGACCTTGGGTTGGCCTCAGCTGTTACTTGTAGTCAGTCCACTGTAGGCTACTTGTCTGCTGCTACTGCTCTTTTTGCTATTTGTGTCAGCATTTTCTGTGTCTTAGCTGGGTCAGGTGTGAGGAGCCTTTCCTTAAGATACTGCTCTAACTAGGGTTATTTCCTGAGCTGATGCTCTCTGTATCTGCCCACTGGATGTACCAGGCCTGGACCTCCCTGGCCAGAACCTGGTATAGACTAGTGGGGGTCTCTACTTATGACTGGCCCTTAATAACCTTCTTGGAGCTACAGGCGATCCAGAATTTGTGGCTGCCTCTGCTGGGCCCTGATGCCGTTGTAAATATCAGCTACACTCCTAGGCTGGCTTTTATCTATTCTTGGCCAGTGTGTGTGGCCTCTCTATTCCCAAGGTGTGGTCTTTCCATCGGTTCCCAGCTGCCACAGCCTCCTCAGGCACCAACACTGCCAGATGTGTGGCTTGCGGCTGCAGTTTGGGCTGCCCTGCATGTGCTGGGGACTCCTCGCCTTGCCAGGCTCTGCTACCTTGTGGGTGTGCGGGGGCTCCCCTCTGGGCTCTTCCCCTCACTGTCACCATGCGGGCCAGGCTGCCGGGCTCTCCCCCCCACCCCCCTACCCCCGTGGGTGCAAAAGACCCCTCTCCAGTCTCCGCCCCCTCACAGGTGCAGGGACGCCTCCCCCCCACCCGGTTCCACCCTCTGTGGAGCACAGGAGGCCTCTCCAGGTTCCGCTTTTCCCTACTGCTGCTCCCCACCACCACCACATGGTCTGCTTCACTGTGCTCTGCCCTCCACCACTGTGCCAGTTGAGCACCGCAGCCACTGCCGCAGCCAGGCTCTCCTGCCCTTTGGAGGGTACTCAGTAGTATGGGGGAGGGGGCGGGGTATCCCAGACCTCAGCACTCAAAGCCTATGTCCCTGATGTGCCCCCTGCTTCTAAGTGTCTTTTTGCACTGACTAGAGCAGGAGAGCCTCTTGTGGGCGAGGTAATTGTTTCCCTTTGCTGGCTTGGTTCTCCTAGGAAAAATGGGCACTTTAGGCTTTGGAGTAACTTAGTACATGGGTCAGGGTGGCTGTCCCCCACAATCTCTCCCTGTGCCGCCGAGACTACACCCTCCTCTCCTAACTCCAGTCCTCTTAGCGTTCTCCCGCTCCCGGATCACTGGATAAGTGGCTGTGAATTAGGTTTTCTCTGCGGTTCCTTCAAGACGGAGCCTTGGTCTGAGAATTTTGCCTCCCTCCCGCAAACAGAAACCCGATTCTTCTTTCAGCTAAATACTGTCCCTACGCCTCTTCTAGACTATGTGGCTCTAGGCTGGGGTTTTGGTCCTGGGGCTGAGAACCCACAACTCTCACGGCAACCCTCCCTGCTGCAAGAGACCTTCTGAGCTGCCTCTCACCCTTTCCGCGTCTCTGCCCTTCCTACCAGTCTCGGTGTGGCTTCTTCCGTGATGCTTGGTTATAGATTCCTCTTAGTTTAGTCCAGAGTTGGTTTTTTAAGATGGTTATTCCCAAATTAAGTAATCCACTTTGGTTCTGGGACATGGGAGTTGTAACTTCTACCTACTTTGTTGCCATTTTCCTGGCCTCCCTAGTTTGTTTTAATGTTTATTTAAATATTAGTGATGTTGAATGATATAGGCCAAATATAAAACCAAGAATGTTTTACTAAAGTTATCTTTAGAAAATATAGATTTGCCTTTATATTAGCAATTTTTCATATTATTATATGTTCTGAATAGTACTTAGTTTTGACAACAAAAATGTTTTAGAAAAGATACAGTATGATTTGATGACATGCAGCAGTGCTTGTTTTAAATGCTCGTACAGTCAACTGATAAAATTGGGGAGGGGGATGAGGCTAATAAAGCTAATATATATTGTTAATTTTCTACAGGGGCATGACCTCTCACATGTGTGTTAGGTATCATTATAAAGGCATGTGTTAAAATTAGAGATTACGGCCCTGGCTGGTTGGCTCAGCGGTAGAGCATCGGCCTGGCGTGCGGGGGACCCGGGTTCGATTCCCGGCCAGGGCACATAGGAGAGGCACCCATTTGCTTCTCCACCCCCCCCCTCCTTCCTCTTTGTCTCTCTCTTCCCCTCCTGCAGCCAAGGCTCCATTGGAGCAAGGATGGCCCGGGCGCTGGGGATGACTCCTTGGCCTCTGCCCCAGGCGCAAGAGTGGCTCTGGTCGCGGCAGAGCGACGCCCCAGAGGGGCAGAGCATCGCCCCCTGGTGGGCAGAGCGTCGCCCCTGGTGGGCGTGCAGGGTGGATCCCGGTCGGGCGCATGCGGGAGTCTGTCTGACTGTCTCTCTCTGTTTCCAGCTTCAGAAAAATACAAAAAAAAAATAAAATTAGAGATTACTTTTTTTACTTTAAGTGAGAGGATGCGAGATGGTGAGACAGACTCCCGAATGTACCCTGACCAGGATCCACCCAGCAATCCCCATCTGAGTCAGTGTTCAAATCAACAGAGCTATTTTTAGCGCCTGAGGCTAACATGCTTAAGCCAACGGAGCTATCCTCAGTAGCTGGGACTGGCACTTGAACCACTCGAGCCACTGACTGTGGAAAGGGAAGATGGAGAGAAGCAGATGGTTGTTTTTCTTGAGTTCCCTGACTGGGAATCAAACCTGTGATGTCTGTAAACCAGGCTAATGCTCTATCCACTGAGTCAACCTGCCAGAGCAAGATTACTTTTTTAAAGCAGTATAATGGGTTGCTTTCTGGAGATACGAATAGAATACCTAGAGGATGAATGGAAAAACAATGTTTTAATATCATACTAATAGTTACTTATGATTTGGGACTTTGTCATTTGATTTCAGAAGGGCCTATATCTTTAATGACTTAGAAGTGAAGAAGGTAGGCCTGGAAAATGGTGGTTCATGGCTCAGAGTAGCTCTAATAATATTGTTAAAGGTGTACACTAAGTGTGAGTAACAATTTCATAACTGGAGAATAGAAAAGAACAATATTTTTAAATGTATGTATGTGCATATGCTTTTTTTATTTTTTAAAGATTTATTTATTGATTTTTAGGTGAGTGGGTAGAGAGAGAGAGAGGAGGGGAAAGAGTAGGAAGCATCAGCCCACAGTAGTTGCTTGTCATTTGTGCCTTGACCAAGCAAGCTCAGAGTTTCAAACCGGTGACCTCAGCATTCCAGGTCAAGGCTTTATCCACTTTGCCACCACAGGTCAGGCTACCAACCTATTTAAAGGTCACATGCGGCCTTACCTGTGGTGGCGCAGTGAATAAAGTATCGGCCTGGAATGATGAGATCATTTGTTTGAAACCTCAGGCTTGTCCAGTCAGGGCACATATGAGAAGCAATCAGTGAAGAACTACAGTGAAGCTACTATGATCTCTGTAAATCAATTAAATATCTTTAAATGGGCTGGTGGTGGAACTTACAAATATTGAACATAGATTTTACTATGTCTGTATTCTTAAAATTTTACACATTTAGCTAGGCTGCAATGTTTTTTTATTGGTCAGTTGTTAAATATATTCAACTGTTGTGAAAGTTAACAAGATACAATTTTTTTCTATTCTGTTGGTGTATTAATTTTAACAAATTTATTGAATAATGGTGTTTTAAGCATAGCGTTAGTACCAGTTTGTCTTCATATGTTTGAATAAACATCAATATATATGTAATATTTGAGTTTTTATATAGTGTCAATTTTTTTAATTTTGGTGGGTTCCCTTAAGTTGGTGTGAAAAACTTAAAGGTTTCTTTTTATTATTAATTTAAGAATAATGATGGGCTTAATTGGAAAGAACTTCTGAAAATTAAGAGTGCTCACAAGCTATTATATGCCCTGGAAATTATTGAAGCACTGGGAAAACCTAACAGAAGAATAAGAAGAGAGTCAACGGTAATTGCATTTTCATTATTATCATTACGGTAACAAAGGTAACACAATTCTGGAACAAAATTCCAGAATTGTGTTACCTTTTAATGCCAGAATAATTTTTTCTCTTACTATTATTTTTGCCTTTCCCATAGGGAAGTTACAGTGATCTTTATCCAGATTCTGATGATTCAAGTGAGGATCAAGTGGAAAATAGTAAAAATTCCTGGAGTTGCAAGGTTTGATCATGTGTTTTGCAGTATATTGATAAAAATAATTTATTTCTAATTTCCCAAAATTAGGTGTCATAATTATTAATTGGTTTTAAATTAATTTACTCTTAAAGGTTAGCTTAAAAATTAGGTATTATTAGGTATTATTCTCAATCACTGATTATATCAACATTAGTGCCTTGGTTGCTTCTATTTTTAGCACTTAAATGTTTTCTTCATTGGAATACTGTGTTAGGACATTCCAGTATCTGGGATTAAATGGTCAGTGGAATATAAAGAGACAGTGTAGATTTTTGCAGGAATCTTCTTTAAAAATTCTTGAAAGTAGGCTATATGTTATTACTTTGTATATAAGTTATTTTGGTTAAGTGAAAGAAATTTCTTAAATGAAAGATACAATATTTTACTTACAGACATATACACATACCCAGTTACTGAATCAAAAAACAGGTCTTTTTTACATTATGTAGCTGATTTTCTCTTACCATTATGTTCTTAATTACTTACAGTTTGTTGCTGCTGGAGGGCTTCAACAGTTATTAGAAATTTTTAATTCTGGAATTCTGGAGCCTAAAGATCAGGAATCCTGGACTGTGGTAAGTAAAAAATTCACTGTTTTAGCCAATTAACAATAGTTTTTTGGGTTTTTTTGTTGTTGAGAGATGGATAGAGAGACAGACTCCTACATGTGCCCCAACTGGGATCCACCTGGCAAGCCTCAACTTGGGCCAATGCTTGAATTAACCAAGCTATTCTCAGTGCCTGAGGCCAATGTTTAGACCAGCCGAGCCACTGGCTGGGCGAGGGGAAGAGAGAGTGAAGGAGCCTGGGAGGGGAAGAGAAGCAGATGGTTGCTTCTCATATGTACCCTGACCAGAACTTCCACGATGGGCCAACAACACTCTATCTACTGAGCCAACCAGCCAGGGCAATAGTTATTCTATTTTAATTAAGCATTTTCATTTCCTATTAGCAAGTATAAATTTTGCTACATTACTGTAGCAAAGGAGACTATGTAGGATTGTAGAAATAGTTTATTATTTGAGAAGTAATTTAAAATATAGGGTCTGATAAAGTATGCAATGAGTTCTTCATGTCAACTCTGTTAAAAATTTTTCATTGCTAAAATTAATGACACTGAACTATATATCTAGTCATAAACATGTTTTCATTAGGTTGAAAAATTATGTATTGTTTATATAGTCAAACTTTGGATGATTTTTTAAAAACTCAGTGTTATTATGTATTTAAAATTTTTATTTATTGATTTGAGAGAGAGAATGCACACAGGAAAGAAAGAAACATTGTTTTGTTCTAGTAACATATGCATTAATTGGTTGATTCTTGTATGTGCCCTGATCTGGAATCAAACCCACAGCTTTTCATTTTGAGATGATGCACTAACCAGCTGAGCTACTTGGCTGGGGCTGAATTTGAAAACATTTTTTCATTTTGTTTTTACCCTTTTTTTCTTTATAGCAGTACTAAAAATGTCTTGTTGGACCATTTTTTGACTATTCTGCAGTGAAATGGGTATAGAAGTAGAAAGTAAGCCTTTGCAATTTTTATAGCAGTATGACGTTGCTGCTGTATTTTTTTTTTAAGTTTTTTTTTTATTATTATTATTTAGTTTTTCTTTACAGGGACAAAGAGAGAGAGAGGGATAGATAGGGACAGACAGGAACGGAGAGAGATGAGAAGCATCAATCATCAGTTTTTCATTGCGACACTAGTTGTTCATTGATTGCTTTCTCATATGTGCCTTGACCGCAGACCTTCAGCAGACCGAGTAACCAACCCCTTGCTTGAGCCAGCGACCTTGGGTCCAAGCTGGTGAGCATTTTTTATTTTGCTCAAGCCAGATGAGCCCGCGCTCCAGCTGGCGACCTCGGGGTCTCGAACCTGGGTCCTCGGCATCCCAGTCCAACGCTCTATCCACTGCGCCACCGCCTGGTCAGGTGCTGCTGTATTTTTTTTACAGCATTTTACAAGATTGTTGGTCCTGAACAAAATGAAAAATTTAAGAATAGTGCTTTACTACAATTAACTTGAAGAAGCACTGTTCTATATTAGGAAAATCCAATCACTTGTGGAATATTAAAAAATTCATAATGCTGTATTGCACAGTCTGGTTTTAAACCCAATGGAAATGATGCTCCGTCTCCTGACCAACAAAACAGAGTAACATTATCAGACATTCCTTTTCAACATTAATTTCTTAGTACTTGTTTTTTAGAATTACCTTGGAACCTAGGAGTCTGATGTTCTTGACTTGATATCAGTTGCTATTACCTCTAAAAGGTTAATGAGAAAAATACATTTAGAATACATTGTTTTCTTACCACTGGTTTTAATACTTTGCAAAATGCAAAAGTTGACAAGGAATCACATTAAATAATTTTTATGTTTCCTTTGAAATTTTGGATACTTTTATGACATACTCCTTATAAGAAAAATTTATTGCCATATCTCACACATAGCCAGCCTAGCAATGTCTGAAATGCCAACCATGTCTGAGACACAGATTACTTTGAGTCAGCTGATATAGCCTCTATTTATGCATCTCTGTTAATACATTACAAATATAATTAGAATCATTCTTATTTCTTAACCAGTTTTACTTTTTTCTTTAAAACATTTTCTTTTCTCATTGATTTAAGGGGTTAGGGGAAAGGAAAGAGAAAGAGAAGTATGAATTTGTTGTTCTACTTAGTTGTTCCATTTAGTTGTGTACTCATTGGTTGCTTTTCTTGTATGTGCCCTGATTAGGGATGCAACCTGTGACCTCAGCACTCTGGGACGATGCTCTATCCATTGAGTGGCCAGGGCCACTTTTTTCTTTTAAAATGAACCTAGTTGAGGTATACTTTTAAATATATCTTTAATATATTCACAGAGTTGTACAACCATTACCACTAATTCTAGAGCAATTTCATCCTTCCAAAAGAAACCCCATACTTGTTAGCAATCAATCCTCATTTTCCCCCAAATGTTTGTGTCCTGGGCAATCGCTAATATGATCTACTTTATATCTATGGGTTTGCCTGTTGTAGACGTGTTATATAATTGAAACCATTGGATATATATTTGGTTCTTTGTGACTGATTTTTTACATTTAAAATTACATTTTCAGGGTTCATCCTTGGAAGTAGTATGTTATCCAAGGGTCATGATTGATGACTGTGTTTTCTTTAAGAATTTTATAATTTTAGCTCTTAAATTTGATCTGTTTTAAGTTTTATGTCTTATGAAGTTGACGTATACTTTCCACACAGTAAATAATGCACTTATTTACAAATTATTGTTCCGGTTTTGAAAAATGTGTATGCTTGTGTTATCCTCAAACACATTTGAGAGAGAATATTTTTGTTACCTCAGAGGTTTTATCCTGCCCTTTTATAATCAGTTCTTCCCCTTCTCCCAGCCAATCACTGCTCTGCTTTCTGTTGCTATAGATTAGATTTGTATTTTATAGAATTTCATGTAAATAGAGTAATAATGGTATATTCTCTTTTGTATCTGGTTTATTTCACTCAGCATGTATTTTGAGTTTGATAAGCGTTGCATGTATTGGTAGTTTGATTTTTTGTTTTTTTTGTTTGTTTTTAAGTGAGAGGAGGGGAGATAGTGAGACAGACTCCAACATGTGCCCCCACCGTGATCCACCAGCAACTTTGGTCTGGGGCCTATGCTCAAATCAACTGAGCTATTTTTAGTGCCTGAGGCTGACATGCTGAGATCAATCAAGCTATCCTCAGTGTGCCCAGGGCTGATGCTAGAACCAGTTGAGCCACTGGCTGCAGGAGGGGAAGAAGGAGAGAAGGGGGAGAGGGAGAGGTAGAGAAGCGGATGGTTGCTTCTCTTGTGTGCCCTGACCAGGAATCAAACCCTGGGATGTCTGTATGCTGGGCCAATGCTTTACCACTGAGCCAACCCACTAGGGCCAGTATTTTGTGTTTTATTGCTGAGTAAGATGCTCATTGTATTATTTTTATTGCTGAGTAGATGCTACTACTTATTTTTGCATTCATCTATTGATGGACATTCGAGTTAACAATTTTGGGCTAATTTGAATAAAACTGATATATACAGTCATATACAAGTCTTTTTTGGGTATATGTGTTTTTGTTTTTCTTGAGTAAATACAAAGTAAAGAAATTGCAAGTAATATGGTAAGTATAAGATTAACTTTATAAGAAGCTGCCAAACTGTTTCCAGAGGAGTTGTACCGTGCTCCATATGAGATTTCCATTTGTTTCACATTCTCATTGTTACTTGGTATGGTTATTCTTTGTAATTTCAGCCATTCTATTGTGTATGTAGTATTATCTTGAAGTTTTATTTTGCCCTTTTCTAGTGAATAATGATGGTGAGCATCTTTTCATGCGCTTATTTACTGTATTGATTTTTTTTACTAACACACATGAAATTTATCATCTTGACTTTTTAAGTGTATATAGTGCAGTAGTATTAAATATATTCATATTGTTGTGCAACTATCACTAGTATCCATCCTTGAACTGCTTTCACCTTATAAAACTGAGATACTGTATCTATTAAATAGTAACTCCCCATTCCTCCTTCCCTCCAGCCATTTGCAATTCTGTCTCTATGATTTTAACTAGTCTAAGTACTTCATATAAGTGGAATTATACAGTATTTGTCTCTTTGTGTGTGGCATATTTCACTTAATAAAATGTCCTGAAGCATCATTTCTGTGGCACCTTGCGGAATTTCCTTCCATTTTAAGCCAAAGAGTATTCCTTTGTATCTGTGTACCACATTTTGCTTGTCCATTTATCTGTTGATGGACACTTGGGTTTCTTCTGTGTTTCAGCTGTTGTGAATAAAGGCACTAGGATAATGGGTGTACAGATATGTTTTAGATGATGCTTTAAATTTTGGGGGTTATATACCTTAAAGTGGAATTCCTGGGTTATATGGTAATACTATTTTCAATTTTTTGAGGAACTGCTTTTCTGTTTTTTTATAGTGACTGTACCATTTTACATTCCCAATATACATAAGGGTTTCAGTTTCTCCATATCTTAACCAACACTTTCATTTTCTGTTTTTTTAATAGAAGCTATCCTAATGGTTGTGAGATGGTATCTCATTGTAGTTTTTGTTTGCTTGTTTATTTAGAGAGAGGAAGAGAGAGAAGCTGACAGGAAGAGAGAGAAATCAGAAACATCAACTTATAACTGTGTCACTTCAGTTGTTCATTAATTGCTTCTCATATGTTCCTTGATGGCTCCAGCCAAGCCAGTGGCGCCCCCCCCCCCCCCTTGCTCAGGCCAGACCTTGGGCTTCAAGCCAGTAACCATGGGATCATAATGATCCCATGCTCAAGCCAGTGACCCTTTGCTCAAGCTAGTAACCCTGCGTTCAAGCTGGATGATGATCTCAGGGTTTCAAACTTAGTTGGGACTTCAGTGTCCCAGGTCAGTGCTCTCTCCGCTGTGCAATCACTAGTCAGGCTCATTGTAGTTGTAATTTGTGATTCCTTAATGACTAGTGAAGTTAATTATCTCTTAATGTGCTTATTGGCCATTTATATGTCATCATTGAAAAATATCTATTCAAGTCCTTTTCCTATTTTTGAAGGTGGCTGTTTGGTTTTTTTGTTGTTGTTGAGTTTTAGAAGTTCTTTATATATTATGGATAGTAATCCTTTATCAAATATATAATTTTCAAATATTTTCTCCCATTTTGTGCATTGCCTTTTTACTCTAAATAATCTTCTGATGTACAAAATTTTTAAATTTTCATGAACTCTAGTTTGTCTGTTTTTTCTTTTGTTATCTGTGCCTTTGATATTCTGAAAATATTGCCAAATTCAATGTCATAAAGCTTTTATCCTATATTTTCTTCCAGAGTTTTACCTGTTTAGATGTTATATTTAGGACCTTGATTCACTTTGAGTTAATTTTTGTGTATGTGTTAAGTAAGGGTCCCACTTCAATCTTTTTTCATGTTGACATTCAGGTTTCTCAGCATTTCCAGAAAAAGCTTTCCTCATTGAATGGTCTTGGCACCTTTGTCAGAAATCATTGACCATATATGTGAGGGATTATTTCTTTGCTCTCTATTCCATTTTATGAGTCTTTATACCAATAATGTGTTGTGTCGATTACTATAGCTTTGTATCAAGATTTGCTATTGGGAAGTGTAAGTCCTCCAGGTTTTTTCTTTTGTTCCTTTTGGCTATTTGGGATCCTTTAAGTTCTATTTGAATTTTAGGATTTTTTTTTTTTTTTGGTTTCTGCAAAAAACATCAATAGTATAGCCTGATCTGTAGTGGCACAATGAATCAAATGTTGACCTAGAATGCTGGGGTTGCCGGTTTGAAACCCCAGGCTTGCTCTGTCATGGCACATATGAGAAGCAAGTACTATGAATTCATGTTTCTCATTCCTCCCCCACCCCTTTCTCTTTCTCTTCTCTTCTCTTCAAAATCAATCAATAAAATCTTAAGGGGGGAAAAATCAGTACTATTGTTATGAATTGCAATGAATCTGTGGATTACTTTCGGTACTCTTGATTTTTTAATCATATTAATTTTTCCAATGTATGAACACGGAATGTATTTCCATATATTTATACTTTAATTTTTTTTATTTTTATTTTTTTTTTAGTGTGCAAGAGAGAGAGAGAGAGACAGACAGACAGGAAGAGAGAGCAATGAGAATCAATGAGAGCAATCAACTCATAGTTGAAGCATCTTTGTTGTTCATTGCTTTCTTTCTCATATGTGCCTTGACCTGGGAGGCTGCACCTGAGCCAGTGACCCTTTGCTCAAGCCAGCAGCCGTGGGGTCATGTTTATAATTCCACGCTCAAATCTGGCGACCCTGCACTCAAACTGGTGAGCCCTTGCTCAAGCCAGATGAGCCACACTCAAGGCAGCAACCTTGGGGTTTCAGACCTGGGTCTTCAGCATCCCAGGCTGGCACTCCATCCCCTGTGCCATTGCCTTTCATTTCTTTCAGCAATATTTTGTAGTTTTCATTAAAGTCTTTTTCCTCTTTGGTTAATTTCTAAGTATTTGATTCTTTTTTGATACTATTTTAAGTGGAATTGTTTTTATAATTTTTTTATATGTTGTTTATGTATAGAAATACAACTGAATTTTGTGTTGACTTTGTGCCAGCAACTTTGCTTATTCATTTATTAATTTTAAGAGCCTATTTGTGGAGTCTTTAGTGTTTTTTACATAGAAAGTCACATCATTTATAAACAGATTATTTTACTTCCTTTTTTTCCACTTTGGATGTTTTTTATTTCTATTTCTTGCTTAATTGGTTGGGCCAAAACTTTCAATTGGATTGTTAGAAGTGGAGAAAGCAGCCTTATTACTGATCGTAGAGGAAAAGTTTTCAGTCTTTTAACATTGAGTATGATTTACATAATGAGTTTTTCATATATGGCTTTTTTATGTTGAGGTAGTTTGCTTGTATTCCCTATTTTGTTGAGTGTTTTAGAACTAAAAGTTGTTGAATTTTGTCAGTTGTTTTTTCTGCATCAATTAAGATGCTCATGTGGTCTTTTTATTTTGTTGATGTGGTGTATTACATTGATTGGTTTTTGTATTTTGAGTCATTCCAAGAATAAATCCTACTTGATCATGGTGTATAATCCTTTTCATATGTTGCTGAATTCTGTTTGCTAATGTTTTGTTGATTTTTGCATTAATGTTTATAAGGGATTTTGGTCTGGAGTTTTCTCTTTTTGCAGTGTCTCTATGTGCCTTTAATATCAGGGTTATGCTGGACTCTGAATAAGTTAGGAAGCGTTTTCTATTTTTGGAGAAGTTTTGGATTGGTATTAGTTGTTTAATTGTTGGGTAGAATTTACTAGTGAAGCAGTCAGGTCTAGGACTTTTCTTTATTGGGAGATTTTTTTATTGCTGATTCAATCTCCTTACTAGTTATGGATCTGTTCAGTTTTTTATGAATGAGTGTTGGTAGGTTTTGTTTTTCTAGAAATTTGTCCATTTTTTCTAATTTATCCAATTTTTTTTTGAGATTCAGTTCTTCATAGTGCTCTCTTATAATCCTTTTTATTTCTGTAGAATTGATAAAAAATATTCCTACTTTTGTTTCTGAGGTTAGTAACTTTTCTCTTAGTACTTCCAGCAAAAAGTTTGTCAGTTTTGTTCTGTTTGAAGAATCAACTTTTGTTTTTATTGATTTTCTCTATGTTTTTTTCTGTTCTCCTGATTATTTCTGATCTGATCTTTATTTTTTCTGCTAGCTTTAAGTTTAGTTTATTTTTTTTCTAATACCTTAAGTTTTAGATTGTTGATTTGAGATTTCTTGCTTTTTTAGCACAAACATTTATAACTATGAATTTTCCTATTAACACTGCTTTCACTGTATCCCATAAGTTCTGCATTAACTATGCATTTTATCTTCCTTTGTAAAGTTTCTGTTCATATCTTGGACTCTTATTTATATATATATATTTTTTTGTATTTTTCTGAAGCTGGAAACGGGGAGAGACAGTCAGACAGACTCCCGCATGCGCCCCACCGGGATCCACCCGGCATGCCTACCAGGGGCTAGGCTCTGCCCCTCCGGGGCGTAGCTCTGCTGCGACCAGAGCCACTCTAGCACCTGGGACAGAGGCCAAGGAGCCATCCCCAGCGCCCGGGCCATCTCTGCTCCAATGGAGCCTCGGCTGCAGGAGGGGAAGAGAGAGACAGAGAGGAAGGAGGGGGGGGGTGGAGAAGCAGATGGGCGCTTCTCCTATGTGCCCTGGCCGGGAATCGAACCCGGGTCTCCCACACGCCAGGCCGACGCTCTACCGCTGAGCCAACTGGCCAGGGCCTTATTTATATTTTTTGCCCAGTGTATGTGTAATAGTTCCCCCTTATCCACAGGGATATGTTCCAAGATGCCAGAAGATGCTTGAAGCCATGGATAGTGCCAAACCCTATATATACTATGTTTTTTCTTATACATACATACTTACAACTTCTCTTTGGCATTTCTGAATTGGTAGCATTTCTTGCTCAGTGGGGGCTACTGTTAAGCAAAATAAGGGTTTTTGGAACACAAGCGCTGTAATACTGAGATAGTTACTTAGTGATTAATGTTGGGTAGTGTATACAGTATGAACACACTGGACAAAGGGATGATTCACGGACTAAGCCGGACTAAGCAGGATGGAAGGAGATTTTATCACACTATCAGAATGGCACACAATCTGAAACTTATTGTTTATCCTGGACTTTTATATTTAATGTTTTCAGACTTTTGTTGACTGTGGGTAATTGAAACCACTGAAAATGAAATCGTGGAAAAGTGGGAAAATGTTCACTCAGTCTGTGGCTTGCATATATTAACATTGATTGTCTTTTAAGGAGTTTTTAATTTTAAATTTGTATCCTCTATATGAAATCCCTGTTTCAAAATCACAAAGGTTTTCTCTTTTGTCTTTTTCTTTTGTTCCTGTAAGTTTTATAGTTACCTTTCACATTTAGGTTTGTGATAAATTTTGAATTAACTTTTGTATTTATATGTGGAGTGGGGTTGAGGTTGTGTTTCATGTTTTTTATGTGGCTACCCAATTTTTCTAACACTATTAGTTGAAAAGACTATTTTTTCCTTGCTAAAATTTCAGGGTACATTTCTTGAAAACCAGCTACATAGGATTGCTGTGTTCTTGGTATATTGGTATAGATATACCACTTGGCAGTGGGGTTAGGTAAATAGGAAGAAAAAGACTATTGAAGAGAAAGCTCTGGAACTCATCTTATACAAAAGTAATATTAATTTATTTAAAGGAAGTGTTTTGTTTTAAACTTTTTAAGGTAGAGCTTTAAGTCAACAGGAATATCGTACTATAAAATTAATATTTTACCAAAGAAATACTTCTTTTATACATATATAAATGCAATATTTTCAGTTGAATTATTTTCTAGAATTATTGAGAGTTGGTTTGGCCTCAAAATATTTGAGTATATGCATCTTATGTGGAGAAACATCTTGCAATATTTTGTGTCTCAATTCATCTTATTTGTGGGTAAATATCTTTGTTAGCATTTTAATAACTTTTTAGATTTTAGTACATTTTGTGCAGTGTATTTTTTTAAACCCTGTATCTCTTTCTTATATACATTTGTATGACACATTCATGATAGAAATGCAAGTGTCATTTCTATTTCATTCAATATTCTTAGTGTTAGATATAGATTCTTCAATTTTCTAAAATTGGTTTGTTACTAACCATAATAAATAAACAGCAAAATTCTATAGCACGTGGATTAAGTAACTAGCTATAATTATTTTTATTTTCTAGCTTTAATTTCAAGTGGTATAGTAGCCATAATAAATTAATTAAAATAGGGAAATGACATTTTCTTCTCATCCACAGTGGCAGCTAGATTGTCTTGCTTGCTTGCTGAAGTTAATATGCCAGTTTGCAGTAGATCCATCTGATTTGGATTTAGCTTATCATGATGTCTTTGCCTGGTCTGGTATAGCAGAAAGCCATAGGAAAAGAACCTGGCCTGGCAAGTCAAGAAAGGCTGCTGGTGATCATGCCAAGGGTCTTCATATACCACGATTAACAGAGGTAAAGTACAGAAAGTTACCATTAAATTGTAGTAATGAATTCTATTTATGTTTTAAGAGAGCTTGTGTATTTTTGTTTTGACAAAATGGTGAATTATGCTAATGCATAAGAAATGCTATTCTACAATATCACAGTATAACTTACTAACTCGAGTGATGCCTTCATTTCGAAGCAGAAAAACTTAAACAATAGTGCTTCTCAGTTATCCAAAATACAGAAATGAATTACATGCCATTTTAGTGTTATCTAGCTGTAGGATTGGCTTTATTACTCAGACTTCGTATATACTGATTATATTAGGGTCCATTCAGGAAAACAAACACATTAGATATTTCAACGGAGAAAATTTAAAATAGAGAATTAGTTTTACATGTATGTGTTGGAAGGCTGAAAATACAAAAAGGACATGGTAGGGTAACTAAACCTCTCCTAGGGTTTGCAGATCTTATGAAAGAATAGATTGGGGTTTTCAGAAATAAGAAGCTTTTAGGAGGAATACTGTTGAACTAGTGTTTAGTTCTCTGAAGAAAGGGTTCTTTTACTGCTTCTGAAACCAACTGCCTTTTTTGGTAAAATACTTCTATAGTATTACTAATAACAACAACAAAAAAGTAATTTCTAATGTCTCAGGATTGAAGAACCTAATAGGAAACCAGTTGCAAAGGAGACAGTTTATTTATTGTAACCAGTCTTAATTACAGAGCAAGTAAATAAAGTGGTAGATTTAGAGCTGAAGAAATGGCACAATAACCTGAAATAAAATTAAAATTATTTTGACTGGGTTCTGTTTTTCATGTGACCATATATTTGCCCATCCAGTGTCTCCATCAATGAACTCGGGGGGGTGGGGAGAGATGAAGATGAGTTTTTTAATGAAATCTCTTCAGTGGTGGGATTCAAATAATTTAACAACCGGTTCTCTGCCCTAATGACCGTTTTAGGTATAAAAATATATATATACTAAAAGATAGTTTATTATTTCATGCACTTACCATATTTCTCCATTTATAAGATACACTTTTTTTGAAAAATTTGGAGTCTAAAAACTGGGTGCATATTACACAGTGGTTGTAGCTTTTTTTTACTTGCATTTCCTGCTTTTTTGTGCTTGTTTTTACACTCATTGTTGAAGAGTGATTCATCATCAGACACAGATAAGTACAAGCGAATGGATGGGAGTTTTGACAGTGATGAGGAGTTTTATGAATTTTATGATGACTAAAACTTGAGTTTAATAACTTTATGTAATACATATTTTTTTCAAATTTGGGCCTCAAAATTAAGGTGCGTTTTTTTTTTTCTTTCTATTTTTTGTATTTTTCTGAAGCTGGAAACGGGGAGAGACAGTCAGACAGACTTCCGCATGCGCCTGACCGGGATCCACCCGGCACGCCCACCAGGGGCGAGGCTCTGCCCACCAGGGGGCGATGCTATGCCCCTCCGGGGCATCGCTCTGTTGCGACCAGAGCCACTCTAGCGCCTGGGGCAGAGGCCAAGGAGCCATCTCCAGCGTCCAGGCCATCTTTGCTCCAATGGAGCCTTGGCTGCGGGAGGGGAAGAGAGAGACAGAGAGGAAGGAGGGGAGGGGGGTGGAGAAGCAAATGGGCGCTTCTCCTATGTGCCCTGGCCAGGAATCGAACCCGACTCCCCCACATGCCAGGCTGACGCTCTACCACTGAGCCAACCAGCCAGGGCCTTTAAGGTGCGTTTTATACATGGGGAAATACAGTAATAAATAAGAACAATAAAAGAGGTATACAAAACTAGATTATTATAAGGAAGTTTTAAAATATTAATGAAAAATATTAAATAAATACCTGACAAAAAACAATAAAACTGTTATTTAAGATACTTCTGTATTGTTTCTTGATGGAAGTCCTTACTTGCAATTTTTTCACCAATTGACAGAACGAACATTACTACAGACACTTAGTAAAAGGCGAAACACTTATTTGATCTGAACAGAAACCAGAGTATACTACAGGCACTTAGAATACACTGTTGCCACCTTGGCTGGTTGGCTCAGTGGTAGAGAGTTGGCCCAGCATGTGGCTGTCCCGGGTTCCATTCTTAGTCATGGCACACAGCAGAATTGCCCATCTGCTTCTCTACCCCTCCCCCCTGCCCTTCTCTTTCTTTACCTCTCACAGCCATGGCTCAATTGGTTCAAGCACATTGGTCCTGGGCACTGAGGGTGACTCTTGAGCCTCTGCCTCAGGCATTAAAAAATAGGTTGGTTGCAAGCATGACCCCAGATGGGCAGAGCATCGCCCCCTAGTGGGCTTGCCAGAGAGAATCCCAGTTAGGACACTAATTAGGGCACATGTGGGAATTTGCCTCCCCTCCTCTTACTGAATTAAAAATATAAAAAAGAATACGCTGTTGCACAGATGAACGTTAGAAAAGAGTAAGGAATGTAAATTTGTGATTTCCACATTGGGCAGCTGCCCAGGCACCACCTTAGAGAGAACCCTGATTACAAGTGCCGTTTTAACAACTGGCTCACCAAACTCAACAAAAAATTAAGTATCAATTTGACTGAACTGGTGCGAACCAGCTGAATCTCACCACTGAATCTTTTCCTCATTTTGTAATCTTTTGAGAATGGCACCTCACCTCATCTGTGACCAAGAAACACCAGAGTAATGAATTGGTTACTGATAGAGAAATATTGTGGTGATGATTGGTTGAAACTACTGATATAAATGGAAACTCAAAGCAATTTTTTCTTTTGGAATGGTTAGGGCTAAATGGGAAAAATGGTCAATGTTAGTATTCCAGGGTTCAATGGGAAAAATGGTCTATGATAGCTAGCATTTTAGGTTATAATGTAAAAAGCTCAAATTAAATGTGCTCCTTTCCATCACCTCACTAAAGAATTTCAAAGCTTTTGACTCTTATTAGTGATTTCCTCTTCAGATAGTAATAATAAAAATATATGTAAGTGTTAAGTGTATATATAAATATAGATATACATGGAGTTTTAAAAAGATGACCATTACTAGCATTTTTTTTAGTTTTTTTTCCTGTGTATATGTCAGTGTTAAGTTTTTGTAGTTTACAAAAGGTACATACTATATGTATTTTACCACTCATTTATTTATCATAATAATTAGAGATTAGTATGTAAAAATCTGAGCTGTTTAGGAACAAAAATTCTTGTTACACTAATTTCTGGAGACATAGTTATCCAATTTTGGTGTTCTATAGATAGTAATTTAATAATTTACAGTCATTCATTATTTTGTTTTCCTTAATAGCCTTTAAGTAGGTTCAAATTCCAAATTTTCACATTACAGAGTAAACATAGTTTTTCTTGAAGCTTTCCTGATGTTGCCAGGGACAGGATTAGTTGCTTCTCCCTTGTTTTGCACATTTGGCACATTGTATATACTTGTGTTACAGTGCTCTCTAGATGTTATCTGATGTACTTGTCTAGCATCTCCAGGATGAGAACAGTGCCTTATAAAGTAAGTGCCCAGACTAGGTTCTGACCTACAGAAGGGATTTCAGTACTTTAAAAAAAATTAAATTAGCTAATTTTTTTATATGGATGAAGATCTATAATTTAGAAATTAGGTATTTATTAGAATCAGGCAGCTTGAAAATTAGCAAACTCAACATTGAACCTCAGGATTTTTAATCTAAAATTTATGCTTTATATCCCTGGTATACGATACTGCTTTTCTATATTTATATAAGGATGGTTGAAGAATCTGCCATTGTTTGACATGTTTTTTGTTGTTTTAAAAGTAGAAAATGTTTAATTCTTCACCTGTATTCCCCAAATCCATTAATGTGTGATACACAATATTTTTCTCCCTCAATTGGGTGACACGGAAATAGTTTTGCTTTTGTATTTCTGAATTTTGAATATTTTCTTATTAACGTTGCTGTTCCTAAGTTTGGTTACAAAATTCTGATTTTCTGATATTTTATATTTTTACAGTATTTTCAAATGGCCACTCTTAGGTTATTCCTTATTTTGTCATAGATAAAAAATGAAAGTAATTTGGAATCTTGGATTAAAAATGCAGTTTTGTGTTCTAGT
Source organism: Saccopteryx bilineata (assembly GCF_036850765.1). Taxonomy (NCBI): domain Eukaryota; kingdom Metazoa; phylum Chordata; class Mammalia; order Chiroptera; family Emballonuridae; genus Saccopteryx; species Saccopteryx bilineata. Next base: position 117,550,376 of record NC_089492.1, on the reverse strand, counting down.
GTATTTAAAGATTTTTTAAAAATGTTTTTTGTTTTAAAGGTATTTCTTGTTCTTGTGCAAGGAACCAGTTTGATTCAGCGACTTATGTCTGTTGCTTATACGTATGATAATCTGGCTCCTAGGTATGATGTTTTTTTAACATAATTTATATATATATTGGTGTTTTAAAACTTCATATTGAAAAATTTTAGTACTACACAGAAAAATTGTAGGTTGTTTTACTGAACTCCCTTGCTGCTTATCTAGATTTGCATATTATTAACATTGGCAATTTTATCACATGATCATGAGCATGTATTTTCTCTGTGTGTCTGTACAAACATATATTGTCCTCTTTGAGAGCAAGTCAAACAGTATGACCATTTACCGATAAATACTTTGATATGTATCTCCTAAAGCAAAGGACATTTTCTTAAACACTAGAGTAAAATATTTAAGTTTAGAAAATATTATCTAAGATATAATTGATCTTATTAATATTCTTATAACAGTTTTTTTTTTCTGGTCTAGCATCATGTGCTACTACTGGATTTAGTTGTCATACTTACTTCATTTCCTTTAATCAGAGATACTTTTTTAGCCTTTCTTTAATGATATTGACATTGCTAAATAGTACAGGCCAGTTCTTTCATAATGCACCTTTCCATTTAGGATTCCCTTGTTGTTCCTCATAATTAGATTCAGATTATACATTTTAGTCAGAAAACTACGTAAGTTATGTGTCTTTCCTAATATATCCTGGTGATGTCAGTTTGTCCCATTATTAGTGATACTAATTTTAATCCATTCATCTGGTTTCTCTTCAGTAAGGTTTCTGATTCTTCCTTTCTAATTAAAAGTAACTTGTGGGAAGATATTTTGCAACTGCTTAAATTTCCTGCTTCTAATAAAATTTCATTCATATATATATATATACATATATACATATATATATATATTAGCATTTAGTGATGATTCTTGCCTGAATTAAAAAATATTAGTATGTGTACAAACTGGTGATTTTCTAACTCATATCATTCCTTTTATGTTTATTAGTTGACATTCTGTTGTGAGGAAGTACTTTTTCTTTCTCCTTGTATTTTTTATCAGTTTGGATTGTTTTTATTCAACATGTTTTGATTCATTACTATTACTATTTACTTTGCTCAAATTATGGCCTTGTCAAGCTCGTTCATTTTTTCTTTTGACATATCTTGTTATTTTGTGTGGACGGGAGGAATCCTTTTTTTTCCCATTACTGCAAGATCTTTCAGGCTTGTAGTTTCCCTGCCTTAGTCCTAGAATCAGCCATTTTCTTTAAGTTAGTTCCTATTGGTATGGAACCTGAAAAATGTGGGTGCTTGGTGTACTCATGGTACCAGTGTTTCCTTGCTTCTAGGCCCTCAGTGGACAGAGATGGACATGTGTAAGAATTTAGTACATGATTCCATATATTTGAGCTATGTTGGCCAATTTTTTAAATAATGTATAAAATTTTAATAATATAGAAATTCAGATGTTTGAATTGCTAACTAATACATGGGGATCTGACTATATATATGCCTTAAGTAATCACATATAAAGTGTTTTAAGGAATCTGAAGTTTAGATTGAAGTGTTATAACCTTTCTCTTTGTAATCCACATCTCTTTAATAACTAAATCATGATCACTTTTTGAGGGTTTACTTATTTCAGTAAATATTGGCTTCACTCAGATTTTATTATAGCTGAACTTTCATTTGATGATTGTTATAAGATTTTACCAATGAATTTTAAAATAAAAATTACATAAAAGGTAAAGATCATAGGAAAAAATAAAAGTAGCTTCCTTAAAATCTAATCATTATTGGGGGAAAGTTGTATATACTTTAAAGCAGTGGTCTCCAACCTTTTTTGGCCACGGACCGGTTTAATGTCAGAAAATATTTTCAAAGACTGGCCTTTAGGGTGGGACGGATAAATGTATCACGTGACCTAGACAAGCGTCAAGAGTGAGTCTTAGACGGATGTAACAGAGGGAATCTGGTCATTTTTTTAAAAATAAAATATCATTCAGACTTAAATATAAATAAAACGAAAATAATGTAAGTTATTTATTCTTTCTCTGCGGACCGGTACCAGTCCGCGGCCTGGGGGTTGGGAACCACTGCTTTAAAGGATATGTAGTTATAAACTGAGTTATTTTTAATTCATTGCTGCATTTAATTTGTGGTGGTGATGTGTTTTTACTTTACAGAGTTTTGAAAGCTCAGTCTGATCACAGGTCTAGACATGAAGGTAAGGGTTCAAGAACGTTAATTTTTAATAGGTAAAGATTTGGATAACTAAATAAATTTCTATATAATATCTTTAATGAACATTGTTTTCTTTATAGTACAGTACAAGCTATTATAGTTGTATTTTTTCTAATTTTTCTTTAGTTTCACATTATTCAATGTGGCTCTTGGTGAGCTGGGCTCATTGCTGTTCTTTAGTGAAATCTAGCCTTGCTGATAGTGATCATTTACAAGATTGGCTAAAGAAGTTGACTCTCCTTATTCCTGAGGTAAGATAAAGATTGAAGATTAGTAGTTACTTCGTATTTTTTCTTTTTCTTTCTTTTTTTTCTTTTTTGTAACAGAGACAGAGACAGATAGGGACAGACAAGACAGAAAAGGAGATGAGAAGCATCAATTCTTCATTGTGGCACCTTAGTTTTTCATTGATTGCTTTCTCATATGTGCCTTGACTAGGGTCTACAGCAGACCGAGTGACCCCTTGCTCAAGCCAGTGACCTTGGGCTCAAGCTGGTGAGCCTTGGTCAAACCAGATGAGCCCACGCTCAAGCTGGCAATCTCAAGGTGTTAAACCTGGTTCCTCCTCATCCCAGTCAGATGCTCAATCCACTGTGCCACCACCTAGTCAGGCCATATTTTTTCATATTGATAATAAAAAGAGCTAATAGAAACAAATGGACTTGATTCCATAAATATATCACATTTAAGACCAAAAGTGGTTTTGAACTATATAGTACACTTAAGTGTGAATGTTAAATACTCTATAGCATTCCTATTTGTCTTTTTCTGAAATACTTATTTACAGAGTGGTTATTTTGCTTTTTGTTTTGTTTTAGTTGCTTTTTTCTGGGGCAAGGAGAATTGATCATTTATTTTAGTAATTTATGTTTCTGAGAAGTTCTTTTGGTTTGTTTTTTTCTTTTTATTTAAAGTGTATCCTTAGAAACTAAGTCAGATATAATTTCTTTTGATTCCAATATCAACACTGAGGAGGACAATATAATTTTCACTAACTGTATCTTAATATACCATATTTCTAAGTGAAATAACCGAAACATACTTTCATTTATCTCTTAGCCACAAAAATCACATCCTTTTTAGACAGCACTAAAACTTTAGCTTTGAATTGATGTATACCGGTTATTGTTCTGGCTCTGCCCCAGAGAACCATTGTGACATTTGTGCAAGTTCCTTCGAATATGAAAATGTTCTCATTTAAGCACTTTCTAAAATGCTATTAGTTATGAAAATATTTTATTATCTCAATCTCATAAATTAATTAATACCTTCCTTCAGTCCCTTTTCTTGTCTGTTATTGTGTTCATTAAGTTTTATGGCCATTTTGGGATTTCTAAAATATGATTTTATGTATTACTGTATACTTTGGGGTACTTCAGTTGATCATATATTATTTACATGCATGAGTATGTTGTCAGAATATTGCATTTTAAAATATATTGCTAAAGAAGCCACCTAATGTTATTTCTGTTGACATAATATTAACTTTTTTATACTAACTTAGTTTATGTTTGGAACTTGCTTTTTCATGTAGACTGCAGTCCGTCATGAGTCTTGCAATGGTCTTTATAAGTTATCTCTATCAGGGCTGGATGGAGGAGACTCAATCAATCGCTCTTTTCTTCTGTTGGCTGCTTCAACATTGTTGAAATTTCTTCCTGATGCTCAAGCACTCAGACCTCTCAGGGTAAGGGTTTAATGTGTTCAGGAGCATTCTATTTTTGCAGTTTCCTTTGCCCAATTTTATTTTTGTTATCCTCACATTCATTTTGAGCACTTGTTTATTTTATATAGTTTTAACCAAGATAATAATATTTACATCTTGGTTACATATTATCAGGATCTTGGTTACATATTATCAATAGTTAAATATTATCAAGATGATAATAGTTTAAAGTTATAGCATTGAGACATATTATAATCATTTTATACCTAGGAATGGAATCTGTTTGCTTTGGTTTCAGCTCTAGGGGATCTCTCATGGATATTCTGTTTTGAAAATAGCATTGGCTAGGTTCTGGGGCTTTGTGTTAGTGAGTTAAATGATAAAAACATCATAAATGTAGCTTTCTTCTAATTTTTTTTATTCTTTTTTTTTTGTGTATTTTTCTGAAGCTGGAAACGGGGAGAGACAGTCAGACTCCCGCATGCGCCCCATCGGGATCCACCCAGCACGCCCACCAGGGGCGATGCTCTGCCCACCAGGGGGCGATGCTCTGCCCCTCCGGGGCATCGCTCTGTTGCGACCAGAGCCACTCTAGCACCTGGGGCAGAGGCCAAGAAGCCATCCCCAGCGCTCAGGCCATCTTTGCTCCAATGGAGCCTCAGCTGCGGGAGGGGAAGAGAGAGACAGAGAGGAAGGAGGGGGGGTGGAGAAGCAAATGGGCGCCTCTCCTATGTGCCCTGGCCGGTAATCGAACCCGGGTCCCCCGCACGCCAGGCCAACGCTCTACCGCTGAGCCAACCGGCCAGGGCCTAATTTTTTTTATTCTTATGATATTCTGGTTTTTCAGTTTCCTTCTCTTTCCAATGTATATACTAGCCTACCACAAAATAAATCCAGAGCCCATTAGTAAGTAAATTTTACTAACCCCAGAAATATGTTGCATTGTACGATTTACTTTTCTCCTCCGTATTAACCTATCATCAACTATATAAGAAATATGCGTTATTTTTCATATTTCAAAACTATAATAGACCATTGCATGTGGGTAGATTTATATAGTCATGTTCTATACGTTTTTTTTGTTCCTACTTTTTCATTGAATTCTTAATTTATATCACATTATTTAGCATTATATATTATTCCTTTTTCAAGTAGGTTGTAAGTATACTCACAAATTTTAGGGGGTATTTCAAAAATGAATATGAAACGGTAAAATATTCTCTATTTTTTATGAGCGATATAATTTGATGGTTATGTTTTTCTGAGATTTCTTATATACTCATGTACGTAGTTATTCTAATTTTAAATAGGTGTGTTCTCTTCATTTTTTTGTTAAATTTTGATTACTGTTTAGTTTGTATTGGGGCATAATTTTTTCACAAAGCCTAGTTAAGTCATTTTCCTTTTTAAAATGTTTCACAAAGTTAATTCTTTTTATTAGATAGATGATTATGAAGAAGAACCGATGTTAAAACCTGGATGCAAAGAATATTTTTGGTTGTTGTGCAAATTAGTTGACAACATACATATAAAGGATGCTAGTCAGGTATGTTCAGGAAATGCTACATTATCATGTTAATAGAGATGTACCTGTGTTTTCCTAATATTATAGATACTTATTAAAGGCATTTTAATCAGTAATGAGTTGAAAACATCATAATTTTTACTGTATTTATACCTTTCTGTTCTGCTCTAATCTTTTTTTTCTTTTTACTTTGATATTTTTGAAATGTCTTTATCTGGTATCTATGTATAAGTAGTTTCCTGTCTCTTTAGAGTAAGATTTGTGGATGCAAAGTCTTATTTAGAATGTGAGAGTTCTGAATGTAAAATAAAATTGCAATTCAAACAAATTATTTTAAGCTAAAGAAACACTATCAGCCTGACCAGGCGGTGGCGCAGTGGATAGAGCATCGGACTGGGATGTAGAGGACCCAGGTTCGAGACCCCGAGGTCACCAGCTTGAGCTCAGGCTCATCTGGTTTGAGCAAAAGCCAACCAGCTCGAACCCAAGGTCGCTGGCTCCAGCAAGGGGTTACTCAGTCTGCTGAAGGCCCGCGGTCAAGGAACATATGAGAAAGCAATCAATGAACAACTAAGGTGTTGTAACGCGCAATGAAAAACTAATGATTGATGCTTCTCATCTCTCTCCGCTCCTGTCTATCTGTTCCTGTCTATCCCTCTCTCTGACTCACTCTCTGTCTCTGTAAAAAATAAATAAAAAAATTTAAAAAAACACTCAGTTTTTGACCTCTTAATTTTCTTAAACAAGACTAAAACGATATTTTCATATAAAAAAGGAAGTGTTTAAAACAAGTTGATTTCAAAAACAAACTTGCCACATAAAGTCTTTCTGATTTTTGTCCTTTATAAATTTAGTAAACTAAAATGCATTTAAGTGATCTCAGATAAAATGAACACTTGAAGATACATTTAAATATTTAGGGCCTGACCAGGCAGTGGCACAGTGGATAGAGTGTCGGACTGGGATGCGGAGGACCCAGGTTCGAGACCCTGAGGTCGCCAGCTTGAGCATGAGCTCATCTGGTTTGAGCAGAGCTCACCAGCTTGGACCCAGGGTCGCTGGCTCGAGCAAGGGGTTACTCGGTCTGCTGTGGCCCCACAGTCAAGGCACATGTGAGAAAGTCAATGAACAACTAAGGTGTCACAACGAAAAACTAATGATTGATGCTTCTCATCTCTCTCCGTTCCTGTCTGTCTGCCCCTGTCTATCCCTCTCTCTGACTCTCTCTCTTCTGTCTCTGTAAATTTAAAAAATAATAAATAAATATTTAGGAAACATTTTCTCTCATTTTTTTAAATGTATTCTATCAAAGTGCACTGTATATACTTTACATTTAAAATATTTGGTAGTGGCCTGACCTGTGGTGGCGCAGTGGATCAAATGTTGACCTGGAATGCTGAGGTTGCCGGTTCAAAACCCTGGGCTTGCCGGGTCAAGGCACATATGGGAGTTGACGCTTCCTGCTCCTCCCCTCCTTCTCTCTTTCTCTCTCTTTCTCTCTCTTTCAATCTTCTCTAAAATGAATAAATAAAAATAATTTAAAAAATAAAATATCTGGTAGTGTTTTAAGTTTCTACTATTAAGAAGCAGTTTACATCTGAATTCATAAAGTTTTCTACTTTTTATTTGAGGAATAATGATAAAATTAATATATAACATGTTTTAATTTACTTGATATTAATGCCAGATAAACACTGATTTATTTTAAACCTTGAGTCTGCTATTTTAAAGTAGAAATCTATTATTTCTTGTTTGCCAAAGTTATTTTCCTTCATAGAGACTGAGTTTTTTTCAGAAGCCTCTTAAATTAAGTTCTATTTTTTAAACTTTGTTTTAATTTTTTGCTGTTTTATTGAGAATGAAAGCCTTGAGGTTATTTAACTGTGTATTTGTTTAGTTTTGAAGCCTAGTTTAAAGATGGTATTAAAAATAAACCTTAATGGGTGAGTTGTGCAATATGTGATTACATCTTAGTAAAATTGTTAAAGAAAAAATAAAGCAACATCAAGCTTTAGTGTCTTCTCAGTAAATTACTGTGATGATCATAATTTATTACCAACATTCCATTGTGTCTGTTTTGAAGGGCTTTCAATGTGTGTTCGCAACTATATTTTATTAATTTGACATCACGTATAAGTAATGTTATTTATTATTTAGTAGATATAGTAATTAACTTAGGGGAACAAAATTCTTATTACTTGCAAGGAAAGATTTTTTTATTGTTTAATAATCTGAACTACCAAACATAAAAATTTATATTTGAATTTTGATTTTTTTTTTTTTTTTTGTATTAAGACAACGCTTCTCGACTTAGATGCTTTGGCACGACATTTGGCTGACTGTATTCGAAGGTAAAAGTTGATGTGAAATTGACAATTACATTGTTGAGGAAAGATAAAGGACATAATTATTAACCTAAACTATCTTGTTTTTTTTGTGGGGTTTTTGTTTGTTCGTTTGTTTTTTAGCAGGGAGATCCTTGATCATCAAGATGGTAACATAGAAGATGATGGACTTACAGGACTCCTCAGGCTTGCAACAAGTGTTATTAAACACAAACCACCCTTTAAATTTTCAAGGGAAGGACAGGTAAATATTAAGACATCCAAATGTCTATGTGAAGTGTGGTCAAAACTTTTTTTGTTGTTATGTTGTATGTGAATATGTGAAATTTCCTTAAACAGGCAAATGTCAAGTTTGCTAAAACTTTATGGCTGGCAGGAAAAGTGAACTTTGAATAAAATGAACCCTAAAAATATAAACCTTAGGCTTATTTTTAGAATGCAGAAACAAGACTTAATTTCTATGACTGTATATAGAGTGATAGCCTCTAATAGTATGGTTGTATGGGATTGAATATTTTGAATAGTAATTTATACATTGGAATTAATAACTAGTCATTAGAGTATATATTACTGGTTTTATATTTTACATTTGACATAAAATCTGTTATTGACTATTTAATATGCTTAATGACTTTATACTAACAAATGTCTAATTACTCTTTAGATTAAATTATTCACTCTTCCACTGGCACTCCCCCCCCCCATTTTTCCGAAGCTAGAAACGGGGAGGCAGTCAGACTCCCGCATGCGCCCGACCGGGATCCACCCGGCATGCCCACCAGGGGGCAATGCTCTGCCCCTCTGGGGCATCGCTCTGTTGCATCCAGAGCCATTCTAGCGCCTGAGGCAGAGGCCACAGAGCCATCCCCAGCGCCCGGGCCATCTTTGCTCCAATAGAGCCTTGGCTGTGGGAGGGGAAGAGAGAGACAGAGAGGAAGGAGGGGGGGAGGGGTGGAGGAGCAGATGGGCGCTTCTCCTGTGTGCCCTGGCCGGGACTCCTGCATACCAGGCTGACGCTCTACCGCTGAGCCAACTGGCCAGGGCCTCTTCCACTGGCACTTTTGTCATTGCTTGCATTGAATGAGTTAAGTTATAGTTTGAAGGGTTTTCTTGAGGTTACTGACTGTGTCGGGAAACATGGGATTAGCCAGAAGTATGGAACATTGTTTCTGTGGGCAAGGACTAAGGATTCTTGAGATAACTTTAAGTTGCCAGTCTTACCCCTATTCCATAAAGCTCCTTCTTGTGCTATGTCTTCTAGGTCTTTCATTTTTTTTGCATTATATGCAGTAGGAGTAATTTGATTGATATGTAATGTAATCTTGCTGGTTGAAATCTTATATACAGGGTGGGGCAAAAGTAGATTTACAGTTGTGAGTATGTGAAACAGTTTATTCTTGTATTATTATTTATTAATTATTGTATTTTCTATACAAACAACTGTATACCTACTCTGTTTGTGTATGACAGAGACAGAGAGAGGGACAGATAGGGACAGACAGATAGGAAAGGAGAGAGATGAGAAGCATCAGTTCTGCGTTGCAGCACCTTAGTTATTTATTGATTGCTTTCTCATATGTGCCTTGACATGAGGGCTACAGCAGACTGAGTGACTTTTTACTCAAGCCAAATGAGCCCAAGCTCAAGCCAGTGACCTCAGGATTTCGAACCTGGGTCCTCTGTGTCCCAGTCCGATGCTCTATTCACTGTACCACCACCTGGTCAGGCCTGTATACCTACTTTTGTTTGACCCTGTATAAACCAATCTGTAACTATTATTTTTAAATAGAAATATTGATTTTTCTGATAACATATCATTGTAAAGCAAAAATCATTATAAACAAAATAATTTTAGTACTAAGGGGAGATTCCTAAATATAGTTCAATTTCTTATGATGTTTTAGTGATGGCTTTCTAGGACTTTCTGTGTATAGAGTAAATACACAGGTATATAATTTGTTATGTAAACACTATTCTGTGATCTCCTTTGTTCATTTAAAAATTGAATACATTAAAAAAGAAAATACATTAAAATTTAAATACATAAATAAATAAGAGGGAAATAATGAGTCTTTATTGACATGTTACTAGTTTTAAAAAACAACTGTGCAAGGAATCTTTTTGCACGCCTGTTCTATTACATACTTCCATAAACTCTTAAATGCATTTGATTCATTTTAATCAAAATATATCACTTTACAAAAGGTTATATCATTTTATATTTCCAACCATACTTTATGACAGCTTTTCGACTGGTGTGCCGTAAGAATTATTAAAACATGCCATACCTAACACCAGGGGCACTGTGACCTCTTTTTTCTTAGATTGTCAAATAAAAAAATGACAATAGCCAACACAGCAGTAGTTGTCTGGTGTGAATGAATCAAAATTATACTTTTTTTTTTGTCAGATCAGCAAACAGTCTTGATGCGCCAAAGAATTTTAGTAGTTTATTTTTGCTATGAGATGAAAAAGGTTGAAAATCATTGCTATATGAGAATGTCAGTTTCTCAGACATCCCCACATTCCTTACATGACTTTTTTTTAAAAGATTTTATTTATTGATTTTAGAGAGAAGATAGAGAAAGGTGGGGGTGGTGGGGAGCTGGCAGCATCAACTCTTTTATATGCTTTGACTGGGCAAGCCCTGGGTTTCAAACCAGCATCCTCAGCATTCCAGGTTGACGCTTTATCCAGTGCGCCACCACAGGTCAGGCTCCTTGTATAACTTTTAAGTCTTTCAGTCTCAGTGTTGTTTTAGTTTTACCTACTTACTTATTTACTAGTTATTGTTGAAGATTAGAATCTTTTCATTTATGTATTGTCCATTTCTATTAACTTGTGAATTTTTATACTATATGTATTCTTTGGTCATTTTTCTTTTAAAAATTCTTTATTTTGAAAATATCAACTTTTTCTGTCATATGTACAGGAAATAGTTCTAAAAGTTTTATTGCTCTTTATTCATGCTTTTTAAAGACCACTTGTTTTTCATTCTCTCTTTTTTATTAGTTTATATAAATAATTATCTTAGGCAAAGTGTTTGCGCCTTTATAGTAGATATTGTTATTAGACCCCATTTTGACAGATGGTGAAGGTAAGACATTGAGGCAGCACCTTGCCTCACTGAGGTCACTCAAACTCTTGACTTGACCAAGCTTATAACCACTATTCAATACAATCTGCAGATGTTAAAACCTTAAGCACATTTTTTATAGTTTTTCTTTTCTCACTTACCTTAGAGAGTCTCCATATCAGTATATAGAGAGTTAATTCATTCTTAACAATTGAATAATATTCTTTTTCTGGATATATGTAATATATCTAACTCACTTTCTAAAGATAAACATTGTGTTAAGCTATTACAGCTGATGATTATACATTTATTATTTGGAAAATCTTTAGACCAAAATTCTTGAAGTAAAATTTGTGGTTCACAGATCCTGGCCAAGTAGCTCAGTTGGTTAGAGCATTGTCCCAATACACCAAGGTTATAGGTTCAATTCTGTGTCGGGGGGCTTACAGAAGTCAACCAATGAATGAATAAATAAGTGGAACAACAAAATTGGTATTTCTCTCTCTTCCTTCCTGTATCTTTCTAAAATCAATAAATTAAAAAAAATGTTTTTGCCTTGGCTGGTTGGCTCAGCAGTAGAGCATCAGCCCAGTATGTGGAAGTCCCAGGTTCGATTCCCGGCCAGGGCACACAGGAGAAGCACCTATCTGCTTCTCCACCCTTCCCCCTCTCCTCTTTCTTTCTTTCTCTCTCTCTCTCTCTCTCTCTCTCTCTCTCTCTCTCTCCTGCTCCTGCAGCCAAGGCTCCAGTGGAGCAAAGTTGGCCCAGGTGCTGAGGATGGCTCCATGGCCTCCTTTTCAGGTGCTAGAATGGCTCTGATTGCAGTGGAGCCAACACCTCAGATGGGCCAAGCATCACCCCCTGTATGGCATGCCAGGTGGATTCTGGTCAGGAATCTATCTGTGCCCCCCCCCCCCTTCTCGCTTTGGACAAATACAAAAAAAAGAAAAAGTTTTTAATTGCTGGTTCACAGAGTATGTGTACTTTTAAGATTTTGGTTGATATGTTACCATCTATGGAAGTTGAACCAGTTTATGATTCCACCTACAATGTCTGTTAGCAAGTGCCTAATTCCCCACATTTCTACCAGTCTGATGTATTATCAAATACTTAATTTATACCAGTCTGATAGGTGAAAAAGATTCTCTTAGTTTTATTTTTTGTAATTATGGATAACATTGAGCTTCTTTTCAGGTGTTTGAAAGCCATTTATCTGTGTTATCTTTTCTCTGACCTGTTCAATTTTTTTTCTCATGTTTCTATTATGTATATAATTGATTCTTTTCTTACTAATTTGTAGAATTTTTTATATAAAAGAAATTATCCTTTATAATGTGAGTTGCAGATACTTTTGTTTGTCTTTTGACTGTGGTTTATGGTTTGCATGTTTTTCTAAGCAAAATATTTTTCATTTTTATTTAATCAGATTTACTAGTCTTTTATAGCTTTTGGGTTTTGTGTTATACTTTAAGAACTCATATTGTTTCCTATTTTATTTTTTTACATTTAACTTTGTCTATTAGTAGCTTACTGAGATAAAAGAAATGAAATGGGGAGATTATTTTTAGATACTCAGTTCTAATAACTGGCTAGCTTTTTTTTTTTTTTTTTTGTATTTTTCTGAAGCTGGAAACCTGGAGAGACAGTCAGACAGACTCCCGCATGCGCCCCACCGGGATCCACCCAGCACACCCACCAGAGGGCGATGCTCTGCCCCTCCGGGGCATCACTCTGTTGCGACCAGAGCCACTCTAGCGCCTGGGGCAGAGGCCAAGGAGCCATCACCAGCGCCCGGACCATCTTTGCTCCAATGGAGCCTCGCTGTGGGAAGGGAAGAGAGAAACAGAGAGGAAGGAGAGGGGGAGGGATGGAGAAGCAGATGGGCGCCTCTCCTGTGTGCCCTGGTCGGGAATCAAACCCGGGACTTCTGAACGCCAGGCCGACGCTCTACCACTGAGCCAACTGGCCAGGGCCTGGCTAGCTTATTTTTAAATCACTGATTAGAAATGCCTTTTTTTAAATCATATTCTAAACTGTCATATGTATTTGTATTTATTTCTGGACTTTGTTTTATTTTACTCATCCATTCATTCATCAGTCTGTATACCCTTGTTGCATAGATTTACAGTTAATATCTTGTACAAATGGTTCATCTTCATTATTACTCCTCTGAACTTTTTTTTTTATAAATAAATTTTTATTTTAATGGGGTGACATCAATAAATCAGGGTACATATATTCAAAGAAAACATGTCCAGGTTATCTTGTCATTCAATTCTGTTGCATACCCATCACCCAAAGTCAGATTGTCCTCTGTCACCTTCTATCTAGTTTTCTTTGTGCCCCCCCCCTCCTCTGAACTTTTTAGGCTATTTATTTTTCCACATGAACATTAGAATCATTTTTTCTTGTTCTTTCAAAAATTTTAATTGTGTTCCTTTTTAAAGTTGAGGTTATATATTAAGTGTATGTATATATTGATGTAGAAAAATTGACATTGTATTGGGCCCTGGCTGGTTGGCTCAATGGATAGAGCATTGACCTGGCATGTGGACATCCTGGATTTGATCCCCGGTCAGGGCATAAATCAGAAGCGACCCTCTGCTTTTCTTCCCCTCCCTTTCCCCCTTCTTTCTCTATTCTCTCACAGCCAGTGCCTCAGTTAGTAGTTCAAGTGTTGGCCTCAGGCGCTGAGGATAGCTCAGTTGATTGGAGCATTACTCCCAAAATGAGGGTTGCCAGGTGGATCCCAGGCAGGGTGCTTGCAGAAGTCTGTCTATCTCCCCTCCTCCCACTTAAAAAAAAATTACATTGTATTGAATTTGTCTATACAAGAACAGGATCTGTCTCCTTATTTACACAAGACCAGTCCTTTTGTGTTCTCTAAAGTTTTCATTTAGAGGTGTTCAAGGCAGTTGGTTTTGGTGTAATTTTAAGAAAAGTCTTCTTTATCTTCAGAATATTTAAACTTCCTTTTCTATTTTAATGGTTTTTCTTTTTTAAGAATTTTTAGGAGGGTAGAAGGCAGGGTTAGGTGATGATGGAGGGAAACTTGACTTGGGGTGGTAGACACACAATGCAATCAATATACAGATAATATAGAATTGAACAACTGAAACCTGTATAATTTTATTAACCAGTGTCACTCCAATAAATTCAATTAAGAATTTAAAAGACTAAAAAAAATTAATTTAGGATTTACTTTAGAAGTCAGTCAATGTTTTCTGTAAACAGCCTTGTAATTTTAGGCTTTGAGGCCACACACATGTGGTCTCTTTCACCTTAATCACCACCATCATCATTAATTGCTACTGCTTTGTCTTCCTCTTCTCCTTTCTTCTTCCTTCCTATTCTGCCCCTCCTCCCTTCTAGTTTTCCTTTAAAAATATAAAACCCATTCATATCTCTACTACCCTGTGTGGTGTCTAGAAAATATATACTGAACAAATGGATGACTGACTCCTGATTCTTAAGAATTGACAATCTAATGGTTTTTTTGTTTAGCAGGTAATTATTGAGAAGCCTGCTTTATGTAAAATTTGTATGTATCCTAACAAATAATGGCTGCTCCGAATATTTGTAACTGATGGTAAAAATATAAGCTATTAAAGGGATATTATTAGCCCTGGCCAGCTTGCTCAGTGGATAGAGCATCAGCCCAGCGTAGGGATGTCCTGGGATCGATTCCTGGTCAGGGCACTCAAGGAAAGCAACCATCTGCTTCCTCCCTCCCTCTTATCCTTTTTCCCCCTCTTCTTCTCCTGTAGCTAGTGGCTCAAGTGGTTTGAGCGTTAGCCTCAGGCACTGAGGATAGCTTGGTTGATTCTAGGATCAGCCCCAGATGGGGTTTGCCAGGTGAATTCCAGTCAGGGTATATGCAGGAGTCTGTCTCCCTTCCCCGCACTTTGAAACAAAAGGGATATTATCAGGGATATATGGAAGACAGCATTGAGATGATTAGGAAAGGCTTTGAAGAAGATACAGCTTTTGTAATATAGGATAAAGTTTTCTTAAGTAGAAAAATAAAGAAAACATTTAAATCATAGAAAAGAATATGAGTAAAAATTAAGTCATTAAAAACAACTGCATATATACAGGAAATTCAGTTTATTTTGGCTTGAGTTTGAGGAAGTATAGGGGGTAACTTTGGGAAGCTAGGTGGTTATTATGGTCACAGGAAATTGTTTTTGTGTGTACAATAAAATAAAAACCTCACTTTTGTAATTTTAAAAAAGGGTTTTTGGACCCTGGTTGGTTGGCTCAGTGGATAGAGTGTCAACCCAGCTTATGGATGTCCTGGGTTCAGTTCCTGGTCGGGGCACACATGAGAAGTGACCATCTGCTTCTCTTCTTTAACACTCTCTCTTCTCTCTCACTTCCCCTCCTGTAGCCAGTGGCTCAATTAGTTTGAGTGTTTGGCCCCGGCCACTGATGATAGCTTGGTTGGTCCAAGTTTGTCAGCCTCAGGCACTAAAATAGCTCAGTTGATTCGAGCATTGGCCCAAGACTGAGTTGCTGGGTGGATCTCGGTTTGTCCGCATGCAGGAGTCTGTCTCACTATCCCCTCCTCTCACTTAAAATGAGGGAGGGGCTTTTGAAGTTTCTAATCAGTCAAATAACATAAGGGGTATGCTTTGGCAAAATAAATCTGGTAAGAGTTGAGCGCCAGTATAGTGCAGTGGTCTTTAAATATTTATTGCTCATGTATTCTTAAAAGAATTCTGGAAAATCTAGGTGTCCTCTCACAGATTTTTAAATTTAAAAAATTTTCTTGATTTTTGCCCTGGCCAGATAGCTCAGTTGGTTAGAGCATCATCCCAATACGCAAAGGTTGTGGATTCAATCCTGGGTCAAGAACAAATCGAATATGACCTCTGGTGATGCAATGGATAGACCATCAACCTGGAATGCTGAGGTCACTGGTTTGAAACCTAGGGCTTGCCCGGTCAAGGCACGTATAAGAAGTAACTACTGTAGGTTGATGCTTCCAGTTCTTCCCTGGTTTTCTCTCTGTCTCTTCTCTCTAAAATCAATAAATAACTTCTTTTTTTAATTTTAAAACTTTATTTTAAAGAATATAATTTCCAGGGAATTTTTGAAGTTGATAAAAATATTTATTTCTGTATCTACAGTGTATTCTTGTAAATCTCTTCTGTATTTAGTTATGATTATAGCTCTTTTGTATTTAATTACAATTATATTTATTTGAACATGGACAATCAAAGCAACAATACTTTAAATTTTGCCAAATAAATATGAAACATTAAAAATGAAATTATATGCATTAATAACAAGGATAGGGCTTTTAAATTAATTTGTATGATTTTAGATGAATATTGCTTATTAAGCTAGAATGATCCTGTGTTTATTATCTTTATGGATGTAAATTCTGAGAAATTTTGTTTACATAGTGGAACTGTAAAACCTTGTTCATATACAAAGTTTTGTTTAAATGTTATTTCTTTGAATTTCTTCTCAATTACACACTATGGTCTATCATCAGAAACTATTTTTAATACTCTCTCAGGTAGCAGTTTGAAATTCTTTATCTGGGAAGTATATCAAAATGACTTTATCTTAGAGATTTTAATATACAAATGTTACTATTTCACTTAGAGGAGATACCTTCTTTCCTGATACTCAAGAGTAAGGAAAATAAAAATACTGTATATTTTAGTGTGCTTTTACCAACTTGATATTTATGATAAAATGCTCTTTTATCACAGACTTTAAATACATTTTCTCAAAACTCTGGAGCTATAGATAGTTCATTCAATTTCTAGATCTAAACTGATTGGCAAAGATAATTCATTGTTAAGTTAGTTACTAGCAAATTCCCTTTTTGAGTGAGCTTTATTTTATTTATTTAAAAAAATGTTTATTTATTGACTTTATAAAGGGGGGGGTTGGAGCTAGAAGCATCAACTCATAGTTGCTTTAGTTGCTTCACTTGAGTTGTTCATTAATTGTTCGTCCTATGTACCTTGACTGGGCAAGCCCAGGGTTGGTTTTGAAATGACTTTAGCATTCCAAGTCTCTGCTCTATCCACTGTGCCACCACCTGCCAGGCTGAATGAGCTTGGTTTTATTTTTTAGTACAAGTAAATGTGATATTTTATGTCTAAGACAGTAATCTCACCTCTGAATTCTAAGACAAGATATAATCTGTCAACTAGATGAAATAAGACTTTGCTTACTTTTCACATTCCTTAGCCAAAATTAGGACCTATGTATTTTACTATACTTTCTTTGATAATACTGATATGGAAAAGGTGAGGCCATTAATGGGAAAATATTTAAAATTGTCCTTTATTTGCTACTTATGTCAGAGGTTCTGAAAACGACCCCAGCCTCAGTGATTCACCCCTCAGTCAAGGGGTTCAGCATGTAGTTGTACTCATAGCTAACTAAGCCTTATTACAGCAAAATGGTACAACATGAAAGCATCAAAACAAAAGCATTAAGCCAAGTCTGTTGAAAACCATTCCTGTGCTTCTAAGAGTCTTCTCCCTGTGGAGTTGCACAGAATGTGTTTAATTCCCCCAGCAATGAGTGTTACAACACATTTGTGATGTCTACTAGGGAAGCTCTCTTAAGCTTAGGGTCTAGGATTTTATTGGCATGGGTTGTGTAGGCACATATTACCTGCATAACTGATGAGTCACTGAAATTTCAGACTCCCAGATGGAAAGCAGTTACTTAACATAAACTAAACACAAAAAGGCACAGTGTCGCCTGACCAGGCGGTGGCGCAGTGGATAGAGCGTCGGAATGGGATGCAGAAGACCCAGGTTCGAGACCCCGAGGTCGCCAGCTTGAGCCTAAGGTCACTGGCTCGAGCAAGGGGTTACTCGGTCTGCTGAAGTCCCGCGGTCAAGGCACATATGAGAAAGTAGTCAATGAACATAAGGTGTTGCAGTGCACAACGAAAAACTAATGATTGATGCTTCTCATCTCGCCGTCCCTGTCTATCCCTCTCTCTGACTCTCTCTCTCTCTGTCTCTAAAAAAAAAAAGAAAAAAAGAAGATATATTAAATAGCCCAAAAGAAAAAAAAAAGGCACAGTGTCCCACTTTTATCACTAAGGAAAAGTTTGTATTATAGGAGAGTACTGTTTACTATACAAGTTTTCAAATGATAGCCAAGGGCCAATCATAACAATCCATACTTCTAAGGATAGTAGAGCCTCAGTCTTAACCATGTCACCTCTATTTTGTTTTTTTTAGGTGAGGCGGGGAGATAGTGAGCCAGACTCCTGCATGCGCCCTTACTAGGATCCACCTGGCAACCCTGTATGGGGCCAGTCCTCAAGTACTAAGCTATGTTTAGGGCCTGAGGTTGATGTGCTTGGACCATCTGAGCTATCCTTGAACCAAGTGAACCACTGGCTGAGGGAGGGAAAGAGGGGGAGAAGCGGGGAGAGAAGCAGATGGTCGCTTCTCCTGTGTGCCCTGACAGGGAATCTAACTGGGACATCCATACCCTGGGCCAGTGCTCTATCCTCTGAGTCACCGTCCAGGGCCCTTCTCACCTCATTTCTACGCAGTAACCCAGAAGGTTTTCTACCCCAGAACAATGTACCTTAGTAATATTTGAGATAGGTGAATGTATAATTGGTCCTTTCCTACTTTACCAAAAAAAAAATTAAGAAAAAACACATGGAAAAGGTAAACCTTTCTCAGGGAGATCAAATTTAGTAATAAATACATCTGGAATGTACTTTACATGGTAAAAACCTTGCACCTCAGTTTGAACTTCACTGGTATAGAAGTTAAGAGCTTGGTGGTGTCTTAATTCCTTACTCTGGCACCTGCCTTTTCACTCTAGGCCAAGTTCTTGATGTTTTTTGTTTTGGGGTCTTTGTTTTATTTTTTTATTTTTTTTGTATTTTTCCGAAGTTGGAAACGGGGAGGCAGTCAGACAGATCCTGCATGCGCCCGACGGGGATCCACCGGGCACACCCACCAGGGGCCGATGCTCTGCCCATCTGGGGCGTCGCTCTGTTGCAACCAGAGCCATTCTAGTGCCTGAGGCAGAGGCCACAGAGCCATCCTCAGTGCCCAGGCCAACTTTGCTCCAATGGAGCCTTGGCTGCGGGAGGGGAAGAGAGAGACAGAGAGGAAGGAGAGGGGGAGGGGTGGAGAAGCATATGGGCGCTTCTCCTGTGTGTCCTGGCCAGGAATCGAACCCGGGACTCCTGCACGCCAGGCCGACTCTCTACCACTGAGTCAACAGGCCGGGGCCAGTTGTTTTGGGGTCTTTGAATATCCTCTGACATTTAAAAGTTCTCATTATGAGTAAGTTGCTACTTTGGCTCCTACTGCTATTATTATTAAAATAAAATAAGGATAAACTTAAGCAAATGTAGAGTCAGTCAAGATAGGGAAAATAAGTCCTTAATAAAAACTTTGGTCATTTAATGGAGTGTACAATAATAGCACTGTAGATGGGGATCTGTAAGACTGAGCTGTATGTTAGGTGTCCAGCAGGAGGTAAGAGTGAAGGTGATCCTCACCCATTGTGTTTTCTCTAAGAGAAGTAAACATTGGGAAGACTCTCATATAATGGTATATGTTGGCGCTCTAAACTTTTATTTATTTATTTATTTATTTTTAAAGTTCACTCTTTTCTATTTTATTTTTTCATTTTTGGGGAAAAAGGAGAGAGAGGGTGTGTGTGAGAGAAGAGAGGAGGAGCAGGAAGCATCAACTCCCATATGTACCTTGACCAGGCAAGCCCAGGGCTTTGAACCAGCAACCTAGCGTTCCAGTTCAACACTTTATCCACTGTGCCACTATAGGCCAGGCAGTTCTTTAAGTTTTTAAACAGTGTTTTAGAAAATTGTAGATTGTCATATAATTTAGTTTATGTAAGATTCTCATTATATTTGGAATATAATTACATTTAAGTTTAGATAATGTACTTGGTCTTTCTCTGTTTTCCAGGAATTCTTAAAAGATATCTTCAATCTCCTGTTTTTGTTGCCTAGTCTAAAAGACAGACAACAGCCAAAGTGCAAGTCACATTCTTCAAGAGCTGCTGCTTATGATTTGTTAGTAGAAATGGTAAAGGGATCTGTTGAGAACTACAGACTAATACACAACTGGGTTATGGCACAACACATGCAATGTAAGCATTCTTCTTTTTCTTTAATCTTTCTAAATTTTATATGCAGAAATGAGATTTTTGGAAGGCACTTTTTAAAGTAATTCATTGTTCACACACTTTAACATTTATAAATGATAGTTACTAGGATGTTACTAAAGTTAAAAAGTAAAAGTTTTTTTAATGTAATGAAGGACATTTTATAGGTAGCTGAAGTACTTAAGCATTTTTTGGTTAAATATTATAATTTCGTTCTAAATAAAATAAAGTTGTGATACTCCTTTGAATTTTTTGAGAATGTGTTAGTTTAACTGTACTTCCTACTAATTTTAAAAATGTTCATATGTAGTGTTTTATATATATTAACTAAATACATAATGGAGGTAGGGGTTGTTAATAAAAACAGAATACATTTTGTTTAATAGTTTGTTTGGGGGACGTCTGTTCCTGCCTCTTTTTTCAGCAGCCCATGCACCTTATAAATGGGACTACTGGCCTCATGAGGATGTCCGTGCTGAGTGTAGATTTGTTGGCCTGACTAACCTTGGAGCTACTTGTTATTTGGCTTCCACTATTCAGCAACTTTATATGATACCTGAGGCAAGACAGGCTGTCTTCACTGCTAAGGTACAGTTTTCTCACTTTAAAAATTAAAACTATAAAACAAAATTTAAAAATTTTCTGGATAAAACTTGATTTTTTTAAATTTTCTAAAATATTGTTTGAGAAAGTAATTTATGAATTTTTTAAAATGACAACTTGATTACATAACTAGCTAACTGATGTATGTTTTAATTATTTTTACATTTCAGTAGATTACTACTAACATTGTAGTGTAATTTCTCAAAGGAAAGCACAGTTGTGGAATATACACATGCAGTGTATACAGTGAACCATGGTATTTTCAATAAAAATAAATATGAATTTTAAAATGGTGATGAACAGAGACTTGGGGGGTGAACACATAATATAGAAGATGTGTTGTAAAACCTGTATAACTTTGTTAACCAGTGTCACCCCAATAAATTCAATTAAAAAAGTGAGTAAAGTCTAAAAAAGAGTAGGTAGATATACCAGAATCATTGATCTTGTTTCTTCAATATTTATTTCAAAGTAAATTTGATTTTGGACCTTATTTGTTTCGGTAAGCTCTGCTTTGTTTTTAAACTTATTATTTCTAGTTTTTCTTTTTACTACAGACTATTGTTAGTTTTCATTCTGCACTGCTTTTAAATTTTCTTGGCAAACTTTTTTTATGTTTACTTTTTGATTTCCTCATCATGTCATCTTGATATCCTGGCTCCTCTTCTGCCTTACCCCCAAAGTATTGCAATTCTTTATATATCTTCGGTTTTTATATATCTTTAATATGTTTGTTATGTTTTAATGTCTCCAATTTACAGTATATTCATGTAGGTTTGTTTTTTGGCTTTATGTATATTGATGTGTTCAAGTTTTTCATGAAGCAGATTATGAGTAGACATAATGCTAAATGAATAATTGATTTTATTTAGCATAAGGAATTTTTTGTGACTAAATTTGGTGGCCCCATCTGCATAATTCTATAGAACCAGTTAATTAAAGAATCATGTTTTCAGTAATCTTTTTTCTAGCCGGTGACTTAGCCATATTTCTTGTTTTTTCTTCTTTATATTAATGATCACCTTTATTTAATCCATTAGCACTGTGTGGAATTAGTATGTAGCGACAGAAAGAACAATTAGCTGTGTTAATTGTGTGTCTCAAATATGGTAGTTTTAGAACTATATTTAGACTTGTCTCCACATTAAAAATAATCTTACATAACAATATCTGATATGACATTGGATAGTACTCTTTAGTCATATATGGGTAATTGATTATTTCCATGAAAATATTAGTGATTTTTTTATTCCTTTTTCTGATGTCCTCAAGATTATATAAAATTACCATACATGTATTTTAATTGTGGTAAAATATATACAACATAAAGTATATCATTAACTATAAGTGTACAGTTCTGTGGTATTAAGTATATTCATATTGCATTCATCACTACCATCAGTCTCCAGAATTTTTTCACCTTCCTCAACAGAAAATCTGTACCCATTAAATACTTAGCTTGCCATTCTGTCTTCCCCTAAGCTCTCCAACTACTACTCTACTTCAAGTCCCAGTGAACTTGAAGACTCTTGATACCTCATACAAGTGGAATTATTCAATATTAGTGCTTTTGTGACTGGCTTATTTCACTTAATGTCTTCAAGGTTCATCTACTTTGTAGCATATATTAGGATTTCATTCCCTGTAAAGGCTGAATAATATTTCATTGTATATATACACCACATTTGTTCATTCATCTGTCAGTGGACACTTTTAGGTTTATACCTTTGGATATTATGAATAATGCTATGAATATGAGTGTACAAATACCCACTTGAACTCTTCTTTCACAACTTTTATGTATATGCTCAGAAGTGTAATTGTTGGATCATATGGTAATTTTGTATTTATTTTTTTGAGAAATCACTGTGTTTATCCACAGTGGCTGTCCTATTTTATATTTCTACTGTCAATGCAAAAGGTGCCCAGTTTCTTTACATTCTTGCCAACAATTGTCTTTTTCTGTGTTGTTGTTGTTGTTGTTTTTAACAGTCTCCTAATGGGTGTGACATGCATTCTTTTAAGTAGTAAATACATATATATGTAGGGTATGTAGTCATTTAGAAATTGCACATTAAGTAAAATATCTTTGTTTTAACTTGATTTTAAAGAACTCACTCACTTCTGTTCTGCAACCAACTTAATCTTTATTCTCCAATAATGAAACTAGAAATCCAGGTCTTTCCTGGTCATTTTTGTATTCTGAGTTATTAACAATTTGCATGTATTAGATCTGATATATATTGGAAAATGTCATTTTATGTGAATGTTCTCATAATCCCATGGAATATTAAACCCCACATATCAGTAATGTACTGTTTATTTTCTGCTAATTTTGTTGATTGCTTTTATTTAATTCTTACTACAATTGATATAATTTTAAAGTAATTTGTATGCTGAAATGTTGAACAAATTTTTTTTTAAGCAAGTGAGAGAGAGAGACTGGCAGACAAGAAGGAAGAGAGATGAGAAGCATCAACTTGTAGCTGTGTCACTATTTTTTTGTTTGTTTTTAGTTCATTGATTGCTTCTCATAAGTCCCTTGACAGGGAGCTCAAGCTGAGGCAGTGGCTAGTGAGACTTTGCTCATGCCAACGACCTTGGGCTTCAAGCCAGTGACCATTAGGCTCAAGTCGGCGACCATGGGATCATATTCCACACTCAAGCTGGTGAATTTGGGGTTTGGAACCTGGGACCTCAGCATCCCAGGTCGACACTATCCACTGCGCCACCACCAGCCAGGCTATGTTGAACAGATTTTAATTTTAACATCTCTATCTTATGTCCTCAGTTGAATATAATCTCCTAGAAAACAACCTTATTGCACTTAACGCAAATAACTAGTGTATGCTCTGGCATGTGGAAGGCTTATTATTCTATGAGACTATCAGGTCTTCAGAATAATGACATAGTCATAATTCTGTAATTCTGCAATTTTATAATGAAGATAGTATTTCATAGGTTTATTTTAATATTTGAATGAGATAGAGTATATCTATACGTGCTTAGCATGAATGTGGGGCTGTCCTCTAAGGTTGATGTTGCACACCTAAGATGTTTTCTGTTAGAAAATCCCAATATATAAATCAGTATTGTACCAAATAAATGTTAATTTAGAAATTGACTTTTTAAAGTTGTCCTTATCCACTTTTCTTACATAACATTGATGGCTATATTTATATAATGTACAAAATACTCTTAATTGTTAAATGCTAGAATTGCTTAAGGAAGAATAAACTGTCTTTGTTTTTTTCTACAACTAGCTTTAAAGGATGAAAGTGGATAGCGTTAAACACATAATACTTTCTTTGCTAGACTGTCTATAATTTACTGCCATCCGTATATTTTAATGAAGTTTTATTTTAATTTTCAGTATTCAGAAGATATGAAGCACAAAACCACTCTTCTGGAGCTTCAAAAAATGTTTACATATTTAATGGTATGTTTGAGAATCATGTATAAATATGAATTAGATGCTCCCTCTGATCAAAGCTGAAAACATTAAAGTTCATTTGTATTGATTTTTGTTCTGACTATGTACTCTTAACTTTCAAATTTAATTTGTCACTTACTGATATTCTTTTTTTTTTTTTGTATTTTTCTGAAGCTGGAAACGGGGAGAGACAGACAGACTCCCGCATGCACCCGACAGGGATCCACCCGGCACACCCACCAGGGGCAATGCTCTGCCCACCAGGGGGTGATGCTCTGCCCCTCCAGGGCTTCGCTCGGTTGCGACCAGAGCCACTCCAGTGCCTGGGGCAGAGGCGAAGGAGCCATCCCCAGTGCCCGGGCCATCTTTGCTCCAATGGAGCCTTGCTGCGGGAGGGGAAGAGAGAGACAGAGAGGAAGGAGAGGGGGAGGGGTGGAGAAGCAGATGGGCCTTCTCCTGTGTGCCCTGGCTGGGAATCGAACCCGGGACTTTTGCACGCCAGGTCGACGCTCTACCACTGAGCCAACTGGCCAGGGCCCTTTTTTTTTTTTTAATACAGAGAGTCAGAGAGAGGGATAGACAGACCAGAACAGAGAGATGAGAAGCATCAATCATTAGTTTTTCGTTGCGTGTTGCAACACCTTAGTTGTTCATTGATTGCTTTCTCATATGTGCCTTGACCGCGGGCGTTCAGCAGACCGAGTAACCCCTTGCTCAAGCCAGTGACATTGGGTTGAAGCTGGTGAGCTTTTGCTCAAACCAGATGAGCCTGCGCTCAAGCTGGTGACCTCGGGGTCTCGAATCTGGGTCCTTGGCATCCCAGTCTGACGCTCTATCCACTGCGCCACCGCCTGGTCATGCCTTACTGCTATTCTTAATAGCCATATCTCAGTTATTTACATCTGTTACTTATTCTTTGAAAAATCCCTTTTCTAGGCCCTGGCCAGTTGGTAGAGTGTCAGCCTACCATGTGGATGTCCTGACTTTGCTTCCTG
This sequence comes from Saccopteryx bilineata, assembly GCF_036850765.1. NCBI lineage: Eukaryota > Metazoa > Chordata > Mammalia > Chiroptera > Emballonuridae > Saccopteryx > Saccopteryx bilineata. The sequence continues at coordinate 117,525,316 of NC_089492.1, read as the reverse complement.
GGCAGGGCACACAGGAGAAGCAACAATCTGCTTTTCTACCCCTCCTTCCCCCCCTCCCCTTCTCTCTTTTTCTTTCTCTCCCCCTCTCTTCCCCTCTCTCCTCCTCTTTCCCTCTCTGGCAGCCATAACTCGATTGGTTTGAGCAAGTTGGCCTCAGTCACTGAGGATGGCTCTGTGACCTCCACCTCAGTCACTAAAAATAGCTCGGTTGCAAGCATGGCCCCAGATGCACAGAGCATTGCCCCTTAGTGGGCTTGCCTGGTGGATCCTGGTTGGTGTGCATGCAGGAGTCTATATGTTCACCTCCTCTCCTCTCACTAAAATAAAATTTAAAAAATTAAAGAATTCCTTTTCTTGTCACAGGGTTATCCCTAGGCTTAGAGTCTGCCCTCTTAATTCTTCCAAAATTATAAAAGTAATCAATCCTTTTATGCCTGACCAGGCAGTGGCACAATGGATAGAGTGTTGGACTGGGTTGCAGAGGACCTAGGTTCGAGACCCCAAGGTTGCCAGTTTGGGAGCGTGGGCTATCTGGTTTGAGCAAGACTCAACAGCTTGAGCCCAAGGTCGCTGGCTCGAGCAAGGGTTCACTCGGTCTGCTGTAGCCCCACGGTCAAGGCACATATGAGAAAGCAATCAATGAACAACTTAGGTGCCTCAATGAAGAACTGATGCTTCTCATCTCTCTTCCTTCCTGTCTGTTCCTCTCTCTGACTCTCTCTGTCACAAAATAAATAAATAAATAAAAATTTAAGTAATCAGTCCTTTTAAAAGTAGCAAAATTTACAATATTACTTCCCTTCTTAAAACAGTGGTTCTTTATAATGAACAGAGTAGTGTCTTGATTCATCAGCATAGCAAAGATCTTGTGTCATTTTGCTTCTTCCCTTCAATTTTCTCTCTTATCCCTTCCCATATTTAGCTTCACTATAATTATGTAAGCCCTTTGAAGTCCATCATCCTGTTGATTCATTACTTGTATAGTTATGCTATTCCTTCTGCCTTTTGCATTCTTCCTTTAGCACTCTTCTTCATATCCTTCAAGAATCAACATAATTTTCACTTCCTCTAATAGACCAAAGAGTCCACAAAGTATCGTTGAGTCACCAGTAACTCTGTTGTACCTACCACTTGTATTGAAAGTTACTTGAATCACCTGTTAGAATCTTGAGGACAGCAATTATATTATTTATTTTTGTATTTTTCAGCTTCTGATACTAATAAGGACTCAATAAGTGAGATTCTTCACAAAATTAAAAGATTTACTAGTCAATTCTTGATTTCATTTTTAATTTCCATTCAACAGAGCTGGAACATGCCATCTGAACTGACAAAAGAGAAAACTTTTAAATTAAAAAACAAAAGTTCAATCTGTATTAAAACTTATTCAGCCTGCAAAGACTTTGTATTTTCTGCTGTACAATTCAAATCTGTGTACCTGGAGTTTCAAAACACTTCCTAGAAATTCCTAGACTTAAAAATTACAGAATTTCTTGGCCCTGTCTGGTTGGCTCAGTGGTAGAGCTTTGGCCTGGCATGTAGAAGTACTGGGTTCAATTTCTGGCCAGGGCACACAGAAGCATCCATCTGCTTCTCCACCCCTCCCCCTCTCCTTCTCTCTTTCTCTCTCTTCTCCTCCAGCAGCCAGAGCTCCATTGGAGCAAAGCTGGCCCTGGGCACTGAGGATGGCTCCATGGCCTCTGCCTCAGGCACCAGTATGGCTCTCTTTGCAACAGAGCAACAACCCACATGGGTAGAGCATCGCGCCCTAGTGGACATGTTTGGCTGATCTTGGTTGGGCACATGTGGGAGACTGTCTCTCTTCCCCGCTTCTCACTTAGGAAAAATACAAAAACAAAACAACATAGAATTTCTTAATTTATGATAATTTAAGCATCTTCTGGCACCAAGACTATAAACTGAAAATGCTATGCAGAATTAAAAAAATGAAAAAAACATTTTAAACCTTTATGGATTTTACTACCTGTTTTGTTGTTGCTTTGATGTTTATTCATGAACCTTGTAATAATTTTATTTTTATTTGAGACTTATATTTGTGTTTTTGATTATATCATATTCTTTCCCCCACCACACCACCCCCACTTTTTCTTTAAAGGAGAGTGAATGCAAAGCATATAATCCTAGACCCTTCTGTAAAACATATACCATGGATAAGCAGCCTCTGAATACTGGGGAGCAGAAAGATATGACAGAGTTTTTTACTGATCTAATTACCAAAATTGAAGAGATGTCTCCAGAATTGGTTAGTACTGGAATACTAAAGTTTCTTTGAATTTGTAGAGATTTACACAACTTTAATTACTTACTTTTTTTTTGTATTTGTTTTAAAGAAAAATACTGTCAAAAGTCTGTTTGGAGGTGTAATTACAAATAATGTTGTGTCCTTGGTAAGTATTCTACCTATTCTTTGCTTTTTGGAAGTCTTAATGTATTATAGCTTACTATAATAAATTACTAATATTTTACTGTTGATTGACTAGGATTGTGAACATGTTAGTCAGACTGCTGAAGAGTTTTATACTGTGAGGTGCCAGGTGGCTGATATGAAGAACATTTATGTAAGTACAATATATATATATACACACACACACACACACACACACACACATATATATATATAGAGAGAGAGACTTGTTTCTGCTTTTAAATATTTGTATGTAGCAGGTTTATGTTTCTCATCTTGAAAGTTTCATATTTTCATCTCTTCATACTATGCTACTTAGATAAGAACTAAAGGTAGACAACAAAGCTGATTTTTCCCCCAAAGTGTAAATACTTCACTTTTGAAAAATTAGAAAGATTCAACGAGCATTTTTTTAATATGAGGAGAAAACAGTTTTTTTACTGAAATTAAAACTTCACTTTAAAAAATAAATTATTTTCCTCTATGTATTCTGTCAGAATTATAATGACTATTTTTTGTATTTTTGCATGCCATAAACAGTAATATGAAACTTTTATCTGTGGCTTTATACACAGGAATCTCTTGATGAAGTCACTATTAAAGATACTTTAGAAGGTGACAACATGTATACTTGTTCTCATTGTGGGAAGAAAGTACGAGCTGAAAAAAGGTACGTTTTTGAAATGTAATGTTTATCACATTGATAAATCATTAAGTGAAAGTAAAGCACAAACTTAGTATATAAATTAAAATTATCTGCTCTGGCCTATTTGCTGGGTGGATAGAGCATCAGCATGGCATATGGACATCCCGGGTTCAATTCCCAGTTAGGGCACAAAAGAGAAGCAGCCATCTGCTTCTTTTCTCCTTTTCCCCATCTCTGTCTTCCCCTCCCGCAGCCAGTGGCTCAATTGGTTCAAGTGTTGGCCCTGGGCGCTGAGGATAACTCTGTTGGTCTGGGGGCGGGGGAGATGACAGTGAGTAAGTAAAAAGCACTGCATTTTGTTTCAAAAAGGTGCATTGTATGTTTTGTCAGGTTGGAGCAATAAAAGCAGAGTTGTCAGGGAACATGATACCAAGTATAGAGCTTTCATTTTAGAAGTTTGACAGTGAAAAACAGCAAGGAAGATGGAATCTAGAAGAAGCTTTGGAATCAAACAGTAGTTTTCTAGATGAAACAGATCAGAGCATGTTTTTAGCAGAGAGTGAAAAGCCATTGCCTCAGATTGTTTAATAGAAGATATTTTTTTCCAGATTAATATGCATTTGAAAGGAATGATATTTTTTTCCTTAATCTCCAGAAAGTCAGTGGTTGCAAAAGAGAAAGGTTGTAAGTATACATATTTAAATGAATGCAGGCAGTTATAGGAAGAAAAACTCATCTGACAAGATTTGAACTGGGTAAGAGTAAAGGACTCACAGAATGGCTCACAGAATGGCATCAGTGTTTTACTGTGGAGGAATATAATGGAGTAAAAAGATAATTGAAAGAGGAAGTCATGTTGTTTGGAGAATCTTCTTTTAGTTAGAATAAACAAACTTGTTGAATATATCTGTCATTATTGATAATAAGCTTCTTGAAACATTTCCTTTTTTTGGCTAATACTATTGTATTGTTTGTATGGGTTTTTTTGTTGTTCTTTTATTTTATTTTTATTTATTCATTTTAGAGAGGAGAGGTAGAGACAGAGAGAGAGACCGGGGGGGGGGGGGGGGGGGAGACAGAGAGAGAGAGAAGGAGAAGAGGAGCTGGAAGCATCAACTCCCATATGTGCTTTGACCAGACAAGCCCAGGGTTTTGAACCGGCAACCTCAGCATTTCCAGGTCAACGCTTTATCCACTGTGCCACCACAGGTCAGGCTGTTTGTATGTTTTTGAAACACTATCTCATTTCTCCCAGGCAAAGTGTTATTCAGTCTTTTATACTTTTAACCATACTTTTAAATGTGTGTAATACAGTAAAATGGTCAACAGAAAGGGGCTGAGGATCATATTCTGCTCTGCTCTTTTTCTTTTCTTTTTTTCCAAGTGAGAGGAGGGGAGATAGGCTCCTGCTTGTGTTCCAATCAGTATCCACCCAGCAACCCCCATCTGGGTCGATGCTCTTCCCATCTTGGAACAAGTTTGCAAATGAACTATTTTTAGCATCTGAGGCAGAGGCTCCAAGGAAGCCATTCTCAGCACCCAGGGTTGACATGCTCGAACCAATCTAGCCAGAACTGTGGCAGAGGAAGAGAGAGAGAGAGAAGAGTGAGCGGAAAGGGTGGAGAAGAAGATGATTGCTTCTCTGGGCCCCAACCAGGAATTGAATCCAAGACATTCACATGCTGGGCTGACGCTCTACCACTGGGTCAACCGGCCAGGGCTTGCTCTGCTCTATTTTTAAATCTCTGGTTTACTCAGTTTATTCTTTCCTGAATAATTTTATCTATCACCATAACATTAATCTCTGCTGACATGCTAATGATTCTCAAATTATTTTACCTAATTCAGAATGCTATGCTGTGCTGTGCTCTTCCAACTGTCTTGTGTGTCTCACACATTTAATAGGTCTTTAACATAAGTTCTCATCTTTTCAGATGTTTGTCTTTTTTTGTTTTATTTTGTTTTTTGTTTTTTTTTCTTTTTGACAGAAAAAGGGACGAATAGGGACAGACAGGCAGGAAGAGAGAGAGATGAGAAGCATCAATTCTTCATTGTGGCTCCTTAGTCTCCTTCGTTGTTCAATGATTGCTTTCTCATATGTGCCTTGACCAGGGGGTGGGGGTGGGAGGGTGGGGGTACAGCAGAGTGAGTGACCTCTTGCTCAAGCCAGTGACCTTGGCATCAAGCCAGCAACCATGGGGTCATGTCTATAATCTCAAGCCAGCGACCCCACTCTCAAACTGGTGAGCTGTCGCTCAAGCCAGTGACCTTGGGGTTTCGAACTTGTGTCCTCTGTGTCCCAGTTCAATGTTCTCTGTCCACTGTGCCACCACCTGGTCAGGCCAGATGTTTATGTCTTTTATTCTCTAACCCAATGCATAGTTTATTGCCCATCACAAGTCATTTAGTGACTCTTAGCTTTCAGGATAAAGTTCATACTATAACATTATACACAAGGCCCTTTATCATATAACTTTTTTTTTTTTTTTTTTGGTGGCAGAGATAGAGTCAGAGAGAGGGACAGACAGAGAGGAAGGGAGAGAGATGAGAAACATCAATTCTTCATTGCGGTTCCGTAGTTGTTAATTGATTGATTTTTCATATGTGCCTTGACCCGGGGGGCTACAGCAGACCGAGTGACCCCTTGCTCGAGCCAGCTACCTTGGGCTCAAGCTTTTGATCTGTGCTCAAACCAGATAAGCCCGCGTTCAAGCTGGCGACCTCAGGGTCTCAAACCTGGGTCCTCTGTGTCCCAGTCCGACGCTCTATCCACTGCATTACTACCTGGTCAGGCTATCATTTAACTCTTTTAGACTTCTGTAACCTTATCATTTGCTAGTTCCAGATAATCAGTAATGATGAACTTTTAGACTTCTTATTCCCTTTGCTTGTGACATCTTTGCCAGCCTCCCTTATCTTCCTAAATTCCTTTAAAAAAGAAGCAACTAAGTTCTTTGTTTAAATAAATTCTCTTGAATCCTGTATACAGTGAAGTGTATTATTCCCTGAAATTCATAGACAGTATTTTATAAATCCAAATTTATATAAATATTTTGTTTAAACTGAAATTTTGGTGTTTTAAACTTAAACCAGTAATATGTCAACCATTAGATTTGACTTGCTTTTGCTGCTGCTACGATTGCTATAGTATCAGGCAACGCATATTGCAAATGGTATTTGCCAGGCAGCATTCTAAAAGTTGTACCAGGCATCCCCAAAGTACGGCCCGCAGGCTGAGGGCCTGCATGCAGCCCTCTGAGGCCATTAATCCGGCCCCTGCCGCATTTCCGGAAGGGGCACCTCTTTCATTGGTGGTCAATGAGAGGAGCACTGTATGTGGCGGCCCTCCAACGGTCTGAGGGACAGTGAACTGGCCCCCTGTGTAAAAAGTTTGGGGACCCTTGGTAGACACTTTTTTCTTTTCTTTTTTCTTTTTTTTTTTAGCAAGAGAAGACAGGGACAGACAGGAAGGGAGAAAGATGAGAAGCATCAATTCTTTTTGCAGCACCACCTTAGTTGTTCATTGATGACTTTCTCATGTGTGCCTTGAGCGGGGGGCTCCAGCAGAGCCAGGAGCCCCACACTCAAGCTGGTGACTTTAGGGTTTCAAACTTGGGTCCTCAACATTTCAGGACAGTATTCTATCTACTGCTCCATCACTTGGGCAGGCAGGAGTAGATACTTCAATCTCTATTTTACAAATCAGGATTTAAGCTCAGAGAGTTTAAGTAACTTGTTTAAGGTCATACATTTAGTAAATGATAGAGAGACTTTACAATTCTAGTGTACATGAACCCCTATTATTTAAGGTGGAAAAGAAACCTAAGACCTCTTTGCCTTTAAATTATGTGACTCTTTTCTACATTTCCATTGCATATTTACTACATATCTTCATCATGGTATTTACCACAGTCTACTGTAATGTTTTGTTTTTGTTTTTTTTTATCTAGACACAGGAAAGCCCTTTCAGAATGAAAAAAGGCATGTAAATAATTGAACTAATTTTGAAAGAAAATTTTAACAAAAGTTTTAAAATGGTTTTTTTCCTGTCTTTCAGAGCATGTTTTAAGAAATTGCCTCGCATTCTGAGTTTTAATACTATGAGGTATACATTTAATATGGTCACAATGATGAAAGAGAAAGTGAACACACACTTTTCCTTCCCATTACGTTTGGATATGACACCCTATACAGAAGATTTTCTTATGGGAAAGAGTGACAGGAAAGAAGGTAATATTTTATCTTTTTTCTTATTGTAAGTCTCTATAATAACATAGTCACAATTTTAAAGTTGTAGTCAGCTACATATTTAACAAAATTAAATTGAATCTTAGAAGAATGTTTTTAAAGACAATATGGCATGTTCAGTCAATTACCCTGTAAATACTTAATATCTACTAGGACTGGGTTCTAGGCACTTTTCTAGGAATTGAGAACATTGTAGTAAACAAGATCAGTGTGGTTTCTGCCCTTGTAGAACTTATGTCTAGTGCACAAGTACTAATATTGAATGAGAAATTATGAACATAGTGTGTTGTCAGATAGGATAGTGAATGTGTAACAGAGCTGGGGGAATCAGGGAGAGCTTTTATAAGAAGATGACATTTAAAGCAGAGCCTGAGTTAGAGCTAGATTGAGAAGAATGGATAAGCTCTTTGGTGGGCGGGCAGTGGGGTTGATGAGATGGACAAAAGGCTCTGATCAGATTATATTTTTGTAGGTTATGTTAATAATTTTGATCTTTATTCAGTGTGAAACCATTGGAAGATTTTAAGCAGAGAACTGAGATGGGAACCAGGTGGGATCTGGAAAAGGTTAACCTGACTACAGCAATTGAAATAGATTAGAAGATGATGAAATGGATGTGGGGAGTCCATTCTGGTAAACTATAGAGATGGTAACTTAGATGAGAGAGCATACCAGTAAGGTTAGAGAAGTGTATGGAGTTACAGTTAACAGAACTTGATGATTGAATGAATATATTCAACAAATTTATGGAACATGTTTCTACTATGTAATTTGCTATTCTTGTAGTAATAGGAATATAATGACAACAAAGGAAAAGGTATCTGCCCCCTTTTTTTTTTAATATGTTTTTTTTTGTTTGTTTTTAGTTTATTCATTTTAGAGAGGAGAGAGAGAGAGACAGAGAGAGAGAGGAGAGACAGAGAGAGAGAAGGGGGAGAGGAGCTGGAAGCATCAATTCCCATATGTGCCTTGACCAGGCAAGCCCAGGGTTTCAAACTGGCGACCTCAGCATTTCCAGGTCGACGCTTTACCCACTGCGCCACCACAGGTCAGGCATCTGCCCCCTTTGAAGCTTACATTTTAGTTTGTCTGCTACCAGAGTGAGGAGGAAAAGTCAGAATCAACTCAGGTTTCTGGTTGGATCAACTAGGTGAATAAGGAGGTCAGTATTTCAGGACTTCAAGAAAGAAGGAATGTGGTCAGAATTATTGAATGCTAAAGAAAAGGAATAGTTTCATTAAGAACATAATGGAACATAATCTGTCATGTAGAAGATTTTTGGTTATCTTTATCAGTGATTTCATTTGTGTGTTGCAAAAGGAAGGCAAATTGCAGTGAGTCAAAGATGGCTCTTGGTTCATAAGTAGTTACCTCCCAGTGATTTTCAAACTTCTGTTTATGTGCCTGAAGGACCACAGAGGTGAGGAATGGAAATAGGTAAGAGAAAAAAGCAGAACAGGTTTAGCACTTGCCTTTTCCATTCTTCTTTAGCCAGAGAAGTTCCATTTTACATAATAAGGATCCTGGCAAGTTTTCTTAGTTCTACTGATTTAAAATTTCAAGAAGTCTGAAGAAGCTACTATGAGATTTAGTGGGAAAAAAATGTTTTGATCTTTCTACTATGTTGCCTGGCACTTACTGAGCATTCAATAACTGTTTTACCCTCACTAAATGAGAGATGAGAGAGGTGTGAACAACAGGTTTAGGATATTCTTTCACAAGAAGAACATTCTCAAAAAAAATAAGTGAGCAGAACCTTTTCTTTAAAGAGGAGAGAGAAGATGGTGACTGTATCTCTGAAGGAATATGGAGTTACGGGGAGGGAATTTTTAAAGTTAGAATTTGAGTATGTTTAGCCTGACCAGGCGGTGGCGCAGTGGATAGAGCATCAGACTGGGACCCAGGTTCGAGACCCCGAGGTCGCCAGCTTGAGCGCAGGATCATCTGGTTTGACCAAAGCTCACCAGCTTGAACCCAAGGTCGCTGGCTCGAGCAAGGGGTTACTCGGTCTACTGAAGGCCCACAGTCAAGGCACATATGAGAAAGCAATCAATGAACAACTAAGGTGTCGCAATGCGCAACAAAAAACTAATGATTGATGCTTCTCATCTCTCCTTTCCTGTCTTTCTGTCTGTCTGTTCCTGTCTATCCTTCTCTCTGACTCTTCTCTGTCTCTCTAAACAAACAAACAAAAAAGACCCTGGCCGGTTGGCTCAGTGGTAAAGCATTGGCCTGGCGTGCAGGAGTCCCGGGTTCAATTTCCGGCCAGGGCACACAGGAGAAGCGCCCATCTGCTTCTCCACCCCCCTCCCTCTCCTTCCTCTTCCTCTTTGTCTCTCTCTCTCCTCCGGCAGCCAAGGCTCCATTGGAGCAAAGTTGGCCCCAGGCGCTGAGGATGGCTCTATGGCCTCTGCCTCAGGCGCTAGAATGGCTCTGGTTGCAACACAGCAACGCCCCGGATGGGCAGAGCATCGCCCCCTGGTGGGCATGCCGGGTGGATTCCGGTCGGGCGCATGCGGGAGTCTAGGAAATTAGCCAGTAGAGATGATAAATTAAAAATAAAAATACAGGTGAAGTTAAGTGGGCCTTTCATATATACATCCTACTTTTTAGAACTCTTTTCAAACCATTTATAATACGATAATAAGACTGCACAGAACTGTGCTTCATTGTATTTTTCATGATGCTTCCATGGATGGAAGTAGCAGAAATTTGTGTCAAGATAAAGGAACTTGTTAGGCCCCACATCATGCATTCAGAGTCAAACCCTAGCATATCCAACTTCTCAGCTACTGCTTTGACACTGTCAATCAGTTTTTTTCCTCTTGACATACTTGTCACTTCACTTTCCACTTTTAGACTGTACCCTCAAAACCAAATCTGCTCTCACTTACTTGCTTTTGATTATACTTTTGTAACTTTGGTATCATCACAGAATTGGTCCAAGAGCCCCATAGATACCAAAATCCATGGATGTTCCAAGTTCTTTAAAATGGCATAGAACAATGCATACAGTTGGCCCTTGACATCCACAGATTGCCAACTGCAGAGGCCCAACTGTGGATTCAAATTACTGTTTTCTATCTGCCTTTAATAGAATCTGTGAATGTAAAACCTGCAGATATAGAGGACCTACTTTACTTTTTCTTTTCTATATGATGATGGGAATACAGATCGTAAATCATATATCATCTTTAAACTTATTAGACTGTTCTGAAGGGTTTTTTTCCTTAGTATTTTTAATACCTTTCCATTTTAAATCTTTATAGGTGGGAAATATCTTTTATTTTGTTTCTGTCTACGTAAATTTCTAATACAGAGTGTTTCCTATTAACTGAAAGACACTTGGATGCTTGCTCCCAGTAGAGTGCTCCCATTTTGCTTAACATGAGACTAAAAGACATAAATATGTTAATACCCTTTCAGATCTTGTGTTTACCTGCTCATAATACAAAATGCTTTTTTCATGTTTATATATTTCAAAAGAAATAACTAGATTAAACAAAAAGAGCATATTTTATATTTATATATTATATTGAATTTGTCTATAGTTATATACTAATACATGGTAGTTTTTCTAATGGTCTGAATAAATGTTCCTTAAAATTTTAGGCTATGGATGGTGATTAACTAGTAAATACAGTTATTTTGTACCTATTTTAATATATAAAATATCTGTACCTATTTCTGTGCATAAAATATATAAAGCAATTCTAAGATGTTACTCTGCAGTTTTCAAAATTATTGCTATGATTTTATGTGAATAATTTCAGGTTTTAAGGAAGTCAGTGGTCATTCAAAAGATACGGAGAGCTATGAATATGACTTGATAGGAGTGACTGTGCACACAGGAACAGCAGATGGTGGTCACTATTATAGCTTCATCAGAGATATAGTCAATCCACATGCTTATAAAAACAATAAATGGTGAGTTTTAAATATTTTGTTGGGTTTTTTAAATCTTTTAAAAGTGTAAGCTATGAGAATTTTCAGATTATGTTTTCTGATTTTAGTTTTTCTAAAAACGATAAATATAAATGAAAGTGACTTTCAAAAGACAGTATAGCCTGACCTGTGGTGGCGCGGTGGATAAAGCATTGACTTGGAATGCTGAGGTTGCTGGTTCAAAGCCCTGGGCTTGCCCAGTCAAGGCACATACAACAAGCAATCAATGAACAACTAAAGTGAAGCACCTATGTCTTGTTCTCTCCCCTCCTCTCTCTGTAAAATCAATAAATAAAATTTTAAAAAAAAGACAGTATAAATGAATTATTCTTAAATTTTATGGATCTCCAGACTCTTAAGAATTTGATAAATACTTCTCAGTGAAAAATGAAAACAAAGTTTTACACACAACTTTATTTTCATAAGAAATACTGCACCCTCCAAGTCTTACCTAGCTGTGTCACTCATTCAAGAGCTATTTACTGAATGCCTTGTATACGGTGACCACAAAGTTCTTATTCGAGTTACAAGTTAACCTTCATGCTCCACTCTTTTCACCTTTTTCTCTTCAACACACACATTCTTTTTTATCAATCTTTTTATCAAATTAATGGTCAAAAATTATTAAATCAGTTCTTTAAATAACTTTTTTTTTTAGTCTTCACAGTCTTCAGATGTTGAGTCTCTTGTATAGAGAGACTATTATCTGTGTATTGTTCTAAGTGTTGCTGATTAGCAGGGGTCTCAAACTCAACTCAGCATGTGGGCCGCAGAGCAAGATCACAGCCGTTCGGCGGGCCGCACTAGGTCTATAAAAGGCAACTGTTACTCAACACTTTTCTCACTGCAGTTGAAAACAAAAAAAAATCAGTACAACAAGCACAATCGTACATGCAGTTTACTTAGTGTCACAAAACGACCAGAAACTGTAGTTCGCATCACAACTGCTGTTAACTAAGCTAATATCTAGCTAGGATGCTAGAGAAATGAAAAATACAAGTAGGCCCCTAGGCTTACTTAATTTTATCCAAAATATTTTGAACTTTGTGGATTAGTCTGCGGGCCGCATGCGGCCCGCGGGCCCCGAGTTTGAGACCCCTGGTGATTAGCTTTGAGCATTTACATTGGTACATTGATTGATCTGCAGTTAGCAGAATAGTTTTGTTCAACTGTTTTTTCATCTTTATGGCTTTAAATTTTTTGTGTATATTTGAATATATTTATGTAAAATATTTTGAATCTTTTTTATCATAAATTTTAAAATGGCATCTTTATCTTTGGAAGTTCTCCCATCTCTTAATTTTTTTTCTGTCTAGTAGCTTTACATGTTATTATAGTTAGGGAAAATTTTTATTATTTTTATGTACTCTTGTTGCTTCTAGGTTATAAATGGATCTGTCAAATTTTAAGGTAGTTATGACTGTTATAAAATTATATTCACAATTTCTAGTGGGTTACAGTTGTTGAAATAAGAACTTAGTTAAAATACACCTCATATTAATAATAGTTTGATACATATATATCAGTACATAACCTAATTATTTTTAAAATAGGCCTAATACACAAACACTCAATACTATGTGCTCTATTTTAGGTATCTTTTTAATGATGCTGAGGTAAAACCTTTTGATTCTGCTCAACTTGCCTCTGAATGTTTTGGTGGAGAAATGACAGTAAGTTTTATTCAGAAATTATAAATGGTCTGTGACTTTACAATGCTTTGCAGTATCATAAAATCCAATAGTACCAGAGTAACTTAATTCTTCATCGCTATAATTAAATCTTAATTTTATTCAGCTGGTATTTATTGGAAGTTTAGTATGTTTGGAATATATAATACATGCTAGGAAATATTTTTAAAATTACTATTTTGCCTTCAACTGATTAAAAAGATTAAGACTTGCATTTGAAAATTAAATAATTGTATAGGGAATTGAAATCTGTTGCCGTGACATTATTATTATTATTTTTTCTGAAGTTGGAAACAGTGAGGCAGTCAGACAGACTCCCGCATGCACCCTACCAGGATCCACTCGGCATGCCCACCAGGGGGCAATACTGTGCCCATCTGGGGCGTTGCTCTGTTGCAACCAGAGCCATTCTAGCACCTGAGGCAGAGGCCACAGAGCCATCCTCAGCACCCGGGCCAACTTTGCTCCAATGGAGCCTTGGCTGTGGAAGAGAAAGAGAGAGACAGAGAGGAAGGAGAGGGGGAGGGGTGGAGAAGCAGATGGGCGCTTCTCCTGTGTGCCCTGGCCGGGAATCGAACCCGGGACTCCTGCACGCCAGGCCGACTCTCTACCACTGAGCCAACCGGCCAGGGCTTGACATTATTTTTGAATAACTTGTTTTCTTGGATGTATTGGGATTAGAGCTGGAAGAAATTCACTTTATTGACTTAATTGGAACACTTTGACAAGGAAGGTGAATTGAGTTTAATTTTAAATAATTGTTTTTTTAATGCCTTTTATAAAGCAGCAGCAACCTGTTTATTACAAGTGACAGGATAGAAAAAGAAAAGCTTATCTGTTACATAATTAGCAATAAGACAATAAGAAAAGACAATTAGATTGGAGTAGTATTGTTATAATTTCACTCTTCATAGGCAGTTTATCCTAGTACTAATTTTAAAAAGAATTTTAAATACCTCATTGATTCTCACAAGTCAGGTATTTAATAGTCTTTTCTATTTCACAGATAAACCAATTTTTCACTTTAATAGCCATATTTATTGTGGATTTGCATTTTGAATTTTAGTGAAGGAATTTTTTGTTTCTTCATTGCTCTTTGGTGTTCTTATGTACTATTCTGAATAAAAAGGAGCAGTATGAATATTGCTTAACATTTTGGAAATGGGTAGAAGAAGGAAGTAAAAGTGAGTTACCACTGAAGCCATCATTAAACTGATTGCTTCTCTAGATAGTATTCCTAGGACATTTCCTCCAAAAAAAAAAAGTAAACTTTGTAAAGCTCTTCTCTTAAACTATAGTTTTTTAAATTGCAAGTCTATTTTATTTTCTTATGCTTTATATATTTTATGGTAAAGTGCCTTAAAATATGTTTTGGATCTTTACTTTTTTAGTATTCTTCACTAAAAACTTCTGTCAAGGATTTTTATGAGTATAATGCTATTTGAAAACTGTTTCTGAAGTTACTACACAGTATTAAGTAGCTTTCTGGGGGGAAATATTATATATGTAGATACAGCCAAGTATACCTGCTTTCTAAAGAAAGAAACTTATTTTTTAAAACAGACCAAGACCTATGATTCTGTTACAGACAAATTTATGGATTTCTCTTTTGAAAAGGTAACCATTTCTTTCATATATAATTTTATATCTTTTTTTGTTTTTTCATGTTACCTACTTTTATAGTTACATTTTGTCAAAATGAAAATACAGTTTTTTTTCCTCTTAAAAGACACACAGTGCATATATGCTGTTTTACAAACGCATGGAACCAGAAGAAGAAAATGGGAAAGAATACAAATTTGATGTTTCATCAGAATTGCTAGAGGTATGAGTTAATTTAACTTTAGTAGCAATTTGAAACTGTGTGTGTGTGATGGAGAAACAGAGAGAGGGACAGACAGACAGAAAGGGAGAGAGATGAGAAGCATCAATTCTTTGTGGCACCTTAGTTCATTGATGCTTTCTCATTTGTGCCTTGACCTGGGTGGCTACAGCAGTGCAAGTGCCCCCTTGCTCAAGCCAGCAACCTTGGGCTTCAAGCCATTGACCTTTGGCTCAGCCAGTGACCTCAGGGTTTCAAACCTGGCTCCTCTACATCCCAGTTCAATGTTCTATCCATTGCGCCACTGCCTGATCAGGCTTGAAAGCATATTTCAAGTAGTAATAGTACTATGCAAGTAGTAATAGTACTATGATATAAAAATAGGCTATGACAACATTAGGACCTATAATCCAAGGTAGACCGTAAAAGTATATACAAATACTGTTGGTAATACTGACATATAACAGGTGAATATTAAGTGAATGAGATTAAAGGGAGTAGAAAATTATTAGTAACACTGAAGAAAAATAAAGATAAAATGGCTGATGGGATTATGGCAGACTCACAAATAACTTGAATGGTTGGTAATGCTCTTATTGGTAATAGGATTGCAAGTGTTCTCTTTACTCTTCATGTTACACACAAGTGTATCATGTGTGTGTTTGAAATGCATTTTAAGTATGTATTTTTTATATTAAGTGTGTCTCATTTATAATAATGAGGCTTTCTTTATTTCACAATGTGGTAATAGTAATGTTACTTTAATATCTTAAGATTTATAAAAAGTACTTATCACTCAATTGTGTGTTGTCATTGTTATAAATTCAGTCATATAAAAGTACAAAAAGTAAATTCCCAGAAACGTATAACTGAAAAAAATTTCTTTCATCTAGACAATTCAGCTTTTACTATCTGATTGATTGGTTGATATTTGCACTTTGTGGACAAGCTTTAAAACTGAGTGAATTTTTTCCCCCCAAACTCTAAACTGGTATCATGCCTACCCATAATGTTACTGATAAAAAGCCAAGGATACTGTCTTTTTAAATATTTGGATTGGATTTATGATAAAAATTAGATACTTCACTAGATTTCAGGCCATTAAACTTACCTGCTTGCCTGACCAGATGGTGGCGCAGTGGATAGAGCATCGTACTGGGATGTAGAAGACCCAGGTTCGAGACCTCAAGGTTGCCAGCTTGAGCGTGGGCTCATCTGGTTTGAGGAAAAGCTCACCAGCTTGAGCCCAAGGTCGCTGGCTCGAGCAAGGGGTTACTCGATCTGCTAAAGGCCCGCGGTCAAGGCACATATGAGAAAGCAATCAATGAACAACTAAGGTGTTGCTACGCCCAACGAAAAACTAATGATTGATGCGTCTCATCTCTCTGTTCTTGTCTGTCCCTGTCTATCCCTCTCTCTAACTCTCTCTATGTCTCTGTAAAAAGATAAAAAATAAATAAATAAATAAATAAATAAACTCACCTGCTTATGCAATAAATTCAGTCACCATCATAATTAAAGTTAAATAGGTTAGAATTACCATTATGTGCAAGACTTGATGCTCACAAGGTATTCAGACAAATCTAGACCTTATTCTAGATGAGGACTTCATAGTTTTGTTTTTTTTACTTGATAGTATTCAATGACAGCCAGTCTACTTGCAAAATGAAATTTTAAATAAAACTTTAGTGATATATATGTATTTTATCAGTGGTCAAATGCCTTTATATTGTTAAAAATTATTGAGACCCTTAAGAGCTTTTTAAACTATTACTTTTAATGTAATTATATCAATATTTACCATATTAGAAATAAAATATTTTAACTTTTGTTTTTATTGATTCTTGAGCGAGAGAGAGAAAGAGACACACAGACACACACACATCAGTTTGTTTTCTACTTACTCATTTATTGATTAATTCTGTATGTGCCCTGACGAGGAATTGAATCCTCAACTTTAGTGTGTTGGGTTGACCCCCTAAACAACTGAGTGAGCTAGCCAGGGCTAAAACAGATTTTTAAATTTTGTATTCATTTTAAAAGAACAAAAATACCTGGCATGTTAATATAAATTAAATGAGATTAAAGTGGGAAAACATTATTAGTAATATTGAAGAAAAATAAAAGTGGTTGATGGAATTAGGGCAAGCTAATTTTTGTGAAAAAATATTTTTCAGAATCTATTGTTCATTGAGAAAAGTGGCCCTGTTTTACATTTTTGAAAATATCTTTAATATCTAATTTAATACAAGACAGCTCATAAGGGCTACTGTATTTTGTCTGTTGTGATCTTATCATTTTGCCTCTGGAAACACTCCATTGTATGTTTAGGAGAGAATGAGAGTAAATTGTTTTGACCTTATAGACACCCTAAAAATGTTATGGGAGCACTCATAGCTCTCTGACCATTCCTTGGGAAGCACTGATTTACATTGTGACAAAAGGGAATTTAGACCTTTGCTTTTTATAGTAATGTAGTAATAACAAGAACAAGAAAAACAAACTAAACTACGTTAGAATATTCTTGATTACAGACCTAAACTATGTTTCAGCTTATTAATTTAAAATGATTGCCTGCACATACATTTTATTAAAAAATTAAGTAAAAATAGAATAATATTAACATTAATATAGATTTTAGATATAAACTGGAATCTAGTCCTTTAGATTTGTACAGTTAAAATATAGCTAGTAGCAGGTTTTCCTAGAAGGTAAATAGAAAATTTTAGAACCATAAAATATATTAAGTAAACAAACATTATAAATTGTAGTAGACTGATATGGATAAAACAGAGTGCCTCAGATAGGGTAGTTGAATCAGGAATAATGGGGAAGGTGATCAGGAAATGTGACCTTCATCTTTGACTAGAAAGTTATTGAGGGGAAGAGTTCTACAGGCAAAGAGAACATTATGTACAGTCTCCTGAGGAAAGATGGAGCTTATTCGGCATGTTTTAGATGCTGAAAGGGAACCTCTGTGGCTTTGATGATTAATAATTGCTAGGAAGAGTGATCTAAAATGAAGTTGGATGACTATATAGAAAGCACTTAGGAAAGTTCTTATCAGTATAGTGCATTAGTTTCACACTTAGACACACTCATTTGACTCCACATACGTTGTATTGATAAAGGACAATCAAAAAACAAGATGAATATTTCTGTAGAACAGAAATAGAATGGAATTAAAAGCACTAAGTCTGGTGCAAATCATGGAACTTACTAGGCTTGAGGTCCAAAGCAGATAACCTTGGTGGCCAAAGGTTTAACTCTTGCAGGGTAAAGGAGACAGATAGTTCCTAGCTACAATCAAGAAGCTTAGAATAGGGTTTCATTGTTATGAAAAGGCGCTGAATTAGGATGGGTGAATGCTGTCAAACTCTACTTGTAGCTACAGCTTTATAGAAAGCTATATGCCTAGAAATGCTTAAAGGACCAAGAACTCTGAAGCAAGGCCATTCAATGACTAGGTCTGTGATTTTCTAAATATATTGTAGAGCAGGATCCCTAATATGTGATTGTAAAACCTGATTTTGGACTAGTAGGGGACTGGGAAGGTAAGTAGAGGTAGTTGAACATCTTTAGGGGATAAAGACAACCAGTAATATCTAAAATCAAAAAATAAATACAGTGTGTCCGTAAAGTCATGGTGCACTTTTGACTGGTCACAGGAAAGCAACAAAAGACGATAGAAATGTGAAATCTGCACCAAATAAAAGGAAAACCCTCAAAAAAAAAAAAAGGAAAACCCTCCCAGTTTCTGTAGGATGGTGTGGCAGCATGTGCGCATGCACAGATGATGATGTAACACCGTGTATGCAGCGGAGCAGCCCACAGCCATGTCAGTCAAGATGTGGCCGGTACAGAGGAAAGTTCAGTGTGTTCTGTGGCTCACTAAATTCGAATCTGTGACCAAAGTGTAACGTGAATATCGGCGCATTTATAACGAAGCGCCACCACATAGGAATAACATTACTCGATGGGATAAGCAGTTGAAGGAAACCGACAGTTTGGTGGAGAAACCCCGTTCTGGTAGGCCATCAGTCAGTGACGGGTCTGTAGAGGCTATACAGGATAGCTACCTAAGGAGCCCTAAAAAATCTGTGTGAGAGCCCACATCGAACTGCACTGAATAGGTATGAAACTGGGAGAGTTTTCCTTTTATTTGGTGCAGATTTCACATTTCTATTTTGTTGCTTTCCTGTGACCGGTCAAAAGTGCACCATGACTTTACGGACACACTGTATATTCCAGGCCTGATCTGTGGTGGCGCAGTGGGTAAAGCGTTGACCCGGAGTGCTGAGGTAGCCGGTTCAAAACCCCAGGCTTGCCTAGTCAAGGCACATATGGGAGTTGATGCTTTCTTCTCCTTCCCCCTTCTCTCTCTTTCTCTCTCTCTAAAATGAATAAAAATCTAAAAAAATAAAAAGTATATATATATTATATATATATTCCAGATAAAAATATGGAACTGTGTGACAGTGACTTACAGCATGTTTAGGGTATTCAAAGAGATGAAGGAACATAAAAGCTAAAGACAACAGAGCTATTCTACAGAACTAATGACAGAAATAATCATTTTTTATGATTTTTATAAACAGGGAAATCACCTTTCATAGGTCTGCCAACCTGAATTAAAATTTTTGTATTGATAGTTTTTAAACATAAATCTTTTTCTCAAAACCTAGTCTTATCAAAGAATAATATGACATAGTTTTATTCATTTATATATTTATTCTTCAAATGGGATTTCAGATTTTTTCAAAATGTTTATGAATACAGTTTTTAAAAATTTACAACCCCTTGAGGTAGCCAGATATTGGAGTGGGTTTAGTAACTTAAAGTACTTTCATGTTTTATATTTATATTCCTGGGAAAAAATCAACATGAATTTTAAGCACATGTATTTTTGGGGCTTTGTTTCTTTTAGAGCAAGTCTTTTTTGTCTAATAAAAATATTGATACAGTGTAATAAGCAAATGGTTTCTAATATCTAACATTACCTTTTTTTCCCCAGTGGATTTGGCATGATAACATGCAATTTCTTCAAGACAAAAACATTTTTGAACATACATATTTTGGGTAAGTTTGGTAAATTTAGTAATTTTTTTAAATTTTGTTGTATTTATTGAGGTAACATTGGTTGATAAAATTATATAGAATTCAGGTATACAATTCTGTAATACATCATCTGTATATTGTATTGTGTGTTCACCACCCAAAGTCAAGTTTCCTTTTGTCACCATTTATTCCCCCTTTACCCTCTTCTATCTATCCTAAGTAACAGATTTTGTTATATGTTTAATTTTTTTTTCTGTAAGAATTTCAATATATTACTTTTAAATTCTAGGTTTATGTGGCAGTTGTGTAGTTGTATTCCCAGTACATTACCAGATCCTAAAGCTGTATCCCTAATGACTGCAAAGGTAATATATAAGCCTTAGATAATTTTTTCAAAATTGACTTCTTTAAAAAAATTAAATATTTTTTGCTTAATTTCATCTTCTTTTACAGTTAAGCACTTCCTTTGTCCTAGAGACATTTATTCATTCAAAAGAAAAGGTATGTGTTTTATTTTGTGCATTTTTGAGATTTGATATCTTTTGGTTTTCATTATCTTTAGCTGAGAAGTCCTTATGCCTTCAGTGACTTCTTTCTTTTTCTTTTTTAGCCCACAATGCTTCAGTGGATTGAATTGTTGACCAAACAGTTTAATAATAGTCAAGCAGCTTGTGAGGTGAGGTGAATAGTTCAATCAACAATACATAACTTAAGATTCACTTTTCTGTTATGTTTTAACTTAGATGCTACAGCAAAATTGTTTTATCTGTCAAATCATAGGAAGCTCACTGTGAGTTGTTCCTAAAATCATTTGATAGCTGAAAGTTATAATTTATGTATCAATTCTATTCTAATCAATTCTGATTAAATAATTGATTTTTAAGTTATTTAAAAGTCCTTTGGTTTCCTACCATGTATTAGAAGGAAAATGTATAGAAAATTTAAAGGACTACTAGATATTTCTTAACTACTTTGAATATTATCAGAAAATACTTATCTTCCACCTACCCTGAAAAAAAAAATGCATGTATCCCACTAGATCAGTTTATGTCCAGTTTTATCTCCTTCTGTGAGGCAGCCCTAAGAATAATTGCTCACAGATAATGATCACTTAACCATATTGTCATCTTAATATATCATTTTTTACTAGCTTCCAAAGTGGTATAAACCTTCTTGGGAATGCAAGTCATAAATTTCTAAGAGTTGGGAAATAGGAGCATAATATGCAATACATTAAAGTAGTTGAGCCTTGCTTTGACCAGTGGTGGCAAAGTGGATAGAGTGTTGACCTAGGAACCTGAGGACCCAGGTTCAAAACCCTGAGGTTGCCAACTTGAGCGTGGGTTCACTGGCTTCAGCGTGGGATCATAGATATGATCCCATGGTTGCTGGCTTGAGCCTGAAGGTTCCTTGAAGCCTTGAGCAAGGGGTCACTGGCTCTACTGGAACCCCCTCCCAGTCAAAGTACATATGAGAAGTAATAAATGGACAACTGAAGTGAGGCAACTATGAGTTGATGCTTCTCATCTCTCTCCCTTCCTGTCTGTCTTGTCTGTCTTATCTGTCTCTCACAAAAAAAGGTTTTTTTGTATAGAAGGTCAATTACGCCTTATAGCAATGAAATAGGAAAATCTGATTATTTTAAATTTCAATCACAATGGCTTAATTTTTTGAACTTTATAATGAACATTTCAAAACATGTACAAAAGTAAAAAAGATGTTACCTATTACCCAACTTCAACAAAAGGTAACATTCTTTTATTTTCATTTATTTCTGCCCCCCCCCATGGCTTTTCTCAGCTGAAGTATCTTAAAGCAGACCAAGATATTATATATCATATCATAAATGCTCAGATGTAACATGATTGCATTCACTTCTAGTAAAATTAGAAGCAATTCCTTAACATCAGATACCTATTCCATGCTTAGTTTTCTCTAATTGTCTAAAAAATGTTCTTCATAGTTGGTTTGTTTAAATTAGTATTCAAACAAGGTTTACATTTGCTTTTGTCTCTTAAATCTTCTTTCATCTTTTAAAAGTTACTCTTTTTTCTCCTCGCCATTCTGTCATTTTTTGTGCAAGATTTTCTACATGTTAGCTTTGACTACATGTAGCATCCTTCTGGTTTCTCTATTCCCATTCCAGTTGACAATTTTTAAACTATTTCATAGATCTAGAGGGTTTGTTGATTATATCATAATTAGTTTTGTTATTATTTTTTAATAAAAGTTTTACTTTAGTTTTTCACTTGATTTACAAGTATTGGTTAAATGTTAAAATCAAACTATTTTCTTACAGTGGTTTTTGGACCGCATGGCTGATGATGACTGGTGGCCAATGCAGATATTAATTAAGTGCCCTAATCAAATTGTGAGACAGGTAAGAAAAAATTTATTTGAAAAAGAAATGGCTTTCAGGTTAATTCTAAATTTTCTTGAGAATATGTTTTAACCCAGATTGCATAGTACTTTGGAAAGATTGACCTCTTACTTTAAAAGTTATTTTCCTTTGCCTGACCAGGTGGTAACGCAGTGGATAGAACGTCAGACTGGGGCACAGACGACCCAGGTTCGAAACACCAAGGTCGCTGGCTTGAGCGCAGGCTCATCTGGTTTGAGCACAGCTCACCAGCTTGAACTTAAAGTCGCTGGCTTCAGCAAGGGGTCACTCAGTCTGCTGTAGTCCCTGGTCAAGGCACATATGAAAAAGCAATCAATGAACAACTAAGGTGCCTCAAGGAAGAGTTGATGCTTCTCATCTCTGTCCCTTCCTGTCTTTCCCTATCTGTCCCTCTCTGTCTCTGTCACACACACAAAATGTTGTTCTGCTTTTGTTTTCACCAGCCTTTTCTTTTCTATTTTTTTTTTTGCAAATTAAATATTTTATCAATTAAGTGATTTGAATCATTCACATGTCTGGTAATAGGAAGATAGCTATAACCACGTATTCTCTTAGATTCCACTCTGGCTGCTTTTTTAAGTAGTACTGAGTTTTTTTCAGAGCCTTAGATATTCTAACTATGAGGACTGAAATGACCTTGAGAGTTAAAATACTTCATAACTCTTTCTGATAAGTCCTGAGCTATCACATGAATATTTGTTTTTATAATTAGAAAATTTAGACAAGGAACATGTATATATTACTATATATTTATTTATTACACAAAGCCAAACATTTGATCTGATATATGTCACTTTTCAGTTATTATTGAGATGTAATTCTTTCAAATTGTAAACTTTAATGGTTTTTAATGTTTCTAAACTTGTGCTGCCATTGTCTAACTTTATAACACTCCTAAAAGAAACTTCATGCCTATTAGCATTCAATTCTTATTGTATCCTGTCTCTTCTCCCCAGCCCCAGATAACCACTACTCTACTTTCTGTCTCTATAGATTTGCCTATTCTGGCCATTTCATATAAATGGAATCATACAGTTTGTGGTCTTTTGTGATTGGCTTCTTTGTTTTAACAATGCTTTCAATATTTATTCATGTTGTATCATGTATCTTTACTTCATTTCTTTTTATTGCCAAATAATGTTCCATTATATGACTATTCCAGATTTTCTTTATTCATTCAGCAATTGATGAACATTTGGGACATTTCCATTTTTTAGCTATTTTGAATAATGTTATGAATATTTGTGTACAGATATTTGTTTGGACATAATGTTTTCAATATTTTTTGATATGTACCTAGGAGTGGAATTGTTGGGTCAAATGGTCACATTATGTTTTAGGAACTACCAAACTTTTTTATTCTCATCAATCTATGAGGGTTCCAGTTTCACTAGATCTTCTTCAGCATTTTTTTATTGTTGTTGAGAGAGAAAGATGAGACGCATCAAGTTGCATCACTTTTTTTTTTATTCAGTGAGAGGAGAGGCAGAGAGAAAGACTCCCACATGCACCCTGACCAGGATCTACCTGGCAAGCCCACTAGGGGTGATGCTCTGCCCATCTGGGGCACTGCTCCATTGCTCAGCAACTGAGCTCTTCCTAGCACCCGAGGCAGAGGCCATGAAGCTATCCTCAGTGCCCAGGCCAACTTGCTCCAATTAAGCCATGACTGCAGAAGGGGTGGGGGAGAGGTGGAGAAGCAGATGGGTGCTTCTCCTGTGTGCCCTGACAGGAAATGGAACCTGGGACACCCACACGTCAGGCCAACACTCTTATTACTGAGACAGCGGCCAGGGCCATAGTTGTATTACTTTATTTCACTAATTGCTACTATGTACCTTGACTGGAGGGGGCTCCAGCCAAGCCAGTGACCTTTGGGCTCAAGCCAGTGACTATGGGATCACATCGATGATTCCACGCTCGGGCCGGCAACCCAGAATTCAAGCTGGCAACCGTGGGGTTTCAAATCTGGGACCTCAGTGTCCCAGGTTGATGCTCTGTCTATTGCACTACCACTGGTCAGGTATTCTGCATTTTTGTTTTTTATTTTAGCCAGTTTAATGAGTATGAAGTAATGTCTCATTGTGGTTTTTGGTTTGTATTTCTCTAATTATTAATGATATTGAACATCTTTTATATGCTTATTGGCCATTAGTATATCTTATTTAGAGACTCCACTAATTGAGAGGTTTGTGAAGCTTTGTTTTTTGGTAATCGCTATTACCGAAACTTACCGTTTTTGTTCGTTTTTTCCTTACTTTAAAATTAAATATTGTTTTTGAAGCTAACTTTACCTTATATCTTCAGTCTGTAGTTTAGACTCTGGGAAGCTTTAGAATGTCAAAAAAATTAATCTTTAGGCAAAATACAAATGGATGGTGGAGAATTTGAGGGTATTTTAAATTTAAATTTAAATTTTTATCCATTTTATTTAATTAAGGTGACACTGGTTAACAAAATTATACAAGGTTCAGGTGCACAGTTCTATAACACGTATTCTGTACACTATATTGTATTTCACCACCCCAAGTCAAGTGCCCATCCATCACCATTTATTCCCCCACACCCTCCTTCACCTCCCCTCAGAGAATTTTGAATCATGTTAATTTTTCAGTATTTTTGTTACCTTATATGAGTTGGCTCTTGGGATCTTAATATCTTTTCTTTTATAGATGTTTCAGCGTCTGTGTATCCATGTGATTCAGAGACTTAGACCTGTACACGCTCATCTCTATCTACAGCCAGGAATGGAAGATGGGTAAGATTCTAGTATCTTTTGAACATTTTATTTTTATTTTATTATTATTATTTTTTTAGTGTCAAAGATTGAAAGACAGAAAAGGAGGGAGATGAGAAGCATTAACTCGGAGTTGCTCACTTTAGTTGTTCATTGATCGCTTCTTATACATGCCTTGACTGAGGGTCTCCAACTGCACCAGAGACCCTTCGCTCAAGCCAGTGACCATGGGGTCATGTCTGTGATCCTGTGCTCAAGCCAGATGAGCCCACACTCAAGCCAGCCACATAGGGGTTTTGAACCTGGGTCCTCAGCATTTCAGGTCAACGCTCTATCTACTGTACCACCACCTGGTCAGGCTAATTTTAAACTTTTTTATGATCAATCTACAAAATATTTTTAAATATCCACAGTAAAATATTTTAGGTTCTTCTATTTAAAAATAATCCATAATATAAATCAGGAAGATAAATTTTTTGTTTCATTTTCATTTTGATTAAGTGCATCTTCAAAATTCTCTACAAATAAATTTGTAACTTTGTCTTTTGTCTGAATTGATTTAGCCAGACACAATAACTGGAATCCAACTACTTATATTGTTATTAATGGTATTTATTATTACAAAAATGAAAGAGATAAATTCAGGTTTTTAAAAATACTTTCCTCCCAGAGTTTTTATCTCCAGACTTCATATTTTCTCTAAGATGTATCAAATTGTGTTTTCAGGTCAGATGATATGGATGCCTCAGTAGAAGATATTGGTGGTCGTTCATGCGTCACTCGATTTGTGAGGACTCTGTTATTAATTATGGAACACGGTGTAAAACCTCATAGTAAACATCTTACAGAGTATTTTGCCTTCCTTTATGAATTTGCCAAAATGGGTGAAGAAGAGGTGAGGCTATATTTTGTTTATCTCTGGTATTATGTGACTCTTTTCAGTATTTAAAACTTGTTTTTATATTCTATTTTAAAATTGATATTTTTATTTTTAGAGCCAATTTTTGCTTTCATTGCAAGCCATATCCACAATGGTACATTTTTACATGGGAACCAAAGGGCCTGAAAATGTAAGTACTGTTCTGTCTTATGTTGGGAATTTAGATGCTGTTTCTACAAATTTACATCATGGAAAGTCATTAGATACTAGAACCCTTTAAATTCCCTTCTGGCCCTCATATTAGAAAATTTTAAGGGTCTAAGTTTGATATTTTTAATGGATATAGCAAGAGAAGAAGTAATAAATTTCACTGCTAAGGCCCTGGAAAAAAGCAAATAAATTTCAAGAAAATAGCTACCACCTACTTTGGGGTTCTATCATTAGCATGTTGTTTTAGTGAACATTTTTGTTAGCCGTATTTTTTAAGTTCTTTGATAATAAGTTTGTCAGAGTTTTCCAAAAATTTAAGTAGCTATTCATATATTAAAGCATTATATGAATTTTGTGTTGTCTGAAATGACCACATTGGATTGAATATTCTATTTGCACTATCTTATTTAATCTTTTTTCTACCCTAAGAGGCAAGTACTTTTGTTATCTTCATTTCACAGATGAGGAACTTGAGACATAAAGACATTAACTTTTTAGATTACAGTGAATTGGGCTTTGATCCCTGGTCAAACTCCTGACCTAAACCATTAATGACTGCTATAATTAAAGCTTCTCAGAATTTGGACAGTTATTATATAATTCTACCCTATATGGCTACTTGTTTAGACTGCTTTTCTTTTGCTTTATTAGATCATTAACCTTTTTAGTCTCTTGAATTTCAAAGCCCAAGTGAGTATCTTTGAAATACCTATTTGGATTATTTGGCGACTTCAAATAAAGATGCCTTAATTTGTATAACTGGCAGTTTTATTAAGTAGGAACTACTGCTTTATCATTCTCGTAAATTTTGGTTCTGATTTATTTTCCAAGGGGCTTGCCTATAAGAACAAAAAAGTTATTAAAGGATTTATTCCTCTAGGTAAGGTTAAATATTTACAATATTGAGAATCACTGCTATTTACAGTTCTGCCTATTAGGTCTGAAACTGTCCTGAATGTGGTTTAGACTTTTACAGGTAGGGTTAGACCTTTGAGTAGTTGTTTTTCATGATCCATACTTCTGCCACTCTGCCACTGTCTACTCTGGATAGTTATAGAAAATGATCAAGTTATGTGCTCTCAATAAGATGTTGAAACTGTCTGACCAGGCATTGGTGCAGTGGGTAGAGCATTGGACTAGAATGTAGAGGACCCAGGTTCGAAACCCCGAGGTCGCCAGCTTGAGCACAGGCTCATCCGGCTTAAGCATGGGCTCACCACCTTGAGCAGGTTGCTAGCTTGAGCATGGGATTTTGACCCCATGGTCGCTGGCTTGAGCCCCAAGGTTGCTCGCTTGAAGCCCAAGGTCACTGGCTTGAGCGAGAGGTCACTCACTCTGCTGTAGCTCCCCAGTCAAAGCACAAATGAGAAAGCAATCAACAAACAGCTAAGGAGACAGAAGAGTCACAATGAAGAATTGATACTTCTCATCTTTCTCCCTTCCTGTCTGTCTGTCCCTATCTGTCCCTCTCTCTGTCTCTCTGTCACACACACAAAAAAATGTTGAAACTAATAGTATATTAAAATTGGATTTTTTTCTGCTGTAGCCTCAAGTAGAAGTGTTGTCAGAGGAAGAAGGAGAAGAAGAGGAGGAGGAAGAAGATATCCTCTCTCTGGCAGAAGAAAAATACAGGCCAGCTGCCCTTGAAAAAATGATAGCTTTAGTTGCTCTTTTGGTTGAACAGTCTCGCTCAGAAAGGTGAAACGTTTCAGCATTCAAAATGCTTAAAGCATGTTTGATTTTATTCTTTATATATGATTGTTTTACTGCTGTTAACTCAGTAGCTGTTGTTATTTAACTCCTTTTAAATAACATCACAGTTTACCAGCTCTTACAGTTGAAGTATTTCAGTCCTTTGTGTGAAACTCATACTTTACCTGAGTCGTGTTAGAAATATATATTAAAGCAATTATACAGTGAAATATATAGCAAAATTATATGTGCATTCATCCTTTAATTTAACAGCCCCACCTCTAAGAATCTGTTCCTCAAATATAAAAAGATGTATGTGCAGTACTATTTATTGCGGAACTGTTTGTAATGAAAAGACTGGAGGAGACTAGTTGAAAAAATGGCATCCACTCAGTAGAGTGCTCTGTAGTTGAAAAGAGAAAGAATGGAATACTGTGTATCTGTACTACCTTGAAGAAATCTTTAGGATAAGTATTACTATGTGAAAAAAGCAAGGTAGAGAAAAGTGTATATAAGTATGCTACTTTTTAAGATAAAAGAGGCTATGAGAAAGGGAGAGTGTGTGTATGTGTGTCCTCATAGATCTGTTTGTAAATTTGCCTACTTGCTAAAATTTTTTGTAGTCCCAAAATCAGTACTCCAGGAGCTTTTATAGTCATTTATAGACTACAGAAAGTACATGTGCAGAATGGCCACAAACAAAAATTTTTTTTAGTGACTATTGTCTACTTTCTCAGCTGAAGTCAAATATGGTGACACTACACCTTCAGTTTTCATATTGTAAACAAGTGTTTTTTTTATGGTATATGTCATATTTTTCATATTTCTGATTTCTGCTTTTTGCTGGTGAGTTGGCTGGTTAAAATGGCCCCCAAGCATAATGCTGAGTGCTGTCTACTATTCCTCAGTTCGAGAAGGCTGTAATATGCCTTAGGGAGAAAATACACATGTTAGGAAAGCTTCATTCAGGTATGAATTACAGTGCTGTTTGCTGTGAGTTCAGTGCTAATTAGTCAACAATATGTTTTAAATAAAGTATCTTTCAATAGAAACACACTATAAAAAAGGTAAAATATTTATTGATTGACAGAAATGTTGTGACCAGAGGCTCACAGGAACCTTAATCCTGTATTTTCCCTACATGCAATACTTGAATATTCACTGTTTTGGTGTTTGCAGCATTTTGTGGAACATAAGTATTACAGATAACAAGAATTGACTGTATTTTTTAAAATTAAAGACTGAAGATAAAAAGTATTTTCCTATGATTGGGGTAGGGAAAAACGGGCTGGAGGGGAGAGGAATGAAAGCTAGACTTCTTTGAATATACACTATTTTGTTTTTTTAATTTTAACTTTGGAATCATGTAAATGTTGAATATCATTATTAATTAATAAAGTGCAATCCCAAGAAATCAAAATCAGACTGAAATAAATAAACCTAACTATGTATTGAGCTAGTGGCATAGCCACAGAGAGGCGTTAATTAAAGTAACTTTAGAGCAATGTTTTTCAACTGCCAGTCTGAAAAATGGTGCCGGTCCACAAAAGAGTTAACCACCCTGATGTTGTATGAGGAGACCAGCACGAAATTTCTGGTGGACCAGTAGTTGAAAAACACTGCTTTAGAGCATATTAACTGTAAATTGCTAGTAGGAGGTACCTGGAGGACAAAAAAATTGTAAAGTTAACTTAAATTGTTTTGAAATTATCATTCTGAAACTTTTTATATTCTACAATAAAGCAAGTAATTGGTAATGTCATTAGAAACCAGTATTTTTAGCAAAAGAAAAAACAAATATAAAATAATAGAGATCTTACATAACTTTAAAAACTGAATTTAGACCTATCAATAGGATTCATGGTGTATTTTTGACCTAAGCAAACAAAAAATGCTGTGTACCTCCATTTTCTGAAAAAGTCTAGAAATCCTATTTAGCCTAGAATCAGTGAGTGCCTCTAGCATCTATGGTGTAGTTTCTAGATACCATTTTCCTCTGAAAAAATCATGGTTCCTCGAAAATATGGCTAATTCTAGGTCTTGGACAAGAAATGAATGGGAAGCTGGAAATGTTTTGTCACCTTGGAAAACAAAGAGGCTGTCAAAGCCTTCAGAGGTCATGTTAGAAGAATTCAAGAACCAACTTGAAAAGGTTTATGCTGGTGATAGATTGGATACCCTATGCATCAATAATAATAACTACAAGTGGACTAAAACATTATAGGTGTTTAAATCCATGAGTTCATAATGACACCTAAAAACAAAATTTTAAAAAACTTATTGACAACCTTTGGAGTATATTACGAAACCAAATCATAATTTTGGAAACTTAATAAAGGATATTATTAAGTATTTATCTTTATTTGAAAGAATTATACCTCATGGCACCCAAGTGGTAAGAGAAAGTTTGTCATCAATGATGTATTTGAGCCAATAAATAAGGAAGTTAGCTGAAATTAGAGTATCAATATTTTGCATCCCAAATGAAATACTGGGTCTACAAATGATCATTGTTGGCTGAAAACATTCCAAAAAAAGGACAACTTTTGCCCTGGCCAGTTGGCTCAGCAGTAGAGCATCAGCCTGGTGCATGGCAGTCCCAGGTTCAATTCCTGGTCAGGGCACACAGGAGAAGCAACCATCTGTTTCTCTACCCCTCCCTCCTCTTTATGTCCCCCCCCCTTCCCCGGTCAGCCATGGCTCAAATGGTTTGGGCAAAGTTGACCCTGGGCACTGAGGATGGCTTCATTGTCTGCCTCAGGCTCTAAAATAGCTTGGTTGCTAAGCAACAGAGCAGCAGCCCAGCCAGCCGGAGCATCATCTGGTAGGGGTCTTGCTGGGTGGATCCCAGTCAGGGCGCATGTGGGAGTCTATCTCTGCCTACCGCCTCTCACTTAAAAAAAAAAAAAGACAACTTTTAATTATGTGCCTCCTGATAAAAATCCATACCACCACTATAGTATTCTTGATAAAGAGTCAAACCTAGCCTGACCAGATGGTGGCACAGTGGATAAAATGTCAGCTTGGGACGCTGAAGACCCAGGTTAGAAACCCCGAGGTCACTGGCTTGAGCAAGGGCTCACCAGCTGGAACACAGGGTTGCCAGCTTCATCATGGGATCATAGACACGACCCCAAGGTCGCCTGCTCAGCTGGAGACCCCCAGTGAAGGCACTATGAGAAAGTAATCAATGAACAACTAAGATGCGGCAACTTAAATCGATGCTTCTCATCTCTCTTCTTTCCTGTCTCTGTCTCTTTCTTAAAAAACAAAAGTGAAACCTAGATTTGATCAAGTCTCCAGATCTAACTACCTCTTTACAGGAAATATGGGGAGAAGAGGAATGTGTTAAAACATCAGCACAGGGTGCAATCAGCAAAATGGAAATGTGGGAAACTATAAACAAACCACCTGCTTTCTTTAGCAGATAAATAGCAAGATAAAAGAAAAATCAGAGGAAAACTAGTAGTCTAAAAGAGATTTGAAAGACAGTTTCAACCAATTAAAACAGGATTTTACTATTTGGATCCTGATTCAAACAAATTAAGCATAAATTATTAATATTCTTTTTAGAAACTGGAGGAAATTGTACACTGGATATTGAATAATAAAAGGAATTGTTTATTTTGGGTATGAAGAATGGAAGTATGGTTATATATTTAAAATTTTTGTTATCAATATGCATTGAGATTTATGGATTAAATGATAAAACATCTAGAATTGCTTTGGAATACTCCATATTGAGTGAGTAGTAAGTAAAGATGCAACCAGACTGGCCATGTATTAGTAATTTGAAACTGAGTGATGGATAGTTATACTATTCTTTTTATTTTTTCTATAATGAGTTTAAAAGAAATGCAATAAATTTAAACTGGGAAGTGAAACTTTCTAGTATTATAAATTCATTTTATTTTGAAGATTCTCATTTCAGATAAAGCTACCTAAATTAGATCTATTCTAGTGTTATAATACAACAACTTATATAAATTAAATGGCCTGGCTTGTGGTGGTGCTGTGTATAAAGCATCGACCTGGAATGCTGAGATCGCTGGTTCAAAACCCTGGGCTTGCCCAGTCAAAGCACATAGAACAAACAATGTGTAACTGAAGTGAAGCAACTATGAGTCGATACTTCTCACTTTCTGTCCTTCCCTCTTTCTCCTCTCCATGTAAAATCAATCAATAAAATCTTTTTTAAAATTAAGTAAATGAAAATAAATTTGATTTGTGATTTTATATTCCAATTTTAGAATCTTAAAAAATTATCTACAATATATATATAGCAAGCTTGTCTAGCTAGCAGTAGTTCAGAATCATTTCATGGTGGTTGCCTGGTGTAGTTATCATTGATTTGGCAATTTTGATGGGTGTCATGATGCAAGTAACTATAAAGTAGTACAAAGGGAGAAAAAACTTATTTTTACTGTTTTCTTTCAGACATTTGACATTATCACAGACTGACATGGCAGCATTAACAGGAGGAAAGGTAATACCTGGTCTATATTAGACTCTAATAATCACAAAAGTAGTAGCAGCTCTTAACTAAACAACTTTTGTTTTTATCAGGGATTTCCTTTTTTGTTTCAACATATTCGTGATGGCATCAATATAAGACAGACTTGTAATCTGATTTTCAGCCTTTGTCGATACAATAATCGACTTGCAGAACATGTAAGTACTAAGAAAGAGTCTTAAAGTTTTTTGATAATTTTGAAAAGAATATCCTGAAATTCTCCTTTTTTTGTTTTAGATTGTATCTATGCTTTTCACATCAATAGCAAAATTGACTCCTGAGGTATGTGGGAATTTATTCGTGTTATTAAAACTACTACCAGTCTTCACAGTGCTTTCAAATGAGTCTTAGTAATTGTTCTTGAAAAAAATTTACGAGTTTCCCCATAACATCACTTAAGTATGCAACTTGAATAAACTGAGCTAGCTCTTCATGTCTTATCACAAATGTAATTTTCTCAATTAAATATAAATTTACATATAAGTTCAACATACCAGAATCCCACCTAGATATTAAACTTTAATGTTGTTTGGGTTTAAGCATATAATTGTGTGCAAGAAAAAAATAGACTAACCAGAATACTGAAAAGGTAGGAAGTACATAAAAAAAATAGAATACAGTATACAAAAATATTTTTATAAAAATGGAAATGTTATAG
This sequence comes from Saccopteryx bilineata, assembly GCF_036850765.1. Taxonomy (NCBI): domain Eukaryota; kingdom Metazoa; phylum Chordata; class Mammalia; order Chiroptera; family Emballonuridae; genus Saccopteryx; species Saccopteryx bilineata. The sequence goes on along the minus strand of NC_089492.1, from coordinate 117,492,390 downwards.
CTACTTTATAATACATGTCAAATATTAATACAAATTATATTTGAGATCAAAGGTTGCTACAGGAAACTTTTTTTTTCCTTTTTCCAAGTAAGAGGAGGGGAGATAGAGACACAGACTCCTGCATGAGCCCTGACCAGGATCCACCTGCAACCCCAATCAGGGGCTGATACTCTGCCCATTTCAGGCCATGCTTACAATCAAGCTACTTTTAGTGCCTCCACAGAGCCATCCTCAGCGCCTGGGGCCAGTGTGCTCAAACCAATGTAGCTATGGCTGCAGGAGGAAAGGGGGAGGAGGAGGGATGGAGAAGTAGATGGGTGCTTCTCCTGTGTGCCCTGACCAGGAATCAAACCTGGGACATCGACATGCAGGGCCAACATTCCACCACTGAGCCAACTGGCCAAGGGCCGCTACAGGAAACTTAATTTAAATTTTTCTTTAAATGTTATCTCATTAACAAGAGTATTGATTTTTTTTTTCTGGATGTTAACTTTGGGGGAAAAATATTTGTTTTCTGTTACATGTGGCTCCTATGCAATTGACTGTTATATTCCCATTGGATCCTGTTAGTTTTGACAGTTAAGTTCATAGCAGGAGTACCAAACTCTGCAAATATAACATGGCAGATTTAAATGTGATATATATAAGAATTTTATGTGTTTATTTTCTGCTGATAGAGATGGGTTGAAATAACTCTAAATACACAGTCTTGTATGGCTATTACAGGCAGCCAATCCTTTCTTTAAATTGTTGACTATGCTAATGGAGTTTGCTGGTGGACCTCCAGGAATGCCTCCCTTTGCATCTTACATTCTACAGAGGATATGGGAGGTAAGTCTTGCAGCAGATGTTTTAGTATTTATTTTTCCTAGGATTTTATTTGTCTAATACCGTCACTACCATATTAAGTACCAGTTTCCTTACTTTGAGTAACCCAAAATGGAAGAGATGCTTTAGTCAGAAGGTCGGGGGAGGGGGGTAGTTTTTTGGTTAGTCTCTCTGATGTTTAAAGATTTTTCTCCTAGAGTTCTGAGCAGCTGATCAGCCAATCCAAGGTTCTCATTCCTCTATCTTTAAAAAAAAAAAAAAGGAAAAGGGGAGGTGGGAGGGAGGAAGGAAGAGGGAAGGAAGGAAGATAGAAGCCCTAGAAATACAAACCAAGTGTTTTAGCAGTTGACAGAAATGGTAGAGGAATCACCACTTCCTTTCTTCAGTGTTACTGCTGAGGTCACACCATTTCTCCCTAGTGTTAGAAAAGTCTACTCTCTACACTAGGGGTCAACAAACTTTTTCTTTAACTGCCAGATAGTACTTTAGGCTCTGTTGAAACCATTCAGCTGCCGTTTTAGCAAAAACCAGTCATGGGCAATATATAAATGAGTAGGTATGTCTGCGTTCCAATTAAAACTTAACAAAAACAGGCAAACCACAGAATTTGGCTTATGAGTTTTCTAACTTCTACTCTAGATTTCTAAGGTTCCATTTTCCCATGACAAAAGTCTCCCCAGTGGAACAGTGAGCTAAATTTTATTCTCACTTATAGTTACAGATTGGGCGAACAATAAGAAAAGTAAAGATAAAAAACTTGAATTTTAAATTAATTGCAAACTTAAGACCTAAAAAGTCATTGGATTCTTTTACTGGTCTTATGTTAAAGTCCTTGGTTATTTTAATTTTATTTTGTAAACTAATGACAAAGTTTCTGAATATTTCCTATAGAAAAAAGGTAAATAACTTTAAAAGTGGGGAAAACATAGTTGAAAATCTTTTTAGGCTCTAGTTTTCAAAAAACTATTTTGGCTTTAAGTGTTTAATGGCATATACCAACAGTAAGTTAAAAAGTAATAGCTCATTCAGTTGGCCTTTATATTCTGTTCTTGTCTATTTTATTTGTAGGTAATTGAATACAATCCTTCTCAGTGTCTGGATTGGTTGGCAGTACAGACACCCCGAAATAAACTGGCACACAGCTGGGTTCTACAGAATATGGAAAACTGGGTCGAGCGGTTTCTTTTGGCTCACAATTATCCTAGAGTCAGGACTTGTAAGTCAAATATTCAGAATTAACAAACAATTTGTTGTTTAAGTTTTATTTCTGTTTTGTTTTTAAGGTTACTATAATATGCCTTTAGAGATATTGTTTTTAAAAGCCAAGTTATATTAGTATTTGGAAACCTGTAGCAATGTTTTATAAATACCTACATTCATTTTTGTTTCTTAGTCTTTCTTGGGTGACATCACCACCATTATCATTTTTGTTTCTTTGCTTGATAGAGTGACAAAGCATGATTAGCATTAAAAAAGAGAGTGCAGGAAATTCTATCTTAAAAGTAATTTGAGAAAACTAAAAGTAAAGTAGTAATAAAAACATAAAACAAGTTGAGAAAATATTCACTGAAATTAGCATAAATGAAAAATCTTTACTATACACATGGTGGAGGAAAATAAAGATCTTAGAAGATAAATGAACAAGTATAAAATACAGATATTTCACAGAATAGAAAATTTCTTGTAAATAAACAATATGTTCTCTCTTGATAGTATTCAAAAAAATAAAAAAGTATTTCATATTTAATTTTTTAATTATTAAATTCATATTTTCTATCTTTCTACTGAGAGGGTCCAGAATCATCAACAAGCACATCAAAAACCCAGATCTCTTTTTCTAAAGACCATTCTTCAATGAAATGAATCAACTCCTTGCAGAAATAGCTGATTCTAGGACTGTGGCAGGGAATATTTAAGATGAATCTGGAGCATCTTGTAGACCTAAAGTAAAGAAGTATTCAGAAACCAAAATGATAGGGGTATATTAAAGGGACATAGAACCAAACTGAAAGATCTCTCAGTGGTCAAATGTAGAACAATTTGAGTAAAAAAATAAATAACATAGCACTGGATTGTAACCCAAAGTATAAAATAAATCATGGGTCCATAGCAGTATACATAAATGGTTGAATAAATAGATGAAGAAGAGACACATCTCCCATATAGAAGAATTTCAATTCTTTTTTTTTTTTTTACAGAGACAGAGAAAGAGTCAGAGAGAGGGATAGACAGGGACAGACAGACAGACAGGAACGGAGAGAGATGAGAAGCATCAATATTAGTTTTTCATTGCGACACCTTAGTTGTTCATTGATTGCTTTCTCATATGTGCCTTGACCGTGGAGCTATAGCAGACCGAATAACCCCTTGCTCGAGCCAGCGACCTTGAGTCCAAGCTAGTGAGCTTGTGAGCTTTTGCTAGAACCAGATGAGCCCGCGCTCAAGCTGGCAACTTCGGGGTCTCGAACCTGGATCCTCGGCATCCCAGTCCAATGTTCTATCCACTGTGCCACCACCTGGTCAGGCAAGAGATAACTTTAATTGAAGAAAATTGGCAAACATTAACTGAGCCACGTGATTGAGGTTAACATCATCACTGAAGTCATATTTATATGGCGTGTATCTCTGATATAATGTGATGCAAAGTATACCTGTGTGTCTTCCTCCCAAAAACCCATAACCTGAGTCTAACTGGGATAAACATCGAACAAACCCAATTTGAGGGACATTCTACAAAAATACCTGACCTCAAAAATGCAAGGAAAGTTAGAGTAATTGTCACAGCCGCAAGGAGCTTAAAAGAGACGTGATTACTAAATGTAATGTGTCCTAGAACCATAAAAAAAGAAATTTAGGCCTGACCTGTGGTGGAACAGTGGATAAAGTGTCGATCTGGAACACCGAGGTTGCCGGTTCAAAACCCTGGGCTTGCCTGGTAAAGGCACATACAGAAGTTGATGCTTCCTGCTCCTCTCCCCTTCTCTCTCTCTGTCTTTCTTTCTCTCTCTCTTTCTCTCTCTCTCTCTTTCTCTCTATCTCTCTCTCCCCCTCCCCTCTAAAATAAAGTCTTTAAAAATTAAAAAAAAAATTAAGCTTGATGTTCAGTTAGGAAATAAATTTTTATAATAATGCATCACTTCTGAATTATAGTGGAAACTATAAAAATATCACAAAGTCTTTTTGATATAATGTAACTTGAAAAAAGAGCCCAAATTTTTAATAGATGCATAACTATATAGAATAAGAACATGTATAGAAGAAAAATTACAGAGAACTACTTTTAAATTAAGGAATGACTGAGAATGTTAAAAGAAAATTTGAGACATGATGAGTGTCTTAAAATAGTTGGAGTTGTCGTACAGAAATGGAAGGGGATTTGTTCTGAGTTCAACTGAGTAAGATTTTTAAAATCTTGAATGACTTTTCTCAATTGCAGTTTTTTACAAAAAGGATGATACTTACATGTCAACTTTTTATATTTGAAACTCTTATCAAATTGAGCCGTCCTGAAAATAGGCTACCAAAGCAAATATAGGTGAAGAAATAATGTAGAAATGGAGTATTGTACAGAAATAAAGTTTAATTTATAAATCTGTAAACTAGATTAAAGTTAACTGTAGAAACACTGACTTTATTTGCTTTGGTGATACAATGGAAATTATGGAATTATAGGTAGATTAATGGAAGACAGAATTAGTAGGTGTATTGGAGAGTTAAATTAAGTCATTAGAGGCCTTGAGGATGCTGTCTAGTGAGTGTAGGAATATTAGTTCATGAGCCTATCTGGGTTTGAATTCCAGTTGTGCCTCTAGCTGTGTGATATGGGGTGATCTTGCTGTTTTAAATCTGAGTGAAAGTGTGGATATAAAAGGTAGTGCCTACTATTTAAAATTATGATGCTAAATAGTAAAAACATTAATAAATGTTAGCAGTTTTTGTTGGTATTAATGATGTTATAGTTTTACTACTATCATCATTGTTGTCATCATCATCATTTCCCAAAGCTGAATATGGGCTCCAGCTGTTTATCTGTTTGACCTTGGTCTTTGCTTCTCCAAGATTCATATTTCCCAATGTAATTTATCACCCACCTCCAGGATGATTGTGAGGATGAAATGAGATAATATATATAAAGTATATATTTAGCTCAGTGTTTTGCTTATAGTGACTGCTTTTACAGATGGACTCAACTAATGAGTCATTAACCTCAGAATTATAGTACAGGCTTAATAAGATTTTTCAGGTGTGTTGAAAGAGAGATTCTTTGTGTGCAAGATTAGTTGAAATTTTAAAGATTTTCCAAAGTTAATGTTCTGTAATTGGCATATATATACTTACATATTGCAAAGGACTTTTAGCTAGATCTTATTCTATCTTAATAATGTAAGAAAAATTTACCATTATTTGTAAATTATAAATATTGTAGATTATATTGTAAAGAAGAAGAAAACTAAACCCATCAAACATTGAATAATTTGACATGTCCTTATATAGGTCTTCTGGCTCCAAATACTGTGTTCTTCCTGTGAAACCATATTGTTTCCTGAGAAGAAATGAAATAAAATAAGTGGGCAAATTCTATATCTTGGGAAAGCTAAACAAAAGAGGTTTAAAGCTGTTTGTTCTATGTAATTGTTGTTTCCACTTAAAAAGTAACAGTGACAGAATGGAAGATACTTGTTTTCATCATTTCTTGGGATCTTTTTGTAGAGCTAAAGGTAGAGCAAAGAGATATTAAAAGAGATGTTCAAATCCCTTAAATTTTATTCATCTTAATTTTTAAAGGGAAGAGTGGCTTTGTGTTTAATGACTGCTCTTCAGTCTAATTTATATCTTATGAGGATCTGACAGTTTTGTTTTACATTTTATAGCTGCAGCTTATCTTCTGGTGTCCCTTATACCAAGCAATTCATTCCGCCAGATGTTCCGGTCAACAAGGTCTTTGCACATCCCAACCCGTGACCTTCCACTCAGTCCAGACACAACAGTAGTCCTACATCAGGTCTACAACGTGCTCCTTGGTTTGCTCTCAAGAGCCAAACTTTATGTTGATGCTGCTGTTCATGGCACTACAAAGCTAGTGCCCTATTTTAGCTTTATGACTTACTGTTTAATTTCCAAAACCGAGAAGCTGATGTTTTCCACATATTTCATGGATTTGTGGAACCTTTTCCAGCCTAAACTTTCTGAGCCAGCAATAGCTACAAATCACAATAAACAAGCTTTGCTTTCATTTTGGTACAATGTATGTGCTGACTGTCCAGAGAATATCCGCCTTATTGTTCAGAACCCAGTGGTAACCAAGAACATTGCCTTCAATTACATCCTTGCTGACCATGACGATCAGGATGTGGTGCTTTTTAACCGCGGGATGCTGCCTGCCTACTACGGCATTCTGAGGCTCTGCTGTGAGCAGTCTCCTGCATTTACACGACAACTGGCTTCTCACCAGAACATCCAGTGGGCCTTTAAGAATCTCACACCACATGCCAGCCAATACCCTGGAGTGAGTAAAATTGATAATTCTTATATCTGTATCCTCAAATTGATTGGAAATACCTGTTTTTCCCCTTGTTGAGAAGTGGTGACAAAATATGAGTAGTATAGTCTATTTTTTCTTAAAGATTTAATGTGTACTTGTTTTCTTAAAAAAGCATAAAATGCTATATGGTTGTAAAATTAATAAGTATATGGATAGTTTTTCTTAGGTTGATGTTGAAATTTTCTTTCTAATGAAACTTAAATATTTTAATTTGTAGTTTTATAAATATGTCTTTCATATGTACATAATGAAAAAAGTCAACTCTGTGGTACAGTTTTAAGGAATTATTTACTATTTTGATATTTATTATCATGATCTATATGCTGTGCTAAGTTGTGACCTAGACAGTATTTTTATCTTTGCTGTGGTGTTGCGTAGTATTTTTTTCTCACACTGCATTCAAGTGAATGAAATGGTTAAGGCTGCTATCAGAATATAAATAATACATGCAGTCTATGTCTGATCCTTTTTTCTCTGCAGACTATTTGTAGGTTTTATATTAAATTCCCCCCAATATAAGGATATATAACCTTTTATCCATTCTTGGATAATTCTTTTCACTGTCATCTCTGCTGTCAATAGGAAATTATACCAAGAGGATGTAAATCTGGGAAGGAGATTGGAAGGAGAGTGCAGAACCCTTTTTAAAACTTGTGAACCCAAAGGCCATAAGAGACGTTGTTTGCCAAGAAGTAGGAGATGGTGAGAGTGGAGAGTAGGAAGAGCTTTTTCAAGACACTCAACATTTAAGAGTTTTGATTGCATTTTGATTGGAAAAGAATACAGTAAAGGGTGTTTTAAGGATTGGTATCCTTGAATTGTATATTGTATTTCCTTTTCCTGTTGAAATAAAGGACCTTCCTGTTCTTTAGATATAATGTAATAAATTGTTTAGATTTTCTCACCCTGAGAGAAGAACCTAATTTCCAGTGAAGAAATTTAGAACGTCTTTACTAAAGAAAAGAAAATGATTGTATTAAGTACCAAAATACATTTAAAAAACAAGGATATATAAGGAAAAGAATGAGAAAGTCTGATTTAGGAGTCAGAACAGGATTTATTAAGATTTAGTGGATTTGTTTCTATCACATTCACATAAATATTTTACTTACTTACTAAACATGTCCATAGTTAAATATACCTTTGAAGAGTGCTGATTGAGAAAAACCCCTAATGTTGTTTCTTTCTCTTGACATCAATGAAATGTAACAGCTTTTATTATAGACTTATCTATTAGAGATTTTAATTAAAATGGTGCTTGAGTCAATTTTTGCAAGGTAACTGGAACTGACTATTCATCAATAAAGAGTGTTCCAAATGTTGGCACCACCAATTTTATCAGAAACAGTCATAATTGAGGGTGTAAAATTTTTGTGACAAAGTAATGATTTCTCATTTATTAAAGAAAAGGTGGCAACAGATTGTTGTAGCATGACTCTGGATGCATATCTGAAGTTATAAAACTTAGTCTTTGAACAACATTAAGACTAAAAATGAACTGTATTAATTTGTATTTTTCATCTTCCTGAAATTCTATTTTGGGATTTTAATTAATTATATATGAAATTTTAAAAATAGAATTTATTGCTAATTTTCTAACTATACTTGAATGGTAAAAGCTAACTCGTGTCATTTTTAAAATGTTTATTTATTGGTTTTTAGAGAGAGGAGGAGGGAGAGAAAAAGAGGAAAGAAGCTTCGATTTATCATTCTACTTGTTTATGCATTCACTGGTTATTTCCTGTATGTGCCCTGACCTGGCAGTGAACCTACAGCTGCGGCATATCAGGACGACACTGTAGCCAACTGAGCAAGCTGGCCAGTCTGTTTGTGTAATTTAAAGAACTGGCTAATGAGTAAAACATTCAGAATGAGATGCAGATGTTTAAAATGTTGTAGGGTTAAAATATCACTGTATTACTTATTTGCCCTTTAGGCAGTGGAAGAACTATTTAACCTGATGCAGCTGTTTATAGCTCAGAGACCAGAAATGAGAGATGAAGAATTAGAAGATATTAAACAGTTTAAGAAAACAACCATAAGTTGTTATTTACGTTGCTTAGATGGCCGCTCTTGCTGGACTACTTTAATAAGGTAAAAAGGTATTTTGTGGTATTTTTTTAGTTTATTTTGTTTTTCCAAGTGAGAGGATGGGGACCATACTTTCATTACTTTATTTTCCTTTTTATTGAATTTATTGGGGAGGCCCTAGTTAACAAATTTCTATAGGCTTCAGGTGCCCAATTCTACAATATATCATCTGTACACTGTATTATATGTTCACCACCCCAAGTCAGGTCTCCATCCATCACCATTTATTCCCCCAAATACTCTCCTCCACCCCTCCCCAGCTCCTCTACCCATGGCAATCACCACACTCTTGTCATGTCCATGAGTTTTTTTTCTGCTTTTCCTTTTTGTTCAATCCCTCCAACACACCCAACCCCCAGCTATCAGCCTGCTCTCTATCCATGAGTCTGTCTCTGTTTTGCTTGTTAGTTCATTTTATCCATTAGGTTCCAATATGAGTGAAATTATATGGTACTTGTCTTTCTCTGACTGGCTTATTTCACTTAGCATAATTCTCTCCAGGTCCATTCATGCAGTCAAAAAGGGTAAGAATTTCTTCTTTTTTTTATAGCCGAGTAGTATTTCATCATGTAAGTGTCTCACAGTTCTTTTATCTACTCATCTACTGATGGACACTTGGGTGGCTTCCAGACTTGGCTATTGTAAAGAATGCTGCAGTGAACATAGGGTTGCATATATTCTTTGGAATTAGTTTTTCGTTTTGGTTTTTTTTGTTTGTTTGTTTTAATGAGAGAAGACAAACTCCCACATGCAACCTGACTGGGATCCTGGCAGCCCCTGTCTGGGGCCAGTGCTCAAATTAGTCAAGCTACTTTTAGCACCTGGTGCTGATGCAGAGTAACTGAACTATCCTCAGTGCCTGGGGCCAGTGCTAGAACCAATAGAGCCACTGGCTGCAGAACGGGAAAAGGGAAAGAAGCAGATGGTCACTTCTCATGTGTGCCCTGACCAGGAATAGAACCCAGGACGTCTATATGCTGGGTCAGCACTCTATCCACTGAGCCAGCTGGCTGGTCCCTTCAGGTTTCTTTACATAAAGTCCCAGAAATGGAATCACTGGCTCCGACATTTATAAAGAACACCAAATAAAAGAATCTAATTAACTGTGGGCAAAAAATTTGAATAAATACTTCACTAATTATCAGAGAAATGCAAATTAAAACTAATTATCAGAGAAATGCAAATTAAAACCAAAGTGAGATAGCACCTCACATCTGTAAGAATGGCTTTCATCAATAAATCAACAAACAACAAGTGCAAGTGCGAGTGAGAATGTGGAGGAAAGGGAATCCTCATGCACTATTGGTGGGAATGCATATTGCTACAGCCACTGTAGAAAGCAGTATTGGAGTTACCTCAAAAATTAAAAATTGACACTTGCCTGACCAGGCAGTGGCAGAGTGGATAGAGCCTCAAACTGGGACACAGAGGACCCAGGTTCGAAACCCCAAGGTCATCAGCTTGAGCGCGGGCTCATCTAGTTTGAGCACAGCTCACCAGCTTGAGCCCAAGGTTGCTGGCTTGAGCAAGGGATCACTTGGTTTGCTGTAGCCCCCCCCCCCACCAGTCAAGGCACATGTGAGAAATCAACCAATGAACAACTAAGGTGCCACAACGAGGAATTGATGCTTCTCATCTCTCCCTTCCTGTCTGTCTGTCCCTATCTGTCTCTGCTCTCTCTGCCTCTCTCTCTCTCTCTCTCTCTCACATACACACACACACACACACAAAATTGACACTCATTTTAAATTATTTATAACAAAGTTTAGCAATTCTGTATGGTTATTAGGGAAGCATTTATACGTTTAGTCACCTTGGAAGAATTTATATTTTGAAAGTAAATGAGTTACTTTGAACAGGTTTTATTTTTTTGGTTTTGGATTGTGTTAGAATTATAGACTTACGGTTGGAAGCAACCTTAATATATAATCATCTACCTAATAAAGCTTGTCACTTCTTTTTTCTATGACAGTCATCCAAATATATGCTTGAACAGTTCAGTCCTAGAGGCCTCCAAAAACAACTTTCTTCATCTTTGGATGAGTTTTTATGTTAATATGTTTTTCATTCTATTTAGCCCAGATCTGTCTATCTTCTTTAAGTATAGGAATTAAGCAAAGTAACAAATCATGATCTTTACATTTAATTGTTTAGAGCAAATTAAAATCCAGATTAATTTCTTAGAATATTTGTATATATTACATCTAAGACTAGGAGTTGATGTCCTTTAGTAGGCACGCATTTCTTGGCAGTACTTTCTTGAACTGTGTATTACAGTAACAAATATTTTTAATTAAATTTATTGGGGTAACTGGTTAATACATAAATTTCAGGTGTACAACTTTATAATACAACATATGTATACTTATTGTGTACTCATCACCCATTCCAGTCTCCTTCTGTTATCATGCATTCGACCCACTGTACCCTCTTCATCCTCCTCCTGTTCCTCTTATCTCTAGTAGCCACCACTCTGCTGTCTGTATCTGAGTTCGTTTTTTCATTTGTTCATGTAGTGTTGACTAGTATCTTAAGCTATTCAACCCCAAGATAAAAGTTATTTCAGATTATCTTCTTCATTCAGAAAACTTAATTTTGAATCTCTACCAGGGCTCTTTAAAGTAATTTAAAAAAATATTTGGCATTTTTAATATATTGCTTTCTCAAGATTTACTACTTAAAGTTTATTTTCAAAAAAAGGATTTGGAGTTTTTTTTAACTCTTTTTATTGAAAAACGAAAAAGGCCCTGGCCCATTGGCTCAGTGGATAGAGCCTTGGCCTGGCATGTGTATGTCCCAGGTTCAATTCCCAATCATGGCTCACAGCTTCTCTCACCCTCCCTATTCTCCTCCTCCTCCCACAGCCAGTGGCTCAATTGGTTTGAGCATTAACTCCAGGTGCTAAGGGTGATTCTTTGGTCTTAGTGTCAGCCTCAGGTACTAAAAATAGATGGGTTGATTACAGCATCAGGCCCAGGCGGGGGCTGCTGGGTAAAAACCAGTCGGGGCACATGTAGGAGTCTGTCACTTTATATCCATTCCTTTCACTTTAAAAAAAAAAGGGAAGAAAACATTTATTGAAGTGGAGGGATTTCCAGTCATACTATATATATCTTTTTTTTTCCTTTGCATTTTTCTGAAGCTGGAAACGGGGAGAGACAGTCAGACAGACTCCCGACCAGGATCCACCCGGCACGCCCACCAGGGGGCGACGCTCTGCCCACCAGGGGGCGATGCTCTGCCCATCCTGGGCATCGCTATGTTGTGACCAGAGCCACTCTAGCGCCTGAGACAGAGGCCACAGAGCCATCCCCAGCTCCCAGGCCATCTTTGCTCCAATGGAGCCTTAGCTGCGGGAGGGGAAGAGAGAGACAGAGAGGAAGGAGAAGGGGAGGGGTGGAGAAGCAGATGGGCGCCTCTCCTGTGTGCCCTGGCCGGAAATCGAACCCAGGACTTCTGCACGCCAGGCCGACGCTCCACCACTGAGCCAACCGGCCAGGGCCTCCAGTCATACTATATAATAGCAGTTTCTAGTACCTAATAAAGAAATGAGGTATATTGATAAGAATAACTATTTTTGATTATTGTAATCTATGTTATTTACAAGGCTACCATATGTATTTTTGTTTGAGTGAAAGAGAGATGCATCAAGTCATTGTGCCATTGACTGCTTCTCATATGTGCCCTGACCAGGGCTTGAACCAGTGATCCCAGCACTCCAGGGTGACCCACCAGGGTGCCACCATATGTTTTTAATGTTTTCCCCTCATGTTCCTCTTTCTTTCTCCAGTAACCACCTATTGAATGCTTTGATAATACAACTATATTTTATTAATACCCAGACCTTAGCATAATTAAAAGATAAACCTATTATAAAAATAAACATAATTTATCCTGAAACTTTCAAGATATTCCTATTATACCTCCCTTCCATTGCATGGATAATTAAGAGTTGACTAGATACTATTAGACATAAGTTTTCTTTAAGTTACTTAGGGAGTTTCTTATTTAATACTCTCTCCCTTTACTAAGAAATAGATGTAGTAGTCTCTTCTCAGAAGCTAGAGAAGTAGAGTGCCTAAATGACAATATACTTCTGGTTTTATTTGTTTGCTTGCTTGTTTGTTTTTATCAGCAAAGTGTTCTGTTCTGATTCAGATATCTCAAATTATGATTTATGTATTCTTCTAGTGCCTTCAGAATACTGTTAGAATCTGATGAAGACAGACTGCTTGTTGTGTTTAATCGAGGGTTGATTCTGATGACTGAGGTAAGTATTTTGTTGTAGGTTTATTTTAATTTTCTCACCAAGACTACTGATTTTGTGGATATTTAGAGTTTATTGTAGGCTATTTTACAGGTATCTGGATTTTAATTATACAGATCAGTAAATGCTAATTTATATTTGAAGACTAATTAGGTCAGTTTTTAGGGTGCTGTTTCCTTTCACATAGTAATGCCTTACTTTCCCCTTATTTTGTATTTAGAACAACTACTTGAAATAAACTGGTTTTATTTTGTTTGTAAGGATAGAAACAGAAGAAATTCATATGATTTAATCAAGGACACAGTCTCTCAAGAGTTCACTTTGATAGAGTTATATATACTAAGGTTATACCTAACTCTCTCAAAAAAACCCTGAAAAGTTAAAGTAGTTACCTATACTCCTTAATTTTCCTTTTGTGGCCCACTGCTTTATAATCTGTAAGGCTTTGCAGTCTTAGAGCAAACACTAACAAAAAGAAGAAAAATCTGATTAAATTATTCCTTTAGACTAAAATGTATACACAAAATATCAGAGCTCTGAAATGTGAGGACTGTTCAGTATTTTAAAAGAGCTGAATGAGAGGATAGTCTCTCTGGAAATGTGTCTGGAGGATGAGCCCTACAATTTCATGGCTAGATAAATTAAAAATGAAATGAAGTTTTTCATTTTTTAAAATCACTTACAGTCTTTCAACACACTGCACATGATGTATCACGAAGCCACAGCTTGCCATGTGACTGGAGACTTAGTAGAACTTCTGTCAATATTCCTTTCTGTATTGAAGTCTACGCGCCCATATCTTCAGAGAAAAGGTTTGGTCATTTTTTATTTTTGTTAATTCAACTATTAAGAGCAAAATAAGGTGTTTAAACTTCATGCTTCAGAGAATTTGTTTTTATCTCCAGTTTATATATAGGAGGAGATGGGGCTGATGCTAATCATGAGGAAATGTTTCTCATAATTTCCTGATATAAGACTGGAATTTTCTTATTTGTTTTTAATGCCTAACCAAAACACAGTCAAGCATGCTACAAGTGTCAAGATTTAGGAGACTGGAAAACATTTCCAGCCCAGTAACACTGGTTATTTTGTGAAGGTTCTCCAACTGGAAACTTCATGGCTTAGATTAGATCATTTTTCGTTTCAAGAGAAATAACTACAAACATATCTCTTTTGTGTCCCTGTAAGATAGTGTGAACTCTGAACTTCATATAAATTACTAAAAAATAAGATATAGTCATCACTAAAATAGGTACTTTAAGAAATCTAGCAGGTTTATGTTCGAAGTAAGCTATTGTTAACCACCAACAGATTTCCTGGCTGGGTTTGCAAATGGTTTTGTTTTTTTTTCGTTGTTAATTGGGATGTCCTGTGCATGAGAAGCACTATACCCAAGATTAATAGTGTTCCATGCACAATGAAGCACCTAAACACTGCTTGATATTATAAATTTAAAACAGGTGGTTTTGTGCGGCACTACAGTTATGTCAATCAAGTTTATTTAGAGCACAATATATCCTAAAGTATCACATAGTAAAATTATTCAGTCAATGAGGACTTGGGAGGGAATGTCAGTGAACTGGCTTGAATGTTCTGTGGCAAGCCACAGGCCAGCCAAATATTGAAATAGAAATTTAGGTTATAATTTGCCTTGTGATGTTTGGAAATCATTGTTTATACTTTAAAGGTTATATTAGGCTATTTGGGATTTGCTGTTGGAAGGATCACTAGACTTATGGAGGAATTAGTCACAGATGACTTGTAGAAAATACTGTCATATATAGTTCATTTCATCATTTTCTGTTGCAGGAAGCCACTCCACCACAGAATGCTAATATGCCAGTGGTACCCAGTACCTCTTGTATATAGGTTATTGCAAATAATGTTCTGAAATGCTTAACTTCAGAATTACATTTTTTTAAAGTAAATAATTGTTTTAAATCTATTTTGTAAAGATATAAAGTACAATAGAATTTCTGGAGTACAGATTAAACTATTTGCACTAACACACGTGATGTGCATGATTTAATAAAATAACTTTACTCTCCCTAAAAAAAAAAAAATCTAGCAGGTTTAACAGTAGTAGCCATCTCATGAAAACAGACACAGCTTTTGCCCAAGATGTTTACGTAATTAATTTGAATTAAGTTAGTATTCTGTAGTTTACAGTAGAAAGTAATTGTGATGAGGTTTGATCTCAAATGGCATTTTTATGTATGCTTTTGTATTTGCAGATGTGAAACAAGCACTAATCCAGTGGCAAGAGCGAATTGAATTTGCCCATAAACTGTTAACTCTTCTTAATTCCTATAGCCCTCCAGAACTTAGAAATGCCTGTATTGGTAAGTTACTAAGAAAATATACCTGTGTAAAAAAACTAGTGAAAGAACATTTTGGGGGATTATTTTTTTGTGAGGTGTGATTAGTTCTGAGGGTCTGGACAACATTTGTACTTTTTATGTGTAATTTTCATTGGTCAGTAGGTCCTTAAAGATCAAATTTCATTTCTTAACAATGCAGTAATTACCCATGTGATCATGGGCCAGTCACTTACTATATCTGGGCTCTTGGACCTTAGGTCATCTCTAGATGTCTTGCTCTAAAATCTTCTGAACCTATATAAACAAGGTAGAATCATACAAATGTTTTCAAAGTAGAATTGAAGTTGTAAAGGATTGTAGTGATTATTTCACTGTGAGTTCTTTTGCTTAAAGATATTTCTTAGCCCTGGCTGGTTGGCTCAGTGGTAGAGCATCGGCCTGGTGTGCAGGAGTCCCAGGTTCAATTCCCGGCCAGGGCACGCAGGAGAAGCGCCCATCTGCTTCTCCACCCCTCCCCCTCTCCTTCCTCTCTGTCTCTCTCTTCCCCTCCAGCAGCCAAGGCTCCATTGGAGCAAAGTTGGCCCGGGCGCTGGGGATGACTCCTTGGCCTCTGCCCCAGGCGCTAGAGTGGCTCTGGTCACAACAGAGCGACACCCCGGAGGGGCAGAGCATCGCCCCCTGGTGGGCATGCCGGTTGGATCCCAGTTGGGTGCATGAGGGGGTCTGACTGCCTCCCTGTTTCCAGCTTCAGAAAAATACAAGATATTTCTTAGTAGATTTTCATAGACACCTAGGTATTTTACCTTTTTATTGATTGCATATTTATAATAAAATGACCATTCATGCCTGTTAAAGGACCCCCTTATTTTAAATTTATATTGCATTTTTTACTACCTTAGAAACCACTTTAAAATCATATTTAGAGACTCTTAACTGCTTATTTACAGTTTCTTAAGATGACATGAAAAAAAAAGATGACATGAATGACTGGCTGTCATGTGTAAGCAGTCAGTCTTGGCAGGCATTGGCCTGATATTCTGTGGAATTACTGGCCTAGGCTTCTCCAGCAAGAGGGGAGAGGTGCAAGGTGGTAATCTCTGATTGCTAGACTCTCTGCCAGTTGCCTGTCACCATGAGCTTTACACTTGTGTGATTAGAGGATGAGAATTAGTCCAGCTAATATCAGGAAACATTAAAAGTAGATTAAGGATTATCCCTTTGATCTGAAGAACTTTGAACCTTAGATTTCTTTATATGCTGTTTCAGGTGATTTTATGAAGACACATAATATGCACTATTTCCCTTGGTGTACTTCTCCATGATTCTTTTCTTGGATAAATAATATACAAATAGTTTTAAACTTTAGTTTCAGAATGATAGCTCTGTTGTCCCGTTAGTAACTCAGCTGAATTCAGATTGATTGTCATCAGACAAAATTTCTCCCAGTGTCAGGAGCTAAAACAGTTTTAGACTCATTTTAACTTTTCTAGCTGCCATACTGCAACTATTCACTCCATAAGGGTTTGTGAGTTTGAAAGTGACAGGTAGATAAACTCCAATTTTTTAATACCTAAATTGTGCTTTTATTTTCAGATGTACTCAAGGAACTTGTGCTTTTGAGTCCCCATGACTTTCTTCATACTCTGGTTCCATTTCTGCAACACAACCATTGTACCTACCATCACAGTAATATACCAAGTATGTATTCATCTAGCCCAGTACTTGAGTGTGGTTGGCATTTAATCTTTCTGCACACTGAAACATGGAGATTTATTTTTTCCCGTTTATTCTTATTGTACACTTTTAATGTCTTAGTGTCTCTTGGACCTTATTTCCCTTGTCGAGAAAATATCAAGCTAATAGGAGGGAAAAGCAATATTCGGCCTCCGCGCCCTGAACTCAATATGTGCCTCTTGCCCACAATGGTGGAAACCAGTAAGGTATGTTGGGATGCTAGGAAAGCCATGTTTCTGTAGTACACAGTAATTTGAAATTTTCCCTCTGGCAGTTATGAGTAGATTAGACATAAATAACCATTTTGTGGATCCTAAAACGATTAGACTCATTTGGACTTTTTCCTTTTAGTGCTCTGAAATGTTGGTTTAATATTTGCAAAATCAACAATAAGCACAAGTAGTAAGTTCTTTCCCCTCAAAAAATACCCTTATAGAAAGCCTTATCAGTATATGTTACTAGGCTAAATTATAACTGGGTCATATATCTAAACCTGAAAAATCAAGTTAGGTAGGTACTTAATGATTGTTTAAATTTGGCCATATTAATTACTTTTTTTACTGCCTTTTAATTATAATCCTTTATATATATCACAATTGATAAATTTATCATCATTTGTCTGATTTTTGTCCTCTAACATTTTATTCTAAAATAATACTAATTCTAAATTACAGAGAGAAGGTACAGGATAATTTATTTTAGTCTCAACATTTTTTAAACAATTTTTCCCCTTTATCTTTCTTCACCCCACTTCATTCGCACTCTCCCTTGCCCACAATCTTTGTATCTTAAATATTCTTAAGTTTTTACAAGATAAACAATTAAAAATAATTAACACTGTAGTAACCATTACAGAAATAATTTAGTCTATTTCAAAAATCAAATTTAATTTATTCTTCTTGATTATATGTCTGTAGAGCTGAAATGTCACATTTTAAACTCTTAATAGTAATTTTTATTAAAGTATGTAGAAATAATGGGTAATTTTAATTGACAGCATTTGCACACTGAGAATAAACTTGTGACAATTAAGAGCTTAATAACATTACCAGATACTTGGAAATTAAAATTAATTTCTTATGGAATTTAAATATTTAATCAGCTTTTTAGTTAAACTTATTACATTTGCACAAAATATGCTCTTTAATTTATTATACAATTTAAGTGCAACCATTTTATCATCTTTAACCTTCAGGGCAAAGATGACGTTTATGATCGTATGCTGCTAGACTACTTCTTTTCTTATCATCAATTCATCCATCTATTATGCCGAGTTGCAATCAACT
The DNA here is from genome assembly GCF_036850765.1 of Saccopteryx bilineata. Classification (NCBI taxonomy): domain Eukaryota; kingdom Metazoa; phylum Chordata; class Mammalia; order Chiroptera; family Emballonuridae; genus Saccopteryx; species Saccopteryx bilineata. Next base: position 117,474,321 of record NC_089492.1, on the reverse strand, counting down.
GTGAAAAATTTACTGAAACATTAGTTAAGCTGAGTAAGTATAAAAGATGAGCAGTAAATTCCACTGAATTATTTTAAGTCCCTAGCCATTCAGGAAGGGGAGGAAAAAAATGAGACAATCCTTTTATTATTTTTTAAAGTAAATGTTAAAAAATAGTAATTACTCTTGGGAACATTTTTATTTTTATTAAGAAAACACCAACTTACTGGTTTCCATTGGCTAGTTCTGCCCAGAGTTTCAGCTGGCCTATAAAGGAGTGTGGAGTGGGGCTGGTCACTTTTGTACATAGAAGCCCAAGTCCTCCTCCATCTGCCCAGCAGAATTTAAAAACAAAAACTGCTCTGCTTAGGGAGACAGGCTTAGATGGACTTTCCGAGCCCTGATCTTGAGGGTAAGTTGAGATCTATAATGCCAGCTGTGCTTTGGAGCTGGTAACACCAAGAGCAAGCTGAGTGGGCTTAGCTAGGGTGAAGCAGAGGTGCATATATGAGTAAATTAGGAGGTAAGTCCAACAAAATAGAGAGGTGAGTAAGAAGGGAAATTTGAAAAGGAGTATTCGAGAAATAGAATTATACAGGGGAAAGAAAACTCGAATTACTTAATAAGTATTATGTCCCTCCAAGGAGGTGCCTGAGAGCTGTTAGAGTATACTCCCTTTGGGTGATTTTCTTTTTTAAGCTGATAAGTATTTGGAAGACATATAGCCCTCCTGCAGATGTCCCCCATCTCAGGACCTCCAGAGTTCCCAGGCTCTGTCTGTCTTGCTTCTTGAGGAATGGCCGAGGATTCTCTCCAATGTTCTGTAGCTTTATTTCAGAGTATGAAAGTAAAGTACTCATGGAATTACCACCCAGGTCAAGAAATAGAATATTACCGTAACACTGTAGATCAGTGGTCCCCATCCATTATTGGGCCACGGACTGGTTTAATGTCAGAAAATATTTTCACGGACCGGCCTTTAGGGTGGGACGGATAAATGTATCACGTGACCGAGACAAGCGTCAAGAGTGAGTCTTAGAAGGACGTAACAGAGGAAATCTGGTCATTTTTTAAAAATAAAACATTGTTCAGACTTAAATATAAATAAAACAAATAATGTAAGTTATTTATTCTTTCTCTGTGGACCGGTGCCAAATGGTCCACGGACCAGTACCAGTCCGCGGCCCGGGAGTTGGGGACCACTGCTCTAGATGACCCCTTTTGCTCCTTCTCAGTCACAGCCGCTTCCTTCCCATGGAAAAGGTTTTGAGCCATTATTGATAGGGCAAAAGATGTGAACCTACCTTAGGTTTCATTATCCAAAAAGAAGAAAGTGGTAACTGCTGTCAGGGATAATTTCTCTTCAGAAAAACCATCTTCTTGGCAAGTGATTAGAGCATCTTCAAATTTGAAAGGTTGTTCCTTTCACCTGTTATCATTAGCTGGTTATATACATATGTGTGGCTGAAGTGCCAGTATTGGTCGTGGGAGTGGTGAGGATATGTTCAGATTGGCCATTTTATAATTACACAGTTGGGTTGTAGCACTTGATAGAAGCTAAAACCTAGCAGTGGCAATGATCAAATGTGAGAGAATATGCAGGAGTTCTAGTAACATATCCTTGCTCCTGAATAAGAAGGGGAACTTAGAAAGATGCTGACCTTAACGAGTTGTTTTTGGTAATTAGATTCATATGATTTTTGCCAAAAATTATTTGAGAAACTATTTTAGCTACTTGAACAGCTCTTACCAAAATAATGAATGTTCTGCCCTGTTTGGAACTGTCTTCCTTATCAACACAAATACACAATTTCAGGGAAGTTAAACATGGAGGGAGGAGGAGGGAGGAAAAGGACAACACACTTAAGTCACATCAGCTGAATTAACTTTCATATATTTTATACTCTCATCACTCTTATCTATGAAACACTGTTGATGCTGCCTCATGGTGTTCAGTTCTCTACATAAGAACTGGACTGTTCTATAGAACATTCTAGAAGGATGAAAATATTCTCCAATTGCATCACCATCCATAATATAATAGCCACTAACCATATGTGAATGTTGAGAACTTGAAGTTTGAGTAAGAAACTGAATTTTTATTTTCTTTTAACCACATTAAATTTGAAGAGCTAGATGTGATGTTGGCTACTGTAATAAGTAGCACAACACTATATAGAAACCAAAACCTTTACAAATAGAGCAGGACAGAAATTTTTTATGGTTTATCTCAGTTAATGCAGAAAATGAGATATAAATATTGCAAAGACATAAAAACCTTGCTTTCCTTTTGTTTCTTATAAATGAAGAGATTATGCCTCAGTATTTAAAGTTAACTCCTCCTTCCAGCTGAAATGATTACTTCTAGGGAGAGGCACCTAAGAAAGGGATTGAGCCAAGCCAAGCCCACTTTAATGACTATAATGGGAAGCAGAGAGTTGATAGGGAGTTTTAATTTGTATAATTTCTTCAGGAAATTATCTTTGGCAACAAAGAAAGGAAAGGGTAAATTTAAATTGTTTATGTTCTTAATCATTTGAGTCTTGAGGTTAGATGGTCCAAGGGCCAAAATACCAACCATAGATGAGATTGTCTCAAGACCTGTATCAGATTGCAAATCATTTTCAGTTTTGAAGAAAAGTCTTTGTGGTAATTCTTATATGGGTAGATTTTAAGATTGTTAGGGAGGCCTGACCTGTGGTGGCACAGTGGATAAAGCATCGAACTGGAACGCTGAGGTTGCTGGTTCGAAACCCTGGGCTTGCCTGGTCAAGTCACATATGGGAGTTGATGTTTCCTGCTCCTCCCTTTCTCTCTCTCTCTCGCTCTCTTTCTCTCTAAAATGAATTAAATAAAAATTAAAAAAAGATTTTAGGGAATAAAAAAGAAGTATATAATGGTTGTAGATTAGAATTGCAGGGGATCGAGTTCCAAGCACTAAATAGTAAACAAAGGGAGAGAGGAAGTGTTTTTGAGGTGATGTCAGGCATGGGGTTAGTAGGGAAGACAGAAGTGGGAAGAGAATTCAGGAAGGGTGAACAAAGCTATTGACTACCATGTGAAATAACAGTGTGTCTGAAACCACAGTATTTTGGTATTTTAAAATAGTTTAGCCAGAAAAGTTCTGAAAAAGAATAATAAGAGGAACTGACACTGTTAGTTTCTAAAATCCTTACTAAAGATTCAGTAATTTTTGTGGGTTTTTTTAGTATTTAATATACAGGTAGTCCATATGTTGCAAACAAGATAGGTTGTATAGGTTTAAAATGTTTAAGTATTTATATGTACAGAAAGGTAAAAATAATTACTATGTTGAGACAAACATCTAAGTTGCATTTGATAGGTAAATGTACCTGTTCCAACTTTACATACAAATTCAGCTTAAAAACAAACCTACAGCCCTGGCCGGTTGGCTCAGTGGTAGAGCGTCGGCCTGGCATGCAGAAGTCCCAGGTTCGATTCCCGCCAGGGCACACAGGAGAAGCGCCCATCTGCTTCTCCACCCCTCCCCCTCTCCTTCCTCTTTGTCTCTCTCTTCCCCTCCCGCATCCGAGGCTCCATTGGAGCAAAGATGGCCCAGGCGCTGGGGATGGCTCTTTGGCCTCTGCCCCAGGCGCTAGAGTGGCTCTGGTCGTGACAGAGCGACACCCCAGAGGGGCAGAGCATTGCCCCCTGGTGAGCAGAGCGTTGCCCCCTGGTGGGCGTGCCGGGTGGATCCCGGTCGGGTGCATGCGGGAGTCTGTCTTACTGTTTCTCCCCGTTTCCAGCTTCAGAGAAATACTAAAAAAAAAAACAAAAAAAAAAACCTACAGAACCTATCTCATTTGTTCCTGGGACTGCCTGTATATATAGTTCACAATTTAAAACAATATCAAAAAGGTACACAAAATGTCACTCACAGACTCACTCCCTACCACTTTTATTTTTTTGTTTACCTTTATTTGCAAAAATACAAATACAGGTGTATTTTCCCCCCTTTTTTACATAAAAGTACACTTATAATTAAAAACCATGTGATGCAGATACAGAAATGCATAGGCAGAACGGTAGACAAAGCGCCACAAACATGTAAGGCTATGCGAGGACACATCAGATCCGTGGTGAATGGGTGGTGTTGAGATCATTGGTTAGCTATCTGGGGAGAGGGAGGAACCTTTAATACCTGCTCCAAATACCAAATACATACCAGGAGAATAAAGATTTACTTTGTGAAAAGTAAAATCGTAGAAATATTCGAGAAAAACATAGGATTATATGGCTACAATCTTGAGATTTGAAAGACCATGGTAAGCAGGAAACAAAACCTAGAAACAATAAGAAATTGTCTATGCTGAAGTTGAAATGTTTGTCTACATAAAGATTTAAAATACTTTGTTTAAAAATGCTATAAATTGAATGAAAATACAAACAACTAGTGAAAAAAATATTTGCATTCTTAGCCAATAAATGTCTAGTATTACCAAATAACAAAGAATTTTTAGGATTCAGTATGATGGTCAAGAATATAAAGTAGCCTGACCAGGCGGTGGCGCAGTGGATAGAGCATTGGACCAGGATATGGAGGACCCAGGTTCGAGACCCCAAGCTCACCAGCTTGGACCCAAGGTCGCTGGCTTGAGTAAGGGGTTACTCGGTCTGCTGAAGCCCCGCAGTCAAGGCACATATGAGAAAGCAATCAATGAACAACTAAGGTGTCGTAACGAAAAACTGATGATTGATGCTTCTCATCTCTCTTCGTTCCTGTCTGTCTGTCCCTATCTATCCCTCTCTCTGACTCTCACTCTGTCTCTGTAAAAAAAAAAAGAAAAAGAAAAAAATATAAAGTAAAATAAGCACAGGCCATGAACAGGCAGTACTCATGTGCCCACGTTTACATAGACGAATACAGTTGGTAACCGTATGGAAAGTTGCCCAACTTTACTAAATAAAGCAAATGACAGTTTCTCTTTTTTAAACTATGAGTTAAAGTTTAGATGCATGTTTGAAAAAAGAAGAGATCTTATACTGGAGTCAATTTGGGGAGAAAATATGGCATTATCAACTTAGATTGTTATACCCTTTGATCCAGCAATACTAGATCTAGAAATCAACCCTACTCTACTCATAAGCAGTATACTTAGGATGTTTATTTTCACTTGGTTTGTATTTTGGAAACACCCAGTATCCAGTAACAGAAGCTTAGTTAAGTAAACCAAAGTTTATCTAGTCTTTTACATAATAAGGTGGGAATTGACTGTGGATAATGTGGGTGGAAAATGGAAAACTGATGAGTATGATTGCACGTTTTTTTAAAGGAGACACTCAGCATATGCAAAAAATAATTATAGGGTGCTTTGATTTTTCTAGGTTAGATAGCTGTAAGGTTTAAATTACTTGTAGTGGTCATATATAGGTACTACATTTGGGAAACGAAGTAAAGTACTACAGAAAACTGGTAGTACAAATTCTAATACCATGTACTATGTAGGTCATGCAGAATTAAGAATATGCTGAAGTAAAATTAACTTAATAACAAATCCCTAGATTTTATCTTTTAGTTAAGTTTCATTTTCAGAGGCAAACAAGGATCTCTATCACCTTTATTATTTAACATTGTTTTTGAAAGTTTCCTTAAAGCATTAATAACCGAAAGTGAAAAGAAATAGGTTTTTTTGCAAGGAACATTATGGATTTGCATAGAAAAACCACAATCTTCAAATCTCTAGAGGTTAAAAAATTAGTATAGTTGGTAAGAGTAAACATAGAAGTTTCAAGTTATAAAAAGCACAGTTCTGGGCCTGACCTGTGGTGGTGCAGTGGATAAACCGTCGACCTGGAAATGCTGAGGTCGCCGGTTCGAAACCCTGGGCTTGCCTGGTCAAGGCACATATGGGAGTTGGTGCTTCCAGCTCCTCCCCCTGTCTTTCTCTCGTCTCTGTCTCTCTCTCTCTCTCTCTCTCTCTCTCTCTCTCTAAAATGAATAAATAAAAATTAAAAAAAAAAAACAAAAAACACAGTTCTGGTTCATGCTTTACCTTTTTGTGATGTCAAGGTGGTACTGATTGGAGAAACAGCTGACTAGCTGTTTCCATAAAGGCTTCTTCAGGTGAATATACTTCAGACCAGGGCCAGTCCTTTAGTGCAGATCAGAAGTCAGCTTTTACCAGTCTACAAAGGCAAATCCATTTAACCTAGGTTAATACGTGGTAATTATGTTTAATAGACATATTTATTCTATTATTATGCCAGTTTGTTAATTTACATCAAAAAAGAACTGGCACAGGAATCTGAATATTCTATGGTAGGACCAGCAAATTTTTTTCCAGTTACCTAAGTGGGCAGCTGAATAGCTTTCTTGGTATGAAGTCAAAACAAAGGGGACTAGGAAGCATCAAATGTGTGATAGTCTTAGGCTAATATATCTTGATGATTCAGTCTCATCGTGGAGCATTAGTAGTGGGCCTTTCATCCATTGGCTAAAGCGATCACTTTCTGTGGATAATGCTTGGATTATGATACACACTCCTGTAGAAAGCTAGACAAAGAATCATAACACAATTCAGATAGGAGAAACCCTAACTAGTCAATATACATATAAAATATTTCATCCTCACAGCATTCATTTGAACAACCATTTTACCTACAAAAGCTGTTTTTAAAAGATTTTTCTTTTAATAACACACCCAGCAGCTTCTATGACATAAGGTATTACTAATAAAGAAAAGATGTTGCCTGACCTGTGGTGGCGCTGTGGATAAAGCATCAACCTGGAAATGCTGAGGTCCCCAGTTCAAAACCCTGGGCTTGCCTGGTCAAGGCACATATGGGAGTTGATGCTTCCAGCTCCTCCCCCCTTTCTCTCTCTGTCTCCTCTCTCTCTCTCTCTCTCTCTCTGTCTCTCCCTCTCCTCTCTAAAATGAATAAATAAATAAATTTTTTTTTAAAAAAAGAAAAGATGTTTATAACAGTTTTTGATTATCATATATTAATTTCTTCGTGAGTGGTTATGAAGAAAAGTTTAAGTCTGCCCGTCCTGTTTAACTGAGACAAGACTTGGATGTGTGCCTGAGAACTTTGTTGATTGCATCTGCCTGTGCTGTCCACCCAGTACAGTGAGACTCCACAAAAGGTGTTGGAGGAGGAGTGTGTGAAATACGATAGCACTTGAGTCCTAGAGCTAAGATTTGCGTGATCCTCAATGTTCTGTGGATTTGTAGAAAGAAACAAACTGTGCTTTGCATGGATGCTTTCCTTCCAAAAGAGGTGCTGCTTGAAGAGAGAATAGGTAGAACTTTGTATAAAAGAGATCTCTTTAGTTTACCGTGGGTGTGTTTTCCAGAGTGTGGTGTACAAGATGTTCCGGGGAAAAAAATTTTATATTAATATGTATGGATCTTACTGTATTATAAAAATACATAACTACTACATCACACCCATGATGTATAATCAGATAAATCTAGGGTAATTGCAGGTATACCGCTCACTGGCTTTTGAGATGAACCTGAGATTACATAACCTCTCTAAGCATAATTTTCTCATCCAAAAAGGCCAAAATGAGGATAACGCCTACCAAATTGATGAGAAAAGTAAATGTGATGATCTGACATACCTAGTACAATAGATGCCAATACATGTTTATTTCCCTCTTCACTTGTAAAGATATTTGTATCAGAATACCACTTGAAAGTGATCTAGGTTATAGAAAGCCTCCATGGGATTTCTTTGTTTATTGTGGTAGTGCTGCTTTTTGGTAGTTATTAAAAGTAAAAAATTACTTTGAGGAATAGTTGGAGAAAAAAGAATAAAGACTGGACAAATATAAATTGCGGTATACAGTCTGCTTTCCATAAGAGGGTTCATGTCAGAGCAGCCTTTAGTTCAGGACTTGGCAAACTTTCTGCAAACTGCTGGATATTAAATACTTTAGATTTGTGGGCCTTATATAGTCTCTGTCACTTATTCTTTGGCTGTTTGTTTTTTACAATCCTTTAAAAACATGGAAACTCATTTTAGCTGAAATGGCCATACAAAAACAGGTGTAGGCCAGAGTTTGCCAGCCCCTGCTCTACTTTTACAGGTAATTATGATGCAGGGACATGGGGGTATAGAATACTCTATTCTTAGTAACCAACAGTTTTGATGACATGCCCTTGTTTGCTTATGTATATAGGATAAAGAGGGATGATAGTGTTCCCTTGGATCTTTTGGGGTTTTTTATTATTATTGATTTTAGAGACAGAAGAAGGGGGGGAGAGAGGGAGTTCCACTTATTAATGCATTCACTGGTTAATTCTTCCATGTGCCCTGTGCAGGAATCAAACCCATAATCTTGGCATATCAGGACGATTCTCTAACTAATTGAACTACCTAGGCAGGCTTCTCCTTAGATCTTTACAAAGAGATTAATCGTGACAGGAAAATAAATAAATAGGCTTTCCCACAAAAGGGAGTCCAGGCATCATTGGATGACTAAATTGGGGGGCTGATTTAATTTCCCTTTGGAAGATTTTGATATTCTCAAATCCTTGGTTTAACCCAAGAGGTTGGCAAACAGGAACCTGCATGCTCTTGTTTTTGTATAATCAGTGAGCTACCCACAAGTTTAGAAGGGTTTTTACTTTTTAGGTGGGTAAAAAAGAACTAGATTATTTTAAGTACTTTGTGACACATGAAAATCACATGAGATTTAAATTTCAGGGGTTCTTAAAGTTTTATTGAAATACAGCCACACGCATTAATTTAATGTTGTCTGTGACTGCTTTCACACTGCTTCTGCAGTGGTGAGTAGTTATAGCAGATCATGCAGGCTGCAGAGACTAAAATAGTTACTGTTTGGTTCTTTACAGAAGAGTTTGCTGACTCCAGGTCTAATTAAAAGTGGAGATGGCTTTTCTTGTATTTCTCCTTCTCTATGATTATACTTTCCCTGGGATTAGGAGTGTGGAGGATGGGAAATTGACTGGTATCGCAATTTCTGTGCTTTGAGAGGTGGGAGGGCAGAAGGAACAAATGCCTTGAAGACATATGACATCTGGAACCATCAAGAAGAGGAAAGGTTAAAGCAGTAGAGGTTCCATATAGGTCTCTGACATAAGGCTAAGTATGATCTACTCAAAAGATCCTGGGGACAAGGCCAGAAGCTATTAGACTCAAGCATTGCTTACCTAAATCTAACATGAAGATAATTCTCCCTATCTTTAGAGAAATAAAGTAATAAAGAAAGTAATGATATGTTATTTAATTCTCCACATCCTCTTTTTAACCTTAGGAAAGTGTGTACACGCACACACCCCACCTTACAGTTTAGCTATTGCACGAAAATTCTCTAGTAGACAGAGTGGTACCTTAATCCATGAAAGCTTTGGAACCTCTCAGCAGTAACCTTTATTGTCCCAAATAAAGTTCCAGTACTCAAAGAGCAAAATTGGTTTAAATTGCCTCCGATCCTTCTGGGAATGAGGTGTGGGATATAAATAAATTCAAAGTTTACTGCATTCTAAATTTAAATAACTGGGTAAAACATTGGAGTGAATTCTTCCTTTTAAGTATTTTACGTATTTTTGAAATATGTAGAAAATATGCATAGTTATGACTAGAAATAACTACTTTATTGTACCTGCGGTTTAATAACTCGGTAGTGCAACCTATAACCTATTCTGATTTCTTTTCAAATACTAGGTATCCTAGTTGCCTATGAAGGTTTGCCACTTCATCTTGCACTGTTCCCCAAACTTTGGACTGAGCTATGCCAGACTCAGGTAAAGAAAATGAGTTTTAGATAATTTGGTCTTTAATCTCATCTGACCCATGTGGTCATTAATTTTAGGAACAATGGGTTGGAAACGGGATATTTTAGAATCTTGGTAGGTAAAATAGGATTAATGGAAATAATAACTATTAAGCATTGGGTAACTAGTTGCCCTTCGAAGGTTTTTACTTTCATAGATTTGTATCAAAGGATATTTCAGATGATCTGTTTATACTTGAAGTCAATATTAATAGCTGTGGTAAAAATCCAAAGCAGGAAGATATTAAGGGAAGAAGACATATGCCACTTCTTTCTCTTCTTGCCCTGCTCCTGTCTCGGGCTCCCCTCCTCCAGTCCTCCTCTCCCCACACCTGCTCCCCTCCCACTATTCCAAAAGCTCTAGTATAAACTATTTCAGCAGTCCTTTTACTTCTTATCTATTACCTCCGACTATTTTTTTCAAGTCTGATGCACTTGTTTTCTTACCAACAATATCATTGAGAACAGGCAACACTGTACCCCTCCAAACTTAAGTATCTAAAAGCCAGCTCCTTAAAGTAAAGGGGGCACCTAAATATCATAATGCTTAAATTCTGGAGGGAAAGGAGGGAGAAACTAGATTGGTTGGACTCATTTCTTAGATCAGGCATAAAGGATCCCCACTCTCTTTAGATCCTAAAAAAAGTATTGCTTACCTGCCTGGTTATATCTGCTCATGTCCAGAGAAAGAGACAAGTTTGTTAACTTTTCTTTGGCATAAACCTTTACCCACATAGGATTTGAATTACTTTGGGTCTGGTTCAGCCTCCTGCCGGTAGTACTCTGTATGTTTTCCTAATGGATGTGTGTCACTTGGTACTGCAATACTTGTTTCTCTATCTCCTTGTCCCAAACTAAGCTCCTCAAGCATAGAGGCTTTGTCTGAGTCATCTGTTCCCTGAAGAAATGTTGTTCTGTTCTCTACAGTAGGAATCTTTGAAAGGCTAGATACATTGATGAGATGGTTTAGTACTTAGTAGACATTCAGAAAATGACTTACTGGTTACTTTTTTTTAAAAGCTGAATGGTCTTGCCCTGCCCAGTTGGCTCAGCGGTAGAGCGTCGGCCTGGCGTGCGGGGGACCCGGGTTCGATTCCCGGCCAGGGCACATAGGAGAAGCGCCCATTTGCTTCTCCACCCCGCCCCCCTCCTTCCTCTCTGTCTCTCTCTTCCCCTCTCGCAGCCGAGGCTCCATTGGCCCGGGCGCTGGGGATGGCTCCTTGGCCTCTGCCCCAGGCGCTGGAGTGGCTCTGGTCGCAAAAGAGCGACGCCCCAGAGGGGCAGAGCATCGCCCCTGGTGGGCGTGCCGGGTGGATCCTGGTCGGGCACATGCGGGAGTCTGTCTGACTCTCTCCGTTTCCAGCTTCAGAAAAATACAAAAAAAAAAAAGCTGAATGGTCTATTCAGTAAATAGAAGCAGACCCTGCTTTTTCCTTGTCTGTTGTCGCTCTTGATTTGGGTAGTTGCTTTATTTGGGGGGGAGGGCTCTATACTCTGCCACCAGCTACTGCTTTCCCTATTGCTCTGAACTACACAGAATTTACCATCCCCCTAACTTCCCTTAAAACAAAGCCAAGCTGGCCCTGGCCGGTTGGCTCAGCGGTAGAGCATCGGCCTAGCGTGCGGAGGACCCGGGTTCGATTCCCGGCCAGGGCACACAGGAGAAGCGCCCATTTGCTTCTCCACCACTCCGCCGCGCTTTCCTCTCTCTTTCTTCCCCTCCCGCAGCCAAGGCTCCATTGGAGCAAAGATGGCCCTGGCGCTGGGGATGGCTCTGTGGCCTCTGCCTCAGGCACTAGAGTGGCTCTGGTCGCAACATGGCGACGCCCAGGATGAGCAGAGCGTGGCCCCTGGTGGGCGTGCCGGGTGGATCCCTGTCGGGCGCATGCGGGAGTCTGTCTGACTGTCTCTCCCTGTTTCCAGCTTCAGAAAAATGAAAAATGAAAAAAAAAAAAAAAAAAAAGCCAAGCCAACCCAACTAAGGCTTCCCAAGGCCCTGCCTGCAATCCTGCCCAAGAACATAGGCAGTAGCCAGAGGCTGTGACTGGTAGAATAGGCAGTATATTCTACCAGTATGTAATGTACATATCATCAATACTTTTATCCTACTTTTAAGTCTGTTTTGTCTCCCATGTAAATGATCTATTATTAAAACATATAATCTAGGTAATATATCTACTTAAAGACATACTACTTGTGTTTAAGAGCCATGACCATTTGAAAACAGGAAAACCAAATGCTAGTAAAATTTCCATATATTGGGACCCACTAATTCTCTGTGTGAGCCAATTAGGAAGAGGTTTGCTGTTTACTTCTGCAATATTTATAGTGGAGGGGTTAACAGATTACTGCTGCTAATGAGATTATACAGGAAAAATTTTAATTCATTTTAGAGGATTCTTAAAATTTTTTGTGTGCTTTGGTTACCTATTAACTATCCATTAAGTGGGCCCCTAAAAGCATTCTATTTGTCCAGTCCCTTAATTCTCTTAATGCTAGATAATAAAGCTGTATATTTTTTAAAGGAAATATTTGTTCAGTTTGGCCATTCAGACTTTATAAGTCTCTTCCTCTAGCACTCACCCATATAGTCCAATTAATACTTTAATTGATGGGGAGGACAGTTGCTATAACTACAGGTTTAATAGACTGAATTAGAAGTGGGATTCGCAGACTGGATATGCATCATAAGCAGTATGGCTAAGGTTTGTGGTGATCAGTACTTCCTTCTTCCCACTTTAGTCCGCTCTGTCAAAAAATTGCATCAAGCTTTTGTGTGAAGATCCTGTTTTTGCAGAATATATAAAGTGTATCCTAATGGATGAAAGAACTTTCCTAAACAACAACATTGTCTACACATTCATGACTCACTTTCTTCTGAAGGTATGTTGTACTTTGAAACTCAGTGTATTACTCCCAGTTAATTAATGGTTGTATTTTCGTTATGTTGGTCTTTTGGAGATTGTTTTTTAATCTTTTTTCCAGGTTCAAGGTCAAGTGTTTTCTGAAGCAAACTGTGCCAATTTGATTAGCACACTTATTACAAACTTGATAAATCAGTATCAGAACTTGCAGTCTGATTTCACCAACCGAATTGAAATGTCCAAAGCAAGTGCTTCATTAAATGGGGTAAGAACTGTGGAAGGGAATAGTCATGTACTGCAAAGTTTTTCTTAAATCTACTCTTTAAGTTCGGTCTTAGTATGATTTTATCATCATAGCAATAACGTATTCAAACTCAGTAAGTCAAATATGAAACCACTTAATTTTTAAAAATCTGTCCACTGTGCCTTTTATGTATATAGCATACACTTTCTATTACCTTAGAAGACGAGCTAATATCATTACCCTGGGAGAAGACATTCCCTTTACATTTTTTGAAACAATTACTCGTGATGTTACTGTTATTACCTATGGCTCGTAAGTAACTAAACTATCAGATTAATGATCTGCCTATTATAAAGCCAGTTAAGACTAGGGAATTAGTAAATTGCCTTGTACCAACTCTCAAATAGCTATATCATAGAATAACAAACACTTGTATACATGCGCTCACAGATGTTCAGCAGCAGCCTCCCAAGTAACAATGCTTAGATGCCAGGACAGATTACAGAGATACGTGAGGAAGACCTTATTGATTTCCACATCCACCCAAAGTTAGCATACTTGAGAAATTGATTTCTAGATTAATAAGGCCTACCTTTCTCATGGATCATTCTGGGTTTTTTAAATTCCTGTTTAAGGTCTGTTACTGATTCTTTTTTTCCATTTTCAGAAAACACTATTTGAGTCTTTAGTCTGACATTTTTTTAATGGTGTGGTACATAAAATAATGTTATTAGTGACTTAGAACCAATGAGATATAGTATCATAGCATTGGCTTTCTAGTTTCAGCATTCTTTTAAAAATGCTGAGGTAGAGGAGCCAAGGTAGAGTCCTGGGAAAGTAACTACGTGCATTGAACTATTAACAAAGTGTGTCAGATGTTGACTGTAGAATTTGAAATATTCATATCTGGGTTTTTGTAGGACCTACGGGCACTTGCTTTGCTCCTGTCGGTACACACTCCCAAACAGTTAAACCCAGCTCTAATTCCAACTCTGCAAGAGCTTTTAAGCAAATGCAGGACTTGTCTGCAGCAGAGAAACTCACTCCAAGAGCAAGAAGCCAAAGAAAGAAAAACTAAAGGTTAGCTTTACGGATGAGTATTACCTTTAGGGTGGGAGAAGGGAATGCACTTGGTGTAACTGACTGTATAATAGCTGTGAAGGAAATTTTCCACAAACATCCCCTCCCCGTTTCACAGAAGTTTGTCTTGATATCTTCACAGATGATGAAGGGGCGACTCCTGTTAAAAGAAGGCGTGTTAGCAGTGATGAGGAGCACACCGCAGACAGCTGCATCAGTGACATGAAAACAGAAACCAGGGAGGTCATGACCCCAACTAGCACTTCAGATAATGAGACAAGAGACTCCTCAATTATTGATCCAGGAACTGAGCAAGATCTTCCTTCCCCTGAAAATAGTTCTGTAAAAGAATACCGAATGGAAGTTCCATCTTCGTTTTCAGAAGACATGTCAAATATCAGGTCACAGCATTCAGAAGAACAGTCCAACAGTGGTAGATTTGAAGATTGTAAAGAATTTAAAGACCTCCACTGTTCCAAGGATTCTAACCTAGCTGAGGAAGAATCCGAGTTCCCTTCTACTTCTATCTCTGCAGTTCTGTCTGACTTAGCTGACTTGAGAAGCTGTGATGGTCAAGCGTTGCCCTCCCAGGACCCTGAGGCTGCTTTATCACTCAGTTGTGGCCATTCCAGAGGACTCTTCAGTCACATGCAGCAACACGACATTTTAGATACCCTGTGCAGAACCATTGAATCTACAATCCATGTGGTCACAAGGATATCTGGCAAAGGAAACCAAGCTGCTTCTTGACATTAGATGTAGCATGTCTACTTTGAAGGCCTCCCTTCCCCCCAATGCTGTTTGTATAAGTTTTGCTTATTTCTGTTTTTGTGCTTCAGTTTGTCCAGTGCTCTCTGCTTGAATGGCAAGATAGATTTATAGGCTTAATTCTCGGTCAGGCAGAACTCCAGATGAAAAAAATTTGCATCTTCAGTATACTTTCTAAAGGGCAATCAGATAATGGGTATGTTTTATGTAATTAAGAGTTCACTGTAGTGGCTTTCATTTAATATGGCTGTCTGGGAGGAGCAGGGTTCCCTGGCCCTGTACAATGTAATTTAAACTTAACGCATTTTTACTGTGTATAATACGGTGTCCTCTGTGCCAGTTTTGTACCTTATAATAGAGGCAGATTGCCTCCAATCGCTGTGGTTCTTATTATCAAAATTAAGTTTACTTGTACACGGAACAACCACAAGAAATTTGATTCTGTAAAGAATCCTCTTTAGCTGTGGCCTGGCAGTATATAAATGGTGCTTTATTTAACAGAATACCTGTGGAGGAAATAAAGCACACTTGATGTAAAAATGATTGTTTTATTTTTATTGACATGACTGATTGCTATTCTGTGCACTTAATTAAACTGATTGTGATGACTTTTCATTTGTTTACATACGTTGCTTCAGTCTTCTCAGGTGAAAGCAATGAGAAAACTGAATAGGGAGCACAGTTACCCATTATACTCTATTTCATTAGAAGTGTTGGTGGCAGTCCAAAAATTAACTTATTCCCATAGGCTTCAATCCTTTCCATCCCAAAATGCTTAACTGATACAGGGAGAAGCATAACAACACAACCAGCTCGCCCTCACTTCAGCATGCTTGAGTGCATCATGCCACTGTTGCACTAAGAGCTACCCACCTTGAAAACCCTGACTAAATAAAGGAATGATACCAGCATGCCACTTATTTTTGTCTTCCTGACCTAAAACTACAGTTGAAAGGAAGCTTGCCACAAGGACAAACTTCAACTATCTGTACTCAGGGATTCGATCTGTTCCCAGAAGAGTATCTAGGAGAGGTAAGGTTAAATACATCATTTCAGGTTGCTTGCTACTTCTAATTCAATGCAGATGTCTAATTGTAGTGAAGAGTCAAATGCTTTAAGTCTGTAAAAGTTCATGGATTTCATCCAGTATAAATTAAGAGCTTTGTTTTCTTTTGTAAAAGAAATAATAAGGAAGACATAAACATTTTTTCTGCTTACAAAAAGTAATACCCTTATAAAATCCAGTTCAGCCATTTAGAGTGATTAGCTGCAGTAAAACTTTTATTTCTTCAAAATGTTGCTTCTGCCAACAGTATTTCATGTTCTCTTCTTTACAGATTGGAACTCCTTTACCATCCAATTGTAATTCAGTTTGCCCTGGAGTAGGCACAAAATTCAGTACGACTGTTGTGGAAGTGTTCTGGAAGAAAAATAAACATCATGAAGAGAAAAATTTGTAAGTACTAGCACCTGCTTCTCATAGGAGGAAAAACAGCTTGAATGTTTTTGGACTCTTGTAACAAAAGGTACAAATAGCCTGACCTGTGGTGGCGCAGTGGATAAAGCGTCGACCTGGAAATGCTGAGGTCGCCGGTTCAAAACCCTGGGCTTGCCTGGTCAAGGCACATATGGGAGTTGATGCTTCCAGCTCCTCCCCTCTTCTCTCTCTCTGTCTCTCCCTCTCCTCTCTAAAATGAATAAATAAATAAAAATTTAAAAAGGTACGAATAACATACCTTCTGGCCAGTTCCTACATCTCCATTTCATGACGATCTTTTGTTAACTGAAAACAAAGAGGAAACTCTGAGAACATCTTTAAAATGTTCCTACTGTACTATACAGAAAGCCATCAAAGCCTTTTATTAAGACTCCTATGTACTAAAAGTAATCAGTGCACAACATATAGTCCCATCTTACAGCTTGCATACCAGCACCACTGAGAAGTCATTGTCCCTAGCGCCATCAAGAACAGAAGTACAGTGACATGGGAACCAGAACAGAGCTGGTGTCAAGGGTGAGGCAGCTCTGGCCTTGCAGACCCTAGTGATTTAGGTGGCAGGAGGCTGAACGTTCTACACCAAGAGTTGGGAGAATTATACTTGTTTCTTCTAAAGTCAAGCATTTGCACAAATACTGTGAAACCAAGGCTTAAACTTTTCTCATTATATATAATATTTTTATTTGCTCTATATCCAACTATATTGCTCAAGTTTCTGTGAGCTTAGAAGAAAACCCAAAACAAGTTAAAAACATTATTAATTTAAAAAGCAGTATTAGAGAGAAGAGTTGGGCCCCAGCTTGCTTTTCTTTAGTCAAAATGTTGCTTACCAGTTCTACGTATTCACCAGTGATGTTCCCATCAAACATTTGGAACTTCCCACAATTTTCAGCTTCTAATATAGCAAGAGTTTTAGAAAATTTTTGTATCAACTAACCAAGAAAAACATAGCACAACATATCATACTATCAACTTTTTAATGTAAAATATTAACAACAATTACTGTGGTTTGAGGGGTTTTTTTTGTGTCCTGACTACATAACTTGTAAGCTTTTTCTTTCTCATTCTCTTTTGCAGAGGGAGAAAACTAAATTAATGTATCCCCTAATTCAGGGGTCTCAAACTCGCGGCCCGCTGAACAATTTTGTGCGGCCTGCAGACTAATCCACGAAGTTCAAAATATTTTGGATAAAATTAAGTAAGCCTAGGGGCCTACTTGTAGTTTTCATTTCTCTAGCATCCTAGCTAGATATTAGCTTAGTTAACAGCAGTTGTGATGCAAACTACAGTTTCTGGTCGTT
This sequence comes from Saccopteryx bilineata, assembly GCF_036850765.1. Taxonomy (NCBI): domain Eukaryota; kingdom Metazoa; phylum Chordata; class Mammalia; order Chiroptera; family Emballonuridae; genus Saccopteryx; species Saccopteryx bilineata. The sequence goes on along the minus strand of NC_089492.1, from coordinate 117,456,821 downwards.
TTGTGACACTGAGTAAACTGCATGTACGATTGTGCTTGTTGTACTGATTTTTTTTTGTTTTCAACTGCATGAGAAAAGTGTTGCGTAACAGTTGCCTTTTGTAGACCTAGTGCGGCCCGCCGAACGGCTGTGATCTTGCTCTGCGGCCCACATGCTGAGTTGAGTTTGAGACCCCTGTTTTAGAGTGAAGATACTGTACAGCTGCTCTACAGCTGTGTCAAACAGTTCCGTCATATGCAGCGCCACCATGGGAATCCTCACACCCAGTGGCGCCTGAGTCTTGAGAAGAGGTTCCCAAGGATAATTAGCATGCCAAGAAATAAAACTGCTTATATCTAAAACACCAGTCTTAATAAAACACCAGAATGTCCCAAATTCCATGCTACCCATTTCAGAAACATGAAAATAGCATGAAAAGGCTTTTTAGCACCACCAGTCCTAGCCTTTATTTTGGAAAAGAGTGCTCTTTAGTGCTGTTCTACTCCCCAAATCCTACCTGGACATGTATATATGGCCCCAAAGGTCACAAAAATAAGCAGATGAAGGAGATATAACAGCACATGAGGACAAAGTATCAATTCTCCACCATTAGACTCTTAAGAACAGGATCTAAAACATCCCAATCCAAAAATTTAAAGAGAAGGTTGCTCCATTGTGGTAGGTGAACTTCAAAGTCACCTGGTTTTGTAATCTGTTGTCTACCAAAGACCAGTGCCTTTAGAAGAGTCTGGAATGAAATTCAACATTTATCCCACAGAAAGGTGTTTATACATTTCCTTCCATCTGGGATGAAAGTCTCAACATTTCCCCCCAAAAATGGCAAAGGATGTAAGTGGGGATTTACTGACCCTTCTCACTAGCCTTTACAGTCCATCGTTAAAAGGCTGTTGAGAGTTCTGAAGAATTCCCCCTAAGCACTTCCTTTCCCCTTCCCTACATATTGGCCACCAGAGCTCATACCTGCAAGGTTTGAGCTGTTTCCCTTTAAAAGTCAATTCCTGGGTTGGTGTAGCTTTCGTTGGTAAGATCATTCCCACTGTAAATTCTACAAAGTGACATGGGACATAGTTCTAATAAGGAACATTTTCTTTTCAGCACAAAGAGGCAGAAAACCCAAAACAGCATATAAGAAAATAAAAACTGATACTTACAAAAAATACTAAATCATTTTGTGAATTTCAAGACCATTCCACATTTTTATAAATAAAACTAAACATGAGTTACACAGCAACAGATGCCTTTTATTTTTTTCAAATGCCTCACTTTTTATCTAGTTCTTGATAAAATTGCAAAAATTTTACATATTCTTTTCCAAAAAGCTCAGTTTTATACAACTACTAGCTTTATGGCCTTCAATCCACTGTCAAAACCAGACATTTTCCCATTGCTTCACCACAGCCTCACACAGCTTGGCCTCATGGTATTCAAGCCTGTGGGCCAGCCACATGTGTGTGGTCTCATGGGAAAAGTGACAATCTCAAACCCACATGCCAAGACCATAGACACAGCAGAATCCAAAGATGATGTGCAGATGTACAGGCCCTGTTGGCCGTTTTGCCTGTCAAGTAACTTGTCTAATTTAGGGAGAAAACAATAACCTCATTTCCACAAGACATAGGGGTTCTCTAGGTAAATCTCAACTATATCTGTACTACTTACAGTCACATTCATTCATTCACTCATCAGAGATTTATTAAGCACCTACTATGTGCCAGGCATTGTGCTAGATGGAGATACAGCAGTGAACAAGACACACCTTCCATCCCCCCATGAAGCTTATGCACTAGCAGGAAAGACAGTAAGTAATTATACAAATAACTGATTAAATCATCATTTCAGAATACTAACAATTCTGTAGGCAAACTGGTTCACACTGCACAATACTGATATTCACTAATTATGACTTTACTCATAACCAGCTCTCATAACCAGACTACAATTTATCCTGCAGCATAAAGAGTTGTTTCTGGAGCCTTAGCAGCCTAACCTGGGAATGCAAACCACAATGCAGAGCATAACTTGGGTAAATAGAAAAGGGACCCCCAACTTCACAAGGGATGCCTTCTTTACCCGTCTTAAGTGCCTTCAGGTAGTCTCCAAGGGCCTCCCTGACCTTGGCGGTGCCTGCAGTTTTCATAAGGTCCTTCAATATATCCCCATCTCCTTTCTTTTTACTCACGTTCACCTACAAATCAGAAAAATACAAACCTAAGAAAACTCTGGTTTGATGTATTCTTACAACATTGGGACATGTGGGTGAGAGAACTGACTCGGAGGGAAGGGGAAGAAGTGGCTATAAAAGAAATGTGGCGCAGTGGATAAAGCGTCGGACTGGGATGCGGAGGACCCAGGTTCAAGACCCCGAGGTCACCAGCTTGAGCATGGGTTCATCTGGTTTGAGCAAGGCTCACCAGCTTGAACCCAAGGTTGCTGGCTCAAGTAAGGGGTCACTCGGTCTGCTGTAGGCCCCCCCCCCCCCCCGTCAAGGCACATGAGAAATCAATCAATGAACAACTAAGGAACAGCAATGAAGAACTGATGTTTCTCATCTCTCTCCCTTCCTGTCTGTCCCTCTCTCTGACTATCTCTGCCACACACACACACACACAAAGAAATGTGACTGGATTCTTACTATAGTTGGAGAAGATAAGGGTTTTTTTAATCAAGGCTCCATTGACTGGGTGGGCCAAATCTTTACTGGCCTACTTAAAATGTGAGCCCCTTAATTTGCATACAAGATGTTATATGTATTACATTGTTGATAGAGCCCATGGCTTTTATCGGTCTAGAGATGTGCTGTCCAAGTAGGGTAGCCACTAGCTGCATGTGGCTATTGAGCACTCGAAATATGGCTGGTCTGATTTGAGATGTGTATAAGTTTAAAGTAATACAGACTTGGAAGACTTAGCACAAAAATATATAAAAACAATCTAATAATTTTGATATTAATATGTTAAAATGGTACCTATTATATACTGGGTTAAATAAAAATATTAAAGTTAATTTCACCTGTTTCTTTTAACTTTTTTAACATGCTACTAGAAAATCTTAAATTCTATATGTGGCTTGCATCATGTTTCTCCTGAACAGCGCTGGTCTAGAACCCCAAAGCCAGTATAATTAGGAGAAATAAGTTCCCACATAACGTGGCCTTTAAGCACAGTTTTGGCAGGGAAGAGAGCTGGAAAGGGAGAGGAAAAAGAAAAGGGACGGAAGGTGAGGGGAGACAGAGAGGAGCCGTCAAAATGCTCTGGGGATGCCTCTGTAGTAGTCTCAGAATGAAGAGGTGTTGGTTAAAAATCATTTAATGTCCCTGTGCTTCAGTTGACCTGGACCTGTCTCAGGTCCCACCTAAAGAGTTGGTTCTATAATGTTCCAAGGACAATCTAAAAAGGCCAGTTTAACATGCTGATGACAAAACTTCTCAGCTGATGAGACTGCCTATAGGAAAGTGAAATCACAGACCCTGAGTACAGCAACTGCATGTCTGAATGCCACTTTTCTGGCATTTTATAACCTTTAATAAAAGCAAGTCGTAGACATGCTGCTTACTATGATTTAGGTTTTATATCTTTGAAAGCCTTCACACTGAATAATTTCACAAATCAAAAAAGACCTTCTGTGAACTATTTGGTTTGGAAAATATAGCTGCTCTACAAATGGTTGCTCCCCCAGACCAAACTTTCAGCTTACAGAAGGCACTGAGTGAACACCAAGGTCAGGAGTCACACAGGCTCCATCTCCCAGAAGACCTAGGAGAGCCAATCAAAAGCAATACATACTAACTAGTTTATGAAAAAACATACGATTTAACCAAGGGAGGTCACAGCTAAAAGCTGAGAATAGTCACCATTAAAGAGAAACAGCAAAGATGCAGGGGAAGAGAAACAAAATCCTCACGAAACTGCATGCTGCCTGAGAAAACTACAGCATATCCACTGTCACATTCATCTGATAACATCCCTGAAAGATGAATAACCCCACTGCACAGATGAGGAGGCCACAAAGGGTGCGGCCGTCTGTCCAGGCCCCACACCTGGTCCGTGGGATAATCTAGGGCTTCTCGGCATACTCTTCCCTGTACCACTGCACTGCAGTCCTCGTGCTGCCCCCAGAGTGGGCAGTCCTCAGCGAACGAGCCCTCCACAATTCAAAACTACAGCACAGGAATCAGTCTGATGAACAGTTTTCCAAATCCTCAACATCCATAGCAGAAGCTTGATTAAAAGAAAAAAATCCGATACTTCACCTCAGTGTCATCTACTTCATTTTCTTCAGAAAGGTGGAGTATTTCGATCAATCCCTTGTGCTTCGCACCAGATTCTTTAATTATACCTAAAATGACCAAAATGGGTTCTTCCATTATAAAGTTAACAACTGGTTTATGCAAAACTCCCCTGTGTAACTGAGTAGTCCACCCTCCTCAGATGGTGCCACTACAGCTGGTGACAAGGCAGGCTCAAGATTTATCACCACACAGGTACCAAAATTGACCCTGTTCTCCTGGCCCACATTACAGGTAAGCAGCCAAGAACAGTGCGGGCAGAACCTGGCCAGTGAATGTGCACACAGAATGAGGGGCAGGGGGAAACATGGGGTTGGAGTAAATGATTCTGTAACCAATGTTTCTTTTCAAAGCAGGATGAAGGGGCACCTTGAGGAGGAGTCACAGAAGAGATCGAAGAACAGACAATGAGTTTTGATCATGGAGTGAGGGGAGGGAGGTTATGGCTCAGGGAAGGTCTATGTGGAGTCCATGCAGCTGGGTTTTTCCAACACCAGAATGTTGATTTCATTGACAACATCAAGATGGCAAAATAGGTTTATTCCTGAGTCCAGAGCCCCTCACAAATAACTAACTACCAGCTATCCATAGACAATACGCCACTGTGAAAACCCCAGAGTGTGGCTGAAACACCCTCCTGGATGGCGGAGAAGGACGGCACTAGGCTAAGAGGAGTCGTAACATTCTGTCCAACTCTCTCCCCCAGGCCAGCATAGAGCCGCACTGAGAGGGTCCCACTGTGGTTTTCCTAGTGGGAAAAAAGAGCACAAGGTGGACGTCCAGGTCTCCCAGAATCGTGGAATGTTTCCTGGGAGGCTGCTGCGTGGGACTTGCCTCATGGGGACCACTGGGAATCTGAGGAGCAGGGAGCTGGGCTTTCAGCAACCAGTGCTAAAATCTTTTTTGGCCCTGGCCAGTTGGTTCAGTGGTAGAGCATCTGCCTGGTGTGTAGATGTCCTGGGTTCAATTCCCAGTCAGGGCACACAGGAGAAGCACCCATCTGCTTCTCCACCCCTCCAATTTTTGCTTCTCTCTCTCTCTCTCTCTTCTCCTGCAGTCATGGCTTGATTGGAGCAAGTTTTGCCCCTGTTGCTGAGAAGGGCTCCATGGCCTCCACCTGAGGCACTAAGAAGAACTCAGTTGCTGAGCAATGGAGCAAAGCCCTAGCGGGCTTGCTGGCTGCATCCCTGTCAGGGCACATGTGGGAGTATTTCTCTACCTCCCCTCCTCTCACTGAAAAAAAAGGTTTTTTTTTAAATTTTCCAATTACAGTTTATATTCAATATTGTTTTGTATTAGTTTCAGGTGTGCAGCAGAGTGGTTAGACAACTATATACTTTTCAGCACTCCAATCCTGGTGGACCACATTCCTGCCTGCAGTAGTGCATGAGTAGAGACCCCAGTCACTGACAGCCCACCTGACCTGTCCAGGGACCTTGTTGAGCAATTCCGCCTGATTTGGGTCCCCAGTCAATGAGTCAAAGCCAGCTGTGGAGCTCATTCTACTGCCCCGCCCATGCAGGGAAGCAAATGTGCAGCCCTCCTCAACTACTGAGCATAGTTTCTAATCCCAACCATCCAGGAAGTCTGCCCAGGGAACCTGGGAAGCCATGGAACCTATCCTACAGCCCCACTCAGGCAAGGAGCCAAACCAGCAGCCCTGTCCAACTGTTTAGCATAGTCTCTGGCCCCGCATAACTAGAGAGCTGGGACAGGGACCTTAAGCAGCCTCAGAGCCCAGCCTACAGCCTAATCCCAATGCAAAACAGAGTTTGAGGCCTCATCCAGACAGGAAGCCCAGACAGTGACCCCACCCAACTGCAGAGCAGGGTCTCTAGCCCCACCCAACTGCTGGAGGCACCTCCTGATTGAGAGCCCAGCTAGTAACTTTGCTCAATAGTGGAGCATAGCCTAACCCTACCTCATCACAAAAGCAAGCCAGCAGACCTGGGAGGCATAATCTGTGTGCCCACCGGATTACAGAGCACAGCCTGAGGCCAGGTCCAACCGCAAAGCCCTGTCTGCATAAGAATTTAGCCAATGGCACCATCTGGTCAGGGAACACAATGAGACCCCGCCCACTCAGGAGCAATTGTGGAGCCCAGCCCACAGACCTCCCCAAACACAGAGTCCAACCAGTGGCACAGTAACACAGCCAGTGACCCCACCTTACTAGAAGTAACTGGAGAGCCTAGCTAGTGGTCAACATGACCATAGAACACAGCTAGCAGCTCTGCCAAGTCAAGGTGCCCATCTGGTGGCCCTGCCTGAACTTGGAGCTCAGCTATCAGCAACCAACTCCCTAAACGAAAAGCCCATGCAATAGCCTCACCCAACAAAAGACCCTAACAAACCCCACCAGACCATGGACACCACTGACTCGCTGGCCCAGTACCCATGCTGAGCAGAATGATGATGGTCTTCTGCTGAAACCTGAGTCTGGAAGAGGAGACCACTTATTTATAAGTGTAGCTGCCAATGCAAGGAATCGAGGCTCGTAAGAATCAAGTAATCATGACAACACCAAAGGAAATGACTTTGGAGAAATGGAGATCTATAAACTATGTGACCAGGAATTCAGAGTAAACTTCTTTAAGAAGCTTAGTGAACTACAAGAACACACAGGGAACTAACTCGTTAGGAAAACAATGCATGAAGAAAATGAGAAGTTGACCAAGAAAAGAGAAACCATTAAGAATAGCCTAACTTGTGGTGGTGCAGTGGATAAAGCATCAACCTGGAATGCTGAGGTCACCGGTTCAAAACCCTGGGCTTGCCTGGTCAAGGCACATTTGGGAGTTGATGCTTCCTGCTCCTCTCTTTTCTCTCTCTCTCTTTCTCGCTCTCCCTCTGTCTCTTCTCTCTCTCTCTCTCTCTCTCTCTCTAAAAATGAATAAATAAAATCTAAAACAATAAGTTTAAAAAAATAAATAATAAATGTAAAAAAACCAGAAATCCTAAAGCTGTAGAATACAATGACTGAACCCAATATTTAAAATAGAATTTCAACAGCTAACTTAAGCAAGTATAAGAATTAGTGAACTAGGAAATAAGTTATTTAAAATTATCTAAAGGAACAAAAAGAAAAAAGATGAATAGGTAAAGAAAGCCTACAGGACTTGTGGGATGCTATCAAAAGAAACAATGGGAATTTCAGAGGAGAAGAGACTTACTTAAAGCAATAATAGTCAAAAACTTCCCAAACCTGGTAAGAGAAATGAACATCCAGATTCATGAGGCCCAAAAGACCCCCCAAATAGGTTGAACCTAAAAAGGGCTATACCAAGACACATTTAATTAAGTTGTCAAAAGTCATACAAGGGTAATGCAACAAAAAGCTGACAGACCAGGAGTCAGACTAAATATTCAAAATACTGAAAGAAAAGACTGTTGGGGCTTCTGGTCAAGATGGCAGCGTAGCCAAACGCAGTATTCAAATCCTCCCACAACCACATCAAAATTACCACTAAACTACAGAACACCCCATCCAGAACCACCAGAAAACTAGTGGAATGGAAGTCCCACAACTAGGGAATTAAAGAAGAGGGACATTGAGACTGGTAGGAGGGAGACAGACTCGGAACAGACTGGCCCCACACCCATGTGTGGCAGATAAAAATCAGGAGGAATCTCTCGGCTTTGGAGGCCCCTCCCCCTGCCCTTGAGGAGCAAAGAGCCCCAGCTCAGGCCCCCCAGCCCAGGGTTCCAGTGCCAGGAAAATAAGTCCCCATAACTTCTGACAGTAGAAGCCAAGAGGGACTGTGGCTGAGTGACACAGAGGGCTGCTGGAGCTCCAGACAGGGCCAGCACTCAGACTCAACTTGCTTTGAGCTCCAGTGCTGGAGCAGCAGCTCAAAAGACACCAGGGACATATGGGGAGGAGGTAAATTCTCCAACATCCAGGTGAGAGTTGGAGGGGCGGCTTTCTATAAGACAGAAGTGATGGCAGAGGTCACCCCCCAACAGAGCTGGCGGCACCATATCAAAGTCTCCATCAACCCAGCTCATATAGTTACAGAAAAGTCATGGAAATGTAAAGTATAGCATAGGGAATCTAGTCAATAATATTCTAATTACTTTGTATGGTGTCTGATGGGTACGAGATTTATCAGAATGATCACTTGGTAACTTATATAATGTTTAATCACTGGATTGTACACCTGAAACTATTGTATGTCAACTAAGTAATTGAAAGATAAAAACTTATTTAAAGTCCAAAAATGAATACTGTCAAGCAGGAATACCAAAGCCAGCAGAGCTGTCCTTCAGAAATGAGGGCAAGACAAACAGAAGCTTGAAATGTTCACCACCACTGAACCTGCCTATAAGAAATGCTAAAGGGCCTTCTTCAAGCTGAAATAAAAGGATGTTAATTAGCATCATAAATACATACAAATATGTAAAACTCACTCATAATTATAAATATATAGTCAAAGTCAGATTATCTAATATTGCAATGGTGGTGAATAATTCACTTACAACTCTAATAGTTAAATATCAAATGTATTTAAAATAACCGTAACCGGCCCTGGCCAGTTGGCTCATTGGTAAGAGCATTGGCCTGGCATGTGGATATCCCAGGTTCAATTCCAGGTCAGGGGACATAGGAGAAGCGACCATCTGCTTCTCTACCCCGCCCCCTTCATACCTTTTCTCTCTCTCTTTCTTTCTCTTTGCCTCCCACAGCCATGACTCAAATGGTTCAAGCAAAGCTGGCCCCAGGCGCTGAGGATGGCTCCATGGCCTCACCTCAGGCGCTAAAATAGCTTGGTTGCCAAGCAATGGAGCAGTGACAGCAAAAGGGCAGAACATTGCCTGTTAAGAGGCTTGCTGGGTGGATCTTGGTAGGGCACATGTGGGAATCTGTCTCTGCCTCCCCACCTCTCACTTAATAAATAAATAAATTAATTAATTAATTTTTAAAAACTCCATAACTTATATGCATACTAACCTATGGTTATTTCTTTTTCTTTTTTGTATTTTTTCTGAAGCTGGAAACGGGGAGGCAGTCAGACAGACTCCCGCATATGCCCGGCTGGGATCAACTCGGCACGCCCACCAGGGGGCGATGCTCTGCCCATCCGGGGCGTTGCTCTGTCGCGACCAGAGCCACTCCAGCGCCTGGGGCAGAGGCCAAGGAGCCATCCCCAGCGCCCGGACCATCTTTTGCTCCAATGGAGCCTCGGCTGCAGGAGGGGAAGAGAGAGACAGAGAGGAAGGAGAGGGGAAGGAGTGGAGAAGCAGATGGGCGCTTCTCCTGTGTGCCCTGGCCGGGAATCGAACCCGGGACTTCCGCACGCCAGGTTAACGCTCTACCACTGAGCTAACCGGCCAGGGCCCCTAAGGGTTTTTTTTTCCCCTTTTGTATTTTTCTGAAGCTGGAAACGGGGAGAGACAGTCAGACAGACTCCCGCATGCGCCCGACTGGGATCCACCCGGCACGCCCACCAGGGAGCGATGCTCTGCCCCTCCAGGCGTCGCTCCGCCACGACCAGAGCCACTCCAGCGCCTGGGGTAGAGGCCAAGGAGCCATCCCCAGTGCCCGGGCCATCTTTGCTCCAATGGAGCATCGGCTGCGGGAGGGGAAGAGAGAGACAGAGAGGAAGGAGAGGGGGCGGGGTGGAGAAGCAGATGGGCGCTTCTCCTGTGTGCCCTGGCCGGGAATCGAACCCAGGACTTCTGTATGCCAGGCCAACGCTCTACCACTGAGCCAACCGGCCAGGGCTATGGTTATTTTTAATACTGTTTTTTTAGGTGGGAGGAGGGGAGAGAGTGAGGCAGACCCCTCATGTGCCCCAACCAGGATCCACACAGCAACCTCGTCTGGGGCCAATACTCAAGTACTGAACTATTTTTAGCACCTGAGGCTGCCATACTCCAATGGAGCTATCCTTAGTGCCCAGGACTATGCTTGAACCAATTGAGAGCCACTGGCTGTGAGAGAGGGAAGAGGGAGAGAAGGAGTGGGGAAGAAGCAGATGGTTGCTTCTCCTGTGTGCCCTGACTGGAGATAGAACTTGGGATGTCTATATGCCAGGCTGATGCTCTAACCACTGTACTACCAGCCTGGGCCTATTTTTAACATTTTAAAAGATTTAAAGTAAATTATAAGCCTGACCACGTGGTGGCACAGTGGATAGAGCAACCAACTGGGACATAGAGGACCCAGGTTCAAAATCCCAAGGTTTCCAGCTTGGGTGTGGGCTCATCCGGCTTGAGGATGGGCTCACCAGCTTGAGGGGTTGCTGGCTTGAGCATGGGATCATAGACATGACCCCATGGCCACTGGCTTGAGCCCAAAGGTTGCTGGCTTGAAGCCCAAGGTTTCTGGCTTGAGCAAGAGGTTACTCACTCTGCTTAGGCACCCCCACCACCTCCATCAAGGCACATATGAGAAAGCAATCACTGAACAACTAAGGAGCTGCAATGAAGAATTGATGCTTCTCATCTCTTTCCCTTCCTGTCTGTCTATCCCTATCTGTCCCTCTCTCTGACTCACTCTCTGTCAAAAAAAAAAAAAAATTATAACATAAATTATATCTGTTAAAATACACTAAAGTGAATTCTAACATTTAAAGTAAGTTGTGCCCTGGCTGGTTGGCTCAGTGGTAGAGCATCTTCCCAGCGTGTAGATGTCCTGGGTTTGATTCCCAGTCAGGGCACACAGGAGAAGCACATCTGCTTCTCTACCCCTCCCCCTCTCACTTCTATCTCTCTCTCTCTCTTCTACTCTCCTCCTGCAGCCATAGCTCAATTAGAGCGAGTTGGCCCTGGGCACTGAGGATGGCTCCATAGCCTCTACCTCAGGCACTAAAAAATGGCTTTGTTTGCAAGCCCAAGATGGGCAAAGCATCGCCCCCTAGTGTGCTTGCCGGGAGGATCCCAGTTGGGGTGCATGCAGGAATCTGTCTCTGCCTTCCCTCCTCTCACTAAAAAGTAAAATAAAAATTAAATAAAGTAAGTTGTAACATCAATAAACTAAAATATGAGAAAGAAAAGTATAATTTTTTTTAAAGAGAGACACAAAATGGGAGAGAGAGGGAGGAGAGAGATGAGAAGCATCAACTCATAGTTGCTTCACTTTAATTGTTTATTGATTGCTTTCTCATATGTGCCTTGACTGGGAGGCTCAAGCTGAGCCAGTGGCCCTTGTTCAAGCCAGTGACCTTGGGCTCAAGCCAGCGACCTTGGACTTCAGGCCGGTGACCTTTGGGCTCTAGCCAGAAACTATGAGATCATGTTGATGATCCGGCACTCAAATCAGCAACCCTATTCTCAAGCCAATGAGCCTGCACTCTAGTCAATGACCTCAGGATTAAATTCTCCAACAAAAGACATATCATGGCTGAATGGATTAAAAAATACCAAGATCCAACAATATGTTGTCTGTAAGAGGCTCACTTTAGCTTTAAGGACATACTTGAACTAAGAATGAAAGGATAGAAAAGATATTTCAAACAAATATTAACAAAACTAAAAGGAGAAATAAATATCAATACAATAATAATTAGGGACTTTACTACCCAACTCTTAACAAAGGATTTGAGCAACACTGTATAATAAATGGATCCAACAGACATATAAAGTACGGTCTATCAAATAGCAACAGAATACACATTCTTTTTTTTTTTTTTTTTTCTGAAGCTGGAAACAGGGAGGCAGTCAGACAGACTCCCGCATGTGCCCGACCGGGATCCACCCGGCACGCCCACCAGGGGGCGATGCTCTGCCCATCCGGGGCGTCGCTCTGTCGCGACCAGAGCCACTCTAGCGCCTGGGGCAGAGGCCAAGGAGCCATCCCCAGTGCCCGGGCCATCTTTTGCTCCAATGGAGCCTCGGCTGTGGGAGGGGAAGAGAGAGAAGAGAGGAAGGAAAAGGGGAGGGGTGGAGAAGCAGATGGGCGCCTCTCCTGTGTGCCCTGGCCGGGAATTGAACCCAGAACTTCCGCACGCCAGGCCAACACTCTACCACTGAGCAAACCGGCCAGGGCAGAATACACATTCTTATCAAGCACCCATGGAATATTTTCTAGGATAAATCATGTTAGGCCACAAAACAAGTCTCAACAAGTTAAAAAAGATAGAGATAATAACTATCTTTCCAACCACAATGGTATGAAACTAGAAATCAACAATAGGAGGAAAGCTGGAAAATTCACCAACGGCTCAAAGAAATCAAAAGGAAATTTTTATTTTTTGTATTTTTCTGAAGTGAGAAGCTGAGAGGCAGTGAGACAGACTGCCGCACATGCCCAACCAGGATCCACCCAGCATGCCCAGCAGGGGGCGATGCTCTGCCCATCTGGGGTGTGGTTGGTTGAAACCAGAGCCATTTTTTAGCACCTGAGGCAGAGGCCATGGAGCCATCCTCAGAGCCCAGGACAACTTTGCTCCAATGGAGCCTTGGCTGCGGGAGGGGAAGAGAGAGACAGAGAGGAAGGAGAGGGGGAGAGGTGGAAAAGCAGATGGGCACTTCTCCTGTGTGCCCTGGCCGGGAATCGAACCCGGGACTCCCACACGCTGTCTGACGCTCTACCATTGAGCCAACCGGCTAGGGCTTAAAAGGAAATTTAAAAAAAAATACCTCGGCCCTGGCACACAGGAGAGGCACCCATCTGCTTCTCCACCCCTCCCCCTCTCCTTCCTCTCTGTCTCTCTCTTCCCCTCCCGCAGCCAAGGCTCCATTGGAGCAAAGTTTGCCCGGGCGCTGAGGATGGCTCCATGGCCTCTGCCTCAGGCGCTAGAATGGCTCTGGTTGCAATAGAGCAGCGCCCCAGATTGGCAGAGCATCACCCCCTGGTGGGCATGCCGGGTGGATCCCGGTCGGGTGCATGCAGGAGTCTGTCTGACTGCCTCCCGATTCCAACTTCAGAAAAATACAAAAACAAACAAACAAAAAAACCTCAAGACAAATGAAAATGGAAACACAATACAGTAAAACTTAGAGAATGCAGCAAAAGCAATTCTAAGAGGGAAGTTTGTAGCAATGAATGCATACATCAAGAAAAAAATGAAGGCCCCGGCTGGCTCAGCAGTAGAGCATTGGCCTGGTGTGTGGATGTCTCAGGTTCAATTCTCAGTCAGGGCACACAGGAGAAGTGCCCATCTGCTTCTCCACCTCTCCTCCTCTCAATTCTCTCTCTCTCTCTTTCTCTCTCTCTCTCTCCTTCTCTCTCTCCTCCCCTCCTGCAGCCAAGGCTTGATTAGAGCAAGTTAGTCCTAGATGCTGAGGATGGTTCAAAGGCCTCTGCCTCAGCGCTAAAAAATGGCTCTGGTTTCAACCGACAACGCTCCAGATGGGCAGAGCATCGCCCCCTAGTGGGCTTGCCAGGATCTCAGGGCGCATGAGGAGTCTCTCTCTGCCGACCCTCCTCTCACTAAAAAAAAAAAAAATTAAAAGAAAAAAGGAAGATTTCAAATAAAAAACCTAACTTTATTCCTCAAGGAACTAGAAATATAAGAACAAGCAAGCCCACAGTTTGCACAGAAAAAGAAAATAAAAAGCAATTTACAGAGATTCAATGCAATCCCTATCAAAATTCAAATGAGATTTTTTACAGAAGTAGCACAAACAATCATAAAATATGTATGGAACTTCAAAAGACCCCAAAGAGCCAAAGAAGTCTTGAGAAAGACCAAAGCTGGAGACATCACACTTCCTGATGTTAAACTACCATATTTTTTGCTCCATAAGACTCACCTGACCATAAGACACACCTAGGGTTTTAAAGAGGAAAATAAGAAAAAAAATATTCTGAACCAAATGATGTGTTAAAATATTTAATAAAATACCGTATTTTTTGCTCCATAAGACGCACAGGCATTTCCCCCTCCACTTGTGGGGGGGAGTGCATCTTATGGAGCAAAAAATACGGTATATTACAAGCTATAGTAATAAAAACAGTACAGTATTGCCTGGCCTGTGGTGGCGCAGTGGATAGAGCACCAACCTGGAACACTGAGTTCGCCCGTTCGAAACTGGGCTTGCCTGGTCAAGGCACATATGACAAGCAACCAACAAACAGCTAGAGTAAAACAACTACCTCTTGTTTGCCACCCCCTCCTCTCTCTCTGTAAAATCAATAAATAAAGTCTTAAATAAACACAGTATGTTATTGGTCTAAAAACAGACAGACCGGTCAGTGGAATAGAGAGCCCAGAAATAAAACCATGCACATAAGGCCAATTATCCTACAACAGAAGAGTATATAGTAGGGAGAGTTTCTTCAATAATAGGGACAACTGAGCAATGAAAACAAAAGAAACTGGATCACTATCTTCTACCATATACAAAAGTTAACTGAACATGAAATAAAGATATGAAGATAAGACCTGAAACCACAAAACTCCTAGAAGAAAACACAGGCAATAAATTCATTTATTTTGACAGGGGGCAATGGGGAGAGAGAAGCATCATTCATTGTTCCACTCAGTTGTGTACCCATCGATTGCTTCTCATACATGCTCTGAGGCTTGAACCAGTGCCGACAGGATCTAGCCAGCAACCCCAGATGGAGTCAGTGACCGTGGCACTCTGGGACAATGCTCTATCCACTGCGCCACTGGCCAGGGCAGCAATGAGCTCTTTGACATGGGGCTTGGCAGTTATTTTGGAATTTGACATCAAAAGCAAAGGCAACAAAAGCAAAACTAAACAAGTGGGAACACAGCAAACTAAAAAGCTTCTGCCAGCAAAAGAAACCATCAACAAAATGAAAGGACAACCCAACCTACAGAATAGGAAAAAATATCTGTAAGTCTTATCTGATAAGAAGTTCATGTCCAAAAATACATAAGAAACTCTTACAATAGCAAAAAAAAAAAAAAAAAAAAGCCTGTTTAAAAATGGTCAAAAAAACCTAAACAGACATTTACTGTATTTTTCACTCCACAAGATGCACTTCCCCCCCCAAAAAAAATAGAGGGGAAAATGCCTGTGCATCTTACGGAGTGAAAAAGACGGTATTTTATTAAATATTTTAACACACCATTTGGTTCAGAATATTTTTTTTTCTTATTTTCCTCCTTAAAACCCTGGGTGCGTCTTATGATCAGATGTGTCTTATGGAGCAAAAAATATGGTAGGTAAAGAAGATATTCAAATGATAGCCAACAGGTACATGTTTTAACATCACTAATCCTCAGGCAAAGTAAATCAAAACCACAATGAGATATCACCTCATACCTGTTAGAATGGCTGCTGTCAAAAAAAGAACAAGTGTTAGCAAGGATGTGGACAAAAGGGAACCCTTGTGCACTGCTGGTGGGAATGCAGACTGGTGCACCACAGTAAAAAATAAAATGAAGTTTCCTCAAAATATTAAAAATAGAACTACCATATAACCCAGCAGTTCCACTTCTGGGTTTATATCCAAAGGATATGAAATCACTATCTTAAAGAGATAGCTGCACCCCAGGTTTACTGAAGCATTATATACAATAGCCAAGACATGGAAACAACATTAAGGGTCCATCGATGGATGAATGGATAAAGAAAATGAGATGCGCGTGCACACACACACACACTGAAACATTATTTAGCCATAAAAAAGGAAGTCCTGCTATTTGCATCAACAGAGATGAACCTTAAGGGCATTATGCTACATGAAATAAGTCAGAGAAGAACAAATACTGTATGACCTCATTTATACATGTAATGTAGAAAAATCAAACTCAGAAAGAGGGAGAGAGTGGACTGGTGGTTGTCAGGGGGTGGGGAATGAAGATGGTCAAAGGACACAAAGGTACAAACTTCCAGAATAAGTTCTGGGGATGTAATGTACAGCAGGGTGACCAAAGTTAACAATAATGTACTACAGTGTGTCCGTAAAGTCATGGTGCACTTTTGACTGGTCACAGGAAAGCAACAAAAGACAATAGAAATGTGAAATCTGGGCCCTGACCGGTTGGCTCAGTGGTAGAGCATCGGCCTGGTGTGCAGGAGCCCCGGTTTGATTCCTGGCCAGGGCACACAGGGGAAGCGCCCATCTGCTTCTCCACCCTTCCCCCTCTCCTTCCTCTCTGTCTCTCTCTTCCCCTCCTGCAGCCAAGGCTCCATTGGAGCAAAGTTGGCCTGGGTGCTGAGGATGGCTCCATGGCCTCTGCCTCAGGCTCTAGAATGGCCCTGGTTGCAATAGAGCAACGCCCCAGATGGGCAGAGCATCGCCCCCTGGTGGGCATGCCGGGTGGATCCCGGTCGGGCACATGCAGGAGTCTGTCTGCCTCCCCGTTTCCAACTTCAGAAAAATACAAAAAAAAAAAAAAAAAAAGGAAAGAAAGAAATGTGAAATCTGCACCAAATAAAAGGAAAACCCTCCCAGTTTCTGTAGGATGATGTGGCAGCATGTGCGCATGCGCAGATGATGAGGTAACACTGTGTATACAGTGGAGCAGCCCACGGCCATGCCAGTCGAGATGTGGACGGTACAGAGGAAAGTTCAGTGTGTTCTATGGCTCGCTAAATTCGAATCCGTGACCAAAGTGCAACGTGAATATCAGCGCATTTATAATGAAGCGCCATGACATTAATCACTTAATACAGAGAATGATAGACGTTATTCACTCTGTTACACCAGACGTCCTTACCCGCGTGTGGCAAGAACTTCACTATCATTTGGATGTATGTAGGGCAACAAATGGAGCCCACATCGAACTGCACTGAATAGGTATGAAACTGGGAGAGTTTTCCTTTTATTTGGTGCAGATTTCACATTTCTATTGTCTTTTGTTGCTTTCCTGTGACTGGTCAAAAGTGCACCATGACTTTACGAACACACTGTATATATTTGAAAGCTGCTAAGACAGTAAAACTTAAAAGTTCTCAACATACATATAAAAAGTGTATAACCTTGTGAAGTGATGGATGTGTTTAACCCTATGTGGTAATCATTTCACAGTTTATACATAAATCAAAGCATCCCATCGTACACCTTAAACTCATACACTGTTGCAAGTCAATTATACTTCAGTAAAGCTGGGTGGGGATTAGATTAAAAACTTAATTAAAAAAAAAGAAAACACAAGACCAGAGTGTTGCCTCCTCCACAGCAGGCCTCACTTGCCACCTCTGGGACTCACTGCTAGAGGGGATGCACCAGGGTCAGGGCAAGCCCTGTTCAGCCTGCCCTCTGGCTGCTGCCTGGGAGTGGCTGGGTCTTATTCTGCAAAGAAGCTGGTTGTTACCTTGAGCTAAGGCAGATGGAAAGAACACAGGCCATGAGAGCTTCCTGTGGACCCTCAGAGCCCTGTCTTGGCAAAGAGGGGGTGGGAGGACCACCTGGTGTAAGGAGCCACGCCTTGCTGTGCTCTACCCAGCAGCAGCCACTGAAGGAGTAGCTGACAGAAACAGAAGGTTCCCAGGCAGGAGTGGGACTACTTCTGATGCTGACTGACAGTCTCTCTGGGCTCAGGCCTGGCTTGAGCTAACGAGGTGGTCACCAGGGCAGAGGCTCAAGGACAGTTTACTGGGTGGCTCTCTAACCCAAACTCTCAAGAAAGAAGCTGACTGTGGGAAGATGGAATAGATGAAACATATTGACAAAATATGGATAATAGAAAGCAGAAGAGTTGAAATGGCTTAACGGAGAGGAGAAAGCTGAAACCTAGTGCCTTAAAGTGATCCCACCAATAAAAATAAAACACTTGCAAATCAGAAGTCCTGGACAGTCTCAGAACTTGGAGGCATCCCTCAAGGTACGGAGTGGACTGCAATCAGGAAGACTGCCTGCGAGCGAGATCCCCATATCATTTTCCCCAAAAGAAAGGTTTATAAGTTGGGCACCAGCCAAAGTTTTTTGAAATCATGGGAAGAGTAAAGGTGGGCACACTGAATGGTGAGAATTCCCTTAGCCCCTTCTGGTCACATTCCTCACACTGGCAACCCAACTCACATCTTCCGGCAGAAGGTCTGACACTGGCTGGCCTCAAGGCAACAGCTACAGGTGCAGATATTGAAATGACCTTCTAATCAAATTTACAAGGGTTGGAACAGGGGAAGTGTGTGAGTACCATGGGGCAGAAGTGATTTTAACAGAATTATATCATCTTCTTCCAAAGTAAAAAGTCAGTAGTCTCTTTAAAAAGAAAAGAGAAAAATAGAGCAGTTCAAGTGTGTTATTTACAAATATGGATATCTTGAGTACTATCAAAGACAATAGAAAGAAAGAGAAAAAAAAAGAAAGAGGCTGACTCCAACCTGACCTGTGGGGGCTCAGTGAACAGAGCACCGACCTGGAATGCTGAGGTTGCTGGTTCAAAACCCCGGACTTGCCCTGTCAAGGCACATACAAGGAACAACTACTATAAATTGATGCTTCCTGCTCCTTCCGTTCCCCCTTTGAAGAAGAAGAAGCTGACTCCCAGGCTAAGGCTAAGCTTTAACACAGTACAATCTTCTCAGATCAGATTTCTCCCTCTCTCCCCCTCCCCTCTTCCTTTCCCCTTGGTCTTCACATCCATGGTGATTTCAACAAGTATTTACTGAGCACAGACTGTCTACCCAGCCAGGAGCTAGGCACCACAGGAGAAATTTCTTCATTCAACAAACACAACATTCCTGACAATGATCTGGGCCTGAAATAAAACCAATCAATTCCTGATCAAAAGACCCCAAACAACCAAATGACCAGTAACTCGTGAGCAGATGAACAAAACATGCTATACCTATACAAAAGAATATCATTCAACCATAAAAAAGAAGGAGCCATGCTACATACAACAGGAATAAACTTTGATAACACTACATTAGATGAAAAACAATCACAAAGACCACATACAGCCTGACCTGTGGTGGCACAGTGGATGAAGCATCGACCTGGAACGCTGAGGTCACCAGTTCTAAACCTCCAGGCTTGCTTGGTCAAGATACACATGAGGCCTGACCGGGCGGTGGCGCAGTGGATAGAGAGTCGGACTGGGATGTGAAAGACCCAGGTTCGAGACCGCGAGGTCACCAGCTTGAGCGCAGGCTCATCTGGTTTGAGCAAAAGCTCACCAGCTTGGACCCAAGGTCGCTGGCTTGAGCAAGGGGTTACTGGGTCTGCTGAAGACCTGCAGTCAAGGCACAAAGCAATCAATGAACAACTAAGGTGTTGCAACATGCAAAGAAAAACTCATAATTGATGCTTCTCATCTCTCCATTCCTGTCTGTCTGTCCCTGTCTGTCCCTCTCTCTGACTCTCTCTCTCTGTAAAAAAAAAACAAAAAACAAAAAACAAAAAAAGATACACAAGAAGCAACTATGAGTTAATGCTTTCTGCTTGTCCCCTCCCCTTCCCCTCCCTCTCTCTCACTCTCCTCTCTCAAATCAGTAAATAAAATCGTAAAACATACACACACATTCTGTATGATTCCATTAATATGAAATGTCTACAAGAGGCAAATCCAGAGATGGAAAATAGATTAGTGGTTGCAGAGTGGTTGGAGCAATGACTGCTAATGGGGACAGGGTTTCGGGGGAGTGATGGAAATTTTCTAAACTGATTGTAGTGATAGCTGCACAACTCTGAATGTACGGAACACCACTGGATGGTACGCAGGTGGGAGAACTATAGGGTATGTGAATTATATCTCAATAAAGCTGACACTTTTTTTAATCCCTGCCTTGAATTGGGAGAGGGGGTGGTGGGAACCAGAACAACCAACAAAATATTTCAGTAACCATATAGAGTACACCAAGTATCAACACTTTGGGGTAAGAAGAGCAGGGAAGGGGGGCAGTACAAGGATGACATCTGCCATTTTTACAGGATGAAGACCGGAAGGGCCCGCCCACCAGCAGACAGCTATCTTGGGGAAGAGTGCCCCAGGCAGCAGCTTCAGGAAATTCTAGCACTCCCAGGGGCCTGGCAGACAGGGGTCCAGCTGAAAGCAAAGACTATAAGCAGCTCTGAGTGCTGAGAGAAAGGAAAGCCCCCAGTTTGTCAGACAAGGACCTCCATGTGTGGGAAGCTGTATCTGGAACTACAAACACCAATTCAGGGGCCAGTCAGTGCAGGCTCCACAGCAGTTCTAAAAATATCTGCCAAATGGCTCAGTGGTAGAGCGTCGGCCTGGCGTGCAGAAGTCCTGGGTTCGATTCCCGGCCAGGGCACACAGGAGAAGCACCCATCTGCTTCTCCACCCCTCCCCCTCTCCTTCCTCTCTGTCTCTCTCTTCCCCTCCCGCAGCCGCAGCCGAGGCTCCATTGGAGCAAAGATGGCCCGGGGGCTGGGGATGGCTCCTTGGCCTCTGCCCCAGGCACTAGAGTGGCTCTGGTCACGACAGAGTGAAGCCCCGGAGGGGCAGAGCATCACCCCCTGGTGGGCAGAGCATCACCCCTGGTGGGCGTGCCGGTGGATCCCGGTCAGGCGCATGCGGGAGTCTGTCTGTCTCTCCCTGTTTCCAGCTTCAGAAAAATACAAAAAAAAAAAAAAAATCTGCCAAATGAGTGAATAATGAATAAACAGAGTCTGCCCCCAGGCTGCCCCAAGCCCTGCCTGATCTCTGAGCCCGTTACCTTTCCAGCCCAGTTTGATGTTCCACTCATAGAAGAAAATCAGCTTCCCTTTGCAGCTGCTGCAGGAAGCCTCGCCTCCACCTGCTTCAGCTCACTGATCTGGCAGCGACCGGCCTCATTCTCCACGATGACGCCCACCAGGAACTTATGGAAGGTGGACCAGTTGGTGGCATCCCGCTCTGTCCTGCCAAGGAACAGAAAAAGAAAGCCAAGACTGGAAGGCCCAGGTGGTATCACCTGCTTAGCCAAGATTCCTCTCAAGAAGTCTTGAGAGAACTGCTACTCTCAGACTTACAAACATGCCTCTCAAACCAACTCTATTAAACGGGAATGGCCCTACACTTTCTGGCTCCGCAGTGCCTCTACTGTCTGCCCAAATCCAATGTAGACCCGCCTCGGCCACCAGCATGACATCCGGCATAGTGGGCAGGATTCGGATCAGATTGGTATAGAGCCACCAACCCCCTTGAAGGTTGGGCTAGACTTTCCACCATGAAGGTATCACCCTTCCCAGTGGCTCTCCTGTTAGGGGCCATGGGCTGGGTGTCTTTTACAGCCCTGCGAGCAGAAACTGAAAGCTCTCTGCGAGAGGATGCACGAGGTCAAAAGCTCCAGGATGAACACTGACAGCAGCAGAAACTGTAACAGTTGCTGGAGAAGGAGCCCAACCATTTTTGAGAGCTGCAGTGTGAGATGCAGGCTGAACACTAACAGCACCTGGAACTGGAATGGCTGCTGGAGAAGGAATCACAGATTCAAAAGCTTTCATTTACCCTAGAAGCTGAACATTGGCAGCAATAGTTGTTAGAGAAACAACCGAGGGTTAAAGAGCTCGAGCCTCAGCTGCAGGCTGAGAGCCAGCAGCCACAAGAGCTGAAGAGGTTGCTGAAGAAGGAGCTGGATCCGTGCCGGCAAGGTGGCTCTGAGTTGGTGGTAATAGTCATCTCCAACTCTTCTGAGAAGGGGGAGGTTTGGGATGAAACTGCTGTCTGCAACTCAGACCCCAGCCAGTGGTTGCCCAGAAGGTAAAAACCCAACAGCCAAGAGCACCTCAGGGGCAGGTACAACCCCCTCTGCAGGTGGTGGAGCACCCTGGGGTCTGACCCTACACCCAGACAGAGCTGATGGAGTTGGGGGCAAAATTCAGGCAGAAACCCACTGAGCCCCTGGCAGCCTGGTTGATGAGGTTGTGGGACATAGGGGATGGATGGCATCATGCTCTCTGGAACAGAGATGGGAAGATTAGCCATCATTACCACTCACTCCTCCTTGAGGCAGCATCTTCAGAACTGCCATGACAACTCAGGAAACTATAGCCTATTATAATGGGTGATGGCTGCCATACGGGCAGTCTGGCAGAATGCTGGGGACACTGAGTCAATGGCAGTCATATACTGAGCTGCAGCAGGTCCTCCAGGAACTGGGTATGAAGAATGCTGCTTTCAACCTGAGGTCTAGGGGCCAGATAAGGAAGTGTTTACAGAAAGGATGAGGGACCTTATTCTCTGTAGCACCCCATTAGCCCTTTCTGGGTCACTAGTGGCCATCTTGAGCTCCTATGTGGGGCAGCCCATCAACACGGTTACAGTAGCAGATTTGGGGTGGGGGGTGGTGGAAGCAGCATGAAATGTGCAGGCTGCTGCCCATGCTGCCCCCCCCCCCCAATTAACAAGAGAAACAGGCCTGTAAAGATTACCTGAACAGAGATGTAGGTAGATTTGATTGTGGCTGGTGCAGATAGGGAGAAATTAGATGGCAGGTCCTGTTAGAGTTGGCAGTAGCTTAAGTGGGAGCAGAGGTTCCAGCCACTGCAAAAGTGGGAGAAGCAGGCGGCCCCAGCAACTGCCAAGAAAATGGCTGGTGTTTGGGTTGCATGGTTGCAGGATTACTTGTTGGAGACAACTTGTGGAGAGGAGGATCCCCAAGACCTGCTGTTCCAGTTTGAATAGGGGGAAGGCCTAGAGGCCCATCTAATGAAGACAAGTGGGGGGCCAGAAGCCCCATGTGAAATTGGCAATCCACTGGTCTCCTAATGTGCAGCAGTTGTTGGCATTAGAAGATACCAGGTGCTTCTTTGCTACAACAGCAGCTGAGAGAACGGGCAAGGCGGCACAGGTTTTGAAGGTGTTGGACCCCACCAAGCCCTGTGAGCTTGCTGATGGGTTTGGATGGAGCTTGTGGCAATAGACAGAATGCTTATGAAAAGGTGCTGAGGTCTGATATCAAAGGGCTGGGTGGCTAATTGCCTATAGTGGACCTTTACCTTGGTAATTTGTACAGATAGCTGAGCTGTCATTTATCATGAACTGATCACTGGGCGGTGTAACAGACTCTTGGACTGTGACCAGAGGGGGGCACCAGCTCCCTTGCTTGATGGACACACTGCTTGTGGACAGTACTACAACACACCTTGATGGGGGGGGGGGCTGTGGCACCTGTGGAGGCCCTCTTGCACCGGGAAGCTGCTCCCATCCAGTTGCAGAGACACACGAAGGATACTTTATGGTTTCAATGGGCATAGCCCTGGATTATACAGGGCCACCCATCTACTGTGGGGTAGAGGGCTAGAGGTGGGCCTCCAGTTAACTCCCTAGTCAGAGTGCCCAGGGAGACATTATGAAGGATACCTCTGTAATTGCCATTTTTGGTATAGCTTACGCCTTTGTAATTTGGTTGCTGAAATCTGTACTGTTTCTGATTATGTAATGTCCTCACTCCTTGCACAGGGACCATTGCATAGATTGTGAGGTGAGCAACCCTAAAGGGGTGGATTGTTGGGAAAACAGCTATATTTGGCTTGCTCACTTGTACTTTGCCTGATTAGTGCATGAGCACATGGCAGCACCACATGTGTATAGTCTGTGTAAGGATACAGGTGCTTGCCCTCCAGGTGGATTGCAGATTGTCTGCCTGCCACTGAGAGGGGCCACCTGCTGCTGTGAGAAACAGTCTCCCCCTGCTGGTTTGCTTGTCCACCATTGCAAGACTCTAATAAGTGGGAATGGCTCAAAGCTTTCTAGCTCTGCAGTTCCTTTACCCTCTGCCCGAATCCAATGTGGACCAGCCTGGCCTTGATAGCATCATAGTGATAACAACTGAAATAATTCTAATCATAACAACACAAATTACCAAGTGTGTTCACATGTATTATTTCATGCAATCTCCCTGAATAAGGTTCCCATTTTAGGGAGCAGACATGAGCTGCGAGAAGTTCACGATGTGTCCATGGTGACAGGGCTAGGGAAGGAGAGGTCAGCTCCTCCCAGTCCCCAGCCAGAGCTCCCCCAGGAAATGTTCCCGTCTCAGACAGAGGACTTTGCTCGGCTCTGGACCTGCCTCAGCGTCACCTTGATGGCCTTGAGGTACCATAGCACTCACAGGAGCCCCACAGAGAGCATCACTTCCTGAAGCTCTGGAGGAGAGAGGGAGGCAGAAGTAAAACAGTGTTCCAGGTAAGGTACAAAAAAGATGGGTAACTTGTTCAAACTCCTGGAAGGCAGGGCTCACACCAGAGGCCCACCAAGTTAGATGCAGAGTTGAGATTCAAATTCCTGTTCTTTCCACTAAGCCGCCAATTGTCAACCAGTGTGCCGAAACATGCATCATCTGAGTTTTAGTCAGGGACACTGACCTCTTTTCCCTTAGATTGTCAAATTAAAAAAAAAAAAAAAAAAAAAAAAGATAATAGCCAACACACTAGTCATGGTGTGGATGAATAAAAATTATACCTATATTTTTTGTCATATCAGCAAAAATACACTTTTTTGGTGTGCCGCAGAATTTTAGAAATTAGTTTATGTGTGCCATGAGATGAAAAAGGTTGAAAATCCCTGCCTTTGCACAAACCAAAACACACCCATGTTCCCCCACATACACTTTCTAGCTTCATTTTAAGTTCCAGAAACATCAAGAGGCTCAGGTGCGGGAGGGGTAAAGAAAAGGAAGCACTTAATTAAGAGTACAGACTGTCAAAGTTGAAGAGGTAAAACAAAAGCTATTCTGGGAGCTCAACCCAACTTTCAAAAGGAGGAAACGAGTCCCAGAAGCAGCGCACTTAGGACTCAGGTCCCCAGACTCAGAGGGCTCTCCCAGCCCAGAGGCTACAGACAGCTAGAGAGCCGCCCTTGAAGCGCTGGGGGAGGGGACAGGAACCCTCTGCACCTGTGCAAGCCCCGGCCCCTCGGAGGCGCCCTGAGACCCTGCGTCCCCCCCCCCTCCACCGCCCCAGTGCTCGCAGAGGGGCCCCACCGGCCCGCCCGGGGCTCCGAAGGAAGGAGGCCCGGCCGCCGCAGCCCCGCCCCCCGCCTGGCCGCACCAGTGCCAGTTGTTCACGTTGGTCCCGTCCTCCCGCTCCTCCACGATCCAGCGCGGGTCCCCCTGGCCCCACTCAGCCATGTCTGCGCTGGCGGCGCGCCCTCGGCGAAGAACAAGGCAGGCCGGCGGCGCAGCGGCGGCGGCTCGGTCGCTGACGTTCCGGCCGCCTCGGGCACCGGAGCAGAGCGTTCGCGGCGCCCACGAAGTACCAGAGACCCCGCCCCTGCGCCGCGCCGCCCCGCCCACCGCCCGCCGGCGCGCGGGGCCGCGGAGCGAGGGGAGAGCCGGCCGGTCGGGCCTGCGGGACCCGGGTCCCGGGGTGCTGTGGGGGGCGTCTGGGCCCGGGAGGCCGCGAGTGAGGGCCCAGGAGAGGTCCGGCCCAAGAGTGGATGGCGGGGGAGGTGCGGGGAAGGTCGAGGGGGATGTCGGGGCCCAGGGGGCGCACGGAGGTAGGGGTGATGGGGAGAGGGGAGGTGTCCCAGTACTCGGGGCCAGTGGGGGCGATCCAGCAGACGCCGGCGCGGTCCTGGAGGCTGGGTTGTAGGGGGTTGGGAAGACCCGGGGCCCGCGGGCGGGCTCTCAAGTGCAGGGCCAGGAAGGGGGAACCTGGGCCGTCTCCTCTAAAGGCCGAGACAGCTCCCCTGAAGGGCTCATTATTACTGCAGTGATTAGTTTCAGTACTAGCAAGGGGGCGGTGAGTAAAGGGCGCCTGAATGCTGTATTGGGGATACAGATCAGAAGCTATCCAAGCACTTCATCACCCTGTTTGCGGCACGACCAACTTCTTACGGCGAGCGCACCCACGGTGTGAGTACCCCCCACTGTGCACCTGCTCTTCACACCATATTCATGTTTTGTCTGAAAGTTCCAGCAGAGTTGATGTCCTATGGTTCTCCCCTGGTGTCTTTCCAACACCTGTCCAGTAGCACAAACTACCAAGTTCCCAGTGACTTCAGGAATGTTTACATTTTATGCATGTAATAATCCTTTACAGATGACAAAAGAACATGATTGCAAGAGCTTATTATTGCAGCTTGATGCAATTTTTTTTTTTTTTTTCATTTTTCTGAAGCTGGAAACAGGGAGAGACAGTCAGACAGACTCCCGCATGCGCCCGACCGGGATCCACCCGGCACGCCCACCAGGGGCGACGCTCTGCCCACCAGGGGGCGATGCTCTGCCCATCCTGGGCGTCGCCATGTTGCGACCAGAGCCACTCTAGCGCCTGGGGCAGAGGCCACAGAGCCATTCCCAGTGCCCGGGCCATCTTTGCTCCAATGGAGCCTTGGCTGCGGGAGGGGAAGAGAGAGACAGAGAGGAAAGCGCAGCAGAGGGGTGGAGAAGCAAATGTGCGCTTCTCCTGTGTGCCCTGGCCGGGAATCGAACCCGGGTCCTCCGCATGCTAGGCCGACGCTCTACCGCTGAGCCAACCGGCCAGGGCGCTTGATGCAATTTTACAATAATTAAGTGAATATTCATGATTCCTTTAAGCCAGGGGTCGGGAACCTTTTTGGCTGAGAGAGCCATGAATGCCACATATTTTAAAATGTAATTCCGTAAGAGCCATACGATATGTTTAACACTAAATACAAGTAAATGTGTGCATTTTATGTAAGACCAACACTCTTAAAGTACAATAAGTCTCTGAATTCTTCTTAATAACGTTATGCTGTTGCTAACCAATGATGAATAAAGTACTTCTTACCATTAATGCGACTTCTGGTGCTGCATGGTTTTGCTGATGGCTTTGTAGTCTGGTTGATACGTGGTGAGGTTAAGCTTCATGCAGGCGTTGAGACTTCCATCCGTTAAACGTGATCATAGGTTGGTCTTAACGTCCTTTAGATGTGAGAAAGACCGCTCACATGCATACGTAGAGCCAAACATTGTCAGTACAGCAATACTCACGTGCTGCAGTGTGTGGTATGTAATGGGAAGAGCATTCCAAGTTTTGACAATCAGCTGGTCTGCGGGTTGAAGTTTTTTCATTTCTCCCCACTTGCATTTGCTTGCCAATTCTGCTTGCTGTTGTGCAAGTCTTTCCAAATCTACATTCAGTGACTTGAACTTATTCACCCACATGTCTGAGGCCTTCAGGTCAGCAGCTTGTAGCTCAAAATATCTGATGGAGACACCGGGGATGTAACTCA
The DNA here is from genome assembly GCF_036850765.1 of Saccopteryx bilineata. Lineage (NCBI taxonomy): Eukaryota > Metazoa > Chordata > Mammalia > Chiroptera > Emballonuridae > Saccopteryx > Saccopteryx bilineata. The sequence continues at coordinate 117,429,578 of NC_089492.1, read as the reverse complement.
GGTCGGCACTGTCCACTGCACACTCTTGTGGATGGGTGATGAACTTGAAAAGATGACTGCGCTCACAAAATTCTCCAAAGCACGCTTTGAATGACTGCAGGAGATTAGATGTGAAGCCCGCTAGCTGCTGGAGATCCAGATGTTGAGCAGGGGCCCTGGCTGGTTGGCTCAGCGGTAGAGCGTCGGCCTAGCGTGCGGAGGACCCGGGTTCGATTCCCGGCCAGGGCACACAGGAGAAGTGCCCATTTGCTTCTCCACCCCTCCGCCGCACTTTCCCTCTCTGTCTCTCTCTTCCCCTCCCGCAGCCAAGGCTCCATTGGAGCAAAGATGGCCCGGGCACTGGGGATGGCTCTGTGGCCTCTGCCCCAGGCGCTAGAGTGGCTCTGGTCGCAACATGGCGACGCCCAGGATGGGCAGAGCATCACCCCCTGGTGGGCAGAGCGTCGCCCCTGGTGGGCGTGCCGGGTGGATCCCGGTCGGGCGCATGCGGGAGTCTGTCTGACTGTCTCTCCCTGTTTCCAGCTTCAGAAAAATGGAAAAAAAAAAAAAAAAAAAGATGTTGAGCAGGGTCACTTGCTGTGCATGCATCTTTAAAGTCTCCCAGTTTTCAAAGTGTAGTAAACGACCTGTTTCAATGTCAGCGATGAAGAGTTCCAGCTTGTTCTCAAATGCAAACACTGCTCGTTGAGGGGATAAGACTGTATTTCCAATGCCTTGCATTTTCACATTGAGCTGGTTCAAATGTTCAGTCATGTCCATGAGATAGTAGAACTTCAGGAGCCTCTCAGTGTTAGCTAAATCAGGATGCTTGATGTTTTTCATTTCAAGAAAAGTCCAGGTTTCACTCAGACAAGCCGCTAAACGGCTAAGCACCTTTCTTCTTGACAACCAACGCACATTGCTGTGCAGAAGCAGACCAGGATAATTATTCCCAACTTTATGCAGCAGTGTTTTAAACTGGTGATCATTTAAAGCTCAGGCAACAATAAAGTTGACCACCCGAATGACCAGCGACATCACCTCACCAAGCTGCTCGCCACACATCTGAGCACAAAGCGCCTCCTGATGTAGGATGCAGTGAAAACTTAGGATGGGTCTCTTTTCATGTTCACGAAGAAGCACTACGAATCCTGTTTTTCCCCCACCATGCATGGAGCAGCATCAGTACACACTGAAATAAGTTTATCCATTGGTAGATTTTTTTTCTTTAGAGAACTCAGTGAAAGACTTGAATAAATCCTCCCCTCTTGTTGTCTCTTTCATAGGCAAAACAGCAAGACTTTCCTCACATAGTATGTCACTGACAGCATATCTTGCAATCACGCTGAACTGGGATAAATGGCTTACGTCTGTTGACTCATCCAAAGTGAGAGAAAAGAATGGTGCTGCATTTATGTCCTTCACTTGTGTTGCCTCAATTTGATTTGCCATCATGATGGTATGATCAGTGAACAGTTCTTGTCGACAGAGGCATGTCTTTTATTTGTTTGATTATTTTGTCTTTATCTGAAAAGTCATCAAAATTTCACTGGCAACATCAAGCATGAATGTTTTGGCATACTCTCCATCTGTGAATGGCTTTCTGTTTCTCACAATTGCTAAAGCACCAGCAAAGCTAGCTGAATTCCAGTCACCTTGTTGGGTCCGAACACGGAGTTGCTGCTGACTATCTTGCACTCTGCACAGTAGCTCTTGACATGCTTTCTTCCTGCTGTCCCCTGCTGCATATTTCGATGCAAATATAGTATGGCATGTGTCGAAGTGCGCTTTATATTTGACCATTTCATCAATGCAATTTTATCATTGCATATTAGACACACTGCAGAACCTGCTTTCTCCACAAAGGCGAATTCCTCTGTCCATTCCTGCTAAAAAGTATGATTCTCCTCATCTTTTTTTCTTTTAGCCATCTTCTTCATCAAAAGGATTTCTGCAATTTGCTAGCTGACTACTTGATTAAAAGAAGGAAAGTTTACTTCCTGACCTCACAACGACCCCTGTATGTTAAGCATTATCCAATAAAAATTTGGTGTTGTCCTGGAGGACAGCTGTGATTGGCTCCAGCCACCCACAACCATGAACATGAGCGGTAGGAAATGAATGGATTGTAATGCATGAGAATGTTTTATATTTTTAACATTTTTTTATTAAAGATTTGTCTGCAAGTCCGATGCAGCCATCAAAAGAGCCACATCTGGCTTGCGAGCCATAGGTTCTCGACCCCTGCATTAAGCAATCTTCACCTTCCAGCAAAAACTTTGTACCAATTATTTGGAAGATGTTACTAAGGGTCTGTGAATATTTATTTAGTATGGAAAATGGGTATGACAATGGAAGGATGAAGTACCTGACTGTTCCATACTGGTGGTTGGCCTGTGGTCTGTGTTTATCAATGAGATAAACTAACTGGTGGGTAACATTTTTCTCCTTACTGGAGCTACTACATTCCGATATCATTTTCCAAAAAGCTACAACAGTTATATAAACAGATTGCTTCAAAGTGTTTTGGCCCCGGAACATTTAGATTTCACCTTTTACACTTTACTTCACCAAAGGCATGAACAGCTAACATAGGCTGTCACCTATAAAATTTCAATGGTAATGCTAGTGGACACAGTTTTCTTGTGCATTAGCTGTACATCTTTTATTCAATTCATAAAGGATATGGATGATAGACCATTTACATGGTGAAATTTAGCTATGGATAATTAAAACCTGGGGGAGGGGGGGGGTAAGACTTACCAGAAAACTTATGAAAGCAGAAGCTATAATCACTAAAATTTATGTGGACAAAAAAATTATATAAAAATATCTATACATTCGATTCCCGGCCAGGGCATACAGGAGAAGCACCCATTTGCTTCTCCACCCCTCCGCCACGCCTTCCTCTCTGTCTCTCTCTTCCCCTCCCGCAGCCAAGGCTCCATTGGAGCAAGGATGGCCCGGGCGCTGGGGATGGCTCTGTGGCCTCTGCCCCAGGCGCTAGAGTGGCTCTGGTCGCAACATGGCGACGCCCAGGATGGGCAGAGTGTCGCCCCTGGTGGGCGTGCCGGGTGGATCCCGGTCGGGCGCATGCGGGAGTCTGTCTGACTGTCTCTCCCTGTTTCCAGCTTCAGAAAAATGAAAAAAAAAAAATCTATACAAAAAGAACTTGTCCAATGGAAAATAATTAATTAAAATGTAAACAGAAAAGGCATTCTACTGATCAAGAATTAAATTGGCCTAAAATAATTTGCTTCAAAAAGTAATTCACAAAGAAATTCTGCAGAATTTATATGAAAATATTTGTTTTTTAAAAACTAAGTCAAAAGTCTCAAAGAGATATTTGTATACCCATGACCATAGCAGCATTATTCACAACATGGAAGCCACCCAAGTGTCCATTGATGGGTGAATGAATAAGCAAAATGTGGTGCATACACACAATGGAATATTATTTATCCTTTAAAGGAAGGAAATTCTGACACACGCTACAACATGGATGAACCTCGAGGTTCGCATTATGCTATTAATGTGAACTTAACATACAAGCATTAAGTGAAATACGACAAATACTGCATGATTTCATTTATATGAAGTATTTAGACTAGTAAAATTATATAGAGAGAAGAATGGTGGCTGCTGGGGTGAGGAGAGGATGATGGGGAGGTACTGTTTCTAGGTAGAGAGTTCCAGTTTCACACGATGAAGAGTGCTCTGGAGATGGACAGTGGGGATGGATGCACAACACTGTGGTTGTATTTAATGCCACTGAACTGTACACTTAATGAGTAAGATGGTAAATTTTATTTTTACCACGATAAAAAAATGGTGGGAAAACCTAAATTAGTGAGTAAAAGATTGTTGGGCAAGAGGACATTTATGCAGTATGCAGATATATCACACACACACACACACCTACCCGTTTACTTACTAATTACGAAAGGGAAAAGTGATCTTTACAAGGGCAACTGACTACCTTTAACCAAATGATTAAACTTGCACCCAAATGATGAATGTTCCATCACCACAAATGGAACAAACTTACATAGATACACCATCCCCTACGTAGTGTTCCTGTCAAAAAATGCTTAATCTGAATCTAATAATGAAGAAACCATGAGAAGGCCAAATTAAAGGAAATTCTGCAAAATGTATTTAGCTTAGATCCTTCAAAAATAAAAATTTCATGAACATCAAAAGAAAACTAAAGAGATGTGGCAACTAAATGCAATGCATGATCCTAAATTAATACCTGAGTCCCAAACAGTTTTGTAAGGCCAGGAGCCGCCATCGTGACCATTCACATGCAGGTTCCCATTGGATTCGGGCAGACGATAAAGAAATGGCGGAGTCAAAGGATGGGGGGCCATCCTATTTATTGGTGTCTCACCAAGACAGGCAAACCACAAAAGAAGACAAGGGAAAAGCAGAAAACCAGCTCTTCCCATGAAGGGCAAGGGATCAGGGGAGCCCCTGCAATTGTGATAGCAGGAACTGTGTGTCCGAGCTCCTGGTCTGTCCCACTTTATAGTGTAGAAAACCAAAATCCCTTAATCCAATATACAAGCAAGGAAGTCTCTGATACAAAGTCACTTATCCAAGGCATAATTGGATTCCTCATGAGAGTGCACCACCCAGATCATACAATCAGTCAAGGGTGTGGGGAAAAGCTTAGTCCCAAAACCAAACCTCAGGCTACAACAACCTGACCTGCTTATAGCCTGTCCCCCACACCCATTATAAGTCACAAGCGAGCAAACATATATATCATGTTTACAAACTTATTTGACCAACATTCCACCCCTTTTGCTCGCTTTACAATCTAAACCACAGGCATCTTCCATGATGGTCACTGTGCAAGGAGTAGGATACATTGCATAAACAGAAATAGTACCAACTACAGCAATAGGATTAACAGATCAAAAACTATGGGCAAAATGAGAGAGCTGTCAGTGGCACCAAGAGAGGCAAATCCTTTCCCTCTGGCAGAATACAGGCCAAAGTTTTGTCTGCAGACAGCACTGTAGCTGGCACCAGAGGCCGCCCTGAGCGGGCATACCAAACCTTATTGGCCAATACACCAGCATCTGCTGGTTCTATGTGTAGTAAAATAGGGGAACTCATTATTGGCCATAAAGAAATTACAAAGGTGCCCTTCAAAATGCTGTCCCCTTGAGCACTCAAGGGATAATACACTTCTACCTTAGGTGGCCAGGTGCTGGTTGCCCAAGGAGTTAACTGGAGGTCCACCTCTAACCCCTTTCCCCATGGTGCCAACAAGGCCACCCGTCTCAGATGGGGGGCCTGTACAGTCCAGGGCCAAGTCCATTGAAGCCATTGTCCTTTAAGAAGGGCTGTTGGAGCAGGCAAGAGCACGTTGCCCTGCTGTCCGAAACCTGGCTTGAGTAAAATGTCCTTGGTGCATATCTGCAACTGAATAGGGGCAGCTGTCCGATGCAGGAGGGTCTCTACTGGAGCTGGGCTTCCCCGTCGAGGTCGCTCATTCAAAATCCGAAGTACTGTCCATAAGCGGCGTGTCCATCCAGTAAGAGAGCCGGTGCCCCCCTCCTGTTGTAGTCCCTGCTTTAAGAGTCCATTATAACGCTCAATGATGCCAGCAGCCTGGGGGTGGTAGGGAACATGGTACTTCCAGTCCTCCCCCAGCTTTTGAGCCCATTGCCTCACCGTTGAACCAGTGAAGTGGGTACCATTGTCACTTTCAAGGACCAGCGGTCGCCCGTATGCAGCACTCAGGCGGTCCAGAGCCTGTATGACTGCCCTCTGGTCAGGGTTACGAGTGGGGTAAGCAGCAAGCAGTCCGGTGGCAGTATCTACACAAGTGACTGCATACTGGTACCCTTCTGACTTTGGTAAGGGTCCAATGATGTCTATCTGCCATCGTGTCAGTGGGACATGACCCCTCTGGATCTGTCCAGGTGACACCAATGGTCTCCGAGGGTGTTCCTTGGAACATACTGCACATTGCTCACAGGCTGCAAGTACCTCTGCATAGGACACAGGCAAGTTCCAAGCCTTAACCGTAGCCCACATAGTTTTCTGTCCTGCATGGAGCAGGCGCCGGTGGAGCCACTGTGCCACATCACCTGCAGGTGCAGTCTCCAACCATCGCACTCTTGCCAACGTATCTGCCTCATCATTCCCAGGATGGGCTAGAGGGGCATGCCCTGTGACATGATATACTGTCACCTGCTTCTGGTGTCCTATTTCCCATAAGTCCTGCCACATGGCCTGACCCCATAATGGACGGTGCATTACCATCCACTGGTTAATGTGCCAAGTAGCAATCCAAAGGGTCAATCCACGATAGACAGCCCAACTGTCAGTACAGATCACCAGAGGTGAAGGTTCATTATGGGCAACTAGCCAAACAGCTCTTAATTCTGCCCATTGGCTGCTTTGGCCTGTACCCGTGTCCATCCAAATAGTCTCAGTGGCCGGATGGAAGGCGATAGCCGTCCATTTGGCAGGTTGGCCCCTGCTGGAACCATCAGTATACCAGGCATCTTCGGGGATGGGCACCTGCCCCTCCTGGTAGGGACTGACCTCAGGTTCTGCCTCCTGAGCCCCAGTTGCACCTGACTCTAAGGTCGCATAGGTGACTGGACCCAAGACTTCCTGCAGTTCTGCCCTCAATGGGCTGGTGCTAAGAGCACAGCGTTGTTGCAGATAGGCACCCCACTTGGCCAGGGTAGACATTTGGGCCATACCACTACGTGGTTTAGTTGCCCAATCTCTCACCCATCCAGCTATAGGATATGTTGTTTTGACTGTAACTGGTGTTGTGGTTGTAATACTCTCAGTTGCCAGGAGGGCAGCATACACAGCTGCCAGCTGCTTCTCTACTAATGAGTAACGAACTTCAGCACCTTTCCACAATTGGGACCAAAATCCAATAGGTTGCCGTAGGCGCTCTGTCCGCTGCCACAAGCCCCATCCAAACCCCTCTGAGGTTACATGAACATCCAGCTCACAGGGCCTGGCAGGATCAAACACATTCAAGGCCTGTGCCACCTTGACAGCTCTCTTAGCAGCTGCAAATGAACCTTGCGCCTGCTCAGTCCAATCCCAGCGAACCCCTTTTCAAATAAGGTTGTACAAGGGGCGTAGTAACTGAGCCAAATGCGGTATAAATGCTCGCCAATACCCCAACAAATCTAAGAATTCCTGTAACTGTTTTACCGTAGTGGGCACGGGGTATGCTTGAATCTTATCTATAACTGCGTCAGGGATAACTTTTGTCTTACCCGACCAGACAACTCCCAAGAATTTAACAGATAACCCAGGTCCTTGTAATTTGTTCTCGTTAACTGCCCAGCCACATGCTTTCAAATGGGATAGCAGGGTAGGTACTGCTTGCTCCAATTCTGAAAGAGAATCACTAGTTAGCATAATATCATCAATATAATGGTACATGCGGACTACCTCTGGCTGTTTCCATTTAGCCAGGTCAGCAGCCACCAGCCCATGGCACAAGGTGGGGCTATGCAAATAGCCCTGGGGTAACACTGTAAAGGTCCATTGTCTCCCTTCCCAACTGAAGGCAAATTAGTCTTGACTCTCTGCAGCTATATCAATAGAGAAAAAAGCATTGGCCAAGTCTGCCACAAAGTGGTATGTCCCCAACTCATGGCTTAGCCGATCCATCATGTTAGCTATCGAGGGAACAGCAACGTGCAAAGGGGGAACAACTTTATTAAGTTCCCTGTAATCTACTGTCATTCTCCAGGTTCCATCTGCTTTGCACACAGGCCATACTGGGGAGTTGTAAGGACTGTGTGCTGGCCGGATGATCCCCACCTTTTCTAGTTCAAGGATTGTCCCTGTGACTTCTTCATAACCACCTGGCAGGCGGTACTGCTTGGTGTTAGTCACACGCCGAGGGATGGGTAATTGCAAAGGGGAATGTGATGCATGTCCCCACAATACTGCCTTCACAACCCTGATCCGCAGCCGGAACTCCCCAGCTGTAGTTTCCAACCACAGTCCTTGCAAGACATCTACCCCCAAAATATATTCAGGAATAGGAGATACATACACCTTATATGGCTTAGGAGGCAGTCTCCCTATCCCCAATGGAATAGTTTCATTCTGGCTTCACTTGAACAGTTTGGCCCCCATAACCGTCAATGGCCACTGGGGTCCCAGCAAACCGCTCTGGGTTTCCATAGAGAAGGGAACATTCTGCACCTGTATCCACCAAGGCCAACACCTGTTGTACGTTGGAAGGGGACCAGTGGATAGCCAGTTCCACATGTGGCCTCCGGTCCCCGCCCATCCCCGTTAGACGGTCCCTTGGCCTTTTTCCTATTCAAACTGGTACAATGGGTCTTGGGAGTTCCCCTCTCCCTCGGCTGTCTCTATCATATAATCTTGTAACCGAGCTGTGCGCGCACCAAACGTTTTATTGGTAGCTGCTGGGGCCTTTCGTCTCAGTGGCTGGAACTTCTGTTCTGGTTTAAGCTGCCGCCAAAGCTCCAAAAGAATTTTATTAGACTGGCCATCCAATTTCCCCTTATCTGCTCCAGCCGCAATCAAGTCTACCCACATCTGCGTTCGGGTAACCTTTACAGGCCCGTTTCCCTTGTTAGTTGGGGGGGGAAACATAGGCAGCAGCCCTCACGGCTTTATGATCCCGAGCGGCCTCCAGCTCTCCCAAATCTGCTACCATCTGTGTAACTGCATTGATGGGCTGCCCCACATAGGGGCCCAAGATAGCCACAAGTGACCCAAAAAGGGCTGACGGGGCGCTAGCAAGGACAAATTCCCTCATTTTGGCCGTAAACACTTCCTCGTCTGGCCCACGAGACCCAGGGTTGAAAACAGCATTCTTCATACCTAGTTCTCGAAGGACCTTTACTAACTCACTGTAGCACTGCCACCGACTCATTGCCCCCGGCAGTTCTCCAGCATTCTGCCAGACCATACGAATGGCAGCCATCACCCATTCTAATAGGGTATGGTCTCCTGGGTTGCCATGGCAGTTCTGAAGACGCTGCCTCAAGGAAGAGTGTGTGGTAATGGCGGCCAATTTATCCATCTCTGTTCCGGAGAGCATGATGCCATCCACCCCTATATCCCATAATCGTAGTAACCAGGCTACCAGGGATTCAGTAGGTTTCTGCCTAAATTGTGCCCCCAACTCCATCAGCTCTGCCTGGGTATAGGGCCGGACCACAGAGTGTTCCATTACCTGGGCAGGAGGCTGTGGCTGCCCCTGAGGGACTCTTTGTTGCTGGGTTTTTACCTTCTTGGCAACAACTGGTCGGGCTCTCAGTGTGCGTATGGCAGCTTCAGCCTGAGCCTTCTCATCCTCAGAAGAGGAGTTGCAAGCGCCTGCTCCCGCTGACTCAAAGCCAATCCACCGGCACGGATGCTGCTGCTCCTTTGGTGACCGTTTAGGCTCCTGTGGCTGCTGGCTTTTGGCCAGAAGCTGAGACTCGAGCTCTTGAATCCGCAGTTGTTTCTCCAACAACTGCCAGTGAAGACGTTCAGCTTCCAGGGTAAACTGCAACTCTCGAACCCGTAATTCCTTCTCCAGTGCTCGCTCCAATTCCAGCCTTTTCTGCCGTTCTGTTTGCAATTCATGCTGAAGCTTTTGATCTCGGGCAGTTTCCTCTTGAGTAAAAAACATGTAGCCCATGGCCCCTAAAAGGACAGCCATGGGGAGCCAGAGCAGCAACCAGTACTCTATCCCACCCATCAAGGGTGGTGGCTCCATACCAATCTCTGAATCCTGCCGGAAACTACACCAGTTGTAAGGCCAGGAGCCGCCATCGTGACCATTCACATGCAGGTTCCCATTGGATTCGGGCAGACGATAAAGAAATGGCGGAGTCAGAGGATGGGGGCCATCCTATTTATTGGTGTCTCACCAAGACAGGCAAACCACAAAAGAAGACAAGGGAAAAGCAGAAAACCAGCTCTTCCCATGAAGGGCAAGGGATCAGGGGAGCCCCTGCAATTGTGATAGCAGGAACTGTGTGTCCGAGCTCCTGGTCTGTCCCACTTTATAGTGTAGAAAACCAAAATCCCTTAATCCAATATACAAGCAAGGAAGTCTCTGATACAAAGTCACTTATCCAAGGCATAATTGGATTCCTCATGAGAGTGCACCACCCAGATCATACAATCAGTCAAGGGTGTGGGGAAAAGCTTAGTCCCAAAACCAAACCTCAGGCTACAACAACCTGACCTGCTTATAGCCTGTCCCCCACACCCATTATAAGTCACAAGCGAGCAAACATATATATCATGTTTACAAACTTATTTGACCAACAAGTTTAAAGTGACATAATTGGGGAGATTTAGAATGCATTTCAGACTCCATGTGTATTAGAAAATGTTGGGAGAAGGAAGATGGCAGCGGAGTAGGCGGACGCACAGACGCCCAGCTCTCACCACCAAACTGGAATACAAATCAATTTAGGAAAAATCAGCATGAAAAACCAACTCTGAACTGCAAGAACAGCTCTCAAGAACCAAGGAGCAAAGAAGTTACAATCCTGGTAGGGAGCGCCTGAATCTCCTCTACTTACAGGAACGGAGGGGGGGGGTGAGGCTGAGAGCCCAGAGAGGACCTCACATAGGGAAAAGAGCAGAAACTACTGCTCACAGCCAACTACCTGGTGACCAGGGAGCGAGGTGTGTTGAAAAGACCAGCTTATCTCCCAAGTGGAAAGGACAGGGAGAGGGACAGACTGTGAGGGGCTAAGGAATGCAGGAAACGAACTAAAAAAGCTGACTCATTCGTGCTGGAGGCGGCCATAGCTGGGGGAGGGACTGAACCTTTCACAAAACAGAGCTAAATTGCTTCCAGATCAGAGATCTCCGGACATCTATCCAGCTCCAATCAACGCAACAAGACACAGCTGAAAACAAGAAGTGGGGAGGAGGGGCAGTAACTCAGGTCTCCATGGAGATCTGAGATACACCTCCCCCTACTGAAGCTGAGAAAACACCCTGCCCCCAGTGAGATTAGCTGGCTAAAGAGGCCTTCAGAGTCTCAGGTTACACCCATTGCATTCCTGGATACAGTTTCAAGGAAGCCCCCTGCTGAGATCAGTAAACAAGACTATCACCTATTAAGAAAACAAACAAATCAAGACTTCAAAGCTGCCCAAATCCAAAAGTGGATTACAGATAACAGCTGATACCAACCCAAAAAGACCTAGAAATAACACAACTGAAAACTGGAGGCAGACAACACCAAGCCTAGACTCAACCAACTCTACAAATAAAACACCCAAACACCATGAGAAGACAAAAAAGTGCAATCCAAATGAAACCACAAGTGACACCTTCAGGAGATGAACTGAGTGATATGGAAATAATCAAACTTCCAGATGTGGAGTTCAAAATGATGATTGTAAGGATGCTTAGGGATCTTAGAACAACAATGGATGGTCACTATGAACACCTAAATAAAGAAATAGCAAGTATAAAAATGAATCAGTCGGAGATGACAAATACAATATCAGAAATAAAGACCACAATGGAAGGAATTAAAAACAGGATAGATAGAGCAGAGGATCGAATCAGCGAATTAGAGGACAACTGGAATGAAGGCATGAAAACAGAGAAGAAAAGAGAAAAGAGACTCAAAAAGTCAGAGGAAACTCTTAGAGAGCTCTGTGACAACATGAAGAGAAATAACATCTGCATCATAGGGGTTCCTGAAGAAGAAGAAAAAGAACAAGGAATAGAGATGTTGTTCAATCATATCATAGCTGAAAACTTCCCTAAATTAATGCAAGAGAAACTCTCATAAGTCCAAGAAGCACAGAGGACTCCACTAAAGAGAAACCCAAAGAAACCTACACCAAGACACATCGTAATTAAAATACCAAAGCTAAGCGATAAAGAGAAAATATTAAAAGCTGCAAGAGAAAAAAAAAGTTATCACCTACATAGGAGCCCCCATAAGGATGACATCTGACTTCTCAACAGAAACACTTGAGGCCAGAAGGGAATGGCAAGAAATATTCAAAGTAATGCAGAACAAGAACCTACAACCAAGACTACTTTATCCAGCAAGGCTATCGCTTAAAATCGAAGGAGAAATAAAAAGCTTCCCAGACAAAAAACAACTCAAGGAATTCATTACAACCAAACCAATGCTGCAGGAAATGTTAAGGGGCCTGTTGTAAACAGATCAAAGTGGGAAAAGAATATAGCAAAAAAGGAATACACCTTTAAAGAAGAAAATGGCAATAAACAATTACATATCAATAATAACCTTATATGTAAATGGATGAAATGATCCAATCAAAAGACATAGGGTAGCTGCATGGATAAGAAAACAGGACCCATACATATGTTGTCTACAAGAGACACACCTTAGAACAAAAGACACACATAGATTGAAGGTAAAAGGATGGAAAAAAACATTTCATGCAAACAGAAATGAAAAAAAAGCTGGGGTAGCAATACTTATATCAGACAAATTGGACTTTAAAACAAAGGATATAGTAAGAGATAAAGAAGGCCACTACATAATGATAAAGGGAGTAATCCAACAGGAAGATATAACTATTATAAATATCTATGCACCTAATATAGGAGCACCCAAATATATAAAGCAGACTTTGATGGATTTAAAGGGCGAGATCAACAGCAATACTATAATAGTAGGGGATTTCAATACCCCACTAACATCACTTGATAGATCCTCAAGAAAGAAAATTAACAAAGAAACAGCAGACTTATTGGAAACACTAGATCAACTCAATTTAATAGATATCTTCAGAACCTTTCACCCTAAAGCAGCAGAATATACATTCTTTTCAAGTGCTCATGGTACATTCTCTAGGATAGACCACATGTTAGGGCACAAAAGTGCTCTCAACAAATTTAAGAAGACTGAAATCATATCAAGCACTTTCTCCGATCACAACGGCATGAAACTAGAAATGAATCACAACAGAAAAGCTCAAAAATTCTCAAACACATGGAAACTAAATAGCAGGGTGTTAAATAATGAATGGATTAAGAGTGAGATCAAAGAAGAAATAAAAAAATTCCTAGAAATGAATGAAAATGAGCATACAACAACTCAAAATTTATGGGACACGGCAAAAGCAGTGCTGAGAGGGAAGTTCATAGCACTACAGGCACACTTTCAGAAGCTAGAAAAAGCTCAAATAAACAACTTAACCCTGCATCTAAAAGAATTAGAAAAAGAACAGCAAGTAAAGCCCAAATGTAGTAGAAGAAAAGAAATAATAAAGATCAGAGCAGAAATAAATGACATAGAGGCTAAAGAAACAATACAGAGGATCAATGAAACTAGGAGCTGGTTCTTTGAAAAGGTAAACAAGATTGATGAACCTTTAAGTAGACTCACCAAGAAAAAGAGAGAGAGGACTCAAATAAATAAAATTAGAAATGAGAGAGGAGAAATAACAACTGACACAACAGAAATACAAAATATTGTAAGAAAATACTATGAAGAACTGTATACCAAAAAACTAGACAACCTAGATGAAATGGACAAATTCCTTGAAGCATACAATCTTCCAAAAATCAATCTGGAAGAATCAGAAAACCTAAACAGACCAATTACAACAAATGAGATCGAAACAGTTATCAAAAAACTCCCAACAAAGAAAAGTCTGGGGCCCGATGGCTTCACAATGGAATTCTACCAAATATTCAAAGAAGAACTAACTCCTATCCTTCTCAAACTATTTCAAAAAATTCAAGAGGAAGGAAGACTCCCAAGCTCCTTTTATGAGGCGAGCATAATTCTGATTCCAAAACCAGGCAAAGACAACACAAAGAAAGAAAATTATAGGCCAATATCTCTGATGAATATAGATGCAAAAATCCTCAACAAAATATTAGCAAACCGGATCCAACAATAGATGGAAAAAATCATACACCATGATCAAGTGGGATTTATTCTGGGGAGGCAAGGCTGGTACAATATTCATAAATCAATCAATGTGATTCATCACATAAACAAAAAGAAGGAGAAAAACCATATGATAATTTCAATAGATGCAGAAAAAGCATTTGATAAAGTCCAGCACCCATTCATGATCAAAACTCTCAGCAAAGTGGGAATACAGGGAACATACCTCAACATGATAAAACCCATCTATGAGAAACCCACAGCCAACATCATACTCAATGGGCAAAAATTAAAAGCAATCCCCTTAAGATCAGGAACAAGGCAGGGGTGCCCCCTTTCACCACTCTTATTTAACATGGTCCTGGAAGTCCTAGCAACAGCAATCAGACAAGAAGAAGAAATAAAAGGCATTCAAGTTGGAAAAGAAGAAGTAAAACTATCATTATTTGCAGATGATATGATATTGTATATAGAAAACCCTAAAGTCTCAGTCAAAAAGCTACTGGACCTGATAAATGAATTCAGCAAAGTGGCAGGATATAAAATCAATAGTCAGAAATCAGAGGCATTTTTATACACCAACAATGAACAGTCAGAAATAGAAATTAAGGAAACAATCCCCTTCACAATTACAACCAAAAAAATAGAGTACCTAGGAATAAACTTAACCAAGGAGACTAAAAATTTGTACTCGGAAAATTAAAAGCATTGATAAAAGAAATCAAGGAAGATACAAACAAGTGGAAGCATATACCGTGCTCATGTTTAGAAAGAAGAAACATCATTAAAATGTCTATATTACCCAAAGCAACCTATAAATTCAATGCAATACCAATTAAAATACCAATGACATACTTCAAAGATATAGACCACATATTCCAAAAATTTATATGGAACCAAAAGAGGACACGAATAGCCTCAGCAATCCTAAAAAAGAAGAATACAGTGGGAGGTATCACACTTCCTGATATCAAGTTATACTACAAGGCCGTTGTACTCAAAACAGCCTGGTACTGGCATAAGAACAGGCATATAGATCAATGGAACAGAACAGAGAACCCAGAAATAAACCCACAGTTTTATGGACAACTGATATTTGACAAAGGAGGTAAGGAAATACAATGGAGTAAAGACAGCCTCTTTAACAAATGGTGTTGGGAAAATTGGACAGCTACCTGCAAAAAAATGAAACTAGATCACCAGCGTACACCACTCACAAAAATAAACTCAAAATGGATAAAAGACTTAAATGTAGGCCGTGAAACCATAAGCATCTTAGAAGAAAACATAGGCAGTAAGCTCTCGGACATCTCTCGGAGCAATATATTTGCTGATTTATCTCCACGGGGAAGTGAAATAAAAGACAGGATAAACAAATGGGACTATATCAAACTAAAAAGCTTTTGCACAGCTAAAGACAACAAGAACAGAATAAAAAGACAAACTGCATAATGGGAGAACATATTTGACAATACGTCTGATAAGGGGTTAATAACCAAAATTTATAAAGAACTTGTAAAACTCAACACCAGGAAGACAAACAACCCAATCCAAAAATGGGCAAAAGAGATAAATAGACACTTCTCCAAAGAGGACATACAGATGGCCAATAGGCATATGAAAAAATGCTCAACATCACTAATCATTAGAAAAATGCAAATTAAAACCACAATGAGATATCACCTCACACCAGTCAGAATGGCGCTTATCAACAAAACAACACAGAGTAAGTGCTGGCGAGGATGTGGAGGAAAGGGAACCCTCCTGCACTGCTGGTGGGAATGCAGACTGGTGCAGCCACTGTGGAAAACAGTATGGAGATTCCTCAAAAAACTAAAAATCGAACTGCCTTTTGACCCAGCTATCCCATTTTTAGGAATATACCCCAAGGACACCATAGAACGGCTCCAAAAGGAGAAATGCACCCCCATGTTTGTGGCAGCATTGTTCACAATAGCAAAGATCTGGAAACAGCCCAAGTGTCCATCAGAGGACGAGTGGATTAAAAAGCTTTGGTACATATATACTATGGAATACTACTCAGCCATAAGAAATGATGACATCGGATCATTTACAATAACATGGATGGACCTTGATAACATTATACGGAGTGAAATAAGTAAATCAGAAAAAAAACTAAGAACTATATGAATCCATACATAGAAGGGACATAAAAATGAGACTCAGAGACATGAACAAGAATGTGATGGCAACAGGGGTGGGGGGTGGGGGGAGGGGGGAGGGGGTGAAGAAGGAGACAGGGGTTGGGGGAGGGGAGGGGCACAAAGAAAACCAGATAGAAGGTGACAGAAGACAATTTAACTTTGGGGGAAAGGTATACAGCACAATCAAATGTCAAAATAATCAAGAGATGTTTTCTCTCAACATATGTACCCTGATTTATAAATGTCACTGCATTAAATTTAATAAATAAATAAAAAAAGAAAATGTTGCACAAGTGTTAAATTTTCTGAATATTTAATTTTTAAAATTCTTTCTTTCCTTTTTTTATAAATTTTATTTTATTTTATTTTATTTTATTTTATTTTATTTTTTACAGAGACAGAGAGTGACTCAGAGAGAGGGATAGATAGGGACAGACAGACAGGAATGGAGAGAGATGAGAAGCATCAATCATTAGTTTTTCACTGCGCATTGCAACACCTTAGTTGTTCATTGATTGCTTCCTCATATGTGCCTTGACCATGGGCGGGCCTTCAGCAGACCGAGTAGCCCCTTGCTGGAGCTAGCGATGTTGGGTTCAAGCTGGTGGGCTTTTGCTCAAACCAGATGAGCCCACGCTCAAGCTGGTGAGCTCGGAGTCTCGAACCTGGGTCCTCTGCATACCAGTCTGACGTTCTATCCACTGCGCCACTGCCTGGTCAGGCTAAAATTCTTTCTTAAAAGAGATTTTTAGAGTGGGGAGAGAGAGGAACATCAATTTGTTGGTTCACCTATACATTCATTGGTTGATTCCTGTCTGTGCCCTGACCGGGGACCAAACCTGCAACCTTGGCCTATCGGGACTATACTTTAACCAGCTGACTACCCAGCCAAAGCTGAGCATTGAATTTTGGTTACAAAGAAGAACATTTTGTATTTTGGAGAGACATGCTGAAATATTTATGTGTAAATATGGTGTCTGCAATTAACACAATTAGAAGGAAAAATAGATAAAAGCAAACGGCAAAATGTTGACAACCTGTGTAACTCTAGTTGAAGAGTATCTTGAAGATACCTTGTACTATTCTTGCAACTCCTCTGTAAATTTGAAGTTATTTCAAAATTAAAATTGGGTGGAAAAATTGAGTCAAAGCATCTTCAGAGTCAAAGCCTGAATTCAGTCCTTTGTAACCATCAATTACTGTGGTGTGTCCAGGATTCAAAAACAGCCAAAGTAAAGCCATGAATCACTGAAGCAGTACTTGGTAAAATTGTATTGTGCACACACCAAAAAGACAGTTTGCAAACTAGAGACACTCAAACTAAAGCCTGGAATGATGCTCAGAGATATATGTTACAGAGCAGGTTCTGTGGTGAGAAAGCAGCTTCGTCACAGTGATGGGTAATTATGCTAAATTAATGATTTAGCTGTTTTTTTCTGCTCAGGGAAACTGGTCTGTTTGCTTTTGATTTTCACAGGTGAGAAAACATTACATTATGACTTGACTGAGCACCTACTGCTTGTCTAAGTCCGCTCTGTGCTGGAGTGACTCTAGAAATGAGTAGACACAGGGCTGAGGTGCTAGTGGAGGACACCAGTGGGAATTCATCGTCAGGACTCACATAGTATTTTTTCTTGGAGGAGGTCTGAAGAGTGAGTAGGACTCTTGTCTTTGACAGAGGAAAGAAAGGGGACACCAGGCAGAGAAAGCAGCAGGTGCCCAGGCATGGAGGAGCACAGTGCACCAAAGTGGCTGTAATGAGGTGTAAGGGTGCCACAGGAGATGAGGCTGCAAGGAGGCAAACTGACCCACTGTGAAGACCCTGGTTTACCTGCTGAGGAGCTTGGACTTGGTTCTGTAGACAATGGGAAACCACTGAGGTGATCTAAATCAGTGGTTCTCAACCACCAGCCCATGGACCGGTGCCAGTCTGCCAGAAATTTTTGTGCTGGTCCGCAAAAGAGTGAACCACTATGATGTGGTATGAAGATTATAGGCCCAATGATTACAGACTCCGTAATCTTCACACCACATCGCGGTGGTTCACTCTTTTGTGAACCAGCCCGATTTTTCCGGCAGATCTGCATGGCTCACGGACCAGTGGTTGAAAATCATTAATCTAAATGGAGAAAGGAGGTGGGCTGGCTTGTGTTTTAGGAAAACCACCCATAAAAATTTGAACAAGGGACAGGAGTGGGATAAATAGTGGAAGGAAGGAGATTTGTCAATGTAGACAGGAAGCGACAGATATGAGAGGTATTTGGAAGCAGAATGGTGAGCAGATCAGACACTGAGGTATAGTAGAGGAAGTGTTTTTCAGCGATGGAGACTTTCAGTGTGATTAGTCAACATCACCAGAGAGACTAGAATGAAAAGAGACTGAGAGGGCTTAGGCTATAATTCTGGAGGTCAGCATTTAAGGGGTGGGCAGAAAAGATGGAACCTGAAAAGGAAGGCCTAAGAAAGGGGAGAAAATGAAGAAGGCGCTTCAGCACGGAAGCCAAGGTCCACGATGGAGAGAATGGTCAGTGGTGTTGGGTATAGAAAAGTGCAAGAAGGATAATAAATTGTTCTCTGGATTTTACAACAAGAGGGCCATTGGGCCTTTGGCAAAGAGCAGTTTCAGTAAACACTGTGGACAGAAGCCATGCCACAGTCAACAGAAGAATGAATGGGAGGTAAGAAGGTGAAGATCGTGCTTTTAAATTGTTTGATAAGGATGAGTAAGAGAAATGGACAGTAGCTAGATGCGGATATGGGATGGAAGTAGACTTCACCATTTCCCTTTGATATTTTCATATGCTATTTGGAACTAGTTGGTGAAAAGAGGGATGGACAGGTGGTAGAACAAGGCCCTAGAAGTAATGGGAAGAGATGAGACCAAAGGCAGGTAGGCATAGGACAACCCAAGGAGGAAGGATAAGGATGGATGTTTCCATACCAAGCTTGGTTTCCATCGGTTTGAAACACAGCTACATCACACTTCATGGCTAGAGAAAGAAGTTGAAAAGTATATATACAGAATGGACTCTTATTAGCAATGCACTAGAGAATCAAGACTCTGATTCAAGTTTAATATCACAATAGATCTGCAAGCTACTAAGATTTTGCTTTTGAGGAACTCACTATTTATTCTATTTTTATAATTCTGATGCCTATACTTCAATTTGATTTAATTCCATTAATATTTATTGAGATACAAAAATGCACAGCTGCCCCAAGTCTACTATAACTCGTAGCACACAGTGTGCAAATTCTGTTATCTTTCCTGGCTTGCTGGCCTTGTAGAAAGAGCTCTTCCTCCTCTCTGTCCCTGTGTCTGAGCTGTGCCCAGAGCACAGGAGGCTCCAGGAAACGTGTACTTGGATAACAGAATGAAAAAGGAATGAATATTTCTCGAACCTGTATGCACCAACCTATTAATAGGCTGTAAAATCAATTTAATAGGCAGCATCCACCATTATTTTTATCTTAATGATATAGAATGAAGTTTAAGTAATCAGAGTAATTACATGTGGTAAAGGTAAACATTGTTTCTTAAGTCATTGTGTGTGTGGTATGTTATGATTATGGTTACTTTTTTTTTTTTTTTAAGTTGAAAGCCACTGCTGAAGCAAACACAAAGTACAATAGCTCGCAGGGAACTGTTGATCAGTTTTGCACATAGTAGAATTCCCAGTGCCTATCACACATATCTCAGTAAATATCAGTGAAATGAATCAATTCATAGGAGTGAAACAAGACACTGGTTGAAGAGATATTGAAAGGAAAGAACTGGGCTTTGAGGACAGATGATGGTAGAGATGGGAGCAAAGAAGAAAAGCATTTAGCAAAGCTGTGAAAGTCAGGAGAGTAATGGGGGGCGGAGGGGTGGCAAGATGGGCACAGAGTGGAATTGGCAACAAGACTATAATGAGCACATTTTGAGGAAAGCCAGTGTGAAGAGTCTTCTTACACCAACAGTAAAAGAAATGTATGCTGAGTTGTGTCTCCACAGCAGTGTCTGACTGTGAAGGCCGGCTCTGAAGCCCGCTGACTGGATCCAGGTCTCGGCTCGGCTACGTACTATTGTAGCTGCGTGACCTTAATCGAATTCCCTGGGATCTTTGTACTTCATCATCTGTAAACTGGGGGTCATATCACAACCTTCTAGACTGCAATTAGATGCAACTGCGAGTAACAAAGTCGCATTAACAGAAGGCTAAACCAGACAACCTGAGCGGGAGGTGCTCCTCCTCGGTGACTCCGTCCCAGCCTCACCTTCCCAGCTCCCAGCTGCGCAGCTCAAGGGCGCGGTCCGCACTGTAGTCCCCATTTCCCACCGTGGGTAAGGCAGCCTCGTCTGTCAAATCCATCTTCTTGAATCATTTTTCTTCATTCTCACCCGTCCTGTTTTGCTCTGGGTCTTCACCTTTTTGCTTGAATCTTTACAAGGACTCCCCTAATGGCCCCCCTTAATCCCCCCAGTCTCTTCTTTCCAATCCATCCTCTACAGCCCCCACAGCAATTTTTCTAACAAAGCCATTACATAATTGCGCTACTTTATATTCTTGAATGGCTCCCCACATCCACCCGCTAAGCAAGGCTCGCTCCAGGTCTGGCCTGGCCCGCCGCTCCTGCCTCTCACCTTGAGTTGTCCTGTCACCTGCACGGCAGCCAAACTGCAGTGCTCCCCAGCACGTCCATGTCGGGACTCTGCCTGGTGGGCCCTTTCCACCCTCGCCTCCTTCACCAAGACTTCGCACTAATGTTTTTTCATCTGCAAAACTTCCCTTGGTGTCTCCTTCACTTCTCAGACAGTCACATGCTACTCTGCCGGTACATTATATCATAGCATCAGCACATAGCATACATTTTCATAGCTCTGAAACCAGAGGGTGTCTGCAATCGGCAGTGTCTTACTACCGCTCTGGACCTCTACTGGAATCAAGCCCTCCCAGAGAGGATTTATTTTTGCTTTCTCCAGGCAGTACTGTGGGGTAGGCAGCCTCTATGACCCCCAGTGATCTCTGCCTCTTGGTATTCCTGTCCTTGTGTATCCCCTCCCCTTGAGCATGGGCTGGGCCTAGTGTCTTGCTTCCAATGAACAGAATACAGCAAATATGACAGGATGTCAGGTCCGGGATTAGGCTGCCACAAGACTGCCCATCTCCCTGGTCACTCTCCCCCTCTCTCAGAACTCACTCCAAAGGAAGCAACTGTATACATTAGTCAAGATATATATATATATGTGTGTGTGTGTGTGTGTGTGTGTGTATCATAAATTCAAGGCAGTAGGTAGCTGTGCTAGGTCAAAAGGACTTGTACACTTTTAATTTTTATAAAAACTGTGCAATTATCTTGCAGAAAACTTTGCCACCTTATATCTCTACCTATGATTTTGTCCCATCTCTTTCCCAGTATCATCGATCAAGTACTTGACTATCTGACCGATTTAAAAAGTCATATATTACATTTTAATTTGAATTTCTTTAATTATGAAGTTGGGGGAGCACATAATTTTTTGGCCATTAATTTTTTGCCTGTACTACATACTGTCTTTGCCCATTTCAAAACTAAGTAATTCATAATTAGTATTCCTATTTGTAAAATAACTCACGAAGTATTTGGATGATCTTAATAATTTCTTTATTGAAAAGAAATCATCCTTTTGTCATGTGTTTTCAAAAAAATAGATGTTTTTCCAAACTTACTCATCTTTAATAAAGAAAATGCAACCAGATCTGTTTTTTCAAACTTATTCATTTTTTTTTATTTATTCATTTTTAGAGAGGAGAGAGAGAGAGAGAGAGAGACAGAAAGGGAGAGAGAGGAGAGAGAGAAGGGAGGAGGAGCTGGAAGCATCAACTCCCATATGTGCCTTGACCAGGCAAGCCCAGGGTTTCGAACCGGTGACCTCAGCATTTCCAGGTCAACGCTTTATCCACTGCGCCACCACAGGTCAGGCTTATTCATTTTTAATGAAAGAAAAATGAAGTAAAAAAACAGGCTTTCTCATCATCTGAAATCGGTGGTGCCAGAGAGAGGGGCACCTGGCCTTGTGTTTGTGGAATCGGGTTTCAGGGAACTGAGCAAACACGGGAATGTCTTTCAGTTAAACACCATGGAAACCAGGTTTCTCACTACTGGCAAAGGGAGTTGTGGGGCTAGCAGAGCTCGAATAAACCCTTTGGGATTGGAATTGCAAGTATTGATATGAGCCCATGGTCTTTTATAAGGATATAGCTATAGAAATGGACACTGTGGTGGTTTTAAGGTAGGCTCACAGTTGTTCTTTTTGTTTGTTTTTGTCTTCTATACATTCTCCTTCAAAAGAGGTAGAGTATAATCCTCCTTGTCCTTGAATATGGGTTGGACTTAGTGACTATGTGACTTTCAAAAGGCAGGACCATAAAAGGATACAGCATCCACCTTGTTCTCTTCCCCTTTCCCCCCTCCCACTTGCCGTGGAACCCAGCCACCAATGTGTGAGGAAGCCCAGGCCACAAGGGCAGGCCATGTGTTCCAGTGACAGCTCCTAAGCTGACAGCCCACAGCAACCACCACGTATGTGAGTGAACATGACTCTGGATGGTTCCAGCCCAGCGTTTTAGTCTTCCAGCCTTGAGGACCCAAGCATAATGGGAGTAGACATGAGGCATCTGCACTGTACAGAGTGTGAATTCCTGGCCCACATAAACTACGTGAGATAATATAGCATTATTAATTATTTAAGTCACTAAGTTTGGGACTATTTGTTATGTAGCAATAGATAATACATATATATGTCTGCATATATATAAGTATTATGTGTTCATACATACATTTCCTACCTCTGTTCACCGAGTCTAGAAACAATGAGAACCCAAGAGTAATGAACACACCTAGGATGCAGGTCTTGGTTTCAGAATACCAGACTCTCCTAAAGAGGGGTGGGGCAGAAACAGTGCAAGATGAGCTTGGAGCACCTTGTATAGAAAAGGAAGAAAATGCTCAAGGAACACTGGACGTGTGTCTAAAAGGACGAAAGAGTCGACTTAAGGAGGCCATATCTGGGATCAATTGAACATCCAAATAAATAATGATTGTAAAGAATTATAACCCACTGCATGAAACAGGCATCTAAGTGTCCATATTCAGATATTAAATGAATGAATGAATGAATAAGACAGAAGAGAAAGCCCCTCAGTAGCATGTCAGCTACCATTGCTTATTCATCAAGAAAGACTACTTATTAACTACACAGTGAAGAAATTGGATCGATGCCATTTAACCAAGTGATAGCAATTAAAATTACATCAATGTTTTTTTTATTTTTATTTTTTTATTTTTTTTCATTTTTCTAAAGCTGGAAACAGGGAGAGACAGTCAGACAGACTCCCGCATGCGCCCGACCGGGATCCACCCGGCACGCCCACCAGGGGCGACGCTCTGCCCACCAGGGGGCGATGCTCTGCCCATCCTGGGCGACGCCATGTTGCGACCAGAGCCACTCTAGTGCCTGAGGCAGAGGCCACAGAGCCATCCCCAGCGCCCGGGCCATCTTTGCTCCAATGGAGCCTTGGCTGCGGGAGGGGAAGAGAGAGACAGAGAGGAAGGCGCGGCGGAGGGGTGAAGAAGCAAATGTGCGCTTCTCCTGTGTGCCCTGGCCGGGAATCGAACCCGGGTCCTCCGCACGCTAGGCCAATGCTCTACCGCTGAGCCAACTGGCCAGGGCTACATCAATGTTTATGGGACAAATTGACAGCACATAATTCCTAATATGATGCAATGAGATCACAGGATCACTTCTGGAATATTCCTGCCAAAGACACATGACCTTAACTTAATCATGAAGAAACACCAGGCAAACACAACAGTGAGAGACATGCTTCACAGTGACTGGTCTGTATTCTTCAAAAGTGTCAAGGTCAGAAAAGGCAAAGAGAATCTGAAAAACTGGTCCAAATTGAAGGAGACTAGAGAGACATGACAACTAAATGTAAAGCATTATCCTGAAGTGGATCCTGGACTTCTATATAAAGAATTAAATTGGGACAACTTCAAATATTGGATGAGGTCCATGGGTCAGATGGCAATAATGGACCAATGCTAATGGATGGGTGACCTGTGGTTATGTGGGAGAATGTCCCAGTTTTAAGGAAATCTGTGCTGGAGTACTAAAGTTGAATGGTAGAGCATGGTTGCATCTTACTCTCAAATGCTTAAACAATATGAATATGTATATATGGAGGGAGAACAAGAGAACAAATGTGGCAAACTGTTAGCTGGGGAATCAAAAAGGCACCCAGTTTGGCAACTTTTCTGTAAATTTGAAATTATTTTGGTATAAAACATTAAAAAACAACAACAGGCCTTCCCAGTTTGTTGATGTTCGACGTTATGTTTTTTTTTTTTGCTAAAGAGAAGTTTTTAAAAGAGAGTCCAGTTTATCATGCTTGTCCCTTTTGGCTTTTGGGTGATGTGTCCTGCTTGAGGTAATCATTTGAAGAACATCCCCGGGTCAACAGCTAATTAAAGAGGAAAAGTGGCAAGTTGTATCTCACGTTTGCAAGAGAAACACCAATGGCCACTGAGAAAGACTGGCTCAATTTTTCACTGGGTCCGTAACTTAGATCCTGCAGCTCGACTGCTCACTGAGTATCTTCATTTGAATTTCTGGCAAACACCTCAAATTTAACAGAACTAAAACCCAGACAATCTTTTTCCTCAAATGAGTCACAACTCTGGGCTCTCCCATTTCTAACAGGCTCAAGTATCCAAACTCAAGGGTTATATTTGCATCCTCCTCTCATTCCTCCCATATCTAACCCAGAAATTGACATTTTCTTACTTTCTTCATATTCTGTGTTCTGTCACCTCCCTATTCCAGATCCTCATCCCTCAAATCCGAACTGTGACTGTAGCCATCTCCATTTATCTTCTGGCTACTACTTTTCAATAACCTAATCCTAGAAGAAGGTTCTCACAGATCCCTCCCCTACTATTATTACCTTAAATTCTCTATTATATATGTGTTCCTTAAAAATACGTATAAACATAAAACTAGATATTAACTCAATATCCTTAGAACTCACGTTTGACTCTAAAACCAAAACAAATGTACAAATCAAATACAAACAAAAGTGTGAAACCAATAAAATTATGTTACCCTTCAGTGTTGGACGCCGCTCTGTTGACTGTTCTGCTGCTCGCCCATCACTGTGGCACCAGGGGCCTCTGGAATCCCGCGTGCCTGCAGCATCGTGAGCACTGATGGCCAGTTTTCTACTCTTGGAACTTCTGTGAAATCTTGGTTAATATAATCAGTCACCAGGAATCCTGGCCTTCACTTTGACATAGATGCATCGTGTACGTATTCGTTCTTCCTCTACTCTTTTCTACTCAGCTTGTGACAAAGGAACTTGGTTCCATATACAGGTGCAGACATGGGCAATGAAACCATGACATCATATGGGAATACACATGTATAATCTAGACACCTAGATAGTCTGAGCTTTCTTAGATTAACATATTATCATAGCAGCATTATTCACAAAACAGAGAAGGTAAGAAACAAACCAAGGCTCATCAGCAGATGAATGGATAAACAAAATGTGGAATATACATACAAATGGAATATTATTCAGGCTAAAAAGGAAGAAATTCTTGACACGTGGATAAACCTTGAGAACATTATGCTAAGTGAAAGAAGCCAGTTACAAAAGGACAAGTACTGTGATTCCACTTATGTGAGTTACTTAAAGCAAATTCAGAGACAGAAACAGAGTGGTGGTTACTAAGGGCAGGGGTGGGTGGGTGGGGGGAGTTTGTATTTAATCAATAGAGTTATAGTCTTACAAGATGAAAAGACTTTTGAGGGTGGATGTGATGTTTATACAATGTGAATATACTTACTACTAAATTATGCACTTACAAATGGGCAAGATGGTGTTATATGGATTTTACCACAATTAAAAAAATTTTTAGCCCTGGCCGGTTGGCTCAGCGGTAGAGCGTCGGCCTGGCGTGTGGGGGACCTGGGTTCGATTCCCGGCCAGGGCACATAGGAGAAGCGCCTATTTGCTTCTCCACCCCCTCCCCCTCCTTCCTCTCTGTCTCTCTCTTCCCCTCCCGCAGCCAAGGCTCCATTGGAGCAAAGATGGCCCGGGCGCTGGGGATGGCTCCTTGGCCTCTGCCCCAGGCGCTAGAGTGGCTCTGGTCTCGGCAGAGCGACGTCCCGGAGGGGCAGAGCATCGCCCCCTGGTGGGCGTGCCGGGTGAATCCCAGTCGGGCGCATGTGGGAGTCTGTCTGAATGTCTCTCCCCGTTTCCAGCTTCAGAAAAATACAAAAAAAAAAAATTTATATTCTTATCAAATGAAAGACCAAACTTTTTAAATGCTTATAGAGAGCTCATGGACTCTGAGTGAATGTTTTTGTAGACACCCCCCCACACACACACACACACCCTGAAGTCTACACTGCTTTAATCCAGTCTCCACCCTCAAGCTCTAGCCTGGGATCCTAAGAGTGACCTTACTCTGACACAGTCACCTCTCAGCTCTACTCAACACCGACCTGCAGCTGCAGCAAACTGGTTGTCCACCATACTCAGCTTATATTCTCAGAACCTCTTTGCCTTGGCTTGTACCTTTTCCTGTCTGAAATACACACTTTCCTCTGCCTGTATTAGCCAATCCTCCCATTTGATGAAGTCCCTTCTTCTCACCATGGGATGGTCCCAGGCCACAGGGACTTCTCCCAATCAAAGTGTGTCAATATTCTCCCTTTAGAATTAGATATTTTTTTTATCACTTATGCTTTCGATCACTCAACACTCATTTATTGAGCATATGCCGTATTAATGACAATGTGTGAGACCCTTGAATCAAATGCTATGTTTTCTGCTTTTTCTCTCTCTCATAGCCCTTGGCACACATCACAAATTTTACTGCAGTGGTTTGTATGATGTTGTACTAGTCAGTACTGTCATGTCCCATATATGGGCAGCAAATTTTAAACTGCTGAAATAAGGACTTGCCTAACATGACAGGATATTTTGTTGGTAATGGGAGTTCTTTTGTGTCAATCTTAGAAAGCAGTTGTCAGTACAAGAAAAGTTCCAGGACCAAGTTCAACAGGGATTGTGTGGTAGGGGCCCTAGTCCTGGTTATTGGCAGTTTCCATGAAGATAGTAGTCATGGTATTTGGTCCTGGATGCCTGTGATCAGACCACCAGGGACACATGTTGCCTCCACAGTTCACTCGGATATCACTACCTAACAGACATCTGCACAAACACAAACAACTTTATTCACATGTTGGACAGTGTTTAAGTAGACTGAGTTTCAAGGACACAATACAATCAATTTCTTGAACTCAGATTTGAGTTTAAATAAAACTATATTCAAGCTCTGGGCATTTTACTTACAGAATTTTGTGTGTAGCCCACTTCTTTCTGCACACAGATAAAATACTATTTGTATTTGCTTAATTACCCATTATTTTGCTGTTTCAACATGATTTTGCACCCCCAGTCATCTCATTGTCAGTCTAAAGTTACATTTCTTTCAAACTCAGCCTTTTCTGAGCTTCATTTTCTCTCTCTACGTTCATGGATATGGCTTTGACGGGTAGGGTATTCTTTTCCAATATCCACAACAATGACTTCCCTAGAAAATGTCACTCCTTTTAAAGGTTTTTTGCTGTTATCCATAACTGAAGGGGTTCCAGTGACAGGTATGTGTGGTTTCTGCAGATCATCATTCTGCAAGAGAATTGGACAAACAGTGTCAATGATCAGTTTATGAATACAACAAGCCCTGCTGTTAGAAATATAGATTATGTCAATATATATATGGGTTACATGTGCATTGTTAGTGAGAAACAGGAAAAGTATTACTGAGTGATATAGAAAAGTACTGACAACCCATCATTTTCATGTCTGCGTTTATAAAGGTATACACTGACACGGTCAAATAGCATGTGGTAGTGTGTTATTCTCTCTAGGTAGCAGTCAAACCCAAGGACAACCCGGGTTTGTCTCCAGCTGGGCAGGGGTCTTATGTTGGGAAGGCATGTGAGTTGTTCTTATTAGGGAGCCCTGAACACGGAGCTCAAGAAGGCCCTGGCAATGTTTGTGTGCTGTTGTAGAAGGAGCCTAGAACTTGAGATGGGGCACAGGGCCGGGCCCTGAGCTCAGCCACTGTCATCTCCTTTGCTGGATCCCTAGATGATCTCCAAGCCCCCCTCCACTCTGAGACTCTAGAATTCTGAGAAAGCAGCAAAATAAAGGGAAATTGTTAAGAAAAACACAAATATAGGAATGAAGAATAGATGTCTAGGCTTGGCATATGTAAACGGTTTAATAGCATGAACCAACAAAGCAAAGAAGAATGGTTGAAATGATTGTGGACATTGCACCCTTTCCACGTACAAGCCTCAGTTACAGGCAAGGCCACCCCGTATGATACCTCGCCAAGGAATCTACCTCCTTTCATTCAAACAAATTCTAAACTGCCCTAGAGAAGTGAAAAGCTCACCACCTCTTGATGATTTTCTTGAGCCTTCTCAGGATCTTCCTTCTCTTCTGTTTTGTCCTCCACTTTGTCCTCTATGTCCTCTTCGTTGTTTAAGGGTGTGGCCACCATTTCTTTACTCTGTCTATGGACAAGAATGCCAGGCCTTATGATTTGCCTCATGGGAGTCCTGAAAAAAATCAGTGAGCAGGGATTTTTAAATTTGTGCATATTAGCCACTGTTATCACACACAAAAATAGATTTCTACGACATACTATCAGACTTACCTTTCTTGGTCTTCTAAATTGCTTGTCTCCATATTTGCACCTAAACAATCTTCACAGAGATCTTTTTCTGTCTCATCACTTTCCTTGTTTTGGAAACTGAAAACAAATGAGCAAGAAAAAAATCAGAAAAAGGAAGAATGGTCTTGATTTTAAGACTGGCATGGAATGTCACTTTTAAAGAGGAGGACAGCATTTCTAGGTTCTCTCGAGGCCGAATGGCCCATATTCTTCTAATCCCACATCAATGGACAAATAGCTACAGTATTATTACTATTTGCTCTAGGTTAGATTATTTTATATTATTTCTAGATACATTTTCTAGTGTGACTAAATCTGATTCCAGGATATCAGCATGGATTTATACCATTTATGTACGACCACCATCAGTAAAAGGAAGATACAAATGAAGCAAATGATTAGGACGAAGAAAGGAACTGCTGCGGTCGCAAAGCTCATAGGCTTAGTTAGGAGACTCATCCACTCTCGCAATCACAGTTGGTCCAAGTATTTTTTCCAGCTCAGTTGGAATATAGATCTCTTGTTCTTTAAGTTTTCTAGAAACAAGAATAAAAGGCTGTTTTCATCGTCATTCTTTTGATCAGCTTTGTAAAAGATGCTTTGCTTCTTTCGGCAGAGTGGACTCACACAGGCTAATTTTTCTCCATAAATGTGGGTGGGGCTGAGATGGCGAGAGGGGAGACTGAGCTGGGACACTTGCGGTCACTCAGCTCACCTCCCCTCATCCCAAAAACTATCAGAACCCGAAGGAGAGAGGAAGTGGAGCGTCTGGACCTGAGCCCAGCTCCCCATTCTTCTCACTTCAGTGACATCATAGAATCATGGAACCACTGAGATAGAGGGGCTAGAGTGCCAGCCCAACCCCACCCGTCTCCTGGAATCAGCTAAGCCATGAAACTCTCCTCTGGACTGTTGTCTGTCTGTCCTCTCCTGTGAGACAGTGTGGTAGAGGTCACATGGCACCACCTTGGCCACATTTTGGACAAGGATTTTCTTCCTACTCTCAGAACACCAGCCTTCCTTTTTTAACCTGAGCCTGCTTAATGTGCTGCTTTTTTCACAGACCACTTCCTTCTTATTATAAAATCCTTCTCTATACCCCTGAGGCCTGTCATCAACTCACCTCCTAACGGTGTTCTCTCCAGGCCTAGTAGCCCATACTCTTCTAATCCCACATCAATCGACCCACTTCCTGGACACACAAACAAGAAAGCTGGCAGCTCTAGAGGCCATGGCTGAGGAAGCTGGAGCAGAACAAGATGATCAAAGATGACCCTAGCCCACTCGAACTGCAGGTGAGTGCGTGATGCCCAAGACAGGGTGAGGTAAGGCAGAGCTAGCATTTTCTAAGAAAGGAGGGTACAAAGCAGTATGGCAGCTGCTGCCAATCACATTTAGCAAAGCCATAAGGTCAGCTGTGGCATTCTTTGGGCTGCAGCAGTACAGGCTCCCTTCCAGAAAGTCAGGGACTATGCTTTCTTTATCTTTGGATATGCCACCAAGTCAGGAGCTGAAAATTCCATAATGTTGAATTAATGCGTGTGCGCACGCACAAGTAGAGTTTGCTGGAGGGCTCAGGCCAAGGCTAATTTTGCAAAATATGTGAACTTCTGAGCTGCTCCTGACAGTCAGCAGAATTCCTGTGTGAAGCTTTCTCCAGATGAACTCTCAGATATACTGCTGTCAGACAGAGCCTTTAAGAGTCCAAATCTTCTCATGTCTCATGTACACAGAGAATTTTCTGGGAGATCGAGATATTTTATATCTATCCTCTGTGGTTAAACAGGTTTAGATATATGTGAACACCTATTTAACTTTGTACTCAATTTTTTCCAGTTTCTCAGCCATTATATATAATATATATATATATATATATATATATATATATATATATATATATATATAAATATATAAAAAAAATTTTTTAAAGAGAGAAAGGGAGGAAGGAGCAGGAAGCATCAACTCATAGTAGTTGCTTCTCATATGTGCCTTGACCCAGCAAGCCTGGGGTTTTGAGCTGGCGACCTCAGCATTCCAGGTTGACTTGTGTACTTAATATTAGCACCCTTCATGCCCCCACTGGGTGGATATCATACCTAAATAAAAAAGGAAGAAAGGGCCCCATCTTCATACCTGAATTTAAGTGTGTCCGATGCAAAGAGGAATGCCGGACAAGAGGGCGCTACTGCTAGTTGGTCCTGCTCCAGGATTGTGCGCCACACACACTCTGAGGCCAGAGACCGTTAGCAAGGACACAGTAGTCGCAGCAAGTGAGGGCTGAATACAACGGTATCTAAGGGCTTTCTTTCACTGAATGTGGCTTGGGAATCAATATCTTATATTTATATATATTTACTGTTAATATAATACAATATAGTGGAGGGTTATTCAACTTTGGTCTAAATCACATTTATTTATTTATTTATTTATTTATTTTTATTGATTGATTTTAGTGAGAGAGGAATGGCGGGAGTCAGAAAGATGAGAACATTGATCTGTTCCTGTTTGTGCCCTGGTTGGGGATTGAAGTGGCAGCCTGTGGGCTTCAAAACAATGCTCTAACCCAGTGGTAGTCAACCTGGTCCCTACCGCCCACTAGTGGGCGTTCCAGCTTTCTTGGTGGGCGGCAGTGGAGCAACCAAAGTATAAATAAAAAGATAGATTTAACTATAGTAAGTTGTTTTATAAAGATTTATTCTGCCAAATTTAGTGAAAATCCGACATAAAGTACTTGGTAAGCAATTATTATTATACGCTTTAACTTGCTGTAAGTTACTTCCCTACTTTATAAATCACCATTACTGTGGAACCGGTGGGTGGTTAGAAAATTTTACTACTAACAGAGATACAAAAGTGGGCGGTAGGTATAAAAAGGTTGAATACCCCTATAACCAATTGAGCTATCTGGCCAGGAATCTAAATCACGTTTTAAATGCACTGTAACTTTATGATGCTATGGGGTTTTACTTGTAGATGAGTCTCTTGGGGCCTAACACTATGTGCCTGGCACACAGAAGGTATGTATTCAAAAATTATTTGTGATGGGACATTACTATCAATTCTACAGAAATAAAAAATATTCTGCAAGTACCATGAACAATTGTATTCTAACAAACTGGATAACCTAAATGAACGAAAAAATTGCTAGAACCTGATCAGCGGTGGCACAGTGGACAGAGTGTTGACCTGGGATGCTGAGGACCCAGTTCAAAATCCCTAGCTCGACAGCTTGAGTGCAGGTTCATCAGCTTGAGCATGGAGTTGCTGACTTGAGTGGGGGACCCCAAGGTCGCTGGCTCTGCTTGTGCCTCACCCCGCCCCGTCAAGGCACGCATGAAAAGCAATCAATGAACAAGGCAAGCGAGGCAACTATGAGTTGATGTTTCTCATGTCTCTCCCTTCCTGTCTCCTTTTCTCTCTAAGAAAAAAAATTAAGTTAAATAAAGAAAAAATGCTGGAAACACAAAAACAACCAAGACTAAGTCACCAATAAGTAGAAAATTTGAGCAAAACTATAATGAGACTTAATCAATAGTCAAATAAGCAGTGCAGTAGGCAGACATACAAACTGCCACCTCACGGGGCCAAACTGGATTACAAATTAATTTAAGAACAATCATCGTGAAAAACCAAGTTTGGACTAAAAGAATAGAACTTGAAAACCAAGGAACACAATAGTCAAATATCTCCCAACAAAGAAAAGTCCTGGACCAGATGGTCTCACTGGGGAATTCAAACATTTAAAGAGCTAATACCGACTGTTCTCAAATGCTTCCCCAAAACTTGCCAATATCTTTTATGAATATTGAAGCAAACATCCTCAAGAAAGTACTAGCAAACTGATCTTAGTAGCATATTAAAAGGAATGTTATTTAGCCTTAAAAAAAGAACAAAATCTTATTAATGTGAACCTTGAAGGCATTATGCTAGGTGAAGTAAGGCAGACACAAAGGGACACATACTATATGATTCCACTTATATCAGAGACCCGGAACAGTCAAATTCATCAACTCAGAAAGCAGAACAGAGGATAGCAGGTTCTGGGTTGAGGGAAAAATGAAGAAGTGCTGGAGATGGATGGGGTGCTGGTTGCACAACAGCATGAATGTACTTAACGACACTAAAATGTATACTTAGAAATGGTTAAAATGGTCGATTTGGTGTTGTATGTGTTTTATCACAATTAAAAAACAATATTTATGGCAGAAAGGAAAGGGAACCCATCTATAAAGTGGCCTGATAGATGGCGGACACTGGAAAAATAAAACCAGCACAAAGAGATTTTGTTTCAATCTCCATCCATTTGCTCATTTTGTTTCCCCGCTGTGAATGTCTCGCCCCTCCCCCATCCCTTCACCTGTCCCTGCCTCTAAATCCTCCAAGGCTTGGTCCTGGACTGCTCTTCCATGATGCTGTCACTGCCAATTGGGCTTCCTTTCTTCCTTGCTTTCTCTACGCTGTCACTGCAGCTCAGTGACACAACATATCACCTGCCTGCTTCCCAAACCCTTGCCTTGTCCAGGCCCAGCTGTAGGCATGCTGGGAAGTGGAAGAGTCTTTCACATTCTTTGTCACTGCTCTCCTCCCACCGCATTTATTCCTTGACCTTGGCCTCCCAGAACCCTGCAAATTTCATTGTTATCAAAACCAGTTTTCCAGTTCTTCACCCTAAGAATTCCTGAATTTAAAGTGTTCACACTCTCAAGGACATTTGTACTTTAAACAAGGGTTTAGCCTGATTAGGTGGTGGCACAGTGGATATAACATCAGCCTGGGATGCAGAGGACCCAGGTTCAAAACTTCGAGGTCACCGGCTTGAGCGCGGGCTCATCTGGCTTGAGCCCAAAGGTTGCTCGCTTGAGCAAGGGGGTCACTCCATCTGCCATAGCCCCCCAGTCAAGGCACATGTGAGAGAGCAATCAATGAACAACTAAAATGCTGCAACAAGAATTGATGCTTCTCATCTCTCTGCCCCTTCCTGTCTCTCTGTTTGTCTCTCTCTCACAATGAATGAATGAATGAATGAATGAATGAATGAATGAATGAATGAAACAAGGGTTTAAAGCAGAAGCAAGGCAGTTAGGGTAGAATTTAGGCATCAGACAGCAGATAGGGAGTTCTCTTTGGAGCCTGGAGGACTTTTTTGGTGCTCAAGGCATCTGCCACAATGAGGTCAGACACGGACTCCTCCTAGGTGGCGAGTTCTGCCCTGCTCCCCCTCCTGCCTTCAGGCTCCTTTGGGGTATTTGCCAGATGATGTAGACTCCTGGTGACAGGGTCTGCAGCATCTTTTGCTCCAGGCAGGTCCAGGGTGCATGTGACTCCCCAATGATGCCATGTGGGGGAAATGGCTGTGTTAGGCTTGCTCACGGATTTACTGGCCGCATGCACTTTGCCAGATTGGTGCGTGGGGGCGTGGCAGCAGCACCTGTGTGTGGTTTGTGTGAAGCTCCGGGTGCTTTCCCTGGGCGGCAGTTCTCCCAGATCGCTCTCCCGCCACCGTGAGGTGTGGTTTTCCCTGCTCCCTTGCCCTTACTGTGAATAGCAGATTTTCCTTTTATTGTTTATTCGCTCGCCTTTCTTTGCCAGCTTCCAATAAACAGGAATGGCCCATTGTTTTCCGACTCCACAGTTACTCGACCGTCTGCCTGAATTCACTGGGAACCTGCCTGGCCTCAATCACCAGCATTATACACCCTAAACCCTTAATCCATGTGATCTGGTGAGATCCTTAGACAAAAGCATAATCCCTGAATTTCAGGATTGAAATGAGGACACTGAGAGGGCCTCACAGGTCACAGCTGCCTCAACTTGAAAAACAAGGTTGATTGAGCACAGCAGTCCTGACCAATCAGAACATTCTGCAGTTCAGAAGTAAACGTGTGATCTGAATCATCGCAGTTGGTCTCAGTGTCAAGATATTTGCAGAAACTACCAGCACAGAAGAGAGCAGGTGTAGACTGGAAGCTGAACTTTCAGTTGTGTGAGCCAAAGCCTCTCCTTTCTTGCATTAAGTGATTTTGAGTGAGGTTAATATCTCTTGCAATTTAAGATTTCTGATCAACACAAGTTGTAACCAACGTCATACTGCCTCCCTTTCTGAGCCCCTGCTTCCCAACGTGAGAGTCCTGCATGCCTCACATGAGAGCCGTTGAGCCAGTTCACTACCTCGCTGGACATCGCCCAGGCTCACTCTAGCCTCCCATGACAAGTGAAATGAAATGATTGCCTTTCTCTTTGATCAGATTAGCGCAGCCGTTTTCCCAACCAGAGCTACTGGGGTTGCTTGGAGGTCTCTTAGATTTTAGAAGGCTAAATGGAAGTTACTGAAACTCATCAACATCAAATGATGATATTTAACAGGGCACTGTACTGAAGTAGTTCTTCTACATTAATGGCCACAACCTGTCAGTTTTTATTAGAGGAAAAAAGGAAAAAAAAAATGACAGCAAATGCCAAGATAAATGCCTAATATTTCAGTAGATATAATTTCCACACAAGAGGAAGGATGTTCCATTGAAAAGCCTTCGTTATTTATGATTCATGGTTAACCTTTTCATGCAGAAGCCATTTAAAACCTCAGAAAGTCATTACAGCTTGATAAGGTTGTTGGCAACACATTCATCACCCAGTGGTTTCTCATGGAACAAGTGACACTGACCTACAACAGGAAACACAGCGGGGTATGACTTCAAGACAGCACTTCTCTCAGTAAGAAAAAGAGCCTCCATCCCCAAATGCCACATCTGGGGAAACAGATGTTCAATGGGAGGAAGATATTTGGAAAGCAGTAGGTGCTGAAGGTGACCTGGGAAATACTGAACTGCAAATCAGATATGGGTTTAATTGTGTCAGGCTAACAGAAATTGGTAAGGAAATCATACACTCTATGTTCCACAGTCCCAAATGAGAGAAGAAAGCCTTTTGCTAACCAAGAAAAAGTCTGCTTACCCTACACCAAACCCCAAATGCCACAGTTCAGCAGAAGAGCCTGCACATTCACTGCAAAAGATGTGGCAAGCCTTTAGAGCTAATATCTATTCATCTGGAATCGAACCATTCTTGAGAAAGAAAGTGTCAGGAGCAGCATACTATTCATAGTACATTATAACCACCCATAAGTGGATAAGTACATCCCTGACTTCAACCACAACGGCCACAACACCTGTGCACTCCTCCATCCCAGGGTACACTGAAAAGTCCCTCTGTCTTATGCTCCACTACAGACTTCACGGGGATGGGAAGATATGGAGCTGAGGATTCCACCACGACTTACTGAGCCAACATTCCACTGGTCCCGTTCCACCCTGCTGGTTTGTGAAAGGCATATGGAAACTGTAAGCAGAGAATGTTCTTGCCACATATTTGAGCATCTCTGCCTCGCTCCACACATGTTGAGGATCAAATTCCAAGGACTTTGAAAGACAGAGCAGTCTCTGACTCCACAGCTTCCCGAGATGTCTTGGAAATGTATTAAATAAAGCTGACCTGATTCATCCACTCCTGGGAGACTTCCTGACCTTGTGATTCCAACACAAGGAAGAGGTGATACCACATTCAGCTCCGCTGTCCCAGCTAACTAACTCATAATGGCTCTCACGTAGCGTTAAGGTCAAGAAGGCACCTTTGAGAACTAGGGTTCTCACGAACAGGAGTTTATGTAGTAATGTCAGCTATGCTCTTCTTGGAGGTGCTGTCAATATGTTCGGAACCACAATGGGTAACTAAAACCCCTCCGGAATCTAAAAGAAAATACAAGCCTCATGTATTTCCATCTCAAGGGTCGTGGCTCTCTCGGAGCACAGAACTTTGTCAGAAGAATGTGGCTAAGTCTTAGTGGTTTTTCACTCCTGGCCATACCCTAAAGGCAGAACTAAGAAGATCGCAAAGGACACCTTCCTCAGCCTCAGCATGATCTGCGATTTGCTGTAGTGTCCTTCCGCCAGCCACCCTGGGATCCTCGTGGATTGTACAGTCCAACCTCATCTCCTACCTACGCCCCAAAGCATGTCTCCTCCAGTTCTGGCCCAAGGAAGGGTAGACTCGAAGCCTCTTCACCCACCGACGTATCCGCCTTTGTGAAAATTAACCTAGAGTCCCCGCCCCCCGTTTTGGGCTGCCCCATTGAAAAGCCTCAGCCCTGGAGAGCGGACTTGCCTTGAAAGACCACAGGCCTCTACCACCAGGAACCAGTGGCACGTGTTTACTTTGGACCAGGGAAGCCTCTCCGGTGCTGAGGTACCTGGACTAGAATTTGATTTTTCTTTTTCTAGCTCTGGAGGAACCCCCGGAGTCATACTTTCATAGAAACCCCAGGCAGCTGCGGGATTATGTCACAAGCAATGGGCCATGGGAGGCATTACTACAGCACCCAGGACCATGGGCCTAGGACGGGATCCAGCTGTGGCCCAGAGACACCCACCTTCCTACATGTTGGTTAAGTTCCTTCCTACCCCAGAGAGAACCACAGTCATCCCTCCACGAACCTTGTCTTTTCTTTACTTCTAGATTTTATTTATTCTTTTTTTTTTTTTTTTCTGAAGCTGGAAACGGGGAGAGACAGTCAGACAGACTCCCGCATGCGCCCGACCGGGATCCACCCGGCACGCCCAACAGGGGCACCGCTCTGCCCACCAGGGTGCGATGCTCTGCCCCTCCGGGGCGTCGCTCTGCCGTGACCAGAGCCACTCTAGCACCTGGGGCAGAGGCCAAGGAGCCATCCCCAGCGCCCGGGCCATCTTTGCTCCAATGGAGCCTTGCTGCGGGAGGGGAAGAGAGAGACAGAGAGGAAGGAGAGGGGGAGGGGTGGAGAAGCAGATGGGCGCTTCTCCTGTGTGCCCTGGCCGGGAATCGAACCCGGGTCCCCCGCACGCCAGGCCGACGCTCTACTGCTGAGCCACCTGGCCAGGGCCTATTTATTCATTTTTGAGACAGGAGAGAGAGAGAGAGAAAGGGGGAGGAGCAGGAAGCACCAATTCTCATATGTGCCTTGACCAGGCAAGCCCAGGGTTTTGGACCGGTGACCTCAGTGTTCCACTGTGCCACCACAGGTCAGGCTCGTGCCATTTTTACAGAATCAGAGAGAGAGATAGATAGGGACAGAC
The DNA here is from genome assembly GCF_036850765.1 of Saccopteryx bilineata. Classification (NCBI taxonomy): domain Eukaryota; kingdom Metazoa; phylum Chordata; class Mammalia; order Chiroptera; family Emballonuridae; genus Saccopteryx; species Saccopteryx bilineata. The sequence continues at coordinate 117,391,671 of NC_089492.1, read as the reverse complement.
AGGAACGGAGAGAGATGAGAAGCATGAATTATCAGTTTTTTGTTGCGACACCTTGTTCATTGATTGCTTTCTCATATGTGCCTTGACTGTGGGCCTTCAGCAGACCGAGTAACCCCTTGCTCGAGCCAGCGACCTTGGGTCCAAGTTGGTGAGCTTTGCTCAAACCAGATGAGCCCACGCTCAAGCTGGCGACCTCGGGGTCTTGAACCTGGGTCCTCCGCAGCCCAGTCCGACACTCTATCCACTGCGCCACTGCCTGGTCAGGCTGTGTCATTTTTTTTTTCCTGTATTTTTCTGAAGCCGGAAATGGGAAGAGACAGTCAGACAGACTCCCGCATGCGTCCGACTGGGATCCACCCGGCACGCCCACCAGGGGGCGACACTCTGCCCACCAGGGGGCGATGCTCTGCCCCTCCAGGCGTCACTCTGATGCGACCAGAGCCACTCTAGCACCTGGGGCAGAGGCCGAGGAGCCATCCCCAGCGCCCGGGCCATCTTTGCTCCAATGGAGCCTTTGCTGCGGGAGGGGAAGAGAGAGACAGAGAGGAAGGAGGGGGGGTGGAGAAGCAAATGGGCGCTTCTCCTATGTGCCCTGGCCGGGAATCAAACCCGGGACTTCTGCACGCCAGGCCGATGCTCTACCACTGAGCCAACCGGCCAGGGCTTGTGTCATTTTTAAATACAGATCCAGGTGCTTGTCTAAAAATTGAAGGGAGGACATTTTTTGTTTGTTTGTTTTACACAGGGGTGCCCAATAGAACAAGGGTTTTGGTTAGAGACATATCTGAGGCAATGTTTGCCAGTCACACCTGCTCTTAAAGCCCATTTGTGCTCGAGTCAGCCCCAGGAGGCTGGGGGCTGAAAAAAAGCAAGACTGACTTTGGGAGACTTTTTTTTTTTGGAAGGGGGTGGACTTCTTTCTGAATTAAAAAAAAACTTGGATGAAATATATATTAATTATTAAAAATACATATTTTATAAAGGTAAAAAAGTTGCCCTTAATTCCATCACCTAGAAATAGCTGCTGTTGGTACAGTTATCTGTCCTGATGTTTTACACCTGTGTAAGGAGAGAGCTCGGTGCTGACACGCAGAGGCTTGACCTCACCAGAGGGAGAATGAGTCTGTCCACTGGCCTCCTCCTTACAGAGGAGGGGGTGGGAGAGGAAGTCCTGCAGGAGAGAAGTGCACGCTCAGGATCAGGATGTGAGCTCTGCTCGCCCCTGACCACCTGTGTGACCTTCAACAAATTACCTCAGTGCCTTATTGTCCTCATATCACAGTGGGGATAACATCTACTCCTGCGGGACTGCTATGAGTTTTAACGTATCTGTTTAGGGTAGTGTCTGGCACATGGCAAGTGCTCGATCATGTTATTGCTATTAAGAACTTAATCCGGCCTGACCTGTGGTGGCGCAGTGGATAAAGCGTCGACCTGGAAATGCTGAGGTCACCAGTTCGAAACCCTGGGCTTGCCTGGTCAAGGCACATATGGGAGTTGATGCTTCCAGCTCCTCCCCCCTTCTCTTTCCCTGTCTCTCCTCTCTCTCTCCTTCTCTGTCTCTCCCTCTCCTCTCTAAAAAATGAATAAACAAAAAAAACAAAAACAAAAAAAAGAACTTAATCTGGCCTGACCATGCAGTGGCGCAGTGGATAGAGCATCAGACTGGGACACGGAGGACCAAGGTTCGAGACCCTGAGGTCGCCAGCTTGAGCGCGGGCTCATCTGGTTTGAGCAAGGCTTACCAGCTTGAGCCCAAGGTTGCTGGCTTGAACAAGGGGTCACTTGGTCCGCTGTAGCCCGCTGGTCAAGGCATATATGAGAAAGCAATCAATGAACAACTAAGGAATCACAATGAAGAATTGATGTTTCTCGAGGAGAGACAAGATGGCGCTGGAGTAGGCGGACGTACCAGCATCTACATCCCAGAACCAAAGTGGATTACAAACTAATTTTATGAACTATCATCTGGAAAAACCAACTTTGGACTAAACTAAGAGGACTCTTCAACCAAGGAACACTGAAGAAGCCACACAGAGACTGGTAGGAAAAGCGGAAACGGGGAAATGCGGAGAGGGCTGCCCAGCTCCCCAGAGCGAACAGCAGCAGGGAGAGACTTGCGTGGCGGGAAGTGAGTTTAGCAGAGGGGGAAGGGTCCTGAGCCCCAGGAACAAAGCCCCAGCCTGCAGCCCCAGAGCCCAGAAGAGGCGCAAGGACAGTATTTAGCTGGAAACAAGTCAGGATACTGTTTGTGAGAGAGTCTGATTTCTCAGACCCAGGATCCTTCTTAAAGGGACCGCGCAGAACATCTCTCTCAAAAACAATCACCTGGGGCTCCTGGGGACGGGGGGGGGGGGGGAGAAGAGAGGACCACAGTAACAGGAAGAGAGTGTAATCTAGGAGGCATAGGGAGAAACATTTTGGGAGATAGCCACCCTAACCCCCGGGACGAGTCACTCCCCAAAGCTGAAGTGAATATTTCCCCCGGAAACATCAATACCAGCAAAGGGAAGCAGGAGAGCAGCCAAACAAGCTACCCCGCGGCATTCAGAGCAGAGTCGCATAGAAGGAGGGAGCTTTCGGGTCTACAGTAGTGAGTCTTAGGGTCCAAGCTCCAACGCCCCCACCCACGCAGCTGAGGGCGCACTGGAGAGCGGGCGGCAGAGGGAGACAAAAGCGCAGTTCTACTGGCAGGGGCGGAAGCCAGCTGGCCACCACTGGGCTCAGGTGTGAGCTCAATCTTGCCCAGCTGAGGAGAAGGGGGCGTGCAAAAGCAGTCAAGCTCAGCTGCTGGCAGCCTGTAATCCAGCCTCCGGGAGAAGGGTGGGAACCCCGGAAAGGGTGGAGACCAGCCCCGGAGCAAGGGCAGAGGAGCACAGCCCTGCCCCGCCCGTGCAACCCAGGCTTGTGGTCTGCCTTGGTAGCTGGCTCCTCCCACGGGGGTGGAGCCAAAAGACCAGAAGAGGCGGAGTTCCGCTACGGAGCTGAGCTTGGGCACACAGCCCTGCCCGGCAGTAAAGCCAAGGCTAGCAGCTGTTCCTTGAGTGGGATCCTCCTGCAAGGGCAGGGCGAAAGCTCGGAAACAGGCGGAGACCTGCAGCGGAGCAAAGGTGCTTGCCAGTGCCCTCAGGACTGAGCATAACATCACACACAGGGGCGGGGCAAAGGCCAAGGCCACCAACCCTTGTGCACCCGAGCACGTGATCACAGCCACTCCCATGAAGAGAAAATGCGGAGGCAGAGAAATACAACACAAATAAACCAAGAGAAATCCCCAGAAAAGGACCTAAGTGAATCAGATATAACCAAATTACCAGATGCAGAGTTTAAAATAACGATTGTTAGGATGCTCAAAGATATTAGAACAACCATAGATGGCCATTACGAAAACCTAAATAAAGAGATAACAAATATAAAAAAAGGACATTAAAATAATAAAAAAGAATCAGTCAGAAATGACAAATACAATATCTGAAATAAAGAATACAATGGAAGGAATTAAAAGCAGGATGGATGAAGCAGAGAATCGAATCAGTGAGTTAGAGGACACAATAAATAAAGGCACGGAAGCAGAGCAGAAAAAAGAAAAGAGACTCAAAAAGTCTGAGGAAACTCTAAGAGAGCTCTGCGACAACATGAAGAGAAATAACATCCGCATCATAGGGGTTCCTGAAGAAGAAGAGAAAGAACAAGGGATAGAGATTTTGTTCAAACATATTATAGCGGAAAACTTCCCCCAATTAAGGCAGTAAAACATTTCACATGTTCAGGAAGCACAGAGAACTCCATTAAGGGGAAACCCAAAGAAACCAACACCAAGACACATCATAATTAAAATACCAAAGCTAAATGATAAAGAGAAAATATTAAAAGCTGCTAGTGAAAAAAAGACTATCACCTACAAAGGAGCCCCCATAAGGATGACTTCTGACTTCTCAACAGAAACACTTGAGGCCAGAAGGGAATGGCAAGAAATATTCAAAGTAATGCAGAACAAGAACCTACAACCAAGACTACTTTATCCAGCAAGGCTATCATTTAAAATTGAAGGAGAAATAAAAAGCTTTACAGACAAAAAAAAACTCAAGGATTTCACTGCAATCAAACCAAGGCTGCAAGAAATGCTAAGGAACCTGTTGTAAACAGATCAAAGGAAAAAAAGAATATAGCAAAAGAGAAATACAGTTTTAAAGAAAAAAATGGCAATAAACAATTACATATCAATAATAACCTTAAATGTTAATGGATTAAATGATCCAATCAAGAGACATAGGGTAGCTGCATGGATAAGAAAACAGGACCCATACATATGCTGTCTACAAGAGACACACCTTAAATCAAAAGATGCACACAGACTGAAGATAAAAGGATGGAAAAAAAATATTTCATGCAAATGGAAATGAAAAAAAAGCTGGGGTAGCAATACTTATATCAGACAAAATGGACTTTAAAACAAAGACCATAGTTAGAGATAAAGAAGGTCACTACATAATGATGAAGGGAGCAATCCAAAAGGAAGATATAACCATTATAAATATCTACACACCTAATATAGGAGCACCTAAATATATAAAGCAGACTTTGATGGACTTAAAGGGTGAGATCAACAGCAATACTATAATAGTAGGGGATTTCAATACCCCATTAACATCATTAGATAGATCCTCGAGAAAGGAAATTAACAAAGAAACAGCAGACTTAAAGGACATATTAGATCAACTCGATTTAATAGATATCTTCAGAACCTTTCACCCTAAAACAGCAGAATATACATTCTTTTCAAGTGCTCATGGTACATTCTCTAGAATAGACCACATGTTAGGGCACAAAAGCGGGCTCAACAAATTTAAGAAGATTGAAATCATATCGAGCACTTTCTCTGATCACAATGGCATTAAACTAGAAATCAACCACAATAGAAAAATGGAAAAACATTCAAACACTTGGAAACTAAATAGCACATTATTAAACAATGAATGGGTTAACATTGAGATCAAAGAAGAAATTTAAAAATTCCTAGAAACAAATGATAATGAGCATACCTCAACTCAAAATTTATGGGACACAGCAAAAGCAGTCCTGAGAGGGAAGTTTATAGCATTACAGGAATACCTCAAGAAGCTAGAAAAAGCTCAAATAAACAACTTAACCCTGCATCTAAAAGAACTAGAAAAAGAACAGCAAGTAAAGCCCAGAGCTAGTAGAAGGAAGGAAATAATAAAGATCAGAGCAGAAATAAATGACATAGAGGCTAAAGAAACAATACAGAAGATCAATGAAACCAGAAGCTGGTTCTTTGAAAAGATAAACAAGATTGATGAACCTTTAACCAGACTCACCAAGAAAAAAAGAGAGAGGACTCAAATAAATAAAATTAGAAATGAGAGTGGAGAAATAACAACTGGCACAACAGAAATACAAAATATTGTAAGAAAATACTATGAAGAACTGTATGTCAAAAAACTAGACAATCTAGATGAAATGGACAAATTCCTTGAATCATATAATCTTCCAAAAATCAATCTGGAAGAATCAGAAAACTTAAACAGACCAATTACAACAAATGAGATTGAAACAGCTATCAAAAAACTCCCAAAAAAGAAAAGTCCTGGGCCTAATGGCTTCACAAGTGAATTCTACCAAATATTCAAAGAAGAACTAACTCCTATCCTTCTCAAGCTATTTCAAAAAATTCAAGAGGAAGGAAGACTTCCAAACTCCTTTTATGAGGCGAGCATAATTCTGATTCCAAAACCAGGCAAAGACAACACAAAAAAAGAAAATTATAGGCCAATATCCCTGATGAACTTAGATGCAAAAATCCTCAACAAAATATTAGCAAACCGGATCCAGCAATATATGGAAAAAATCATACACCATGATCAAGTAGGATTTATTCTTGGGAGGCAAGGCCGGTACAATATTCGCAAATCAATCAATGTGATTCATCACATAAACAAAAGAAAGGAGAAAAACCACATGATAATTTCAATAGGTGCAGAAAAAGCATTTGATAAAGTCCAGCACCCATTCATGATCAAAACTCTCAGCAAAGTGGGAATACAGGGAACATACCTCAACATGATAAAGGCCATCTATGACAAACCCACAGCTAACATCATACTCAATGGGCAAAAATTAAAAGCAATCCCCCTAAGATCAGGAACAAGGCAGGGGTGCCCCCTTTCACCACTCTTATTCAACATAGTTCTGGAAGTCCTAGCCACAGCAATCAGACAAGAAAAAGAAATAAAAGGCATCCAAATTGGAAAAGAAGAAGTAAAACTATCACTATTTGCAGATGACATGATATTGTATATAGAAAACCCTAAAGTCTCAGTCAAAAAACTACTAGACCTGATAAATGAATTTTTCAAGGTGGCAGGATATAAAATCAATACTCAGAAATCAGAGGCATTTTTATACACTAATAATGAACTGTCAGAAAGAGAAATCAAGGAATCAATCCCCTCTACCATTGCAACCAAAAAAATAAAGTACCTAGGAATAAATCTAACCAAGGAGATTAAAGACTTGTACTCAGAAAATTATAAAACATTGATAAAAGAAATCAGAGAAGATACAAATAAGTAGAGGCATATACCGTGCTCGTGGTTAGGAAGAATAAACATCATTAAAATGTCTATATTACCCAAAGCAATTTATAAATTCAATGCAATACCGATTAAAATACCAATGACATACTTCAAAGACATAGAACACATATTCCAAAAATTTATATGGAACCAAAAAAGAACACGAATAGCCTCAGCAATCTTGAAAAGGAAGAAAAAAGCGGGAGGTATCACACTTCCAGATATCAAGTTATATTATAAGGCCATTGTACTCAAAACAGCATGGTACTGGCATAAGAACAGGCACAGAGATCAATGGAACAGAACAGAGAACCCAGAAATAAACCCACAGCTCTATGGACAACTGATATTTGACAAAGGAGGTAAGACAATACAATGGAGTAAAGACAGCCTCTTCAACAAATGGTGTTGGGAAAACTGGACAGCTACCTGCAAAAAAATGAAACTAGACCACCAACTTACACCACTCACAAAAATAAACTCAAAATGGATAAAAGACTTGAATGTAAGCCATGAAACCATAAGCATCTTAGAAGGAAACATAGGCAGTAAGCTCTCTGACATCTCTCGCAGCAATATATTGGCTGATTTGTCTCCACAGGCAAGTGAAATAACAGACAGGATAAACAAATGGGACTTTATCAAACTAAAAAGCTTCTGCACAGCTAAAGACAATAAGAACAGAATAAAAAGACAAACTACACAATGGGAGAACATATTTGACAATACATCTGATAAGGGGTTAATAACCAAAATTTATAAAGAACTTGTAAAACTCAACACCAGGAAGACAAACAATCCAATCCAAAAATGGGCAAAAGAAATGAATAGACACTTCTCCAAAGAGGACACACAGATGGCCAACAGGCACATGAAAAAATGTTCAACATCACTAATGATTAGAGAAATGCAAATTAAAACCACAATGAGATATCACCTCACCCTAGTCAGAATGGCGCTCATCAATAAAACAACACAGAACTCCCTCCTGCACTGCTGGTGGGAATGCAGACTGGTGCAGCCACTGTGGAAAACAGTATGGAGATTCCTCAAGAAATTAAATATCGAACTGCCTTTTGACCCAGCTATACCACTGTTAGGAATATACCCCAAGAACACCATAGCACTATTTGAAAAGAAGAAATGCACCCCCATGTTTATGGCAGCATTGTTCACAATAGCAAAGATCTGGAAACAGCCCAAGTGTCCATCAGAGGACAAGTGGATTAAAAAGCTTTGGTACATATATACTATAGAATACTACTCAGCCATAAGAAATGATGACATAGGATCTTTTACAACAACATGGATGGGCCTTGATAACATTATACTGAGTGAAAGAAGTAAATCAGAAAAAACTAAGAAGTATATGATTCCATACATAGGTGGGACATAAAGATGAGACTCAGAGACATGAACAACAGTGTTGGGGTTACAGGGTGGGGGGGGAGAGGAAGGGGGTTGGGGGACGGGAGGGGCACAAAGATCATGGCTTTTCGGCATTTGCCATATTCCCCCCTTAATCTATAGACAGACAGCAAATATTTACGTATGGTGTTCCCACTATAAAGACTGCTGTCTTAGGGACAAATGCTGATAAACTATTTCAGCAGTTCCTCCTTCTTCAAAGACTTATATGTCAACATAGAGCTCCATGTTTCATAGGACATACTCAAGCTCACTCCATGCTCCCTGGAGCTTTAGCACAAGGGAATGCCCCCCCCTTTTTTTTGTAGTATTTTTTCTTTTATTTATTTATTTTTTGTATTTTTCTGAGGATGGAGATGGGGAGGCAGTCAGACAGACTCCTGCATGCGCCTGACTGGGATCCACCTGGCATGCCTACTAGGGGGGAATGCTCTGCCCATCTGGGGTGTTGCTCTGTTACAACCAGAGCCATTATAGCGACTGGGGCGGAGGCCATGGGGCCATCCTTAGTGCCCGGGGTGGCTTTGCTCCAGTGGAGCCTTGGCTGCGGGCAGGAGGAGAGAGACAAAGAGGAAGGAGAGGGGGAGGGGTGGAGAGGTAGATGGGCGCTTCTCCTGTATGCTCTGGCCAGGAATCGAACCCGGGAATCCTGCACACCAGGCCAATGACTCCGACGGGTCTACCATATCACGCTTTTTACTTAAAAAAAAAAAATTTACATTTCTTTTGAATGCTGATGAACAGGAGACACCAAATCTTTTTCACCTGCAAACTACTACCTTCTTTATTAGATCTAGCTAATAACACTGTTTTGTCTTTTTCCAAATAGCTACAGATATATGGAAAAGATTTATATAGGTGAATGGGGATCCTCAAACCCCTCAGCGAGGTCTTCTGAGAATGGCTTTTAAGATACCTAGAGGCAGAAAAAGCCCAATAGAGATCAGGGGAACTACCAGCTTTTAGGATACACCCTTAAAGGCTCCAATGCCCCAAAGGGGTCTCATAGGATGCCATCTGGGGCCTGCTTCAATAGTGGAAAGGAAGGTCATTGAGCTAAAGCCTGCCAGGCTTACACACCTCTGCTGTGAGGAAACAGGGACACTGGAAGGTGGGCTTCCCCCTCGCTCCTCTAAGGAAGGGTTCAGTCTCTTCCAGCCCTGCTCCAGTCACCTATGACCTAACCTTGCCCAGAATGCTAGGGTTTGCCACTGAAGGCTGAAGGTGCCCAGGGCCGTCGGCCCCATCTACGACACTGTGGACGAGCCTAGGGTATTTCTTCCAAGAAGCAGGTAAACTGATCTCATTTGCACAAAGGCCACTTAACTATGTTTTGCCTGAATAGTCAGGTTTTTTATTCTTCCCTCAAAGATCTCTGTTGTGGGTGTTGATAGTCCTATTTTCTGCTGCTTTGCTTAATATATAGTGTTTCGTTTATCCCTCCTACTTCAATGCCCCACTCATATTTCAGGCTGGGACCTACTCCTAATTTAGAGCTCTCTTTCCTCCTTTTGCCAACTTGTATTATGAATTTACCTTTGCCACGCAGCTTAGTGTATCCTAAGGTTCTCTTTACCATGCTACAGTCACAGAGCTCCAGGGAAAAGCAATCTGGTCTCAACTCTCCAGGCAGAGGAGAACAGAAGCTCCATATCCACGCATGCTGCAAATGGCTTTTTCCAGTCTACCTGAATTATCACCAGCTAGAAGCAGTGGCCATTGGGACTTGGACATGAGCTGCAAAGTATAGAATTGTGACAACAATTCCAGTGCCATGCGGACTTTTCCTGTGGGGAACTTTCCTAGACTCCTGCTCCCTGTGACAGCTCCTAACAGACTGAACTGTGGTTGGGTTGCATTTTTCAGGGATTTGGCATGGTGATGGGGCCAACTTGGACTTGGTGAACATGTTAAGGACACTACTCTTTTATGGATTCTGGCTGTATTGGCCAAGAGTTTGCTTAAAGGCTTTTAATCACTGTAAAAAAAAATAGAGGCCTGGATGAAGAAGATGGGGCACATATACACCATGGTATACTATTCAGCTAGGAGAAATGATGACATCGGATCACGTACAGTGGAATGGTGGAGTCTTGGTAGCATTGTGCGGGGTGAAATAAGCGAATCAGAAAAAAACAGGAACTGCAGGATTCCATACATTGGTGGGACATAAAAACGAGACTAAGAGGCATGGACAGGAGTGTGGTGGTTACGGGGGGGTGGGGGGAGGGTAGGAGGGAGAGGGGGAGGGGGAGGGGTACAGAGAGAACTGGATGGAGGGTGGTGGAGGACGATCTCTCTTCGGGTGATGGTTATGCAACAGAACTAAATGACAAGATAACCTGGAAATGTTTTCTTTGAATGTATGTACCCTGATTTATTGATGTCACCCCATTAAAATAAAAATTTATTTATAAAAAAAAAAAGAATTGATGTTTCTCATTCTCTCCTTTCCTGTCTGTCTGTCCCTACCTGTCCCTCTCTCTCTGACTCTGTCTCTCCTTCAAAAAAACAAAAACAACCCCCCCCCATAAAAAAACACCACTTGGCCTGACCTGTGGTGGTGCAGTGGATAAAGTGTTGACCTGGAATACTGAGGTCGCCGGTTCAAAACCCTGGGCTTGCCCAGTCAAGGCACATATGGGAGTTGATGCTTGCTGCTCCTCCCCCCTTCTCTCTCTGTCTGTTTCTCTCTCAGTCTCTCTTCTCTAAAAAATGAATAAATAAATAAAAATAATTCAAAAAAAACAACACACCACTTAATCTGGCCTAAAATGGTAAAAGAAGATGTAGGCAGGCATCTGGGCACATGTGTGCATGGATGCATGTGCGTGTGCGTGTGCGTGCGTGTGTGAAGATGTGCACTGGGAAAGACTAAAGGAGGAGTGCTTTCGTTGAAGAGAGGGAGTGAAGGGTGGATTTCAAGACAAGAAAGCAGGACTAGGACTCCCGTAGAGTAGTTGTGTTTTTTCCTTTCCATGGTTATTTGAAACCAATCACATTTAGTATCCAGTTGTAGGGTCCCCCCGTGTATTCCCTCTAGTTGTCCCCCAGCCTTCAGAAAAACCTTTCACAAGTTCTCTGTTAGAGGAACTGAAGGTGGGCAGCAGGGCCCGCTCCCGCGCTCCCTGCCCCGAGCCTCCGACGTGGGGGAGGGCAGCGTCACCGACCAGGCAACCAGTTCTTTGAGCCAAGTCGGCAGTTTGTGCAAGATTCAATCTAGCTGGTTAAAAAACACACCAGGCCTGATAGAAAAGAATTTCAGATTGCCATGGCAACAGCAACAGTGTTTGCTATCATGGGGTTCATCGGCCTTTTTGTGTGAAATTGATCCATATCCCTATTAATAAACATCGTTATTGGTGGCTGAATACTTTTTGGAGGAGGGTTTTTTATCTTGAGGTTTGGTGAAGAACTGAGGATCTGAGAAACTCATGGAGTAAAAAAAATCTGCCTACATGTTTTTTGTTTGTTTTAGCAAGTGACAGACAGGAAGGGAGAGATGGGAAGCATCAACTTGTAGTTGATGCTAAAATGATAAAAGAAGATGTAGGCACCTGAGTTGTTCATTGATTGCTTTTCATATATGCCTTGCCTGGGGGCGGGGGGCTCCAGCCAAGCCAGTGACCACGGGGTCATGTCTATGATCCCACGCTCAAGCCAGCGACTCCACGCTCAAATTGGTGAGCCCGTGCTCAAGCTGGTGACCTCGGGGTTTTGAATCTGGGTCCTCAGCATCCCAGGTTGATGCCATCACTGGTCAGACTGCTTTGTGTTCTTTAATTTTTTCCCCCAAGATGTTTTCTATTTCTAAATTAAAATAATATTTTAAAAACGGTTGGGATAGCCTGACCAGGCAGTGGAGCAGTGGATAGAGCGTCGGACTGGGATGCTGAGGACCCAGGTTCGAGACCTCAAGGTCCCCAGCTTGAGCACGGGCTCATCTGGTTTGAGCAAAGCTCACCAGCTTGAACCCAAGGTCGCTGGCTCCAGCAAGGGGTTACTCGGTCTGCTGAAGGCCGGTGGTCAAGGCACATATGAGAAAGCAATCAATGAACAACTAAGGTGTCACAATGCGCAATGAGAAACTGATTATTGACTGCTTCTCATCTCTCCATTCCTGTCTGTCTGTCCCTGTCTATCCCTCTCTCTGACTCTCTCCCTGTCTCTGTAAACAAACAAACAAACAAAACAAAAAAACCCAAAAACGGTTGGGATAGGAAAGGGGCACATATGCAGCTTCCTGGACTCCCATCCTCCCTTCCCATGTTTCTGCCATGCTCCTGGGAAGGCTCCCTCCCTATGGTCTTATGACAACACACCAAGAACATCTGCCAGACTTTGAACTCCATTCTCTATGCTTCAAGGGAAACAACATTGCTAAATCTTTCTTTCTGAAACTCTAGCTCTCCCTCCCTTCTTTCTCCAACTTCCTTTCTCTTAAGCATAAAATTCTTTAAAAATGACTTCTAACCTTTTTACCCTTATTGTTACCAAGGTTGGTTTGTTTCTTAAATGGCATTTTGTTCATCTTTTTAAAATTTTTATTTTATTTTATTCATTTTTAGAGAGGAGAGGGAGAGACAGAGAGAGAGAGAGAGAGAGAGAGGAGAGACAGAGAGAGAGAAGAGGGGGAAAGCAAATATTTGCCATGGGGATAAAGTACAGCATAGGGAATATAGGCAATAATATTATAACTATGTGCAGAGCCAGGTGGGCACTGGAAACAAAGTTTTTGAAGTTGGGGCGCATTTAAAATCCTACAAATAATTGTAGGCACACTATAAACAAGTTTCTCAGAAATATAAGTCAAATATTAAAGAAAAAAATAAATATAAAGTTCAAGCTTGCTTTTATGGTAATTAAACAAAATAAACACGACAAAATTAAATTTATTCTGACATTAAAAAACATTTTTTTTTTTTTTACATAGAGAGAGTCAGAGAGAGGGATATACAGGGACAGACAGACAGGAATGGAGAGATGAGAAGCACCAATCATTAGTTTTTCGTTGCGCGTTGCAACACCTTAGTTGTTCATTGATTGCTTTCTTATATGTGCCTTGACCGCGGACCTTCAGCAGACCCCTTCCTTGAGCCAGCAACCTTGGGTCCAAGCTGGTGAGCTTTGCTCAAACCAGATGAGCCCAGGCTCAAGCTGGCGACCTCAGGGTCTCAAACCTGGGTCCTCTGCATCCCAGTTCGATGCTCTATCCACTGCGCCACCGCCTGGTCAGGCTAAAAAACATTTTTATGTAAAATTTTTGAGTTATGCTTTTTAGAATTCATAAAAAGATGGGTTAAGAAATAGAAAAATGACTAAAAAGTTATATATATATATACATATATATATATATGTATATATATATATATATAGAGAGAGAGAGAGAGAGATACATTCTTAGTAAGATTTAGTAAATTTGCAAGTCCCGGCGCGAATGTGTTTTTTCATTCTTGTGTTTATGAGAAACATGAGCCTGATGTGTCCTAGCGATTTCTTCAATGTTTGGGCATATATTTGAAAGGCAAACTCTCATTTCCTCATCAATACATTGAAGAATTACTCTCTTTACTCTCAATTGTTTTGAGGGTAGAAAATCCTAATACACATTAAATAGGATATTCAAAATTGTAGTAAAATGTTTAAAGCTTTTTTAGATATTGCCACATATTCTTCTTTTATAGAAATCCAAAAGGCTTCAAGAGACAATTCCTTATGTTTAATCATCAATCCACGATCAGTGGATATAGCTGCCAGTTCTTCTTCCTCTGTTAATGTTAAACCAAAATCACTTGAAGCTTCCATAAATGGGTTTTCAATTCAATCGTATTGTTCAGTGTTAAGTGATGGAAAATGCTATAAATTAAATTCTGCCTGTCAGTATTCAAGTCCTATTTTATTTACACTTAACTTCTGCTCACTTCCAGAATCGGATTCTTTAATATCACACTTCTTTTTGAGAAATCTATCCATTTTATTTGGGTATATTTGTCTAAAAATAATATAATGATGTGTTAATAATAAATATAATAATGATGTTTTAACAAAAAGAGTGTTATTTCCATAGTGAAATGGTATAATAGAGTAACTATATTTATTTTTATATCTGGGCACATGCCATAAACCGGTGCAGCTAGTAATTCCAGGTCCCAAGTGGGAGTAGTGCAGAATTAAGAAAATATGCAAAATCAAGAAAATATGGGGTCCGGAGGTCCCTGTAATTGCTGCTGGCAAGAACAGAGCGTGCCCAAAAACCGCATCTTGCTTTATTTATAGGGCAAAGTGAGGCCATTAGCAAATCAATGGTCTCTGATCACATTTCCAAGGCAACCCAAGAATTTTACCAAGTGCAGAAAACCCCCACCATACATATCATCTTAACTTTACACCAAACAAAGGATAGAAGAAACTTGTCTCCAGTCTTTCTGGGGAACAGGGGGGTAGTGTAAACAATCCAGCACCACAGCTTAACAGCCTTTTGCGACCTAATCAGGCAAGTGAGGTGGGGGGTTGGGCAGACTGTCAGCTTACAGCCAATTCCCCACACCTCTGTCTCTCAAAAATCTGAACTCCAAAAACCCTGTTGGTTTTTTGGTCCCCAACAGGCACATATTTCTCTGGAATACCATAGGACACCTAGAAATCTTCTAGGGTGCACCAGTGCACCCTGGTGCACACTTTGAGAACCACTGCCTAAAACTAATACAAACTATTACTGAATGTAAACTCTAATTGAAAATAAAATTTAAAAATATGAGCTATGGGATCAGCCAGGGAAAAAAGAAGTTGTATCCCCTACTCTTCTCCCTGTGGTAGAGTATGTGCAAGGATGACCACCAACAATCGCTCCCATCCCTGTGCTCGCATGCCCTGCCTCCTATCAGAAGGGGAAGTCATTCCTCCTGCCCTTGAATCTGAGCTGGCTCATGACTTGCTTTGACCAGTAGAACCTAACAGAAGAAATGCTGTGCTAATTCAGTCCTAGCCCTTAACAGGCCTCGCAGCCTCAGGGAGCCTTTAGGTATCAGGTAAGAAGTCTGACCTTGCAGCCAGTGAGAGAGCTATGAGGCACCAAACTGGAAAATAAGTTATCCTGGAAATTCCAGCCCCAAATGAGTGGGCTGCTACAACAGAAGTACCATAGACTGGATGGCTTAAAAACAACACTCATTCCTAACAGTTCTGGAGGCTAGGAAGTCCAAGATCATGCACTGGCAGATTTGCTTGTCCTAAAGTTGTCTACAACTGGGTACGAGCGCTTTGACCAAGACAAGTTCTGTCTGCAGAAGAGTCATTTATCACGAAGAATAAAAAGGTTTTGTAGTCAATTTGGTTCTAATCTAGCTAATTCTATTTATTATCAAGGACAATGGGACAAATTCAGTCAGCCCTAGCAGAGTTGCCTGACCGGTGGTGGTACAGTGGATTGAGCATTGGCCAGGGACGTTGAAGACCCGGGTTAAAAACCCTGAAGTCACCTGCTTGAGCATGTAGTTGCCAGCTTGAGCACTGGGTTATTGCCATGACCCCAAGGTAGCTGGCTTGAGTACAAGATTGTTGGCTTGAGTCTGGGGTCATTGGCTCAGCTTCAGCCCCCTGGTCAAGGCACATATGAGAAAGCAATCAATTAAAAAAAAACAACTAAAGTAAAGCAACTACAAGTTGATGTCTCTCATCTCCCCCCACTTCCTAGCTCGCTCTCTCTACAACACAAAACAAAACAACAACAAAAAACAGTACTTGCAGAGTATCCAAACCAGATTAGGTGAGACATATAATATTTCCTATTAATATATCCATTAATAATTTGACATTTGAATATACTTTTTTTTAGACTATTTGAGCTTTCTTTCTTTCTTTCTTTCTTTCTTTCTTTCTTTTTCTTTTTGAGACAGACAGAGAAAGGGACAGACAGACAGACAGGAAGGGAGAGAGATGAGAAGCATCAATTCTTCATGTAGCACCTTAGTTGTTCATTGATTGCTTCCTCATATGTGCCTTGACTGGGGTGGGGGCCAGCAACCTAGGCCACAGTGGTTGGCAAACTCATTGGTCAACAGAGCCAAACATCGACAGTTTGAAATTTCTTTTGAGAGCTAAATTTTTTAAACTTAAACTATATAGGTAGGTACATTCCTTATTGAGATAGCGCCTGCACGTAGTATTTTGTGGAAGAGCCACACTCAAGGGGCCAAAGAGCCACATGTGGCTAGTGAGTCATGGTTTGCCGACCACTGACCTTGGGCTTCAAGTCAGTGACCTTTGGGCTCAAATCAGTGACCATGGGGTCATGTCTATGATCCCACACTCAAACTGGTGACCTTGGGGTTTTGAACCTGGGTCCTCTGTGTCCCAGTCCAACACTCTATCCACTGTGCCACTGCCTGGTCAGGCTATTTGAGCTTTCAATGGTTAAAACTTTTAGTAAACATTCAAATAAAAAATATCAGTTTTCCCAATAATAGTTCCATATGTCATATTTCATGACTGTCAGGAAAAAGAAGAAAAGGTTGGAAAACCAACAATACATGCCTGTGTGATAGATCTATTTGGAAATAGGATTCTACTAGATAACCAATTTTTAAAAAATAAAGATATATTCAATTGAATAAAGTTCAATTTTTTTAATATAGAAAGATTTTTCTCATCACAGGGAAAATATTAGTAACTGTGTGGTGATGGATACTAACTAGACTTACTGTGATGATGATTTTACAATATATACAAATACTGGATCCTTATGTTGTACACCTGAAAGTAATATTCTGTGGAACGAGCTGGATTCTACAGGTACAAATAGAAAACAGCTTTCCTCTTTCCTGTCTCTCCCAGATAAACTCCCTCTGTTGATTAGTGTTTTCTCAACCCCTGCCTCTTAGATAAAAGTGGATAAATAGATGCTGCCTTTGTTCTGATTTTAAAAAATCCTAGCCCAGTGAAATGAACAGACCTTCAAACGTCTTTTAATTTAAACTCACTCCCTTCTCCAGCCTGGTCTGACAAAGGCTTGACCAGTAAGTGAATCACTGCTCTCCCTTCCCACTCCACACTTCCGTTCTTTCACTTCACACTCCATGTTGGGTGGCATCAGAATGGTTTCAGCGATTTTAAAATCTGGGGCAGCTGAACTGGGGATATATTCAGTTTGAGTTCAATGGGATACATTTATATGATTTCCAGTGACCTCCGTGCATGGTGAAATCATTGCTAGCTGTCCTGGCATAGGAATGGCTTCCAGGAATACTCTCCCTGCCACTCACAGGGCTAACTCACCCTGTATCATGAAACAAAGGTGCATGGCCAGAGGTGGATAACAATATGGAAGTGTTCTATAGCACCTGGTGCTGAATGAGAAACAGGCTTGAAAGGTACAGAGCTAGCACTTGTCTACAGTCTGAATTATCTTCATTTCTAAATGGATTAATTTGCTCTGAGATTGACAGTGCTCCTAGCTATCTGTAAGAAGCAAACATGCATTCTCTCTGGAGAAAAAGAGCATTATTTTAGGTTTCAAGTTACCACTATACTTTTTCATATACAATGCCCACTTTTCAAAAGAAAATAGGCATGCAAGGAGACAAATTGATGTATTTAAAAATCCAGGGGGGAAAGAAACCAACTCAACAGGCCCCCAAATAAATCAGCTAGTGGAATTGTTTAAAATGGCAATTCTTGGCCCTGGTCAGCTAACTCATTTGGTAGATCATCAGCCTGATACACCAAGGTTGTGGGTTTGACCCCCAGTCAGGGCACATATAAGAACCAACCAATGAATGCATAAGTGGAACAACAAATATTAATGTTTCTCTCTCCCCCCTTCCTCTCTCTATGAAATAAAAAAATAATTTTAAAAATAGCAATTCTTAATATAAATATATTCAAGAAAAAAAGACAACTTTAGCAAAGCATTGGAAACTATAATAAAGAAATAAAGGGGCCTGGCCTGAGATGATGCAGTGGATAGAGTGTTGACCTGGAACACTAAGTCACAGGTTCAAAATCCTGGGCTTGCTGGGTCAAGGCACATACAAAAGCAATCAATGAACAACTACAGTGAAAGCAACTCTGAGTTGACATTTCTTGCTCTCTCTCCCCTCTCACTCTTCTCTCTCTGTAAAATCAATAAATAAAATCTTAACAAAAAAGAAAAATGGAAATTCTAGCATTGGAAAATACAGTAACACAAATTAAGAACTCGATAAATAGATATAACAAGCCCTGGCCGGTTGGCTCAGCGGTAGAGCATCGGCCTGGCGTGCAGGGGACCCGGGTTCGATTCCCGGCCAGGGCACATAGGAGAAGTGCCCATTTGCTGCTCCAACCCCCTCCCCTTCCTCTCTGTCTCTCTCTTCCCCTCCCACAGCCAAAGCTCCATTGGAGCAAAGATGGCCTGGGCGCTGGGGATGGCTCCTTGGCCTCTGCCCCAGGTGCTAGAGTGGCTTTGGTCACAGCAGAGCGATGACCGGAAGGGCAGAGCATCGCCCCCTGGTGGGCAGAGCGTCGCCCCTGGTGGGCGTGCCGGGTGGATCCCGGTCGGGCGCATGCGGGAGTCTGTCTGACTGTCTCTCCCCGTTTCCAGCTTCAGAAAAATACAAAAAAAAAAAAAAAAAAGATTTAACAAGGACCAGAGAAAAAGCACTAGCCATTAAAAACCTTAATAATTCGACCACATTGAAATATAGGTCTTCTGTTTATCAAAACATATTATTAAAGTGAAAACCCAGGCCCTGGCCGGTTGGCTCAGTGGTACAGCTTTGGCTTGGCGTGTGGGAGTCCTGGGTTCAATTCCCGGCCAGGGCATACAGGAGAAGCGCCCATCTGCTTCTCCACCCCTTCCCCTCTCCTTCCTCTCTGTCTCTCTCTTCCCCTCCTGCGGCCAAGGCTCCATTGGAGCAAAGTTGGCCCGGGCACTGAGGATGGCTCTATGGTCTCTGCCTCAGGCGCTAGAATGGCTCTGGTTGCAACAGAGCAACACCCCAGGTGGGCAGAGCATCGCCCCCTGGTGGGCATGCTGGGTGGATCCCGGTCGGGCACATGCGGGAGTCTGTCTGACTGCTTCCCTGTTTCCAACTTTAGAAAAATACAAAAAAAAAAAAAAGTGAAAACCCACGCCAAAGAGTATTTGTATACAAAGGACATATATTAAGAATTTATAAAGAACTGCTGTAAATCAATAAGTAAAAGACAACCCAATAGGAAATGGACAAAAGACTAGAATGGGCACTTCACACAAGGAATATCCAAATGACTAATACATGTAAGTGGCAAATAAATTTTAAAATATAATATCAACAGACCTAGTGCTTTTGGTTTGAAAAGAAAGCTTTTCTCTATATTTCTGAAACATTTGAATAACAAACATCCTAATTAAATATTTCAAAATACTCCCAATATGAAAGCAAGTAAAATGTTGTAAGAACATATACTTAATTGCTATTCATTTTTATTGCACATTTCTGAATTTTAAAAAGTTACTGTAGTTTTATTTATATTTCTTTCTTTCTTTTTTTTTTTTTAGAGAGGAGAGAGAGAGACAGAGAGAGAGAAGGGGGGAGGAGCTGGAAGTCTCAACTCTCATATGTGCCTTGACCAGGCAAGCCCAGGGTTTCGAACCGGCGACCTCAGCATTTCCAGGTCGACACTTTATCCACTGTGCCACCACAGGTCAGGCCTATATTTCTTTTTGACAGATAACATTCACATGGTTCAAAAAGCAATAGATTATAATGTATATGTTGAGAAATATCCCATTTATGTCTACCCCTCCATCCATAGAAAATCATGATTATTAGTTTCTTGTGTATGTTCTCCCAGTTTACATGGAAACAAGAAAGAGTCATACAATCTTATTCTCCTTTTCTAACACAAAAGGAGTATCTTTTTTCTTTTTTTTCTTTCTTTCTTTTTCTGAAGTTGGAAACGAGGAGGTAGTCAGACAGACTCCCGCATGCGCCCAACCAGGATCCACCCGGCAGGCCCACCAGGGGGCGATGCTCTGCCCATCCGGGGCGTCGCTCTGTTGCGACCAGAGCCACTCTAGCGCCTGAAGCAGAGGCCATGAAGCCATCCTCAGCGCCTGGGCCATCTTTGCTCTAATGGAGCCTCAGCTGCAGGAGGGGAAGAGAGAGACAGAGAGGAAGGAGAGGGGGAGGGGTAGAGAAGCAGATGGGTGCCTCTCCTGTGTGCCCTGGCCGGGAATCGAACCCGGGACTCCCGCACGCCAGGCCGATGCTCTACCACTGAGCCAACTGGCCAGGGTCCAAAAGGAGTATCTTATTCATTGTTCTGCACCAGGGCTTTTTTCACTTAGCAAGATACTCTGGAGAAAGCCCTGGCCCGTTGGCTCAGTGGTAGAGCGTCGGCCTGGCGTGCAGAAGTCCCGGGTTCGATTCCCGGCCAGGGCACACAGGAGAGGCACCCATCTGCTTCTCCACCCCTTCCCCTCTCCTTCCTCTCTGTCTCTCTCTTCCCCTCCTGCAGCTGAGGCTCCATTGGAGCAAAGATGGCCCGGGTGCTGGGGATGGCTCCTTGGCCTCTGCCCCAGGCGCTAGAGTGGCTCTGGTCGCAACAGAGCGACACCCCGGAGGGGCAGAGCATCGCCCCCTGGTGGGCAGAGCTGGCGACCTCGGGGTCTCGAACCTGGGTCTTCCACATCCCAGTCCGATGCTCTATCCACTGCGTCATGGCATAATATTTTTGTGATTCATTCCAATTATTAAATGTTCAAGACATTTTAAATTTATTTTTAATGCAAATAGTCTTTTTATACTGGATCATTTTTTATTACCACCATTCAAATATTAAGGTTAAATAACTAATGTCTTGATTTTACATAGAATCTGTTTATTAGCAAAGAAAAGGGTCCTATGCTATTTGTTTTTAGAATCAATTGATTTTACAAGTGAGAACATAATGGCCAATTTATTGTAAAAATACTATCAGAGCAAGGCAGTAGGAATAACTCCATTGCAGCAGGTAATGGCAACTTACTGTGAGGACAGCATTGGACAGGGTGGCAGGGGAAGCCTGGTGGGGTCAGAAGACTGAGTCATAAAGAGGATTCAACAAACAAGTAAATATGTTTCAGATAATGGTAGCCAGATCTATCAATGACTGAGAAGGAAGATACAAAAATAAACAGGGACAAAATTAGAACAAAACCTTCAGTATTCAACTGGATCTGAAATTATCAATGTGAATTAATAGTTCACAAAATAGATGGATAGTTACAGAAGTAAATACAGAAATAAAGGTATATATTTATACTTCCTAGCTTGTCCTTTGAGTGGGAAGCAGACTCATCCCAGTAGAATTGAGCATATCTAGCACCCAGATGTTGGTTTCTAAATACCAATCTTCACTGAAAAGAACCAGTGTTCCTTGACTACATAGCCAACTCCAGAGGGGAACAGGGAAAATACTAGTTGAGTTTGGAATATCTCTTTGTGCCAGGAAGTATGGAAATGCTCAAAGAAAGTGACAGAAACATGTCAAAAGGACAATAAGCTCTAGCTTGTAGGAATTCCCACTGGTCAAGTCTGGTGTCAGGGTCCTGGAGCCCCTTGGGAGGTGAGGCACTGAGGTCAAAGAATGCACGTGGACTCAACATAGGGGAGAGAAGATTACAGAAGCTGTTACGCACTTTATTTTCCAAGGCCAGTTTTATACAGTGCAGAAGGATTCGCGAATGCGCCTCCTCCTCCTGCTAGTAGACAACAGCTTATATAACTGTGGGAGCAAAGTGCATGCACTCCCACTTCTGGATCATGTCCTTTGGCATAGCTACTGCACAAGCACCCCGGGCTCTAGCTCACAGCTGGGCCCTCACATCTGGGATAATTTGAACATCAAAATAATTATATTTGCCTGACCAGGTAGTGGCACAGTGGGTAGAGCACTGACCTGGGACTCTGAGGATCTGGGCTTGAAACTCCGAGTTCACCGGCTTGAGCATGGGCTCTTCAGGCTTGGGTGCAGGTTCACCACCTTGAGTTTAGGGCTGCCAGCTTGAGCGTGGGATCATAGACATGACCCATTGTCACTGGCTTCAGCCCAAGATCTCTGTCTTGAACAAGGGGTTACTGGCTCAGCTGGAGCCTTCTGGTCAAGGCACATATTAGAAAGCAATCAATGAATAACTAAGGTGCCACAACTAGGAGTTGATGCTTCTCATCTCTCTCCCTGTCTAACTGTCCCTCTCTCTCACTCTCTTGCTAATAATAATAATTATTATTATATTTATACATTATAACTGAATTACATAGAATCCATGATATAGACAAATAAATAAAATATGGGTGAAGGACAGTTTCTTCATATGGAAGAGCAAAATTAGAAAAACACCATTTGGCAACTATTATATATATATAGTAGTATAGTAGTTCCCCTCATCTGTGGGGGATACATCATTCCAAAACCCCCAGGAAATGTCTAACATCACAGATAGTACCAAACCCTATACACTGTATATACTATTTTTTCCCTATACATAAATACCTGTGATAAAGTTTAATTTATAAATCAGGCAGTCAAGATAAGTGACAATAACTAGTAATAAAATAGAAGTTATAACAATATACTGTAATAAAAGTTAAATGGTTTTTCTCTCTCAAAATATTGTGCTGGCCCTGGCTGGCTGGCTCAGTGGTAGAGTGTCAGCCTGGCGTGTGGAAGTCCCAGGTTCAATTCCAGGCCAGGACACACAGGAGAAGCGCCCATCTGCTTCTTCATCTTTCCCCCTCTCCTTCCTCTTTGTCTTTCCTCCCCTCCCGCAGCCAAGGCTCCATTGGAGTGAAATTGGCCTGGGCACTGAGGATGGCTCCATGGCCTCTGCCTCAGGCTTAAAATGGCTCCAGTTGCAACGGAGCAACGCCACACATGGGCAGAGCATTGCCCCCTGGTGGGCATGCCAGATGGATCCCAGTTGGGTGCATGCAGGAGTCTGTCTCTCTGCCTCCCAGCTTCTCACTTTAGAAAAATACAAAAAAAAAAAAAAAAACCCAAAATGTATATATTGTGCTGTACTCATCCTCCTTCTTGTGATGATGTGGGATGATACAATGCCTACGTGATGAGATGAAGTGGTGTACTCAGAATGGTGTGCAACTTAAAACTTATGCACTGTTTATTTCTGGAATTTTTCCATTTATATTTCCAGATCATGGTTGTCGGCAGGTAACAAATCACAGAAAGCAAAATGTAAATAATGGGTATTCCTGTAATTGATTTAAGAAAGACTACCAGTGAATAACTAGACATTTGTATAATTTCAAAGTATCTCCACATAAAATATTAATTTCAAAGAAGAAAAGTAAATTCACCATGAATGAAATTAGAAGACATCATCCACCCTGGCCAGATAGTTTGATTGGTTAGAGCATCACCCTGAAGCTCAGAGGTTGCTGGTTCAACCCTTGGTCAGGGCACATACAGGAATAGATCTTCCTGTCTCCTTCCTGCTGTCTCCCTTACCTTCTCTAAAAATCAATAAAATCAACATTTTAAAAAAATTTAGAGAGAGAGAGAGATGGCAGCAGAGTAGGCAGATTCACAGACTCCCAGGTCCACCATCAAACTAGATTACAAATTAATTTAGGAACAATCATCATGAAAAAAACCAACTTTGGACTAAAAGAACAGGTCTCAGAAACCAAGAAGGGCTCTCATTACAAGAAGAGAGACCCTGAGAGACAGGGGCCGTCAGTCTCAGAACCGGAGACCCAGCCTAGAAATCCAGGGACTGGAGGAGACAGAAGGAAAGCATTGAGAGGGGAGAAGAGCAAAATTTTGTGTATGGGAAGTGGTGAGGGTGCCTTAAAGGGAGAGAGAAGAAAATATCACTCACAACTACTTGCCTGGGGCCCTGGAGCAAGGAGGGCTGAGAGGACTGGCTTGTCTTCCAAAGAAAAAGTGGGGAGAGCAAGACAGACAGTGATGGGCAGAGGAATGCCTGGGATGACCTGAGAAGCTGACTCATCCAGTGTGGAGGCGGTCATAGCTGGGGGAAGGGTTGATCCTTCCACCCAGCACAAGCCTAAGTGGTTCCAGGTGACCCACCTCCAGAAAGCACTCCAGCTCCAATCAGCACAAAAGACACAGTTGAAAGCAGGAAGTGGGGTGGAGGGGCAGTAACTCAGGTCTCCAGGGAGATCTGAGATACACCTCCCCCTACTGAAGCTGAGAAAGTGCCCCACCCCCAGAGAGCAGCTGGCAGAACCTGCCTTCAGATTCTCAGAGGTCATACCCATGGCATTCCTGGATATAGTTTCTAATAAACCCCCTGCTGAGATCAGTAAACAAGCCTACCACTGTGTTAAGTAAACTGAAAACAAACAAATCAAGACTTCAAAGTGGCTCTACTAGGTAAGGAGACCACAACTGGAACAAGCCTGCAAGCTACACAAAGAAATAATGGGAAGACAGAGAAACAAGTCCTATGCTTCAACAAGACAAATCCTCAGAAAAAGACCTGGGTGAAACAGAAGAAATCAAATTACTGGATGCAGAGTATAAAATAATGATTGTTAGGATGCTTAAGGACCTCAAAGCAACAATGGATGGACTTAATGAACACCTCAATAAAGAAACTGTAAGCATCAAAAAGGACACAGAAATCATAGAGAAGAACCAGACAGAAATGACAAACACAATATCAGAAATGAAGACTAGAAGGAATTAAAAGCAGGCTGGATGAAGCAGAGGATCAAATCAACAACTTAGAGGACAAGATAAGTGAAAGCATGGAAGCAGAACACCAAAAAGAAAAGAGGATCAAAAAGTCTGAGGAAACGCTAAGAGAGCTCTGACAATAAGAAGAAAAACAATATCTGCATAATAGGGGTCCCTGAAGGAGAAGAGAAAGAAAAAAAAATAGAGAATCTGTTTGAAGAAATTATAGCTGAAAATTTCTCTAAATTGATGCAGGAAAGAATCACATAGGTTCAAGAAGCAGAAAGAACCCCATTAAAAAAGAACCCAAAGAGACCGACACTAAGACACATCATAATCAAAATACCAAAGCTAAGAGATAAAGAAAGAATACTAAAAACTGTAAGAGAAAAACAGTCAATCACCTACAAAGGAACCCCCATAAAGATGACATCTGACTTTTCAACAGAAACACTTGAAGCCAGAAGGGAATGGCAAGAAATATTCAAAGTAATGCAGAACAAGAACCTACAATCAAGACTTCTTTATCCAGCAAGACTATCATTTAAAATTGAGGGAGAAATAAAAAGCTTCCCAGACAAAAAACAACAACAACAACAAAAAAAAAAACACAAAAAACCCTAAAAAAAAAACCTCAAGGAATTCATCACAACCAAAGCAATGAAGAAATGTTAAGAGGCCTGCTGTAGACAGAACAAAGTGGGGGAAAGAAATCTAGTAAAAGAGGAATGTAGATTTAAAGAAAAAAATGGCAATAAACAACTACATATCAATAATAATCTTAAATGTAAATGGATTAAATGCTCCAATAAAAAGACATAGGGTGGCCTGACCTGTGGTGGCGCAATGGATAATGTCAACCTGGAAATGCTGAGGTTGCTGGTTCGAAACCCTGGGCTTGCCTGGTCAAGGGAGTTGATGCTTCCAGCTCCTCCCCCTTCTCTCTCTGTCTCTCTCTCCTCTGTCTCTCTCCTCTCTAAAAATAAATAAATAAAATTAAAAAAATTAAAAAAAAGACATAGGATAGCTGAATGGATAAGAAAACAGGACCCATACATATGCTGTCTACAAGAGACCAACCTCAAAACAAAAGATACATATAGACTGAAAGTAAAAGAATGGAAAAAAGTATTTCATGGAAATAAAAAAAAAAGCTAGGGTAGCAATACTTATATCTGACAAAATAGACTTTAAAACAAAGACTATTGTAAAGAATAAAGAAGGTCACTACATAATGACAAAGGGAGCAATTCAACAGGAAGAGATAACCATTATAAATATCTATGCACCTAATATAGAAGCACCTAAATATATAAAGCAGACATTGATGGACATAAAGGGCGAGATCAACAGCAATACTATAATAGTAGGGGATTTCAATGCCCCACTAACATCACTGGATAGAAAGAAAATTAACAAAGAAAACACACTTTAAGGACACATCAGATAAACTGGATTTAATAGATATCTTCAGAACCTTTCAATCTAAAGCAGAAATATATACATTCTTTTCAAGTGCTCATGGTACATTCTCTAGGATAGACCACATATTGGGGCATAAAACAAGTCTTAACAAATTTAAGAAGATTAAAATCATATCAAGCATCTTCTCTGACAACAATGGCAAGAAACTAGAAATCAACTACAATAGAAAAACTGAAAAACACTCAAACACTTGGAAACTAAACAGCATGTTATTAAATAACAAATGGGTCAACAATGAGATCAAGGAAAAAATAAAAAATTTCCTTGAAACAAATGAAAATTAGCATACAACAACTCAAAATCTATGGGACACAGCAAAAGCAGTCCTGATAGGGAAGTTCATAAAATTACAGGCATACCTTAAGAAGCTAGAAAAAGCTCAAATAAACAACTTAACCCTGCATCTAAAAGAACTAGAAAAAGAACAGCAAGTGAAGCCTGGAGGAAGTAGAAGGAAGGAAATAATAAAGATCAGAGTGGAAATAAATGACACAGAGACTAAAAAACAATACAGAGGATCAATGAAACTAAGAGCTGGTTCTTTGAAAAGGTAAACAAGATCAATGAACCCTTAGCCAGACTCACCAAGAAAAAAAGAAAGAGGACTCAAATAAATAAAATTAGAAATGAGAGTGGAGAAATAACAACTGGCACAACAGAAATACAAAGGATTGTAAGAAAATACTATGAAGAACTGTATGCCAAAAAATTAGACAACCTATGAAACGGACAAATTCCTTGAAAAATATAATCTTTCAAAAATCAATCAGGAAGAATCAGAAAAGCTAAATAGACCGATTACAACAAATAAGATCAAAACAGTTATCAAAAAACTCCCAACAAACAAAAGCCCTCAGCCAGATGGCTTCACAGGCTAATTCTACCAAACATTCAAAGAAGAACTCCTATCCTTCTCAAGCTATTAGCAAACTGGATCCAACAATATATGAAAAAAAATCATACATCATGATCAAGTGGGATTTATTCTGGGGAGGCAAGGCTGGTACAACATTTGCAAATCAATCAATGTGATTCATCACATAAACAAAAGGAAGGACAAAAACCACATGTAATATCAACAGATGCAGAAAAAGCATTTCATAAAATCCAGCACCCATTTATGATCAAAACTCTCAGCAGAGTGGGAATCCAGGGCACATACCTCAACATGATAAAGGCCATCTATGACAGACCTACAGTCAACATCATACTCAATGGTAAAAAATTAAAAGCAATCCCCTTAAGATCAGGAACAAGGCAGGGGTGCCCCTTTTCATCACTCTTATGCAACATAGTTCTGAAAGTTCTAGCCACAGCAATCAGACAAGAAGAAGAAATAGAAGGCATCCAAACTGGAAAAAAAGAAGTAAAACTATCATTTGCTGATGATATGATACTGTACATAGAAAACCCTGAAGTTGCAGTAAAAAAACTACTGGACTTGTGCCTGACCAGGCGGTGGCGCAGTGGATAGAGCATCGGACTGGGATGCCAAGGACCCGGGTTCAAGACCCCGAGGTCGCCAGCTTGAGTGCGGGCTCATCTGGTTTGAGGAAAAAGCCCATCAGCTTGAACCCAAGGTTGCTGGCTCCAGCAAGGGGTTACTTGGTCTGCTGAAGGCCCGCGGTCAAGGCACATATGAGAAAGCAATCAATGAACAACTAAGGTGTTGCAATGCGCAATGAAAATCTAATGATTGATGCTTCTCATCTCTCCATTCCTGTCTGTCTGTCCCTGTCTATCCCTCTCTCTGACTCGCTCTCTGTCTCTGTAAAAAATAAATAAATAAAAAAAAAAAAAAAAAAAAAAAAAACTACTGGACTTGTTAAATGAATTCAACAAGGTGGCAGAATATAAAATTAATACTCAGAAATCAGAGGCATTTTTATACAACAACAATGATCTGTCTAAAAGAGAAATTAAGAAAACAATCCTCTTCATTATTGCAACAACAAAAAAATAAAGTACCTAGGAGTAAATTTAAACAAGGAGGTTAGCCTGACCAGGTGGTGGCGCAGTAGATAGACCATCCGACTGGGATGTGGAGGACCCAGGTTTGATACTCCAGGGTCACCAGCTTGAGCGTGGGCTCATCTGGTTTAAGCAAGGCTCACCAGCCTGAGCCCAAGGTTGCTGGCTCAAGTGAGGAGTCACTCGGTCTGCTGTAACCACCCCTCCCCCCCGGTCAAGGCACATGAGAAATCAATCAGTGAACAACTAAGGAGCTGCAACAAAGAATTGATGTTTTTCATCTCTCTCCCTTCCTGTGTGTCTGTCCCTGTCTTTCCCTCTCTCTGACTCTCTCACAAAAAACATAAATAGCCTGACCAGGCAGTGGTGCAGTGCGTAGAGCATTGGACTGGGATGCCGAAGACCCAGGTTCGGGACCCCGAGGTCATCAGCTTGAGCACAGGCTCATCTGGTTTGAGCAAAAGCTCACCAGCTTGGACCCAAGGTCGCTGGCTTGAGCAAGGGGTTACTTGGTCTGCTAAAGGCCTGCGGTCAAGGCACATATGAGAAAGCAATCAATGAACAACTAAGGTGTTGCGCAATGAAAAGCTAATGATTGATGCTTCTCATCTCTTCGTTCCTGTCTGTCTGCCCCTGTCTATCCCTCTCTCTGTCTCTGTAAAAAATACAAAATAAAATAAAATAAAATAAACAAGGAGGTTAAAGACTTGTACTTGAAAATTATAAAACATTGATAAAAGAAATCAAGGAAGATACAAACAAGTAGAAGCATATACTGTGTTCATGGTTAGGAAGAATAAACATCATTAAATTGTCCATATTACCCAAAGCAATTTATAAATTCAATGCAATTCTTATTAAAATACCAATGTATTCAAAGATATAGAACAAATATTCCCAAAATTTATATGGAACCAAAAAAGAACACGAATAGCCTCAGCAATCTTGAAAAAGAAGAATAAAGTGGTTGGTATCACACTTCCTGATATCAAGTTATATTACAAGGCCATTGTACTCAAAACAGCTAGGTACTGGCATAAGAACAGGCATATAGATCAATGGAACAGAACAGAGAACCCAGAAATAAACTCGCACCTTTATGGACAATTGATATTTGACAAAGGTGGCAAGAGCATACAATGGAGTAAAGACAGTCTCTTTAACAAATGGTGTTGGGAAAATTGGACAGCTACCTGCAAAGAAATGAAACTAGACCACCAACTTACATCATTCACAAAAATAAACTCAAAACGGATAAAAGACTTAAATGTTAGTTGTGAACCATAAGCATCCTAGAGGAAAACATAGGCAGTAAGCTCTCCGACATCACTCACAGCAATGTATTTGCTGATTTATCTCCACGGGCAAGGAAAATAAAGGACAGGATAAATAAATGGGACTATATCAAACTAAAAAGCTTTTGCACAGCTAAAGACAATATGAACAAAATAAAAAGGCAAACCACACAATGGGAGAACATATTCGACAAAACATCTGATAAGGGGTTAATAACCAAAATTTATAAAGAATTTGTAAAACTCAACTCCAGGAAGATAAACAATCCAATCAAAAACTGGGCAGAAGAAATGAATAGACACTTCTCCCAAGAGGACATACAGATGGCCAATAGGCAGATGAAAAAATGTTCAACACCACTAATCATTTAGAAATGCAAATTAAAACCACAATGAGATATCACCTCACATTAGTCAGAATGGTGCTTATTAACAAAACAACACAGAATAAATGCTGGTGAGGATGTGGAGAAAAGGGAACCCTCCTGCACTGCTGGTGGGAAGGCAGATTGGTGCAGCCACTGTGGAAAAATGTATGGAGATAGCTCAAAAAATTAAAAATGGAACTGCCTTTTCACCCAGCTATCCCACTTTTAGGAATATGTCCCAAGAACACCACATCAATTATTCAAAAGGAGAAATGCACCCCTATGTTTATTGCAGCATTGTTCACAATAGCCAAGATCTGGAAACAGCCCAAGTGTCCATCAGTGGACAATGGATTAAAAAGCAGTGGTACATATATACAATGGAATACTATGGGGCCATGAAAAAGAAAGAAATCTTACCTTTTGCAACAACATGGATGTACCTGGAAACTATTATGTTAAGTGAAATAAGCCAGGCAGAGAAACAAAAATACCATATGACTTCACTCATTTGAGGAATCCAATGAACAATACAAACTGAGAAATGAATAGAGACAGAGGCGGGATCAAAGGTCCAGAGAGAAAACGGACAGAGGGAAACGTGATGACAGGATGGGATGAGAGCAGAAAAGCAAACCTGGGGGGAGGGCATTGCAGGGAGGAGGGCAAAGGGGCTGTGATGGGGAACACGGGGGAGGGGGAGGTATTCGGGGGCACATTAGAATCTATGTACACCCAATAAATTAAAATTAAATTAAATTAAAAAAATAAAAAGAGATAAAGCAGTAAGGAATATTAATTAGAATAAAAAGATTCCCGGCCTGACCTGTGGTGGCACAGTGGATAAAGCATCGACCTGGAAATGCTGAGGTCACCAGTTTGAAACCCTGGGCTTGCCTGGTCAGGGCACATATGGGAGTTGATGCTTCCTGCTCCTCCCCCTTCTCTCTCTCTGTCTCTCTCTCCTCTTCCTCTCTTTCTCCTTTCTAAAATGAATAAATTTAAAATAATAATAAAAAAAAAAAGATTCTCTAAATGGAGAGATAGGGTGGTCACGTGATTGAGTTCAAAGCAACTGAATGTGAGGACAAGTGATGAGCATCACTATCAGGCCTGTCTGTATGTCACCAGTAATCCTCTACTCTTTCCTGTCCTCTGACATGTGATAGATAAGTGTGGCTACTTAGAAGCCATGTTTTGAAGAGAGTGGAACCAGAAGACAAGAGCCTGGGTCCTTAAATTACCAATTAAAGAAGCTATCTGCACCCTGGCCGGTTGGCTCAGTGGTAGATCATTGGCCTGGTGTGTGGAAGTCCTGGGTTCAATTCCTGGCCAGGGCACACAGGAGAAGCGCCTACCTGCTTCTCCACCCCTCCCCCTCTCCTTCTTCTCTCTCTCTCTTCCCCTTCCTTAGCCAAGGCTCCATTGGAGCAAAGTTGTCCCGGGCGCTGAGGATGGCTCCATAGCTTCTGCCTCAGGTGCTAGAATGGCTCCGGCTGCAATGGAGCAATGCCCAGATGAGCAGAGTGCCGCCCCCTTGTGGGCATGCCAGGTGAATCCCGGTTGGATGCATGCGGTAATCTGACTGCCTCCCTGCTTCTGACTTCAGAAAAATACCAAAAAAAAGGAAAAAAAAAAAGCTATCTGCTAGTGAGGAACACCTATCTGGATTTTATTCATATGAAAGGTAAAATTCTATTGTGTTTGTGCCATTTGGGGTTTGCAGTTAGCATTACTTTAAAACATAATTTAGTATGTAATAAATTTAGATCACAAACTAGTACAGGAAAGAATTCTATTTAATAGATGTGTTGATTGACACCATGGATAACTCATCAGCCATCTGAAAAAAAATTAAGTTGGATCTATACTTCATAATTATACCACCAACACTTTCTTTTTTTCTTTTTTTTAAAAAATATTTATTGATTTTTTTTATTTATTCATTTTTATTAGAGAGAGAGAGGAAAGAGATAGAGAGAACAGAAGGAGGAGCAGGAAGCATCAACTCCCATATGTGCCTTGACCAGGCAAGCCCGGGGTTTCGAACCAGCAACCTTAGCATTCCAGGTCAATGCTTTACCCAGTGTGCCACCACAGGTCAGGCCCACCAACACTTTCAAATGAATCAAATACTTAAATGGGAAAAATAAAATCATGTGAGTTCTATAAGAAAACATGAGAGAATTTCTTTATGGCCATTAATTCTTCATAGCCTTTATATGTGAAAGGCCTTTCTAAATGTGATTCAAACTCTATAGTCATAGACGATCAGATTGGTACATCTGACTAGCTAAACCTAAAAACTCTCTGAATAGCCAAAAGATACCATTTACCAAGTAAAACATAAATGATAAAAAGGAAAATTATTTGCTATTCATATTCATAACCAGGCAAAAAAGCTAGTATATCTACTATATAAAGAATTCAGAAATTGATGAGAAAATACTGACAATCCAATATATAAATGGATAGTGATTGATAAGAAATTCATCTTAAATTTATAAAAGATGCTCAATTTATATAAAAGAAATGCAAATCAAAATTAATACTGATACAATTCTTTACCCATTAGTTAGCCACAAATCCAAGTTTGACAACAGTCTTGTGTTTATGAGGCTGTCAGAAACAGGCACTTTAATGTATTACTGGTGAAATTGTTAGATGTACATAAGAAAGGTCATTTGGGAACAGCAAAGTAACAAACCTTTGACCCAGAAATTCTACTTTGAGGAATTTATACTGCAAATGTACTTGTATAAGAACAAACTGATATATATTCACTGTATATTATTTGCAACAAGGGATTGAAAACCACCCAAACATACATCAATGGGGGGCTGGTTAATGAATTATGGTCCATTCAATGGATGTTATACAACTGTTAAAAAAAAATGTCGGTTGTGAGTATGGCCCCAGATGGGTAGAGCATCAGCCCCAGACAGGGGGTGCCAGGTTGATCCTAGTAGGGAAATATGTGGGAGTCTATGTTCCCTCCTCTCACTTGGAAAAAAAGAAAAAAAATGAAGTTCTCTATTAACTCTTATGTAAATATTGATATGTCCAAGGTATTTATGCTAAATGCAGTGTATATATGTTAGCTTTTGTGTTAAAAAAGGAAAAGTCCATATTTATATTTCATTGTATATGTATGGAGAAATGATTTAAAAAATACATAAGAAAATAACAAGAGTGGGGTGGGGTTAGGACTGGGAACTGGACAGGTGGGAAATGAAGATGAAAGGGAGACTTTTACTCTGTTCCTGCTGGTTATGAAGCGATTGCTTCTCAGCTGCCGGTCACGCTCCTGCAGTCTGCTTTGTGACTTGGGGACTGGGACACCACATTTCTCCTTTCCCAGCTGGCTCTCTCCAGGGAGTAGGGCGCATGGGGGAGTCTGTCTCTGCCTCCCCTCCTCTCACTACATGAAAGAAAAGAAAAGAAAAGAAAAGAAAAGAAAAGAAAAGAAAAGAAAAGAAAAGAAAAGAAAAGAAAAGAAAAAGCAAACCGTGAGACTTCTGAAAGTAAGTATTGGGGTAAATACCAAGAGAGGAAAGGATTTCTTAAATAAGACAAAAAAAGTACTAACAGTAAAGGAAAAACTGGCAAATATGATTACATCAAAATTAATTTTCATGAACAAAGGGGCCTTAAACAGAGTGATAAGAAATTCCACAGTCTGAAAGAAGATGTTTATAATGGATATACCCAATAAAGGATTAGTATCTAGAATATAAAGAAATACTACAAAATCAATTTTAAAAAACTCAATAGAGCCTGACCAGGCAGTTGCACAGTGCATAGAGTGTCGGACTGGGACATGGATGACCCAGGTTCGAAACCCTGAGGTCGCCTGCTTGAGCATGGATTCATCTGGCTTGAGCGCGGGCTCACCAGCTTGAGCGAGGGGTCGCTGGCTTGAGCCCAAAGGTTGCTGGCTTAAAGCCCAAGGTTGCTGGCTTGAGCAAGGGATCACTAGCTCTGCTGCAGCCTCCCTCTCCCCTGTCAAGGCAATCAATCACTGAACAATCACTGAACAACTAAGGAGCTGCAAAAAAGAATTGATGCTTCTCATCTCTCTCCCTTCATGCCTGTCTAATCCCTATCTGTCCCTCTCTCTGTCTCTGTCACACACAAAAAAAACACACAAAAAATCAAAGCTCAATAGGAAAATGGGCAAAGGATATAAACAGCCAATTTCCAAAAGAGAAAACACAAATGGCCAACAAATGTGTGAATATATGCTCAACCTAAGTAACAATCAGGAACATATAAATAAAAATAACAAGACACCATTTCATACTCGATGGACTAGTGAAAACTAAAGTACTAGGGTAACCATTCAGACCCTACAGGTAGGAATGGGAATTCTTTGAAGCTAGATGTGGTCACATAACTTGTTTTGGCCAGTTAAATGTGAACAAAAGTACACAGCATTTCTGTGCAGAAACTGTAACAACCAGAGTGCAAGCCCTTTAGCTGTTGCTCCCAGCCTCCCAGCAGCACGGGTCCCTGGAGTCTCCTACAGACCAGGGCCCCGAGTGAGTAGGATGGAACACCTCACTGCTAACCCGTACTGCACTTGCAGCATGAGTGAGAATTAAGCCACTGAGATTTTTGTGATTGTTGGTTATTATGGCATAATTTACTTGTTGTGACTGATACAACCTTAATTGTTGGTGAAGAAGCAGAACAACAGGAACTCTCCTACATTGCTGGTGGGAGACTAAGCTGATTCAACACTGGAGAAAAGTTTGGAAACGTTTAGTCAGACTGACGATGTGCATACCCTTCAATCCATGTATGTGCAGGATAATGATCAAAAGTTTTTACTGCAGTGTTATTTTAAGAATAAAACTGAAAATAACCTCAATGTCCATAGACAGAAAATGGGTATATACATTTTGGTACATTCATAGGATAGATTACAGTAGAGGAGGTAAACTAAATCAACTTAAGTTATCTGTCTTAAATATGTAAATCTCAAAAACATAATTTACAGTAAAAAATCATATAAGAAGACTACAGTATGAGCTCATTAACGTTTAAATAGTGTATTATGTTGTGGATACATAATATGTGTAGTAAATGTAGAACAGGCACGGACATAATAAACAACATCAACATCAGGGAAGTGTTTACTTCCAGGAAAGGAGGTTGGAAGAAGAATCATCTACAATAGGGTGAAGGTATTTGGAATGCGTTGTTTCTTATAAAAAATGTCTATCATGCTATATGTCAAAATACTGAGGGGTGAGCATCTGGATGCTTGTTGTATTATCATCTGTACTTTTTTGTTGACTTAAAATATTAATTAAAAAGAAAATATAGGCAAACAAAAATGAAAAGAGCATCCGTAATTGTATCTTGCCTGCCCCATTTCTGGAATAACCTCTGTCAATATATTGGTATAAATCTGTCCAATGTTTTCCTGTGTCTCTGTGTGTCTCCCATGTGAGCAGGGAGGAGCAGAGCAACAGCTCTTCATATAACTCCAGCGAGGACAGTGCACAGAACGTAGCAGGCTAGGTAATCTGCTAAACCTCAGTAATAAATTACTCCTCTAAAGGATGTACTTTTACCAAGTAAAATATTTACAAAAAAGAAATATTTCATTATTTAATATTTAAAAATCTACATTAATTCACTTCCCATCAATTATTTTGTTTTATTCAGACTATTTAAACATTTTTTCCCACCTAAGTTTTTTTTTATTAGACTTCTAAATGCTTATAACACCTAGAGAATAAATATACAAAAGCATGGTTTAGGAAAACGGGCAATTTGGTCATTGAAGGATATGAAATCTAAACGTCATGGTATGTGGTGTTCCTTGTTCCTTTTCTACTTTTGTTCTTTTTTATTTGCCTTCTAGACTTGCTTGGGTATTTTAGCTATAATTTCTTTTACCAGAACTTTTCTCAATATTTCATTTTCTTCTACAAGTAATACATATATATATATATATATATATATATATATATATATATATATATGCACACTTGCTAAGGAAGACTAAGCATAAATTGTGTGATTTTTTTAAACTATGGGTTTCCTTGCACTTTAGCACCACCTTATGGTAACATTCTGGTATCAGAATCGATGCATTCTTTGTGTTTTTTTTTAAGGCTCCTGAACCTTTCTGGCTGAAGTTTGCCATTAGTCATGTAAAAATACCATGTCACACAGCAGTATGGTTCTTAACCTGTCTATACAATAGAGTAACGTGGTAACCTTTAAAAAATACTAATATTAGACTGCGCTCCAGGACCACTGTCAGAAAGTCTTCAACTTGATTCATTAGACAAAACTAGATGTCATTTAACAAATGTTCATCTCCCTTACTTCCTGGGGAGTCAGCTTTCTCCCCAATTATATGACTACATACACTCACAGTCTCATGAGTACTTACGTCAATGCACGTTAGAGATCCCCTCAAGTATTTGTACCTGATGGAACATAATTGCAACAGTTGCCTACATGTCTTGCTGAAGCTTTACTTCCTCCTAATTTTTTAAACAAGTTCTCCTTCTTTTAATGGTCAATAGCTTCTGGTTGGCTTATTTTTTTTTAATTTGGAAAAATATATTAACCACAGACAAGCACAGAGTCTAAAACTAACCTACCACTCAAAGTTAAAAAATATGAAGACTGTCATGTTTGTTTTAAATATTTATATATATATATATTATACACTTGACCCTTGAACAATACAGATGTGAACTGCTTGGGTCCACTTATATACAATTTTTTCAATAAGTACAATAAATATATTTTCTTTTATGATTTTCTTAGTTTTTTATAGCTCACTTTTTTGAAGAATACAGTATAAACATTAAGTATATATTAATCTTTATATTAATTGCAAAGGCTTCTGGTCAACAGTAGGCTATTAGTAGTTACGTTTTGGAGGCAGTCAAAAGTTATATGTGGATTTTTGACTGTGCAGGGGCTTGGCACCCCTAACTCCCACATTGGTCAAGGGTCATTTACATAAAAAATATTAGTAGTAGAGCTTAAGACAGGGGTCCCCAAACTTTTTTTTTTTTAATAAATTTTTATTAACAGTAATGGGATGACATTAATAAATCAGGGTACATATATTCAAAGAAAACATGTCTAGGTTATTTTGTCATCAAATTATGTTGCAAACCCCTTGCCCAAAGTCAGATTGTCCTCCGTCACCCTCTATCTAGTTCTCTGTGCCCCTCCCCCTCCCCCTAACTCTCTCCCTCCCTCCCTCCCATGTCCTCCCTCCCCCCCCCCCCACCCTTGGTAACCACCACACTCTTGTCCATGTCTCTTAGTCTCATTTTTATGTTCCACCAATGTATGGAATCAAGTAGTTCTTGTTTTTTTCTGATTTGCTTATTTCACTCCTAATAATGTTATCAAGATCCCACCATTTTGCTGTAAATGATCTGATGTCATCATTTCTTATGGCTGAGTAGTATTCCATAGTGTATATGTGCCACATCTTCTTTATCCAGTCTTCTATTGAAGGGCTTTTTGGTTGTTTCCATGTCTTGGCCACTGTGAACAGTGCTGCAATGAACATGGGGCTACATGTGTCTTCACGTATCAATGTTTCTGAGGTTTTGGGGTATATACCCAGTAGAGGGATTGCTGGGTCATAAGGTAGTTCTATTTGCAGTTTTTTGAGGAACCACCATACTTTCCTCCATAATGGTTGTACTACTTTACAGTCCCACCAACAGTGAATGAGGGTTCCTTTTTCTCCACAGCCTCTTCAACATTTGCTATTACCCGTCTTGTTGATAATAGCTAATCTAACAGGAGTGAGGTGGTATCTCATTGTAGTTTTGATTTGCATTTCTCTAATAACTAATGAAGCTGAGCATCTTTTCATATATCTGTTGGCCATTTGTATCTCTTCCTGGGAGAAGTGTCTGTTCATGTCCTCTTCCCATTTTTTAATTGGATTGTTTGTTTGTTTGTTGTTGAGTTTTATGAGTTCTTTGTAAATTTTGGATATTAGGCCCTTATCTGAGCTGTCGTTTGAAAATATCAGTTCCCATATAGTTGGCTGTCTGTTTATTTTGATATCAGTTTCTCTTGCAGAGCAAAAACTTTTAATTCTGATGTAGTCCCATTCATTTATCTTTGCCTTCACTTCTCTTGCCATTGGAGTCAAGTTCATAAAATGTTCTTTAAAACCCAGGTCCATGATTTTAGTACCTATGTCTTCTTCTATGTACTTTATTGTTTCAGGTCTTATATTTAGGTCTTTGATCCATTTTGAATTAATTTTAGTACATGAGGACAGGCTGTAGTCGAGTTTCATTCTTTTGCATGTGACTTTCCAGTTTTCCCAACACCATTTGTTGAAGAGGCTTTCTTTTCTCCATTGTGTGTTGTTGGCCCCTTTATCAAAGATTATTTGACCATATATATGTGGTTTTATTTCTGGGCTTTCTATTCTGTTCCATTGGTCTGAGTGTCTATTTTTTTGCCAATACCATGCTGTTTTGATTATCGTGGCCCTATAATATAGTTTAAAGTCAGGTATTGTAATGCCCCCAGCTTCATTCTTTTTCCTTAGGATTGTTTTGGCTATTCGGGGTTTTTTATAGTTCCATATAAATCTGATGATTTTTTGTTCCATTTCTTTAAAAAATCTCATAGGGATTTTGATGGGAATTGCATTAAATTTGTATATTGCTTTGGGTAATATGGCCATTTTGATTATATTTATTCTTCCTATCCAAGAACAAGGAATATTTTTCCATCTCATTGTATCTTTTTCGATTTCCCTTAACAATGCTTTGTAATTTTCATTATATAGGTCCTTTACGTTCTTTGTTATGTTTATTCCTAGGTATTTTATTTTTTTTGTTGCAATCGTGAAGGGGATTATTCTTTTGAGTTCGTTTTCTAATATTTCATTGTTGGCATATAGAAAGGCTATGGACTTTTGTATGTTAATTTTGTATCCTGCGACCTTACTGTATTGGTTTATTGTTTCTAATAATCTTTTTGTGGAGTCCTTCGGGTTCTCGATGTATAGGATCATATCATCAGCAAAAAGTGATAGCTTTACTTCTTCTTTTCCGATATGGATGCCTTTTATTTCTTTGTCTTGTCTGATTGCTCTGGCCAGAACTTCTAGCACCACGATGAATAAGAGTGGAGAGAGTGGACAACCCTGTCTTGTTCCTGATTTAAGGTAGAAAGTCCTCAGTTTTATGCCGTTTAATAGGATGTTGGCTGATGGTTTATCATATATGGCCTTTATCATGTTGAGATATTTTCCTTCTATACCCATTTTGTTGAGAGTCTTAAACATAAAATTGTGTTGTATTTTATCAAAAGCCTTTTCTGCATCTATTGATAAGATCATGTGGTTTTTGTTCTTTGTTTTGTTGATATGGTGTATTACGTTAACCGTTTTGCGTATGTTGAACCATCCTTGAGATTCTGGGATGAATCCCACTTGATCATGATGTATTATTTTTTTAATATGTTGTTGTATTCGGTTTGCCAGTATTTTGTTTAGTATTTTAGCATCTGTATTCATTAGAGATATTGGTCTGTAGTTTTCTTTCTTTGTGCCATCCTTGCCAGGTTTTGGTATGAGGGTTATGTTGGCCTCATAAAATGTGTTTGGAAGTGTTGTTTCTTCTTCAATTTTTTGGAAGACTTTGAGTAGAATAGGAACCAAGTCTTCTTTGAATGTTTGATAGAATTCACTAGTATAACCGTCTGGGCCTGGACTTTTATTTTTGGGGAGATTTTTAATAGTTTTTTCTATTTCCTCCCTGCTGATTGGTCTGTTTAGGCTTTCTGCTTCTTCATGACTCAGTCTAGGAAGGTTGTATTGTTCTAGGAATTTATCCATCTCTTCTAGATTGTTGTATTTGGTGGCATATAATTTTTCATAGTATTCTACAATAATTCTTTGTATTTCTATGATGTCTGTGGTGATCTCTCCTCTTTCATTTTGGATTTTATTTATTTGAGTCCTGTGTCTTTTTTCCTTGGTGAGTCTTGCCAAGGGTTTGTCAATTTTGTTGATCTTTTCAAAGAACCAGCTCCTTGTTTTATTGATTTTTTCTATAGTTTTTCTGTTCTCTATTTCATTTATTTCTGCTCTGATTTTTATTATCTCCTTTCTTCGGCTGGTTTTGGGTTGTCTTTGTTCTTCTTTTTCTAGTTCCTTAAGGTGTGAAGTTAAGTGGTTTACTTCGGCTCTCTCTTGTTTGTTCATATAGGCCTGAAGTGATATGAACTTTCCTCTTATTACTGCTTTTGCTGCATCCCAGAGATTCTGATATGTCGTATTTTCATTTTCATTTGTCTGTATATATCTTTTGATTTCTGCGCTTATTTCTTCTTTGACCCATTCATTTTTTAGAAGTATGTTGTTTAGTTTCCACATTTTTGTGGGTTTTTCCCCCTCTTTTTTGCAGTTGAATTCTAGTTTCAAGGCTTTATGATCAGAAAATATGCTTGGTACAATTTCAATTTTTCTAAATTTGCTGATATTGTCTTTGTGGCCCAACATATGGTCAATTCTTGAGAATGTTCCATGTACACTAGAGAAAAATGTATACTCTGTCGCTTTGGGATGAAGTGTCCTGTAGATGTCTATCATATCCAGGTGTTCTAGTATTTCTTTTAAGGCCACTATATCTTTATTGATTCTCTGTTTGGATGACCGATCTAGAGCCGTCAGCAGTGTATTGAGGTCTCCAAGTATGATTGTATTTTTGTTAGTTTTTGTTTTAAGGTCAATAAGTAGCTGTCTTATATATTTTGGTGCTCCTTGGTTTGGTGCATATATATTAAGGATTGTTATGTCTTCTTGATTCAACTTCCCCTTAATCATTATGAAATGACCATTTTTGTCTCTGAGTACTTTTTCTGTCTTGTAGTCAGCATTATTAGATATGAGTATTGCTACACCTGCTTTTTTTTGGGTGTTGTTTGCTTGGAGTATTGTTTTCCAGCCTTTCACTTTGAATTTGTTTTTATCCTTGTTGCTTAGATGTGTTTCTTGTAGGCAGCATATAGTTGGATTTTCTTTTTTAATCCATTCTGCTACTCTGTGTCTTTTTATTGGTAAGTTTAATCCATTTACATTTAGTGTAATTATTGACACTTGTGGGTTCCCTACTGCCATTTTATAAATTGCTTTCTGTTAGTTTTGTATCTAGTTTGATTCTTCTCTTTTGTTTTTCTATCATTTGTTTTTGTTTGTTTGTGTTCCATACTTCTTTCCTCTGTTGCTACCTTTTTTAAGTCAAGTGTTTTTGTGGTGGTTTTTTTAAGGGTGGTTACCATTAAGTAATGAAAAGGATACCTACCATATTCATTGTAGTACCCTATCTTATAAGTATTTCTGCACTTCATCATCCTTTGCTACTGTTAATCTCCATCCTCTCCCCCCTTTTTTTCCTTTGTTGTCACAGTTTAAGTTTGGTTTTATTGTGTTCTTGGTGGAGCTGTTACTTGTGGTGTTGTTTTCTTTTGTTCTTTAAATCTGGTTGGAAAACCTCCCTTAGTATTTCCTGGAGTGGGGGCTTTCTGTTGATAAATTCTCTCATCTTTTCTGTATTTGTGAATGTTTTTATATCTCCTTCATACTTGAAGGATAGCTTTGATGGGTATAGTATTCTTGGCTGAAAGTTCCTCTCTTTCAGGGCTTTAAATATTGGGGTCCACTCTCTTCTAGCTTGTAGAGTTTCTGCTGAGAAATCTGATGATAATCTAATAGGCCTTCCTTTATATGTTGTACTCTTCTTTTCCCTGGCTGCCTTGAGAATTTTTTCTTTGTCATTGGTTTGTGTCATCTTTATTATGATGTGCCTTGGAGTGGGTTTGTTGGGGTTAAGAAAACTTGGTGTTCTGTTTGCTTCTTGAATTTGAGGCTTTAGTTCCTTCCACAGGCTTGGGAAGTTCTCGTCTATTATTTGTTTGAGTATATTCTCCATTCCATTTTCTTTCTCTTCTCCCTCTGATATACCTATTATTCTTATGTTATTCTTTCTGATGGAATCAGACAATTCCTGTAGGGCTTTCTCATTTTTTATTATTTTTGAGTCTCTTTCTTCTTCTCTCTGTTGTGCCTCAAGTTGTTTGTCTTCTATTTCACTAATCCTATCTTCAATCTGGGCTGTTCTGTTAGCTAAGCTTGTTACCTCGTTTTTCAGCTCGTGAATTGAGTTTTTCATTTCTGTTTGATTTGTTTTTATAGTTTCAATTTCCTTGGTAATATATTCTTTGTGTTCATTGAGTTGTTTTCTGATCTCCCTATATTGCCTTTCTGTGTTTTCTTGTATATCTCTGAGTATTTTTAAGATTTCTATTTTAAATTCTCTGTCATTTAGCTCCAAGGCTTCCAATATGTGAAGTCTTTTCTCCATAGATTTTTCCACATCTATTTGTGTTACCTCTCTTTCTTTTGTATCCATAATATTCGATTTCCTCTTTCTTATCGGCATCTGAGGGTGGTCTTATTGATAGCACGCAGGCGCACTCCCTCGCGGCTTGAATGAGCGTCGCTGCTGCGGTAGCTTCCTCCACACCCTCGTCTCTCAGATTCAAGTGATAACAGTCCTTTTGCTTTCAGTTTGTGTGGAACTCCGGAATGCTCCGAGGATAAATTTTTCTGTTTCTAGTTGATAAATTTGTTGTGATTTAGGGAGAGCTGTCGGACGCGCTTCTCACGGCGCCATTTCCGTGACGTCACTCCAACAATAAATCGGTCCCCAAACTTTTTACACTGGGGGCCAGTTCACTGTCCCTCAGACTGTTGGAGGGCCAGACTATAAAAAAAATTATGAACAAATCCCTATGCACACTGCACATACTTTATTTTAAAGTAAAAAAAAACATGAACAAATACAATATTTAAAATAAAGAACAAGTAAATTTAAATCAACAAACTGACCAGTGTTTTAATGGGAACTATGCTCCTCTCACTGACCACCAATGAAAGAGGTGCCCCTTCCAGAAGTGCAGTGGGGGCCGGATAAATGGCCTCAGGGGGCCACATGTGGCCCGCGGGCCATAGTTTGGGAATCCCTGGCTTAAGAGTTGGTTAGGAAGGAGAAAGACAAGATGGCACTGAAGTAGGTGGACATACCAACATCTACCTCCCAGAACCAAAGTGGATTAAAAACTAATTTTAAGAACTATCATCTGGAAAAACCAACTTTGGACTAAACTAAGAGGACTCTTCAACCAAGGAACACTGAAGAAGCCACACCGAGACTAGTAGGAAAAGCGGAAACGCGGAGAGGGCTGCCCAGCTCCCCGGAGCGAATGGCAGCCGGGACAGACTCATGTGGCGGGAAGCTGGGACCTACTCCTAATTTGGAGCTCTCTTTCCCCCTTTTGCCAACTTCTATTATGAATCTACCTTTGCCACCCAGCTTAGTGTATCCCAAGGTTCTCTTTACCAAGCCACAGTCGCAGAGCTCCACGGAAAAGCAACCTGGTCTCATCTCTCCAGGCAGAGGAGAACAGAAGCTCCATATCCATGCATGCTGCAAATGGCTTTTCCAGTCTACCTGAATCATTACCAGCTAGAAGCAGCGGTCATTGGGACTTGGATGTGAGTTGCAAAGTATAGAATTGTGACAATTCCAGTGCCATGCGGACTTTTCCTGTA
The DNA here is from genome assembly GCF_036850765.1 of Saccopteryx bilineata. Taxonomy (NCBI): domain Eukaryota; kingdom Metazoa; phylum Chordata; class Mammalia; order Chiroptera; family Emballonuridae; genus Saccopteryx; species Saccopteryx bilineata. The sequence goes on along the minus strand of NC_089492.1, from coordinate 117,348,224 downwards.
TGTGGACTTTTCCTGGACTCCTGCTCCTTGTGACAGCTCCTAACAGACTGAACTGGGGTTGGGTTGCATTTTTTCAGGGATTTGGCATGGTGTTGGGGCCAACTTGGACTTGGTGAATATGTTAAGGACACTACTCTTTTATGGATTCTTGCTGTAGTGGCCAAGAGTTTGCTTAAAGGCTTTAATCACTGTAAAAAAAATAGAAGACTAGATAAAGAAGATGTGGCACATATACACCATGGTATACTGTTCAGCCATAAGAAATGATGACATCGGATCACTTACAACAAAATGGTGGGATATTGATAACATTATACGGAGTGAAATAAGTAAATCGGAAAAAAACAAGAACTGCAGGATTCCATACATTGATGGGACATAAAAACGAGACTAAGAGACATGGACAAGAGTGTGGTGGTTACGGGGGGAGGGGGCAGGGGGGGAGGGAAGGAAGGAGAGGGGGAGGGGGAGGGGAGGGGTACAAAGAAAACTAGATAGAAGGTGATGGAGGACAATCTCTCTTTGGGTGATGGGTATGCAACAGAATTGAATGACAAGATAACCTGGACATGTTTTTCTTTGAATATATGTACCCTGATTTATTGATGTCACCCCATTAAAATAAAAATTTATTTATAAAAAAAAAAAGAGTTGGTTGGGAACTCAAGACCAACAAAGAAAAAAGCAATAAGAACATGTGATTGCTAAACTGTGGCAATGTTGTGAGTGAAATATAATTCAGAGAAGAGAGACCAGCAGATCCATGGAGGGGATTTGAGCAGGGACATAAAGCCAGGGAAAATTTCGATAAGCAGCAGAACAAAAGGAGAGCAATCTGGGTGGGAACACATAAGCAAGGTCAAATATGGAAGTGAGCACGACATGGTTATTTCTAAATATCTTTCATGTGGCCTAATAATAATCAATACTATATGTCAGGCACTATTCTTAGTGCTTTACATGTAGGTATTATCTCAACACAGCAATACTGTCATGAATAGCACTGCTTGTATCATTCTTTTATGTTGCCCCTAGACAAGTTGCTATCCTTGGGTCTGTTTCTCCATCTGTACAGAGAAATAGATAATAATACTGTCCTGTGCTTGAACATATGTATATGGATAAACACAAGAGACTAAATAAAAAATGGCATACCTGTTAGGATAAATGGTATCTCTACGTTTAAATTTTTTGAGGAAATGTCAGACTGCTTTCCAAAGTCTGGCTGCATTTTATGTTGTCACCAGCAGTGCAAGGGTTCGAATTATGCACATTCTCTACAAGTCATTAGGTGGCTTTTTTGTTATAGCTATTCCGCTAGATGTGAAGTGGTACCTCACTGTGGTTTCTATTTGCATTTCCTTGGTGGCTAATGATGTTGAGCATCATATGAAGTGCTACTGGCTATTTGTGTATCTTTTTTGGAGAAATGTCTATTCAAATCCTTTATCATTTTAAAAACTGGGTTGTTTTTGTATTGGATTATTCTTTAAATATTCTGACAAGAAGTCCCTTATTAGACATGTGACTTGCAAGCATTTTCTCCCATTCTGTAGGCTTTTTGCTTTCTTAATTGTGTTTGTTCTTACATTTAAGTCATTAATACATTTTGATTTGTGTGTATATGGTATTAGATAAGGGTCCAACTTCATTCTTTTGCATGAGGATAGCCAAATGTCCCTGCACTATTTATTTATTTATTTATTACAGAGACAGAGAGTCAGAGAGAGGGATAGATAGGGACAGACAGGAACGGAGAGAGATGAGAAGCATCAATCATTAGTTTTTTGTTGTGACACCTTAGTTGTTCATTGATTGCTTTCTCATATGTGCCTTGACTGGGGGGCTACAGCAGATCGAGTAATCCCTTGCTCAAGCCAGCGACCTTGGGTCCAAGCTGGTGAGCTTTGCTCAAACCAGATGAGCCCGCACTCAAGCTGGTGACCTTGGGAGTCTCGAACCTGGGTCCTCCACATCCCAGTCTGATGCTCTATCCACTGAGCCACCGGCTGGTCAGGCTCCCTGCACCATTTATAGAAAAGACAATTCTTGGCCCTGGCCGGTTGGCTCAGCGGTAGAGCATCGGCCTGGCGTGCGGGGGACCCGGGTTCGATTCCCGGCCAGGGCACACAGGAGAAGTGCCCATCTGCTTCTCCACCCCCCCTCCCCCCTCCTTCCTCTCTGTCTCTCTCTTCCCCTCCCGCAGCCAAGGCTCCATTGGAGCAAAGATGGCCCGGGCGCTGGGGATGGCTCCTTGGCCTCTGCCCCAGGCACTGGAATGGCTCTGGTCGCGGCAGAGCGATGCCCCGGAGGGGCAGAGCGTTGCCCCTGGTGGGCGTGCCGGGTGGATCCCGGTCGGGCACATGCGGGAGTCTGTCTGACTGTCTCTCCCCGTTTCCAGCTTCAGAAAAAAAATACAAAAAAAAAAAAAAAAAAAAGAAAGAAAAGACAATTCTTTTCCCATTGAATGGTCTTGGGACTGTTGTTGACAATCAAATGGCCATAAATATATGGGTTTATTTCTGGACTCTCAATTTTGTTCCATTGATATGTACATAATATGCTAGTCCTACATTGACTAGATCTCTGTAGCTCAACAGTAAGATTTTATTATAGAACAAATGGTAAATCCTCTTTGTTCCTTTTCAAAACTGTGTTAGCTGTTCTAGGTCCCTTGAGTTTCCACATGAATTTTAGGATCAGTTTGTCAATTTCTACCAACAAGTCAGCTGGGGTTCTGATAGGAATTGTGGTGAAACTCTGAGGAGTTGTGCCATCTTAACATTTAAACGTTGTGATCTATAAACATGGAATGGTCCTTCTATTATTTAACTCATTTCTTTCAATGATATTTTATAGTTTTCAGGATGCTTTACATTTCTTTTGTTACATTTATTCTTAGTTTATTCTTTTTGATGCTATTGTAAAGAGAACAATTGCCATTATTTCATTTTCAGATTTTTCATTGCTAGTGTATAAAAATCAGTTGACTTTTGTATATTGACCTTGAATCCAGAAATCTTGCTGAACTTAATTATATGTTCTGTTTTTTAGTAACTTTCTTAGGATTTTCTGTCTTTAAGATCATGTCATCTGTGAATACAGTTTTACTGCTTTTCCAATTTTGATGCATTTAATTTCACTTTCTGGCATGAGAGACAAATTGCAAAAAAATTAAAAAAGAAAAATATTAGAACAATAATAGCACATTCATACAGAAATAAACTATGATGATATGATGGGAGTGACTTGGGTAGTTATTTTTTTTTTCAAACTAAAAGGGAAAGTTTATTTAGAAAGTCAACAGATGACCTGACCAGGTGGTGGCAGTGGATAGAGCGTCGGACTGGGATGTGGGAGGACCCAGGTTCGAGTCCCCTAGGTTGCCAGCTTGAGCACAGGCTCATCTGGTTTGAGCAAGGCTCACCAGCTTGAGCCCAAGGTTGCTGGCTCGAGCAAGGGGTCACTCAATTTGCTGTAGCCCCCTGGTCAAGGCACATATGAAAAATCAATGAACAACTAAGGAACCGCAATGAAGAATTGATGTTTCTCATCTCTCTCCCTTCCTGTCTGTCAGTCCCTATCTATCTCCCACTGACACTGTCTCTGCCACACACACACACACACACACACACACACACACACACACACACAAAGTCACAGATGGCCCTGGCCGGAGGCTCAGTGGATAGAGTGTCAGTCTAGCATATGGACGTCTTAGGTTTGATTCCTAGTCAGAGCACACTGGAGAAGCAACCATCAGTTTCTCTACCCTTTCTTCTTTCCCTCCCACAGCCAGTGGCTCAATTGGTTTGAGCATGGCTCTGGGCACTGAGGATAGCTCTGTTGGGTGTGTCAGCCTCAGGTGCTAAAAATAACTCAGTATTCAAGCATTGGCCCCAGATGGGGTTTGCCAGGTAGATCTCAGGGTGCATGCGGGAGTCTGCCTCACTCTCTCTACTCCTCACACCTATAAAGAAGAAGAAGCCCTGGCCAGGTTGGCTCAGTGGTAGAGCGTTGGCCTGGCATGCGGGAGTCCCAGGTTTGATTCCCAGCTGGGGCACACAGGAGAAGTGCCCATCTGCTTCTCCATCCCTCCCCCTCTCCTTCCTCTCTGTCTCTCTCTTCCCCTCCCGCAGCCGAGGCTCCACTGGAGCTGGGATGGCCTGGGCGCTGGGGATGGCTCTGTGGCCTCTGCCTGAGGTGCTAGAGTGGCTCTGGTCACAACAGAGCGACGCCCCGGATGGGCAGAGCATCGCCCCCTGGTGGGCGTGCCAGGTGGATCCCGGTCAGGCGTATGCGGGAGTCTGTCTGACTGCCTCCCTGTTCTGGCTTCAGAAAAATACAAAAAATACAAAAAAAAAGAAGGAGGAGGAGGAGGAGGAGGAGGAGGAGGAGGAGGAGGAGGAGAAGGAGAAGAAGAAGAAGAAGGGGAAGAGGAGAAGGAAGAAAGAAAAAGAAGAAGAGGAGGAGGGGGGAGGAGGAAGAGGAAGAGGAAAAGTCATAGAGATAAATGGGCTTTAGTAAGCAATTTACAGAGGCAGAATAATGGGAGCTTAGGAGAAAGAGAGAAAACACCTTGAGGGGAGGAGGAAGGGAAAGGCACAGGAAGGGAGGAACTAGTTTAGATTGAGTATATGGAAATGCCTCCTGAGAGGAAATAAGATCTAATCTAAAATCTGAATTATAAGAAACAGCCTTCTAGATGGTGAGAACAGCTAATGTGAAGGGACTGAAAGGTGGGAATGAGCTCACATCTTGGAGGAACAAGTAGTAAGCAAGAGTGAAAAGGAGGTCTGAGAGGCAGCCAGGGCCTAGGTCGTGTAGGACTCTAAACCTGAGCAGTGGAGGTTGTTTTTTATTCTAGGGTTGATGAAGAATTACTGGGATGTTAGCAGGGAAATGATGTGCTCTGAGTCACATTTCAAAATCAATACCGTTGCTTTGTGGATAAGGAGTTGGAGTGGAAGCTGAGAATCACTTGGGAGACTTGTAGCACTTCATGTAAGACGCTTTGGGGTGGTGGTGATGATGGAGATAGAAGCAAATGGATGTATGCGGTGTGCTGATGAACTAAACGTGGGAATGAAGGAAAGAGGAATAAATAACTTCTAGATTTCAGCTTGTGCACTTGGGTGGGCAATAGTACCGTTTACTAAACTGGGAAGACTGGGCTTGAACAAGCAGGGAGTTGTGGATGGTGTTAAGGAGATATGCCACAAGTTCTGTTTTAAATTGGAGACTCATACTGGTATTTCAAGTACACATGCCAAGTGGGCCATTGGATACACAAGATGGAAACTACAGGAAGTGAACTAGGGTCCCTTGGTTTTAGCTTGAAGGAGCTGCCAGTGAGCCAGGAGAGAATGTTTCTGGCAGTCCAAGGTAAAATTGTTTCAAGAAGGTGCGGGAATGAGCCAATAGGCCGATTACAATCCCAGTGTGTGGGTTACTTTACCTTTCTGAATTTACTTCTCCACCTATAAAATAAGGGTAATACCTGATGTGGGAGGTTTATTGTGAGACTGAAGGAGATAAGGCATATACATTTAGCAACTCCTATTGTACACCAACTCTGATTGGATCAGAACTGGCCTTGACCACTAGTAAGAGCCAAGCTAGCCGAAATTTCATCTTGGGTGGAGTTACTATAAGATTATGGTGTAACCTTCACTCTCTCCTTCAGTAAACCTCTTTAAAAATAGCGCAAGTCACTACCACATATCAGGAAATGGTTTTCCTACCCCGCTCCTCCTACAAATGCTGTTTATTCTGCCTAAATAAGGCAAAATGTTTAGTAAAAAATGATAACAATCACCAAAGCATTAGGTGCTTCTTTTCTTTCTTGCACTAAACACACACAACTATACAAGTCTTAGCAACTCAAGTTATAGTAAGAAGGATATCAAATTCTTATCTTACAGAATTTAATACTATTTTCTAAATATTTAATAACAATGCAACAACAATAATACTTAACATTTATGGAGGGCTTACTATTAGCCAGAAAGTACTGTGCTAATTGTTTTAGATCTGTAAGTCATTTAATACCTCAACAATCCTATAGATTGGGAATAATATTATCCCTATATCATCTTCCTCAATAGATAAGCTTTAGAGTGAAAGAGTTAACCTATTAGAAATGGACGGACAGGCCCTGGCTGGTTGGCTCAGGGAATAGAGCATCGGCCTAGTGCGATCCCCAGTCAGGGCCCACACGAGAAGTGACCATCTTCTTCTCTTCCCTTCCCTCTCCTTCTTCTCTCTCTCTTCTCCTCTTGAAGCCAGTGGCTCAAATGGTTCAAGTGTTGGCCCCAGGCAGAGGATAGCTTGGTTAATTCAAGCATTGGTCCCAGACTGGGGTTGCTAGGTGGATCCCGGTCAGGCATTTGCAGGAGTCTATCTCCCCTCCTCTCACTTAAGAAAGAAAAAGAGAAAGAGAGAGAGAGAGAGAGAGAGAGAGAGAGAGAGAGAGAAAGGAAAGAAAGAAAGAAAGAAAGAAAGAAAGAAAGAAAGAAAGAAAGAAAGAAAGAAAAATAAATTTGACAAGATATCCCAGTGCCTTTCAACTGAGAGGTATGAGAAGTCAGTGAGATTTATAATAGTTCTTCAATGAATAACTGAAGGATGACTAAAGAATTAATTCCAGGTATTAGAGGTGAAAGATATATTTTTTGTTTTTATATTAAAATAAGCTTTCCAAGATTAGCATGATAGGGCTTCAGCCTCAGCTTCCAAAGCAATGAGCACATCTCAGTATCTGTGAGCATTCTGAGGAAGGAAACAGATGATGTAGCAGTGTGGGGTCAGCACCGTTACCAGATAATCCTTCCTGTAGTATTTTATCCCATAAATATTTTGCTCTATCTTTACCAGGATCTCATTTAAAACAATCTTAAACAAAACTCACCTTTTTCATGAAAACCTGTAATCTAGAGCCCATCTAGACCTTTCTGAGAAGGTGGAATGATTCAGATCAAGAAACTTTTCAAACTACTTATGTCACTAATGTTTATTTCAATGATAGAAGTGTGAATTCAGAATTAATATAAGGTAAAACCTCAAAGTATTTGGCAAAATAAATACTATTAGGAGCTTGAATAAAATGTGTTATGTACGACAGACATTAACAAAATAAAAAGCACATTCTGAAGTGAATCAAATTCTAATCAACTGTGGTTTATAAAACTCAATTCAGTGGTACTCAATTCAGTGCTTCTCCCCTAGGGAGAAGCAATTTGCCTTGTTACTATCAGGTAAGAATCAAAAGATTGTATTTTCTCTTCTGGTTGTAACCATCACAGCACTATATAACATGAATATACCTAAATACTTTAAATCAGATGATAGTATACTAAGCAAGACTCTGGTATTCAGCAGGGTTTACAGATCATGTACTATAAAACATTTTCTCTTAAAAATAAAAAAATTATAATCTATTTCGAAAATATCAGTTGAAAAATATATAAACTGCAACAAAGTTTCCTAACAGAAGTTCAAAAACCTTGGCCAAGCCATACATATAATATCAAATAAAATCTAGCTAAATTTATTAACTAATACACTAAAAATAATGCTTTCTGTATGTGTATACCGATATAATACCTAACATTTCGACAGAGGTGCTGTTCTGTCACACATTATCAAAATCTGTTCTCTAAATAATTTGAAGAAATTTCAGTTATAAGGGAGATCTTCATTTAATTTAGAAACAGTACATCTTAAGTTTTAAGAGACCTATATATAAATAATTTCCAAACACATACTTTTTTATATGCTTATGGTTTGGAACAAATTTTCCCTGAGCACTCTTTCTGCTTGGTTAGACAAATTAAAACATGATCTGTAGAATTTTATTTTGATTTCTCTTGAATACATGCAATTTTTCATCCATCAAATGTATTTGGGAATCTTTCCTTCTAGACAGCCCTATGCCAATAAGTGATTATAACTGTTTTAAAGGGCTACTTGAATGGCTATAGCAATATGGTTGGGATTTAGAACGCTGAGAACTGTACAGTGGGTATCTCATACAACTGAAATGACTCACTACACTAAAACAAACTCAGAATGGCACTAGCTTCACAGAGAAAGAGTTAATAAGAGTAATTCCAGCTCAGATGACCAATAGATCAGCATTAAACATCAAAAGAAAAAAAAAGTTGGATTAACATGCTTTCTATGGAATAACACTGAAAAAATTTAACCCTTCTGCCCAACACAGAGAATACCTCACCACAAAACTTTATTTAATTCAGTCTTGAGATCTGTTCCTCCTTAATATCCATGCCAACTTAAAATTAGCATCACTGGGAAATTTCATCACACAAATTGCTGTTCTCAATACTATCTCACAATTTACAGAAGACACACTACAGTCGGTGAACATGCGTGGAACCACTACCAGGTGTATTCCCCTAATTTTTTAAGGTCTTAAACAATATTAGCTACTTGAGAGTTTAGACCTTTTTTAAATAAATAAATTAATATTAGGAGTCTTAACTAATTTGTAAATAAAATTTTCTAAATAGCCTAGCATCACAATAAAAGAAAATTAGATTTAAGAAGTTTCATGTTTACAATTAGATTTCACAAGACCTAATTTTACACTTCCCCTAGCATTGTGATTTATGTGGTTTGCAAGAATAATTAATAAATAACTTAAAACATTGAGAAGTCATTGTTCAGGAGATCTTTAAGAGATGAGCAATTTCGGATGTGCAGGGGTGTATCTTCTGCCTTTTTAGTTATGTGGCACGGTGCTTTACGCAGGACGCCCTGGACCAAAACGGCTTTTAGACCTAGATTTTTAAACAGAAAAGAAGTTCAGAGGTGCTTTTAAAACAACAGGAAGTTACTGCTGCTTTAGGTTATGCTTGCTTGACAGTATCTGTGTTTAATGAAACTTGATGTGGCTCTATATCCATCATTAAAAACTTGCAGTGAGATATATTTTATAACTCAGATTTTTTTTATTTTGGGATGATGAAACAGTTTATACATTATATATATATATATATATATTATGGATCTGGAGCAGTGCCCCCAAATCAAACACATTAATGTTTCTTCCCAGTGAAATGAATAAACATTTACATTAAGTGGGATAAATAAAAACTACAAGTAGCATCATAGTAGCTCAGTTTAGGTTTGAGCTGACAGATATATGGAAAATATCTCATGGTTTTCTGAGCATTCTGAATTTCTGCTTTGCAGATAAGACTTTTAGATCTATAGTATTAATGATCAAATCTCAGTAATTGTTAATCTTAATTTTTTTTTTGATGTAAAATAACATAAGACCCACAAGTTAGATTTTTAAAAGAAAAATAAAACAAGGAATGAGAAAGACTTCAATGATTTATATAAAGTAATAATATATAACCTACAAACAGTATAAAAATTCTGCTAATTCACAGAAGCACTATAGCTTACATTTTTATCAGCAGTTGGATAAGAACAGAGCTGAATCAAGAAACAGAAACCTCGCTCTGGCCAGTTGGCTCAGCGGTAGAGTGTCGGCCTGGCGTGTGAAAGTCCTGGGTTTGATTCCTGGCCAGGGCACACAGAAGTGCCCATCTGCTTCTCCACCTTTCCCCCTCTCCTTTCTCTCTCTCCCCCTCCCGCAGCCAAGGTTCCATTGGAGCAAAGTTGGCCCGGGCGCTGAGGATGGCTCCACGGCCTCTGCCTCAGGTGCTAGACTGGCTCTGGTTGCAGCGGAGCAATGCCCCAGATGGGCAGAGCATCGCCCCCGGGAGAGCATGCCAGGTAGACCCCAGTCGGGCTCATGTGGGAGTCTATCTGCCTCACCATCCCCCTTCTCACTTCAAAATAAATAAATAAAAAGAAACAGAAACCTTAAAAAAACTATACTTTGATTAAATTTTGTGCTTATGATGTTTTAGAGTCATAACTTTTAAGTTAAATCTGGTCCTTACTAATGTCATGATCTAATCCTTGAAACAAAACTCAAATTATGTACTTCTAGTGTCATATAATTTTCCCTAGAAAAAAAAATCACCTCAAAGCCAATGGCACTCTGAATTCATTATGCTGACTTACCTTGTGTTTTTCTCTGAGCTTCCCTGCCGTGCACTGACTGGCACTGAGGCCTTGATTTGTGCTTCAAGCCTGGAATAAATACCTCCTGCAAACTGCAGAGTAAAGGAGCAAAATTCAATCATTATCTTTACAGAAGCAACAGAAGTTGTGCTTTATTAAAATGGCATTACTGTTTAACTTATAAGTAATTTTATTAGCCCTGGCCGGTTTGCTCAGTGGATAGAGCATTGGACTGGCATGTGGATGTCCTAGGTTCAACTCCCAGTCAGGGCACCCAGGAGAAGCACCCATCTGCTACTCCACCCCTCCCATTCTCGCTTCTCTCTCTTCCCCCCCCTCTCTTTTTTCCTCCCCTCCTGCAGCCATGGCTCAATTACAGTGAGTTGGCCCTGGGCGCTGACGATGGCTCCATGGCCTCTGCCTCAGGTGCTAAAAAATGGCTCCAGTTGCAATGGAGCAAGGGCCCCAAATGGCAGAGCATCGCCCCCTAGTGGGATTTCCAGGTGAATCCAGTTGGGGCACATGCAGGAGTCTCTCTCTGCCTCTCCTCCTCTCACTGAATTAAATTAAAAAAAAAAGAAAGAGAAACTTTGATTTTTGAAAATTCAAGCTCTTTAATTTTAACTTACATAGTTTAAATTCACCCTTTTTAGTAAATCTTTTTGAATTTTGCAGATGCACAAAGTGACGTACCCGTTGTTACAATGGATACAGGGTAGAGTCCCTTCACCCCAAGAGAATCCCTTTGTGGCTCTTTTAAGTCTACTGATTTGACACTACCAATTCTTGGGAACCACTGATCTGCTTTATGATCCTACATTTTTGTATTTTTCCAGAACTAGATAAACAGAATCATACAGTCTGTAGACTTTCGCATCTGGCTGCTTTCACTTACCATAACGTATAAGAGATTCATTTACGTTGTGTATCGGTAACTTGTTATAGAAAACTGCCAAATTGTTTCCTAAAGTGCTCATTCCTGTTTCATTCCTACTTGGTAGGTATGAGTTCTGGCTGCTCCACATCCTTGTCAACATGTTAAAAAAATTTTTTTAGACAGTCTAGTTGGTATATAATGATATATCACTGAGGTTTCAAATTACATTTCCCTAATGACTAATGATGTTGCATCTTTTAATGTGCTTATCTGCTACCTATATTCTTCTTTTAAGAGGTATGTGGTTAGTCTTCTGCCCATTTTAAAAATTAAGTTGTTCATATTATTGAGTTTGGAGAATTCTTCATATACTCTGGATACAAATTTTTTTACCATATCAAAGTGGTTAACTCTTTTGCAGACTTGGCTCCAGTCTGTGGATTGGCAGCTAAAAAACACTGCTTTACCATTTCAGTGTTTTATACATATTTTTTCATAGCTTATGACTTGTCTTTTCATTTTCTTAATATTGTCTTTCAAAAAGAACTTTTAAATTTTGATGAAGTACAATTTGTCAATTTATTTTCTTTTATGGATCACTTTTCAGTGTTGTAGCTAAGATATATTTGCCTAACTCAGGTCACAAAAATATTTTCCCATGTTTTCTTTTAGAAGTTTTATAGAGAAGTAAATTTTTAAATAAGAAAATAGGAGCACTATTTATTATAATTAACCCTTTGAGTAGTGAGTTTTTTTCATGCGCACTGACCCCTGGGAGTGAGTTTTCAAAAAGTAAAATTAGCCCTGGCTGGTTGGCTCAGTGGTAGAGCATTGGCCTGGTGTGCAGGAGTCCTGGGTTCGATTCCCGGCCAGGGTACACAGGAGAAGTGCCCATCTGCTTCTCCACCCTCCCCCTCTCCTTCCTCTCTGTCTCTCTCTTCCCCTCCCGCAGCCAAGGCTCCATTGGAGCAAAGTTGGCCCAGGCTCTGAGGATGGCTCAATGGCCTCTGCCTCAGGCACTAGGATGACTCTGGTTGCAACAGAGCAACGCCCCAGATGGGCAGAGCATCGCCCCCTGGTGGGCATGCCGAGTGGATCCCGGTCGGGTGCATGCGGGAGTCTGTCTGACTGCCTCCGTTTCCAACTTCAGAAAAATACAAAAAATAAATAAATAAAATTAGTTTCAGTTTTATTAACTTAAAATCATGTTTGTTTGATAACCAATTTATGGAAACAAGAAGAACACATATTTGCCTTTTTTTAATGTTGCCTTACACATTTTAAAAATAAATCGATCGTACTCAGGAGGCACGAGGATGTACATGAACGTTCATACTACTCAATGGGTTAAATCATACCAATACTATGATAATACATAATGTTATGGCTAATTCTAGTAAGAACACAGGCATTTCTAGTCATGATTTTCAGCAAGATATCTTATTTTATTTATTTATTATAAAAAGATTTTATTTATTCACTTTAGAGAGGGGGGAAACATAGAGAGCTAGAGAAGGCAGGGCAAGAAGCATCAACTCCCATATGTGCCGTGACCAGGCCAGCCCAGGGTTTTGAACCAGTGACCTCAACATTCCAGGTCAACACTTTATCCACTGCGCCACCACAGGTCAGGGCAATAAAATCTTATTTTAGAGGTAACATCTAAGCACTGCATGCAGGGTCAATCAAAACCAGCAACTTGGCCCTGGCCGGTTGGCTCAGTGGTAGAGCGTCGGCCTGGAGTGCGGGGGACCCAGGTTTGATTCCTGGCCAGGGCACACAGGAGAAGCGCCCATTTGCTTCTCCACCCCCCTTCCTCTCTGTCTCTCTCTTCCCCTCCCACAGCCAAGGCTCCATTGGAGCAAAGATGGCCCGGGCGCTGGGGATGGCTCCTTGGCCTCTGCCCCAGGCGCTAGAGTGGCTCTGGTCATGGCAGAGCGATGCCCCGGAGGGGCAGAACATTGCCCCCTGGTGGGCAGAGCTTCACCCCTGGTGGGCGTGCCGGGTGGATCCCGGTCGGGCGCATGCGGGAGTCTGTCTGACTCTCCCCATTTTCAGCTTCAGAAAAACAACAACAACAACAACAACAAAAAAAAAACCCAGCAACTTCCAGAAAGTCCCCCTTTGGATAGTCAGCATCTGGTCACAAGTGCAGTTAACCAACTCTTGGTGTGACATTACACTTTCAGTAACAATGTACTTTATTATGTGTGTTATAGAGGACCTATGAACCATGAATAATAAGAAGGAGCAGAAAACTTTTACGTAAATGAATTGACTAACGGGTACAGAATATAAAAAAACTTCTTCTTTTAAAATTCTTTTTAAAGTATCTCTATATTCTTTTTGTTTGTTTTTGTTTTATTTATTCATTTTAGAGAGGAGAGGGGGGAGAGAGAGAGAGAGAGAGAGAGAGAGAGAGAGAGAGAAGAGACAGAGAGAGAGAGAGTAGGGGGGAAGGAGCAGGAAGCATCAACTCCCATATGTGCCTTGACCAGGCAAGCCTAGGGTTTCGAACCGGTGATCTCAGCATTTCCAGGTCGATGCTTTATCCACTGCGCCACCACAGGTCAGGCTCTCTATATTCTTCACAATGAAAAAAGAGTAGGAGGGCATATCTAAGCAAGCACAATACACAAGTACTGTACACAATTCTTACTTCTTTTGATTCCTTTGACTTGACTCGGTCCAGATCACCCAATCTCATCTTTATGAGGTGCCCCGTAATTTCAGACATCCGCCGCTGATCTGAGGGTAAAAAATAACAAACCTTACTTTTATGAAGATAATTTATAACTTTCACTTCTCCAAAAAAGATTTCAATCATCAAGTTTTTATGAAAATATTTTACAAACTACATAGACTTACTTATCTTTGAAGAATTTTAGGCTACAAGTGGCAAAATGGCTCATACATGGACAATTGTGATGGTTTTCTTTTCTGTGATTACATTTATTGAAGCTGGGGACAGTGGAACAAGGACAGGCTCAGGACAGACCACAGGGCAGGACAGAGCCGCGGCGGGGCTGCTTTGACTCTCCAGAACCTAGGCGGGGCTGCTCCAGCTCACTGAGTTATTTCTCTCCTTGTTGCAAGTCTCGTGGGTACCCTTACAGTATAAGACAGGGTCGCCAAACTTTTTACACAGGGGGCCAGTTCACTGTACCTCAGACTGTTGGAGGGCCGAACTATAATAAAAACTATGAACAAATCCCTATGCACACTGCACATATCTTATTTTAAAGTAAAAAAACAAAACGGGAACAAATACAATATTTAAAATAACAAGTAAATTTAAATCAACAAACTGACCAGTATTTCAATGGGAACTATGCTCCTCTCACTGACCACCAATGAAAGAGGTGCCCCTTCTGGAAGTGCGGCGGGGGCTGGATAAATGGCCTCAGGCGGCCGCATGCGGCCCGCAGGCCATAGTTTGGGGACCCCTGGTCTAAGAGATGCTCTCTTGAAGGGAAGAAAGGCATGGGTGTATTCCTCAGAGGGAGAGTATGCCTTATGATGCTTTTAACATTACTGTAAAGTACCCTAGAACATATTTTGCCACCTTCAGAGTGAAGATACTGAGCAAAAGTCAGTCTGAGAGCCCTCGACATCATACATACATAAAATACAGTAATACACTATCTACTGTGATTGGTAATGAAACTCTGGTTGATGTCTAGGAAATGTGTTAATTCAGGGCCTCATTCCAGTTGAAATCTTTAAAGCTATTCATCATACTTCATAATACAAGATTCCCATCACTGTCATTTATGCCAAACTTGTACATTACCCAAATAATAAAACTTACCATCTTCTCTTTGTGCGTCCTGGTTGAATCTCAAGGATCTTGTGGCATCCCACTTATTCTTCTGCATACTCACACTAGGGAAAAATTAAACAAAAATCAGCATTGATGCTTGAAGAGTCAACATCCTATTGGATTCAGGAGCAATACTCACATGAAAGGAGACACATCTCTAGAAGTTGACTAAAAAAGAGTAGACAACATTAAGGTCCAATTAGAATATATTTACTGATTAGTGAGTGCTATAGTTAATAATTAAAGGAGCTTACATTTATTGAGTGCAAAATGCTGTACCAAGAGTATTACCAGTATCATTTCATTTAAACTTGACAAAAACCGTGTGAAACAGGTGTTATTATTATCACTATAATAAAACAGGTTTATAGAGATTAAAAAAACTTATCCAAAGAGAAACAAACCTAGAATTTGAACCCACATTTGTCTGACCCAGAAGACCCCACTTTTACAATCTTTTATAATTCAGGAAATACAACCCGGTCAATGTCATTGTGTGGAACTGTCTCACTCAACCCCAGCTTTCACTCAGTTCTGGAACCCACGGTTTCTCTTTTACCCAACCGTGGTTATTACTGTCCTATTCCTACCTGGCTTCTTACCTCTTCCTTTGGTGACATGGGGGAATAAGAATTACTTTAAAAGACCATTAAATTAAAAAAAAAAAGACCATTAAGTACAGGGTGGGGTGAAAGTTACAGTTGTTCGTGTGGAAAATAATATAACAAGTAAAAAGAATAAGCTGGCTCAGGCTGGTTGGCTCAGTGTTATAGAGTGTCGGCCCAGCATGTGGCTATCTTGGTTCTATTCCCAGTCAGGGCACACAGGAGAAGCACCCATCTGCTTCTCCACCCCTCCCCCTCTCACTTCTCTCTCTCTCTTCTCCTTCCTTCCTGCAGCCATGGCTTGATTGGAACGAGTTGGCCCCAGGCCCTGAGGATGGCTCCATGGTCTCCACCTCAGCCGCTTAAAAAAGTGGCACTGGTTGCAATGGAGCAAGAGCCCCTGATGGGAAGAGCATCGCTCCCTAGTGGGCTTGCCTGGTGTAGCCTGGTCAGGACACATGCGGGGATCTGTCTCTGCCTCCCCTCCTCTCACTAAATTAAAAAAAAGAAAATTAAGTCTATTTCTCTTTTAATTTATCTTATTTTAAAGTCTATTCACTTTTTTCTTTTTTGACAGAGACAGAGAGAGAGAGTCAGAGAGAGGGACAGATGGGGACAGACAGACAGGAAGGGAAAAAGATGAGAAACATCAACTCTTCGTTGCAGCTCCTTAGTTGTTCAGGGATTGTTTTCTCATATGTGCCTTGACCAGGAGGCTACAGCATAGTGAGTGACCCCTTGCTCAGGCCAGCAACCTTGGGCTTTAAGCCAGCAACCTTTGGGCTCAAGCCAGCGACCATGGGGTCATGTCTGTGATCCCACGCTCAAGTAAGTGACCCCTCGCTCAAGCTGGTGAGCCCCTGATCAAGCCGAATGAGTCTGCACTCAAGCCAGCAACCTCGGGGTTTCGAACCTGGGTCCTCCACGTCCCCGTCCGACGCTCTATCCACTGCTCCCCTGCCTGGTCTGGTTACGTATTTTATTTTATTTTTTTAACGTATTTTATTTTTTGAATAAGTAATACTGCTTCAAAATTCAAAAGGTACAAAGAGAAGATGTAGTAAAAAGCCTCTGCCCCCCAGACATTCCTTAGAGAGAACCAATCTTATCAATTTCTTACATAGCTTTCCAGAGATATTTTATATATATATAAATTCATATACATATACTGTCTCACCTATACTACAGAAATGATAGCATACTCTACATACTGTTCTCCACTTTCCTTTTATACCTTAGAGATCTTTATACCTTAGAGATCTTTAATCTCAGTCTTTATAAAACATCATTCACTTTGCATTATATTTTAAATTTCTCCTGGTTATTATACTTGCTCATTTATTTTTCAATATAAATTTTAGAAGAGTAACATACACTGCTCACCAAAATTAGGACATATTTTATAGCATCATATTCATTTTGAAATAGCCCTAATTTTTGTGAGCAGTATATAATTTAGAGTACCTTTTCCAATGCCTTTTCTTTCTTCTGACCACAGGGTGAAGACATCTGCTTTTTCGGCTGTTTAGTGAACTTCTTTGGTTTCTCCTTTTTCCCTAATAACAGAAAATCAATGTCCTAAAAATAAGTTCTATATATTTCTCCAATGCACTTATTACTTCCAAACACTAAAATCCTTAAAAACCATGGTTTTTTAAAACTAACAAATTATCTCTGGGTAAAAAATAAATATACAGAGAAATCAAACTGAAAGTACTTAACAGGGGTTCATTTTAATTATTTTCCTTCTTTTTACTTGGTGAAAACTTTCAGGGGAAAAGATGAGGGCAATGAATTCAAAGTCCCAATGCAATTAAATACAGAAAAATGTTAGGGAAAACTATATATATTTATTTCTCTAAATCTAATTTGACAGTGAAGTCATCTTTTAATTCTAATAATTTTCTATAAAAAATAACTATAACCCTGAAAAATACAATTTGAGAATGGGAGTTAAAAGAAGAACTCACAAAAAAGTCTTTAAAATGTTTTTTGCTCAAGTGACCATCTGCTTCTCTACTCTTCCCTCTCTCCCTTCTCTCTCTCTCTTTCCCTCTTGTAGCCAGTGGTTTGATTGGTTCAAGCATTGGCCCTGGGCACCGAGGATGGCTCCATGGAGCCTCCACCTCAGGCACTAAAAATAGCTTGGTTGCAAGTATGGCCCCAGATGGGCAGAGCCTCAGCCACAGATGAGGGTTGCCAGGTGGATTCTGGTCAGGGGAGTCTATCTCCCCTCCTATCACAGAAAGAAGGAAGGGAGAGAGGAAGGGAGGGAGCGATGGAGGGAGGAGGGAGGGAAGGAGGAAGGAAAGAAAGAGAAAGAAAAAAAAGAAAGTAAAAGAAACCACCATTTGTGGCCCTGGCCAGGTAGCTCAGTTGATCAGAACATCATCCCCGTATGCCAAGGTTGCAGGTTCAATCCCCAGTGAGGGCACATATAAGCATCAACCGATGAATGCATAAATAAGTGGAACAACAAATGATGTTTCTCTTTGTTCCCATTCTACCCTTTTCTCTAAAATCAAAATAAATAAAAAATTTAAAAAAAGAAACCACTATGAACAACTTTATGCCAATAAATTTGAAAACTTAGATAAATGAACAAAATTCCTTAAAAGACAGATATTATCAAAATATATTAAAGAATAAAAAATTTAAATAGCACTATATTGATTAAAAACACTAAATCTATAATTAAAAACCTTCCTATAAAACAATTATAGAGTCACTGTAATTTTTATCATACATTTATGGGATAAATAACACAAATACTACACAAATTCAGAAAAGAGAAGTAAACACTCACCAGCCCATTTTATGAGGTCAGTATTACCCTGATATCAAACTTGAAGGTATCACACACAAAAAAACTAGAGACAAATATCCCTCATAAACACAAACAAAAAAATTCATTAATAAAACATGAGCAAGCAAATACAGTAATATATAAAAGTAATAATACCTCATGACTGAGTGGAGTTTAACCCAGAAGATTGGTGTAATATTAAAAAAAAATCAATGTAATAGATAATATTGATATAATAAAAAAGAAAACTTACAGCTCAATAATAGATGCGTTTGACAAAATTCAATACCCATTTACTATAACTCCGCAAACTAGAAATAAAGAACTTACTCAACCTGAGAAAGGGCATTTAAGAAAAACTAATTAAATATTATATACTTAATAAATATTTAATGCTCTCTCCCTAAGACAGGGAACAAGGCAAGGATGTCTGTTCTCACCACTTCTATTCAACATCAGGTCCTAACTAGTGCAAAAAGGCAAGACAAAGGCATATTGAAAAGGAACCCAACAAAGAAAAATTAAATGAATTTATTAGCAAGGTCATAGGACACAATGTCAATATACAAAGACTGACTGTATTTCAATATTATGAACAATTAGAGAAAACTTAAAAACCTACTTCCATTTAGAATAGCATAAAAATACTTAATATTGAAGACATTAAAGAAGACAAATTAATGGAGAGCTATTCCATGCTCAAGGATTGAAGACTTGTCACCGTAAAAATAAAAGCAATTCTCCACAAATTCATGACATATGGGTTTAACACAGCTCAATAAAGATCCCAGAAGTATTTATCTTATCTATCTATCTATCTATCTATCTATCTATCTATCTATCTATCTATCTATCTATCTATCTATCTAAAGTGAGAGGAGAGGCAATAGAGACAGACTCCTGCATGCGCCTGGAGTAGGATCCATCTGGCAACTCCTGTCTGGGGCTGATGTGCCAATCAACCAAGCTATCCTTAGTGCCCAGGGCAGATGATCGAAACAACCAAGCTATTGGCTGCGAGAGGAAAAGACAGAGAGAGGAGGGACAGGGGGAGGGGAAGAGAAGCAGATGGTTGCTTCTCATGTGTGCCCTGACCAGGGATCGAACCCGGACGTCTGCACACCAATGCTCTATCCACTGAGTCAACCGGCTAGGGCCTCCCAGGAGTTCTTTTTGTAGAAATAGTCACACTCATTCTGAAATGCATAAGAAATGCAAAGCACCTAGAAATACCAAAGGAATCTAAAACAAAAGAACAATTTTGGAGTATTCATATGACCAGATTTCAACTTATTAAAAACTACAAACATTAAGACAGTGTGGTGTTGATATACTGATGTACAGAGAGACATAAGATTCAGTAGACAAGAAAATGGACGAGAACAAAGAGTTCAGACATAGACCCATATGTAATGGTTGACTTTTTTTTTTTTTTTAACAAAGCTGTCAGAGTAGCCCAATAGGGAAGGAAAGAACAGTCTTTTCAACAAATGGTTCTAAGAACTGGCTATGCTTATGGAGAGAAAAAAGAAAAAGAAAGCTTGACTTTTACCTCATATCATACATAAAAATTAACCTGGAAGGGACCATAGACTTAAATATAAAAGCTAAAATCATTCAACTTATAAAAGAAAACAAAGCAGAAAATCTTTATGACCTTGGGGTGGGCAAAGATTTCTTGGCTGTTAAAACATGAAACAAAATATGAAAACTAAAAAATTAAACCTCAAAATATTAAAAATGTTTGCTCTTCAGATGACAACATTAATAAAATTAAAAGGCAAATCACAGACTAGAGGAAAATACCTGAAAAACATACGGAATGATATCCAAAAATATATAAAGAACTCTTATAATCATAAGGCAAACAATCCAATTAAAAAACAGGCAAAAGATTTAAACAGACACTTCAAAAAAGATAAACAAATGGCCAATAAGCACATGAAAAGATGCAGAGAACTATCCAACCAGTAGAATGGCTAAAATTAAAATAATAATAATAATACCAAGTATTAATATAAAGGTATAGCAACTGGAGTTTTTATATATTGCTAGTGGGATGCAAAATGGTATAGTTACTTTGCAAAACAGATTGGCAGTATTTTATAAAGTTAAACATACATTTACCAGATGACCCAGCAGTTTTATTTCTAGGTATCTATTTACCCAGGAAAAATTAAAACATATGTCCACATGGACTTGTGTGCAAATGTTCACAGAAACATCACTCATAAGAGCCAAGAGCTGGAAACAACCCAAATGCCCATGAAATGGTGAATGCATTAACGAATTATAATACATTCACACAACAGAAGACTACTTTGCAATAAAAAGGAACAAACTACTGATACACATAATGTGGACAAGTCTCAAAAACATCATAAGTAAAAGAAGCCAGACACAAAAGAGTAGTCGTGATTCCATTTACATAAGATGTTAGAAAAGGTAAGTCATTGTGACAAAAAGTTTAGTGGCTGCCTGGGGTTGGGAATGGGAAAGAAAATGAGTGTCAAGGGCAAGAGGGTAATTTTTTGGAATGATGCTCTAGGTCTTGATTTTTGTGGCAGTTGCACAACTGTATGCCAAAATTTATCAATGTGTACACTCAAAAAAGGGTGAATTTTATTAGATATAAAGTATACCTCAATCAACTGTGAAAAAAAACATACAATATAGCAGCATCTTCTCCTTCACTAATTAGTATTGAAAAATAACTGATAAGGGACTACATTTAAAGAAAAATTCTATAAAAGTAGGAAATAACATGAAGGGAGGCTTGCACGTTCTTTCACTGTCCTAGTGGAGGACTGTTAAGCAGGCCCACATAAGGATTATTCAATTCTTTAAGGGAATATCCTTGTGTTTGACTTTCCTATCTACTATTGACAGAAGGCCCAGATTCTATGAAGTTTCATGTTAACTTACAGATCTTTGTGTCTAATAGATATGCAAATTATTTCTATCTAGTAGAAATGATAACCCCAAAGTTTATGGGTTTATTGCCTTGTAGGAAAACCTGAATGTTCAAATGCTCTTTGAACAACTTTTCTCTATTT
Organism: Saccopteryx bilineata; assembly: GCF_036850765.1. Lineage (NCBI taxonomy): Eukaryota > Metazoa > Chordata > Mammalia > Chiroptera > Emballonuridae > Saccopteryx > Saccopteryx bilineata. The sequence continues at coordinate 117,326,995 of NC_089492.1, read as the reverse complement.
CTTTCACCAGTGAGTTGAAAACTTTTGACACGAGTTTATTCTCTAGTTGTATAAAACCTATTTTTTTTTTTTTTTGTGACAGAGAGTCAGAGAGAGGGACAGACAGACAGGAAGGAGAGAGATGAGAAACATCAATTCTTCATTGCAGCATCTTAGTTGTTCATTGATTGCTTTCTCATATAAGCCTTGACCGGGGGGCTACAGCAGACCGAGTAACTCCTTGCTCAAACCAGTGACCTTGGGCTCAAGCTGGCGACCTCGGGGTCTCGAACCTGCGTCTTCCGCATCCAAGACGTTTTATCCACTATGCCACCACCTGGTCAGGCACTAAAATTATATTTTTAATTTCTTTTTTCTTCTGTATTTTTCTGAAGCTGGAAACGGGGAGAGACAGTCAGACAGACTCCCGCATGCACCTGACCGGGATTCACCCGGCACGCCCACCAGGAGGCGACGTTCTGCCCACCAGGGAGAGATGCTCTGCCCCTCCGAGGCGTCGCTCTGTTGCGACCAGAGCCACTCTAGTGCCTGGGGCAGAGGCCCAGGAGCCATCCCCAGCGCCCAGGCCATCTTTGCTCCAGTGGAGCCTCAGCTGCGGGAGGGAAAGAGAGAGACAGAGAGGAAGGAGAGGGGGAGGGGTGGAGAAACAGATGGGCGCCTCTCCTGTGTGCCCTGGCTGGGAATCGAACCCGGGACTTCTGCATGCCAGGCCGACACTCTACCACTGAGCCAACCAGCCAGGGCCTCATATTTTTAATTTTTTTAAAGTCACATTCTGATGACTATTATTTAATGGTTCACTGTCACTTCAAATCATCTCACACTGATGTGAGTCATACATTTTGAGAAACCCTGAGGTTATACCCAAAATAAAAACTTGGAGGATTATCTCCCAGTACACTGTACTTTCTTTATAATTTTCTAAGTATTCTGTGTTAGTGTCAGGGTGAGGAAATCTTGATGGAGCCTCCTTTATTTGTTGTTTTCCGTGTTATAGCCTAGCATGTAGATTTATAAAGCCAATTTCTCATCCCTTGCACCAAAGCATTCAGAATCAAGCCCCTTCATAGAAGTAAGGCTTAATTTTAACTTAGAAATCAATGTACTTTGTTTCTTGGATACTTCTTCTTCATCTCCAACTTCATCTTCAGTGACTTCAGACCCCGTGGTATATTCTTCTTCTTCTGAAAATAATGACTGTTGTTTCTGAATTTAAAAAAAAAGAAATACACATCCTATTAAAAATGCAGTATTATCACATCTCTATTAAATTTTTTCAAACACATTTATCTAAATTTATTTTCAATGAATGAGCCAAATAAAAGCTGATAAAATGACCACTACTTAGCATAACATTTAGAAAATACACATAAGAATTTCTATATTAAAAAAAAAAAAAAAAGAATTTCTATATTTAGAACAGGATCTCATTACCTCAAATATTTTTTATTTATTTCCTTCACAGATTTCTAGCAGTGATGAGCACCTAATAGGTACTCAGTATTTGCTGACTTATACCTCTTATCACTCAATTGAATGTATGTTCCTTGATATTAAAAATAAAATATAATAATTGCCAATATTAAAGTAGTCTCATAAACAAGCACATGTGCACATTCTCTGGGTCAGTGGGGTCCTGTATTACTTAAATTTATCCGTATCAGTTTCATGTATCTATTCACCTTACTGTCTGTCATCACTGATCCAAATTCTCACTCTATTTTTGTGATTACTGATGGAAGTGGCATTGTAATGAAAAGCAGGTAAAAAAAAAATCAGCCTGACCAGGCGGTGGCACAGTGGATAGAGCGTCAGATTGGGATGCCGAGGACCCAGGTTCAAGGCCTGAGATCACCAGCTTGAGCGTGGGTTCATCTGGCTAAAGCAAAAAGCTCACCAGCTTGGACCCAAGGTTGCTGGCTTGAGCAAGAGGTTACTTGGTCTGCTGAAGGCCCACAGTCAAGGCACATATGAGAAAGCAATCAATGAACAACTAAGGTGTTGCAAGAAAAACTGATGATTGATGCTTCTCATCTCTCTCCGTTCCTGTGTGACTGTCCCTATCTATCCCTCTCTCTGACTCTCTGTCCCTGTAAAAAAAATAAATAAATAAATAAAAAAAATCAACTAACTAACCAACCAAACAACTAAATAATTGGAAAATTCCAATTATAGATTTGTTGCTTTGTTCAGTGTTCTAAATACGACATAAAAATAACTTGAAAAGGCCCTGGCCGGTTGGCTCAGTGGTAGAGCGTCGGCCTGGTGTGCAGGAGTCTCGGGTTCGATTCCCGGCCAGGGCACACAGGAGAAGCGCCCATTTGCTTCTCCACCGCTCCCCCTCTCCTTCCTCTCTGTCTCTCTCTTCCCCTCCCACAGCCAAGGCTCCATTGGAGCAAAGTTGGCCCGGGCGCTGAGGATGGCTCCATGGCCTCTGCCTCAGGCGCTAGAATGGCCCTGGTTGCAACAGAGCTATGCCCCAGATGGGTAGAGTATCGCCCCCTGGTGGGCATGCCGGGTGGATCCCGGTCGGGTGCATATGGGAGACTGACTGCCTCCCGTTTCCAACTTCAGAAAAATACAAAAAAAACCCAAAAACAAACAAACAAGAAACAAAAAAAAAAAAACTTGAAAAACCATGTAAGTAGATTTGTGGATTATGTAGCCAGATAATGGAGTATGTGTCTGTTTAAACAAGTACAAAGTGGTAGACATTGAAAAAGATGATATACATTTAACTAAAGTCTATAACATAAGATGTTGATAACATTAAACTGAACTTTAGGAAGAGATGCATGAAAATGAAATATAGTTGTTCACTTACCAGTTGCAGAGTCCAGTTTTTCAGTGATATAAACTATAAAAAGATTAAGAGATTAATAAATCTGCATCTACCCAGATTGTAGTTCCTCATTTCCATATGGAAAGTATAGTTCCCTTTCAAGTTGAAACATAATTTCAAATTTACACTGAAAATGATATAATGTTTTATATTCCCTGTCAAGAGAAGACCTATGTTTATCAAAAAAAAAAAAATCATTTTCTAATGTCATTTCTGAAGAACTAAATCACATAAAGGCATAAAATAATTTTAATTATTTTTTGAACTATTTCAATCACTCTTAATGTTTATATTTTCATAAATTAAAGAACCAGATTATAGCCTGACCAGGTGGTGATGCAGTGGATAGACCATCAAACTGGGGTCCAGACGACCCAGGTTCAAAACCCCAAGGTGGCCGGCTCAAGCGTGGGCTCATCTAGCTTGAGCATGGGCTCACTAGCTTGAGTGTGGAGTCGCTGGCTTAAATGTGGGATCATAGACATGATCCTATGGTTGCTGGCTTGAGCCCAAAGGTTGCTGGCTTACGCCCAAGGTCGGTGGCTTGAGCAAGGGGTCACTCTGCTTTGCTGTAGCCCCTGGTCAAGGCATATATGAGAAAGCAATCAATGAACAACGAAGGAGCTGCAACAAATAATTGATGCTTCTCATTTCTCTCCATTCCTTACTGTCTGTCCCTATCTGTCCCTCTCTGTCTCTGTCACACACACACACACAAATAACCAGATTATTTATGAATATACAAGAAATTTAATTTTCTGTTTTGCATGTAACTTATAAATAAATGTTAATGGTTGAAAACATATAGCCACCTGGAGTTTATAACCCATTTTACAGAGAGTATTTCACTTTCTCAAGCAAATGCCACCTCAACCAATACAAAGGCAGGAAGCTCACCAGCAAACAGACTCCCTGGTTATTAGCAACAGGAATCAAAGCTTCCGAGTCATATTTCAGTTTTGAAATTTTGGAAAAACTAAATGCATTCTTATACAATTAAAAAAGAATTTCATACCAAAAAAGTTTATAGCAAGCATCCCCAAACTACGGCCCGCGGGCCGCCTGTGGCCCCCTGAGGCCCTTTATCCAGCCCCCACCGCACTTCCGGAAGGGGCACCTCTTTCATTGGTGGTCAGTGAGAGGAGCACTGTATGTAGCGGCCCTCCAACGGTCTGAGGGACAGTGAACTGGCCCCCTATGTAAAAAGTTTGGGGACACCTGGTGTAGGACTAGAAGTGGATAAAATATACATACATTCATATTATCTTCATTCCTCAAATCACTATCCATAAGAAAAACCTGAAGGCCATGTTATATTTTTTCCCTAAATGAGTTGATTAGTTATTAATTCTTTGAGGATAATGAACGTTTCTTATTATCCTTATAGTCCTATTAATTCAGCATAACACCTTGTTATAATCAGGTTGTCAGTAAATATTAACTAAAAATTTCTACTTCAATTTAAACTGATCAGGTTTCTGTCTACAATGAAATGTCATTAATTGTCCATATAAATAAAGAACAAGTGAAACAAGCTACTCACAGCATTGAGCTCCCCACTTTTGGGGCCCCGTGGCATATTTGGCTCCAGTAAAACATCACAGTCCAGACCCTTCTCATCACAGGTACCAACCCCAGAATCACTAGGAAGAAAAAGACATTTTACAAAGAAGTTTTCAATTGCTTAAGAATTTAAATGCAAATGATTTATATTTCATTGCAAATATTTTATAAATTGCTCTGTAGAAATACAGTTCTTGAGTATAAGGTGTGCCACCTCAAAATTTACATTTCTTAATTCACCTAGTGAGCCCCTAGTGGGGGAGCATCATAATTGCCAGGTGGTGAAATGGGCTTCTATACTGGGTACTGCTTTGAGCAGAGCCTTTATTAAAAGGTCTTCCGTCCCTCAACTCGACAGCCTGCTGTAGTTGCAAGATGCTAGAAGTAACTTCAGAAGTTAATGACTTCAAGGAGCTTAAATTTATATAAAGATGACCTCAACCACCAATTATTTTTCTAGTTGTGTCAATCAAGTATTTAAGATGACCTTAAGTAACTTGAGAAAAGAAAAATAAAAACCTTGAAAATTGGTCTGTGGGTCCCAACCTTTCAATTACCAAGGACTCCTTTTATTAGTTTTTCTTCTTCTGGACCTCCAATATTTTGAAGTGCTTTTCCTATAAAATACACACCTGCTTGTTCTTACTGTTAAGCTAACCTAATTTCAGTTAGGCTATCTGAGATAATGTAAACTATCTGAGAACTGACATGAGTAACTGGGGGAAGCACTAAGGATACAGGATCCTGAGCTGGGACTCACTGATGAAGCTGCGGTACAGCATCCCTCCCACTGCCTCACCTAACTGTATCTTTAGAAAAAGGCACAACAACGACATCTTTGTGTCTGAGCAGATCATCCAGGATCCTCGCAGTCGGATGGGACAGCAAATCTCCATCTTCACCTTGACCATGATGAGCAACCGTGTGGTCCCTCACTTTACAACCCTGTTTGTTGTACAAGAGACACTAAATTAGAGAGGCTGGATCATTAAAGAAACATTCCTTTAAAGATGACTGTATGTTTTTGTTCTTTGCCTCTTCCTATCAACCATTTTAGCTTGTTTTCTTAGGAAAAGACAATACAGAAAAGAACATGAAACATAAATGTTCAAAAATATCTAAGAGTATTCATGAAACCACCATTCACATTAAGAAACAGAGCATTTCCAACACCCAAGGAGTCCTCATGGGCCCATGACTGCCTCTGTTACCCCAAAAGATAACCTCTATCCTGACTTTTATAGTATTTACTTACTTCTTGTTCTTATCTTTTTACCACTTAAGGATGTATCCCTAAATACTACAGCTTAGTTTTGCCTCAATTGTTTGGTTCAACATTATGTTTTTATGCTTCAACCATATTATTGCATGTAACTAACATCTGCTTTAATATACAGTATTCCTTTGTATGAATATACATACATTTATTTATTCCACAGTTGACAGACGGGTTGTTTCCAGTTTGGAGCTAACACAAATAATACTATTATGAACATTCTTTTACATGTTTCCTGGCACACAAGTACTCATGTGTACCAAAATATATCACTATCAGCAGTACATGAGAGTTCTCATTAATCCATATCCTCACTAATACTTGGTGAGACATTTTCAGTCATTTAATGAGCTTGCAGTGGTATTTCATTGTTTTTTATTTGCTTAGTCTCAATTACAAATGAGGTTAAGCTCCTTTTCATGTTTACTAGACAACAACAAAGTACTTTGTTGTATACAGTTCTTATTGTCTTTTTATTAATGATATGCAAAAGTTAAAAAAAATCTTAATATCAACCTTCTATGGAGATGGTGTTGATAACACCTGGTCCCACCTGTGAGTTTCTTTCCTAGTTTCTGTTTAATGTAGTTGCTGAACTTGAATTTAAGATTTCTTCCTTTATGGTATTACCTTTCAATAGCTTTATTAGTTTTTCTTTCACAGACAGGTCTTTTACACACACACACACACACACACATACACACACACACATTGGGCTAGACTCCAATTCCATTTTTTTCCCTGTATGGATATCCCAATATCACAGTACCTCTTACTGGAAAGTCTATCCTTTGCTCACTGCTCTATAATGACACCTATGTCACAGTCAAGTATTCAGTGGCTCTGAGTACTCTATCCTTGTGTGTGTGTGTGTGTGTGTGACAGAGACAGAGAGGGACAGATAGGGACAGTCAGACAGGAAGGGAGAGAGATGAGAAGCATCAGTCCTTTGTTGTAGCATCTTAGTTGCTCACTGATTGCTTTTTCATATGTGCCTTAATCGGGGGGGGGGGGGGGCTATAACAGACCGAGTGACACCTTGCTCAAGCCAATGACCTTGGGCTCAAGCTGGCGACCTCAGGGTTTTGAACCTGTGTTCTCTGAATCTCAGTACAACGGTCTATCCACTGCATCATCGTCTGGTCAGGCTCTATTCTTTTCTATTGGTCCTTTTCTATCTATCTACTCTTAGTATCACCTGTCTTAATCACCAAAACTTCAAAATAAATTGTGATATTGGGAAGAGCAAGTACGTCTATCTTAGTGTTCTTTGAAAGTATCTTAGTTATTCTTGGCCCTCTTAATTTCTATATACATTTTAGTATCAGCTTAGCAAAGTTCCCAATAAAAAGCCGTTAGGATTTTTACTGAGATTGCATTAATATATATAGATCTGTTTGGGGAACATGTACAGCTCTACAATATTGAATCTTCCAATCTATGAATCTGGTACAATAATCCACTTTTAGTTTTCTTTATTTTTTCTCAATAATATTTTGTTTTTTCTATAGAATTTTTGCACATATTAGATTTATTCCTATGTACCTGATATTTTTAAGGCTACTGTAAATGGTTTCTCTTTATAAATTTCATTTTCTAACCCCATTGGTTTAAAGAAATACAATTGGTTTTTGTAAATGCTTTTTAATAGATCAATCATAAATTCTTTCTCATATGTGCTTTGACTGGGGCGCTCCAGTTGAGCCAGTGACCCCTTGTTCAAGCCAGTGACCTTTCACCCATGAAATTTAATTATATAACATTTATAAAAGTGTTAGTGATCAAGAACTCAAATCTATAGCAATACTCACGTATTGCACCAAGATATATTTGCAAGGATGTTCATTGCAATACTATAATACCATTAATCCTACATGAATGTATTATCTTTATATTTTAAAACAATAAAAGAGAAAAAGATTTAAATGAAAAGTATTAGTGAATACTGTAACTATGAAAGGGCAACATTCAGCATTTACCTTTGTAAGCTGAGTGGGATCAAACCGAAGGACCTTTTGGTTACAGCAGGGATAAATTCCAGTGCCCATTGTACTCAGTGAGCCTGCTGCAGGAGGATAAACCACAGCTTCTGAGTGATACTGACAGTGTGAAAATTCTATACAGAGAAAAACCTGAATAAAAGAAATATATAAAGTCACTCATCCCCATATTGAAATTTATATCTCAAAAAAATTTAAGACCACATACTGTTGTTCCTTTTATGTAAAATGTATAGAAATGGCAAATCTCTAGTAGCATACGAACACAAGAAATCTTTTTGGGGTGATGGGAATGTACTAAACAATTGGATGGTGCTGCTGGCCGCACAACTATAAATTTACTAAATTGCATACTTAAATGAACTTTATGGCATATAATTATACTCAATAAATCTACTAAACACAAAACACTTTACTCAAAATTCAGATGAATTAAATTGATCCTGATGCACATCTAATTTTACAATTGGCCAACCACATAAATAGTTTTCAATAAAAATAATAAAATTTTGTATCAATTATTCTTTGACAAAATTTTAAGGTATATTTTTAGCATTAGTATTAATGAAAATGATGGAATAATTTTGATTCATTGGTGAAAAAACTTACCAAGGTTTAATTATAAAATAGGTTTCAGACATGTTTATAAGTAGGTAAAATAATTTAAAGAAAATAACAAAATTGCCTGACCCGGCAGTGGTGCAGTGGATAAAGCATCAACCTGGGTTCAAAACTCCGAGGTCGCCAGCTTGAGCATGGGATCATTGTTGACATGATCCCATGGTTGCTGGCTTGAGCCCAAAGGTCACTGGCTTGAAGCCCAAGGTCGCTGGATTGAAGCCCAAGGTCGCTGGATTGAGCCCAAGGTCGCTGGATTGAGCCCAAGGTCGCTGGACTGAGCAAGGAGTCACTGACTTGGCGGGAGCCCCCTGCCCACCGCCCCAGTCAAGGCACGTATGAAAAAGCAATCAATGAACAACTAAAGTGACACAACGAGTTGATGCTTTTTATCTCTCTCCCTTCCTGTCTCTGTTTCTTTCTCGCTAAAAAAAGACAAGAAAATAACAAAATTAATCATTTTAGGCACTGATCTTGAACACAAAGGCAAAAATGTAGTCTATAATTCAGAATTCTCAGTTGCTAGTTCCAGTTATGATTTTCAAATTTTTTTTTAAGAATTTATTGATTTTACAGAGAGAATACGTAGGGGGAGTGAGAAGCATCAATTCATAGTTGCTTCACTTGAGTTGTTCACTGATTGCTTGTTGTGCCTTGATTGGGCAAGCCCAGGGTTTTTTTTTATTTTTGGGGGTTTGTTTTTTTTTTGTATTTTTCTGAAGTTGGAAATGAGGAGGCAGTCAGACAGACTCCCGCATGCGCCCGACCAGGATCCACCCAGCATGCCCACCAGGGGGCGATGCTCCGCCCATCTGAGGCGTTGCTCTGTTGCAACCAGAGCCATTCTAGCGCCTGAGGCAGAGGCTACAGAGCCATCCTCAGCGCCCAGGCCAACTTTGCTCCAATGGAGCCTTGGCTGCGGGAGGGGAAGAGAGAGACAGAGAAGAAGGAGAGGAGGAGGAGTGGAGAAGCAGATGGGCGCTTCTCCTGTGTGCCCTGGCCAGGAATCGAACCCAGGACTCCTGCACACCAGGCCGACGCTCTACCACTGAGCCAACCGGCCAGGGCTAAGCCCAGGGTTTTGAACCAGTGACCTCAGTGTCCCAGGTTGAGGCTCTATTCCCCTGCACCACTACAGGCCAGGCTTCCACTGGTTTTTAACTAAAATTTTCAAGTCTGATAAAAGCTATAAGGTGAATACTCATACACATTTATTTTGCATACAAACTATTTTTTGAGCTTATGAACTCTCTATAATAAATATTAAATGTTACAAATAAAATCAATATTTAATTTGCTATGAAGGGGGGGAAATCCCTCAAATTTTCTATGTTCTGACATGCTGAACAAGTCGGGTTTTAGAAGCCTGATATCCTGATTATAAGTGATACTCCACTGTGGGTAGGACCACTATATACCTATTAAGTTAAAAACAACCTGAAAACTAACTTGACAATATCAAGTGCCAATGAAGATATGGAGCAACTAGAACTCTCATACAATTCAGGGAATGCAAGTTTACGGACTTTAGAAGATTGTTAGGCTTATATTTACCATTCAATTCAGCAGTCCTACTTCTAAGTTATTACCCAAGAGAAATACAAGCCTATATTCACATGCAAGTCTGTAGGGAATGTCTATAGTTGCTTTCTTCATAATGACCTCCAACAAGAAACACCTACAAAGTAGACTCAAAAAGTTAAATATGGTATAATTTATTTGTATGACATTCTGGAAAATTCAAAATTATAGAGAGGCCCTGGCCAGTTGGCTCAGTGGTAGAGCATCAGCCTGGCGTGCAGGAGTCCCAGGTTCGATTCCCAGCCAGGGCACACAGAGAAGCGCCCATCTGCATCTCTACCTCTCCCCCTCTCCTTCCTCTCTCTCTCTCTCTCTTTTTCCCTCCCGCAGCCAAGGCTCCATTGGAGCAAAGTTGGCCCGGGTGCTGAGGATGGCTCCATGGCCTCTGCCTCAGGTGCTAGAATGGCCCTGGTTGCAACAGAGCAACGCCCCAGATGGGCAGAGCATTGCCTGCTGGGTGGATCCTGGTCGGGCGCATGCCGGAATCTGTCTGACTGCCTCCTTGTTTCCAACTTCAGAAAAATTTAAAAAAAAAATTATAAAGAGGCTTAAATAGGTCAGAGGTTGCCAGAGTCTGGGATGGGAAAAGAAACTTACTACAAGGGGCACAAGAAAATTTTAAGGTGATAGAAGTGGTCCATGCGCTCTGCTTGTGATGGTCTTTAATGACTGGGTTTGTCAAACCTTATAAAAGGAATACATTTTGGCCCTGGCCGGTTGGCTCAGCGGTAGAGCGTCGGCCTAGCGTGCGGAGGACCCGGGTTCGATTCCCGGCCAGGGCACACAGGAGAAGCGCCCATTTGCTTCTCCACCCCTCCGCCACGCTTTCCTCTCTGTCTCTCTCGTCCCCTCCCGCAGCCAAGGCTCCATTGGAGCAAAGATGGCCCGGGCGCTGGGGATGGCTCTGTGGCCTCTGCCTCAGGCGCTAGAGTGGCTCTGGTCGCAACATGGCGACGCCCAGGATGGGCAGAGCATCGCCCCCTGGTGGGCAGAGCGTCGCCCCTGGTGGGCCTGCCGGGTGGATCCCGGTCGGGCGCATGCGGGAGTCTGTCTGACTGTCTCTCCCTGTTTCCAGCTTCAGAAAAATGAAAAAAAAAAAAAAAGGAATACATTTTATTGTATAAAGGTAAACTTTACTGTCTATAAATTATACATCAATAAATCCAATTTTTTAAATAGTGGGGACGTAGGCAGTCCATTGGGCATAAACCTATACAGTTTGAGAAATCTCACTCTGAAGGTTTTAATAAGCAGCTCTTCCTTCCCTCTACTGGAAATCACTACTCATGTGAGAAGAAGAAAGAAAATTACTGGTGGCAGAAAAATATTACGGATTCATAAAAAATTTTACATAGAACACTCTGAATTTACACATAAGACTAATTAGGAATGATTGTGATGTACAAAGAGCAATTTATTCTGTAAAATAATTTATTACAGGTACCTTCAAATAGCAAGCTTTCTTAAGCTTTTATTATAGACTTCATTTATTAAGAAATTTACAGAACCTTTTTGGGAACACAACTGTTATAACAAGAAATATAAATAGCACCCTATCTGCAAAGGAGTTTCTGGATGTCTAAAAAAATGTATGGACTAACAGAGAAATAGTTTGGCTGGAAATAATTAAAGGCAATAAGGACTCTGTATTTTTCCACTGAAAAAATGTATTTGGTCGCCTACAACCTGCTAGTTTTCTAAAAATTTGGCAAGTCACTGATTGTTTCAACAATGAGAATAAAGAGGAAGAAATGTAGTAAGAGAAATTAAGTCAGATGTAAGCAACGTTTAATAGCACCTTTTCACCACTGATTTCTTAAAAAGATGTCAGATATTGTCAAAACACATCCAAACATATTAATTAAACAGCATATAACAAAAGAGCCTACTCTCAAAGTCTGCAAAGCAGGATATTTTTTAAAAAGCTCACCTGATGGCATCTCAAACAAGTTAGCCAGTTGATTGTTCCCCATAAGCGCCAATATACATCTCTCCAAGATTTTAATTCTTCAAAAAGACCATTCAAATACTCATGAACATCCCAAGTCTTATCTCTGGGAAAGAACCTCAATTATTATATTATTTCTACAAGCGAGCAATTTTAACAATTGTTTAAAGCAAATGTTTTTAAACTTGTGGCTTAGATCCAAGAATATTGTCCAACTGATGGCTTTTGGATAGATGGACTACAGTGAGTGGTAGATAAAGTTTCATTTGGGAGTCTGTTTATTCTTCCGAAAATGGTATGAAGGTTGAATGTTAAGTTATTTTGCTAAGCTACATAACGGGTGATAAACTAAATACAGTTTGAGTAGGCTAATGTTTAGGACTTTGGTATATGTTGCTTTATTCTAACTGTACCTATTGTTTAATTAGTTGTTACTTATTGCTGATTCTAAACATTTCATTAATGAGTTAGTTCTTTATATTATTCTCAAAAGGCATTTTATAGTAATTGAATAACATAATAATATATAATCAGGTCTTGGTAATATACATTTTTAAGTTAAGTAAGATAAACTCTAAAAATAGCAAAGGCGTAAAACCCTATTTACTATGGTTATATGTAATGCAAGTTTCTATTTTATTTCCAAGTCCTCCCTTAAGCTTTTCTAACTTTTGTTATTTTTATCCTAAGTTCAACAAATAACAAAATACCATCATGTTATTGTAAATTACACAGGCACATCTGTTTTAAGTTAAAGACAATTTTTAAAATGTCATCAATAGCTGACTTGACTTGTTGAAAAATACTTTGAATGAAATAAAAATGGCTGTTGAAGTTAATATCAATTTTTTCACATAGTTACTGTGAAATATATATAGAATATATAATAGTTATAGCCATCAGAATGGACATAATTTTTAAAAGGTAAACCAAGTCTCAAGACAAAAAAGTATAAAACCCCAGGAGCTAACAATAACTGATAAAGATTTCCTGATAACTGTATGGAGAGAAAAATGAAACATTTCAAAGTTTATGATACTATTCATATTAGAATCAAATATGTTTCTCTGGACTTCTGTTTTAATGTTTAAAATATGAAATCTAATATTTGTAGTTTTTCTTTAATAAAATTGCTGAACATTTTTAATATAGAAAAAAGAATAATCACAAGGAAAATTAAAACCATCCATAATACTACCACTCAAAGGTAATACCATAGTTAATATTTTAGTGAACATGTTTCTAGTTTGTCTTATAAACTGATCTTTTCACTTAATTTACCACTAATAACTATATGTAAGTATATACTCTTTTACAACATTATTCTCAAAGGCTGCACATTAAAAATTGATTAGATGTGCTTTATATAGCTATGCTATTGTATAGATATAGTTTGTTTTAATCACTTGGGTGTTTCCTTTTTAAAAATGTAAACAATATAGCAATAAATGTCCTTTAGATTAGTGCTTTCACTAATCTAATATTACCTCTTTGGGTAAATATCTAGTAGTAGGACATTGTCACAGAAAATATATATTTTAAAGTTTTGCTTTCTTGAAACATCATAGCATTTTATTTTATTTTATTTTATTTTTTTCATCATAACATTTTATAACACTCTCCCTCCAACTCAGAACAAGAACTGGCTTTGAACTTAAAGGACAATAAAAAAGAACTATGTATTAATGGAGTTCTAACAAAGTATGAAGAATATTTAGATAATGGAAAACTCAATTTTAAAGATAATTTTCCTCATTTATCAAAATTCACCTGAAAATAAAATTGGTTCTCTTGTCAAGTTCAACATAACATTTATATAGATAACTAAACTGTTAGTGAAAAGAAATCTTTTTAATGGTACTGATAAGAATATCTTGATTTAAACGCACAACATTTTTATTCTTTTAAAACTTAAAAACATACTGATATTTACCCAATTAATAAAACATAGCCTTTAAAACAACTTTGTTTGGAAAATAGTATCTTTTTAAATCAAAGTTGAATCACACACAGAATATATATCCTATTCCTTATAGTAGTAGTTATACTTCCATAAATACACTAGTAATTCACATTTGAAAAGTTGTATTTTATTCTCACTACACCTTATGTGAATGTACACAATATTTCCATGTCGATCCACATTAATTTTTCCAGGAATGCAAGAAATTCTTCTTTCTGTTTCTTTTGTTAAAAGTTTCTTACACAAACAGCATCTATAACAAAAAAAGATACAAAAAGACACAAGAAGAAAAATTTTAATGTCATAAATTAAAGAATATAGCTATTATCATATAGCCTACCCAAGAAAAACATGTCACCATACCTGTATAATGTTGCTGCATTATTCTGAGAGTCTGGATTCAAGTACTCAGGATCAAAAAGTCTCTCAATCTTCTTACAAAATAGTTTACTATTAACAACAAATGATCAACAAATTAATTTCCTATATCTACTAAAGTTACTTAATAGTGATGAACACAAATGATAACCTATTTGTACATGTAGAAAATAAGGTTAATACATCCTCAGATTTATTCATTCTCTTTGGGAATTTATAACTAAATACAGTTTTAGTGTGCTAAGTAAATAAACCTCCTACTGAGAACTGCTTGATCAAGAATCTGTTTTCACAATAGTAAGAAGAGCTTGACCTGTGGTGGCGCAGTGGATGAAGTGTCGACCTGAAACACTGAGGTTGCTGGTTCAATAACCCTAGGCTTGCCTGGTCAAGGTACACGTAGGAGTTGATGCTTCCTGCTCCTACTACCTGTCTCTTTCTTTCTCTCCTCTCTCTAAAATGAATAAATAAAATCTAAAAAAAAAAAAAGACCACTGAATATCTACCTTTCTTTTAGTTCTTTGTTACTGGAATATTCAAGGTCAAAGATTTTGGAAATTTAACAATTCTGGGTCTACTGATAACTTGGCATGTGATTTAGCAACTTAACCTTTCTGAACTTTGTTTTCTCATCCATAAAGTGGGGTTAATAATTCCAAACTCCTAAGTTTTAAAGAAGGTTAAATTAGATAATGTTTTTAAAGAGTGCTAGGCATAGCCTGACTGGTGCTGGTGGGGGTGCAGTGGATTGAGTGTCAGCCTGGGACGCTGAGGTCCCAGGTTCAAAACCCAGAAGTTGCTGGCTTGAGCACGGGCTCACCAGCTTGAGCGCGGGCTCACCAGCTTGTTATATCAATGATCTATGACCACTGGCTTCAGCCCAAAGATCACTCACTGGCTTGAAGCCCAAGGCTGTTGGCTCGAGCAAGGGGTCACTAGCTCAGCTTGAGGCTCCTCCCTGCCTCTTGTCATGGTATGTATGAGAAGCAATTAATGAACAACTAAAGTACTGTAACTAAGAGTTGATGCTTCTCATCTCTCTCCCTTTCTGTCTGCCTGTCTCTCTCTCTCTAAAATAATAAATAATAAAAAAGTCTGCAAAACATAGCATTACACATTCAATAAATATTAATACTTTACTATCATGTATAATATGACTGAACTTTAAATCTTTTAATTAATTAATTATAATCAAAATAATTGTCATTAAGTCCAAGTGTATCATTCTATCTCCATTTTCCCTCATGTAACATCTGCTATTAAAGGCCAGATCTGGATTTAGGACCCTAATCTCATATTCAAATATTTAGCTCTTGGATAATTCCCCTCTGTCTCATTTCCCTTAAGGACTAAACTCTTGGATCACTCCCTACATGATCAATTCCTCCCACTCTAATAAATCATCCTGGTCATCAAATAAATAAAATCTAATATTTCTCTCCTTTAACAAAATCCTTTCTACAAGATTGCTATTTTAGCCATTTTTGGTCCTTGCATTTCCATATAATTTTTATAACCAGCCTACCTATTATTTCTTTCTCTCTCTCTCTCTATTGAGCCTACCTATCCCTAAGAACTACTGCTAAATTTTTCAGCAATTGTTCAGAGCAAATCATCTGGAAAAATGTTATCTAAATCCAACTGGTCACATTTCTGTCCTCATCTTACTCTACATGGTCACAGCATTTTATACATTTAATCACTTAATCGCTTCCTCCTGTTTGAAACCCTCTTTCCTTCAACTCACTACCTCCTCCTTCTCGGGTGCCTCACTGGTGACACTCCTCTGTTGAACCTCTAAATTTGGATTGTCTTTACCAATATTCTCTTGCTAATAATCAGAAAATTAAATAAATAAAAATAGCATTTATGGCCCTGGCCGGTTGGCTCAGTGGTAGAGCGTCGGCCTGGCGTGCAGGAGTCCTGGGTTCGATTCCTGGCCAGGGCACACAGGAGAAGCGCCTATCTGCTTCTTCACCCCTCCCCCTCTCCTTCCTCTCTCTCTCTTCCCCTCCCGCAGCCGATGCTCCATTGGAGCAAAGTTGGCCCGGGCACTGGGGATGGCTCCTTGGCCTCTGCCCCAGGCGCTAGAGTGGCTCTGGTCACGACAGAGCGATGCCCTGGATGGGCAGAGCATCGCCCCCTGGTGGGCGTGCTGGGTGGATCCCGGTCAGGCGCATGCGGGAGTCTGGCTGGCTGCCTCCCTGTTTCCAGCTTCAGAAAAATACAAAAAAAAAAAAAGAAAAGAAAAGAAAATAAAAAAAAATAGCATTTACAACAGCACCCAAAAAATTAAATACTCAAGAATAGATTTAATAAAAAATAAAAAATATCTCTTCATTGAAAACTATAAATCATTGCTAAAATAAATGAAGGGTTATACCATGTTTATGAACTGAATGACTCAATATATTAAGATGTCAAATCTTCACAAAGCAACAAGTTCAATATCAACCCCAAATTATTCTAGCAAGTGTTTTTGTGAGAGAGAGAGACAAAGAAATAAGAGTTGGTTGATTATAAAAATTATATGGAAATGCAAGGACCAAAAATGGCTAAAACAGCAATCATGTAGAAAGGCAAAGCTGAAGAATTTAGACACTAAAAAATATTATAGAGCCACCACAATTAAGACAGTGTGCTACTGATATGTCTTGACAAATAAATCAACAAAAGAAAATGGAGAATTCAGAAACAAACCTCACATATATAATACATTCACCTAACTTATAATAATGGTGCCACTGCAATTCAGTGGAGAAAGGAAAGTTTGCTAGGAAATCTCATTCAGTTCAAACTTAATCTACTTACCATATATTTGTATTTTAAGCCCTGACCTCTGACCTGAACTTCAGACTTGTATATCTAACTATCTACCTGCCATCTTACGTGATGCCTAAAAGTATATTAAATATATTAAATAATCATAATATGACCCAAACCCATCTCTTGATTCATCTCATCTCAATCTTTCCACTCTCTGTGAATTACAATACCATCCACTTAGTTGCTCAACCATAAAACCTAGTTATTACCCTAAAATACTCTTTCCTCCTACTTCATTCCACTTGAGAATCTGTCAACTCTTTCTAATAACCTATTCTGAATCCATCTACATTTTCTCAGCTCTATTGCTCCCACTCTAGTCCTGGCCCTTTGTCTCTCACCAGACTATTGCACTACCTTCCTAATAGGTCTCCTTGATTCTTATAGCCTTATAATCTATTCTCCACATAGCCACCAAAATGACTTCTTAACAGATCAGACCATGCCACTCCTCCGCTTCCAGTTACTCTTACAATAAAGTATACACCCTTTGCTATCACTGAAACAGCCCCTATGTGACATGACCACCGCTGACCCTACCTCACACCACTCTCCCCTTTCTACTAAGGCCCGTCTTAATAATTTTTCACATAATTAACTGCCACAATAAGCTCATATGTACTTAATTCATTTAAAATAAAACGGAATATATTTCTAAACATAATCTAAAAATATATTTTACTAAAATGAAAAATACTATTTTTTCCTAAAAGAAACACTAGATTTAAACTGAAAAATTACCTCCTAAACTTATCTTTCTTGTCCTTTAAGTCATCAACTTCATTGTGTGTGAATATATCAGCTATATGTGTAAGAAGATTTGCATTAATACAGTTCATGTTGCATGGGGTAGCTAATATGGCATCCATATTTTTGTGGCAATACTGAAGACATTGTTCAACCTAAAAAACAGAATAGAAAATGAATGTTGAAAATAGTAGCATGAAGGATGTAATATCAATACCTTTCAAAGATAAATTCATTAAAGGCTTATCCATGTATTGCTAGGTACTATCTGGGTTTTGCCCATTTGGCTTATATACACAGTTCCAAAGTGTTCCAGTAGGTCAAATTTGTACACACACACACACAATTATTCTAGCCATATATACATGCATATGGCTAGAATAACTATTTTTCAACATTCTTAAAATATTCCAAACAATAATGCAATGAGCAACTTTCATGGTTGTGGCAGGTATAAATCTTACCTTGAGTTCAGAAACTCAAGTGTATAGATATGTTACTTCTTATCACTTATCACTAAACTTAGTTACAATTTTAAGTTTGCATTTATCTTAGTAGAAGAAACTTACCTTCAATTACTTCAGGGTTTTCTCAGTTATATCCTGCTTGCTTTTTTACTTTCATTCCCCTTTTTCAGCCTGAGGTAATTTATTTACTTTTTGAGGTGGATTTGGATTTTGGGGAAAACTAGCATTGGCTAATCCTGTATTCTTCAAAATATTTTGCTTATGGCATAAAAATGATCCTTTAGGGTTTAGATTTCAAAACTCAAATGTTAAGGGCTCTTTCAATTTGTTTTTTTTTTCTTCTTTTTTTTCTGTAACCCTTCCCTGAAGTAATTAATATCAGCAAATGAAGGGGGAGGAATTAAGGAGTAGAAAGAATCCAGGGAACTAGTAAAACCTCAAACAAAAAATATTTCCTGCCTGACCAGGCGGTGGTGCAGTAGATAGAGCGTCGGACTGGGATGCGGAGGACCCAGGTTCGAGACCCCAAGGTCGCCAGCTTGAGCGCAGGCTCATCTGGTTTGAGCAAAGCTCACCAGCTTGGACCCAAGGTTGCTGGCTCAAGCAAGGGGTTACTCGGTCTGCTGAAGGCCCATGGTCAAGGCACATATGAGAAAGCAATCAATGAACAGCTAAGGTGTCGCAACGAAAAACTGATTGATGCTTCTCATCTCTCTCCATTTCTGTCTGTCTGTCCCTATCTATCCCTCTCTCTGTCATGTAAAAAAAAATTTTCCTATCTATCAACATAGCAAAGGAGCATTCTGTACTCTGTCTTCTTATCAGGGACTAAAAGCAAATATTTATTTAAAGTAAAACCACAGGCTGACTTGTGGTGGTGCAGTGGATGCGTCAGTCAATAGTTCAAAACCCTGGGCTTGCCTGGTCACGGCACACACAGGAAGCAACTATGAATTGATGCTTCCCGCTTCTCTCCCCCATCTCTCTCACTCCTCTCTCTAGAAATCAATAAATAAAATCTAAAAAAATAAATATAGTAAAACCATAAAACCTATAAAAACGTTTGAATGGTAAATCATTATATAAAAAAGAAAAAAATATATTTAATGTTAAAGCTTGATATGTAGATGTATATATTGTGCTTTTATATATATTTCATCAACTACTGTTAAGCAATTAACATGAGCATCTGATTTAAACATACAAAATTATATTGCTTAATAATAGTTAGGTATTCGTTCTTCTGTGTGTGTGTGTGTTATTTTTTTTTTTTGCCTTTCACCCCCCCCCCCCATTTTTTAAAGACTTTATTCATTTTAGAGAGGAGAGAGAGAGAAAGACAGAGAGAGAAGGAGGGAGGAGCAGGAAGCATCAACTCCCATGTGTTCCTTGACCAGGCAAGCCCAGGGTTTCAAACCGGCAACCTCAGTGTTCCAGGTCAATGCTCTATCCACTGCACCACCACAGGTCAGGTCCCCCCCCTTTATTATTATTATTATTATTATTATTATTAATTTTAATGCAGTAACGTTGATAAATCAGGGTACATAGGTTCAGAGAAAACATCTCCAGATTATTTTGACCTATGATTATGTTGCATACCCCTCACCCAAAGTCAAATGGTCTTCTGTCACCTTCTATCTAGTTTTCTTTGTGCCCCTTCCCTCCCCCCACCCCCTCTCTCTCCTTCCTCGCCCCGGTATTCGTTCTTAATTCGCTGAACTATAAATGAAAGATACAAATTAGCAAAACTTGCTTAGAGAAATTACTTAAACAGTGAAAAAATATATTTCTATAAATTTTCATTTATTACGATTTTAAAGCAAAATCCCTTTTAGAGTAGTTAATTCTGTTTAGTTTCATTTAATACAACAGAGAGCCACTCCTTGAGGATAAACTGCTCACTTTATAGGCATCATACATAAATAATACATAGTAGCCTTAACCAGTTACAGAACAGAAAAAAATGCCTTTAAACATGAGCAGTTTATTCACACTCTTGAATTAACAATTACTTCTGAAAGATGCCTTAGAATTTTCTAATACTTGAAGAAAAAAATCAAGTTAAATGTTAAAGCAAGCATGGGTGAACAGAAGAGCTTAGATCTTTTATTAATACTTACCAATGAGTCCATTTTCAAAAACTCTGAAGAAATAAGAATTGAAATGACATTTCCTGGCTCTACAAAGAAAAAAAATTAAAATCTCCTTTTGATTTGTACCTTAATCTCCTTAGAATAGGCTCCTTCTCACCTTAAAAGAGGATGATACTTTAATAATAATGATTTATGATAAACTTACTACGGCTTACATACATGTAAGAAAGAAAATGCAATGTTCAAACTTAGGATACAGAGAAAATACACAACAATGTGCCCTGAAATTAGTCATATCAAGTTAAAGGACTCCAGCTAAAGATACAACATATGCAGATTTCTCCTTACTTAAACATTCATCACACAAAAATCAGTGAGAAATTTTTTTAAATGATTAATCAAAGCCCTTATTAGTTATTTCAAAAGCAGTTCAATACTTGTTATGAATAAACAATGAAAAAGTCTTAAAGATAATCTAAAATTTACTTCTACAGAAGTGCTAGTTACTTCATGAGACTTAAGAGGCATAAGCAGGGAAGGGGATGCCAGCTGATGCTATTGTTTTAGTAAACATGTCATCTCCTATGAGGTATATATTTAAGAAAAAAACCCCTGAATTTTGCCATTATAGTATTAAGACAATCCACTTAAATAGAGAACTATACAGACAAGAATTAAATTAAGTAACCCCAATTTTCCCATGAATAACAATTCTAGTTTAAAGGTTCTCAAACAGAAATTGTGAAGGGAGGGAGAAGCTGGTGAAAACATTCCTCAGGAAATTGTAATATGACCCATTCCAGTTAAGACTCAAAGTCTGGCCCCTGGCTGGTAGCTCAGTTGGTTAGGGCATTGTCCCAATACAGCAAGGTTGTGGGTTCAATCCTCAGTCAGGGCACATGCAAGAGTCAACCAACTAATGTATAAATGGATGGAACAACAAACTGGTGTTTCTCTCTCTCTTTCCCTTTCTCTCTCTTTAAAATCAATCAATAAATAATTTTTAAAAGACCCAATGTCTGGATTATTAGAGATTTAATTAAGCATTTTTATAGTTTTGTAGATTACAGTAAAGAAGGCTTTTATTTTTAAAAGTTCACATTTCTAGTCACTGATTTAAGGTAAAAGATTACAGTGACTAGTTTTGTTCTACTTCTTTTACCTTACTATACACATAAATATGATGGATCAAACCATAGTTCTTTCTCTCTACATATTTTAATTTTTATTTCACACATACATATCATACCTGGATGGACTAAAATCTCTAGACTCTGGCCCTGGCCGGTTGGCTCAGTGGTAGAGCGTCGGCCTGGAGTGCAGAAGTCCCAGGTTCAATTCCCAGCCAGGGCACACAGGAGAAGCGCCCATCTGCTTCTCCACCCCTCCCCCTCTCCTTCCTCTCTGTCTCTCTCTTCCCCTCCCGCAGCCGAGGCTCCACTGGAGCAAAGATGGCCTGGGCACTGGGAATGGCTCCTTGGCCTCTGCCCCAGGCGCTAGAGTGGCTCTGGTCGCAGCAGAGCATCGCCCCCTGGTGGGCAGAGCATCGCCCCCTGGTGGGCGTGCCGGGTGGATCCTGGTCGGGCGCATGCGGGAGTCTGTCTGACTGTCTCTCCCCATTTCTAACTTCAGAAAAATACAAAAATAAATAAATAAATAAGATCTCTGGACTCTGGTTGGCTGAAAATTTTAATTTAGCAATTAAATTGTAATTTTTATTTAAGAATCACCAGAAACCTTTTCCATTAAGTTTGATCATTAAAATATAATAAATTATAAATTTCTCGGAAAACTTTTACACTGTCAGTATAGATTCACTTACTAAAAAAAGGTAAGAAATATTTTAGTACTGCTGGTAAATAGCAATTCTAGGCAGAGAAAGACTTTATAAACCACTAGTAAGATTTCTTAAACAAGTCTATGCCCAATGAAAGATTATTTAGCAATTATTCTTATCATCTAAAATACTGCTTCTCAAACATTTGCTTTCAAGACCACTTTGCAATATTAAAAACGGAGACCCCTAAAAAGCTTTTGTTTATATGGGTTATATCTATTAGTATTAACCTATTAGAAATTAAAACAGAAAAAAATATTTTTTTTTTGTGACAGAGACAGAGAGAGACAGATAGGGACAAACAGGCAGGAAGGGAGATGAGAAGCATCAAGTCTTCATTGCAGCTCTTTCGTTGTTCATTGATTGCTTTCTTACATGTGCCTTGACTGGCGGGCTAGAGCAGAGTGATCCCTTGCTCAAGCCAGCAAACTTGGGCTCAAGCCGGCGACCTAGGGGTTTTGAACCTGGGTTCTCTATGTCCCAGTCCGATGCTCTATTCACTGAGCCACTGCCTAGTCAGGCATTAATTCATTTTAAAAGAATAATAAAGTCATTATATGTTCTCATAATTTTATGAAAAATAACTATTTTCCAAAGTAAAAAGAAATATAGTGCCTGACCAGGTGGTGGCACAGTGGATAGAGCGTCGGACTGGGATGCAGAAGGACCCAGGTTCGAGACCCCGAGGTCGCTAGCTAGAGCGCGGGCTCATCTGGCTTGAGCAAAGAGCTCACCAGCTTAGACCCAAGGTCACTGGCTCCAGCAGGGGGTTACTCGGTCTGCTGAAGGCCCGCGGTTAAGGCACATGTGAGAAAGCAATCAATGAACAACTAAGAAGTTGCAACATGCAACAAGAAACTGATGATTGATGCTTCTCATCTCTCTCCGTTCCTGTCTGTCTGTCCCTGTCTATCTCTGCCTCTGTAAAAAAAAAAAAAAAAAAAAAAAAAAAAAATATATATATATATATATATATATAAAGAAAAATAACAGATATTTTTGCAAATTTCTTTAATGTATGACTTAATAGAAGACAGCTGGATTCTCATATCTGGTTCTACATTTAATATGTGGGTAGTCTTCTTTGATGTTACATCAAAGCTTGACAAACAGTACTTTCTTAAGGTTAGTTGTAATGGGATCTGAAATTATATCAGTGAACACTTCATTCTGTTACCTCAAAATCCACTGATTTATCTCATGCTTTGATTCTTTAACCCATGCATAATTTTTTTTTAACATCATGCATTGGTTATTTGGAAAACACTGGTTCACTGAGTTATGTAGATCCTCCAAATGTTGAAACATTTTGTTCAATATATTAAACACAATTGGCCTGATCAGGCAGTGGCACAGTGGATAGAGCGTCGGATTGGGATGCGGAGGACCCAGGTTCGAGACCCCAAGGTCACCAGCTTGAGCGCAGGCTCATCTGGTTTGAGCAAAGCTCACCAGCTTGGACCCAAGGTCCCTGGCTCGGGCAAGGAGTTACTTGGTCTGATGAAGGCCCACGGTCAAGGCATATATGAGAAAGCAATCAATGAACAGCTAAGGTGTCGCAACGAAAAACTGATTGATGCTTCTCATCTCTCTCCATTCCTGTCTGTCTGTCCCTATCTATCCCTCTGACTCTCTCTGTCTCTGTAAAAAAAAAACAAAACAAAAAAAACGAGTGAATTAAAAAAAAATCACATTTGTTGATATGGCTACAAGTCTCATCAGAACAGTCTTTAAAAAGTAAGAAACTGTGAAGCACATGAAAGTACATATGAGATTTCCAAACTTTAATTCTCACTTGAAAGTTTGAACTTTATCACTGGCAACAAATACTAGCAGTTTGTTTCCCTTCAACTGACCAGCTCACTTAATTCATTTTTAAGATAATATCTGCCAAATGCCTAAGTCTGAATAACCATTAATTTGTCTGTCAGTCATTCTTTCAAGTAAAAATGGTTTTCTATTTTTAAAAAAGCAACTAGGTTAGCTTGTAGCCCATACAACTGCACAAGTGCTTTTCCTCCAGACATTCGTCATACTTTTGTTTGTTTGTTTTTTAGTGAGGGGGGGTGAGAGAGGAAGGAAGAGAAATGAGAAGTATCAACTTGTAGTTGCATCACTTTAGTTGGTCATTGATTGCTTCTCTTACATGCCTTGACTAGGGGTCTTCAGCCAAACCAGTGACCCTTTGCTCAAGTCAGTGGACCCTGGGCTCAAGCCAGCAACCCGTGCTCAAGCTGGCAACCTTAGGGTTTTGAACCTGGGACCTCAGCATGCCAGGTCGATGCTCTATCCACTGCACCACCACCACCAGTCAGGCATCACAACCCTCATACTTTGGTGTGTGGCAGAAGTACACTTCCCATTTCATTTTATACAATATTAAAAAGGTGTATGCTGCCCTGGCCGGTTGGCTCAGCGGTAGAGCGTCGGCCTGGCGGGCGGGGGACCTAGGTTCGATTCCCGGCCAAGGCACATAGGAGAAGCGCCCATTTGCTTCTCCACACCCCCTCCTTCCTCTCTGTCTCTCTCTTCCCCTCCCACAGCCAAGGCTCCATTGGAGCCGGGATGGCCCGGGCTGGGGATGGCTCCTTGGCCTCTGCCCCAGGCGCTAGAGTGGCTCTGGTCGCGGCAGAGCAACGCCCCGGAGGGGCAGAGCATCGCCCCCTGGTGGGCAGAGCATCGCCCCTGGTGGGCGTGCCGGGTGGATCCCGGTCGGGCGCATGCGGGAGTCTGTCTGACCGTCTTTCCCCGTTTCCAGCTTGAGAAAAATACAAAAAAGAAAAAAAAAAAAAGGTGTACGCTTGGCCTGATCTGTGGTGGCGTAGTGGATAAAACGTCCACCTGGAAATGCTGAGGTCGCTGGTTCAAAACCCTGGGCTTGCCTGGTCAAGGCACATATGGGAGTTGATGCTTCCAGCTCCTCCCCCCTTCTCTCTCTCTCTCCTCTCTAAAAATGAATAAGTAAAATTAAAAAAAAAAATTAAAAAAAAAAAAGGTGTAAGCTCAGGGGTCAAGACTTAATAAAATTAGTAATTTTTACTGCTTCATCAAGAACATTCTTAAGTGAATGTTGATTTCTGTTTCCTTTTTACTATGAGCCCAAGGTGCTGAGGAATGCAGTGACCACGAGTAGTTTGGTGCCCTGGCCATGACTGTGCTAAAGCTGCAACAGTTTTACCCTCCCTTACTTCGGCATTACCTGAACAAATGTCAACACATAAGACAAACAACATTTTACTATTATTAAGCAAATTGTCTTGATCTGGTGGGTCCTCTAAAAGAATCTTCCAGAGCTCCAGCGGTCTATGTACCATCCAGTAAGAACTGCTGATCTAGAGACCTGTGCATTTGCCAAAAAGGCATCAAAGTTTACTAAAAAAGATGAGGCATCAATTTCCTAAAGGGCAATTCCTAATCTGAATATAAATGCTAATGTTTAAGCAATTTTCCACATTTCATATTTGGCCTGAAGCAACTACCAGGTAACACACAAATTTAACTACAGAATAAGTAATAGATTATCTTTTACCTAAAGCAGGCATCTCACAATCTTTATTCTCCTTAGTGTTCCTTTTAACATATTTTATCAACCAGTTGAAAATCTGAACGTCACAATGAACTGAAATGTCCACCTCTTCCCAGCGCTGGGCATCCATAGATAAATATTCAGCAAAGTATTTCATCTCTGATATCAAAAGATCTCGTGAGCAAATAAAATCTTCTTTCAAGTTTTTTGCTTCATCACACACATGGATCACCATGTTTGGCCTTCATAAAAAATGTCACACAGAAATAAAATTATTAGTTTTAGAAGAGAAGCCAAGACTATTGACATTTATTGGAAGTGTGAGAACACAGATGTTTTTGCAGGTTTGACTACAAATCAGTTTTATAGGATTCAAGTGTTTTGCTAATCTGACCCATATCTTAGATTATGAATAATTTAGTTAAACTGACTTAATAAAACAAAAATATTTTTACTATGGGACTCAAAATATGTAGGGTTTAAATTTATTATTTCCAAGTTATAGTTTTAAAAAACAATACTAATTATTGAAGAAAATTAAATAATACATTCTAATCTTTGTGATAAACAAAAAACAGCACTTTTATATGGCTACCGGATAGGAAGGAGATAAATTTAAATATTAAAATTTTCTTACTAGTAACAAGTAGAAAAAAGACAGTTAAAATGATCTGCTAAAGAATAAAAAATATAGCATGACAACTTAGTTATTTTTAATAGCAAGAAAGTTTTTCAGGTCTTCAATAAATATAAATTAGTAAATACAGTTTAAAGAATTCTTGTCTGACCAGGCGGTGGAGCATGGGGATAGAGTGTCAGACTGGGACATTGAGGACCAAAGTTCGAAACCCCAAGGTCGCCAGCTTGAGCCTGGGCTCATCTGGTTTAACCAAGGTTCACCAGTTTGAGCCCAAGGTCGCTGGTATGAGCAAGGGGTTGGTCACTCGGTCTGCTGTAGCCCTCCGGTCAAGGCACATATGAGAAACCAATCAATGAACAACTAAAGTGCTGCAATGAAGAACTGATGCTTCTCATCTCTCTCCTTTCCTGTCTATCTGTCCCTCTCTCTGTCTCTGTCACACACACACAAAAAGAACTCTTAAGACTATGATGTACTTATTTACATATTTTAAAAATAATTTGAGAATAAGTTTAGATAATACATCAGAAAGAGCCTGACTAGGCGGTGGCGCAGTGGACAGAGCCTCGGACTGGGATGCGGAAGGACCCAGGTTCGAGACCCCGAGGTTGCCAGCTTGAGTGTGGGTTCATCTGGTTTGAGCAAAAGCTCACCAGCTTGGACCCAAGGTTGCTGGCTCAAGCAAGGAGTTATTTGGTCTGCTGAAGGCCCGTGGTCAAGGCACATATGAGAACAATCAATGAACTAAGGTGTCGTAACGAAAAACTAAACTGATGATTGATGCTTCTCATCTCTCTCCATTCCTGTCTGTCTGTCCCTATCTATCCCTCTCTCTGACTCTCTGTCTCTGTAAAAACAAACAAATAACCCCCCCCCCCAAAATCAGAATGATTGTTTCAAAAATTATATACTCCTTGAATTTACTATCCCTGGAAAATAATATTACCTCAAAAGAGACATTAGTGTGACCCACAACTGCCTTCATGTCATTTTTACAAAAGGAAGAGATTAAAGAATCTGCCCTACAATATGAATTTAATGTATGTTTAACTGAACTTCATAAATTTCTAATACAAAAAATTATATTTGTCCTAACTGCTATGCTGTATACCTGAAATAAATATAAAGTAATAATGTCAACTGTAGTTGAAACAAATATAAATAATTACATTTGAAATAAAATTGGGCTATCAGAAAAAAAGATTATTAATCAACACTCTGTCAAAGTCAAAGGAATTTAACTATTTGCAAATTTTTCTTTCAAAACAATTATGGTCAAAATATAAACAGGTAATGGCTAGTATAATGAAGCATAAAATTTCTGTGGCTTTTTGAACCACAACATGAAATATAGATAATTCCAGTAAAAAATTATCTGATAAAAATTTTTCTGGCCCTGGCCAGTTGGCTCAGCGGTAGAGCGTTGGCCTGGCGTGCGGGGGACCCGGGTTCGATTCCCGACCAGGGCACATAGGAGAAGCGCCCATTTGCTTCTCCACACCCCCCCCCTTCTTCCTCTCTGTCTCTCTCTTCCCCTCCCGCAGCCAAGGCTCCATTGGAGCAAAGATGGCCCGGGCGCTGGGGATGGCTCCTTGGCCTCTGCCCCAGGCGCTAGAGTGGCTCTGGTCGTGGCAGAGCGACGCCCGGAGGGGCAGAGCATCGCCCCCTGGTGGGCAGAGCGTCGCCCCTGGTGGGCGTGCCGGGTGGATCCCGGTTGGGTGCATGTGGGAGTCTGTCTGACTGTCTCTCCCCGTTTTCAGCTTCAGAAAAACACACACACACACACACAAAAAAATTTCTGCCATACAAACAGACATGTCAGTTAAAAAAAAAATCTATGTAGGCCCTAGCTGGTTTGCTCAGTGGATAGAGCATTGGCCTGGCGTATGGACATCCGGGTTTAATTCCCAGTCAGGGCACACAAGAGAAATGACCATTTGTTTCTGCCTCCCATCCTCTCCCCCTTCTCTGCCTCTTCCCTTCCTGAGCCAGTGGCTCTATTAGTTTAAGCACTGGCCCCAGGCACTGAGGATCACTCCACACTAACGCATCAGCCTCAGGTGCTAAAACTAGTTTGATTTGAGCATTGGCCCTAGACAGGGTTCCTGAGTGGATCCTGGTTGAGGTGCATGAGGGATTCTGTCTCACTCTCTCCCCTCTTCCCACTTAAAAAAATAAATCTAAGTAAAAAAAAAAATATGTGAATAAATTAAAAATCACTGTAAAAGAGTGGTAAAATATACATAATATAAAATTTTCTGTTTTAAATATTCAGTACAGTGGCATTAGATACTTCCACATTGTTGTGCCATCATTACTACTATATATCTACCTCCACAACATTTTGAAAAGGGTAAATGTTATGTATGGCATGTTATGTATGGCTAGCTTGTTATAAAAAAACTAGCTAAACTGAAAATACACAAAGGAACTTTTATTTATTTTATTTTTTTACAGAGACAGAGAGAGAGTCAGAGAAAGGGATAGATAGAAACAGACAGACAGAAACGGAGAGAGATGAGAAGCATCAATCATCAGTTTTTTGTTGTGGCACTTTAGTTGTTCATTATTGCTTTCTCATATGTGCCTTGACCAGGGGGCTACAGCAGACTGAGTAACCCCTTGCTCGAGCCAGCGACCTTGGGTCCAAGCTGGTGAGCTTTGCTCAAACCCGATGAGCCCACGCTCAAGCTGGCGACCCTCGGGGTCTCGAACCTGGGTCCTTCCGCATCCCAGTCTGACGCTCTATCCACTGCGCCACCACCTGGTCAGGCACAAAGGAACTTTTAGAGAAGATGAAAATGTTCTATACTTTCATTTGGGTGATAGTTACATGGTGACCCCATTTGTTAAGACTCATTATAAGGAATACTTAAAATATGTACAGTTTATTGTATGTAATATATATGAAACAATACAAAACTATCAAAATTTGCAATATATTGAAATATATATTCTAATTTTTAAACATTTCTATAATGACCCTGGCCAGGTAGCTCAATTGGTTAGAGCATTGACATGATACACCAAAGTTGCAGGTTTGATCCCCAGTCAGGACACATATAAGAATCAATCAATGAATGCATAAGTAAATGGAACAACAAATTGATGTTTCTCTCTGTCTCTATCTTCCTCTCTCCAAAATCAATTTAAAAAATAAAAATTTAAATGTTTCTATAAGTAATTATATTCAAATATATTGTTTATATTATATATCATTTCTTTAACAAAGAACTAATGACAGATTTTCCTTTGGATTTTAAAATTTACTTTTCAAAGTTTTATGTTAATAGATGTTATTTCTAATACTTATAAAATGAAAATTAATTTTTAAAATGACTTAAATTGTTTTAGCAATTGTATAATGAGATATTTCCTAAATTATGGTAACTGGTGTATACAATCATCAATCATATATAGTATAATTTAAAGTTGATATTCATATTAAATCTTATCTAGCAAAGAACCAGCCTCCTACCCTTCAGATTCTTCAGTCTTTTCTCCATCATTATTAGTAGTACAATTTTCACTTTCTGAAGAACAATTCCTTGTGGGAGCTATACTATGTCTTCCTTAAATACAGAAACAAACAAATACAAAACAAAGGGGCGAGGTTAGCATTTCTAGCTCAGAAAGGGTTTTTACTTATTAAATGGTTATACTATAAATGCATGGTTTCCAAGGTTAGTTAAAGATGGAAATTTGTCAGATGGCATTTCCCTCAATATTTCCAAAGGTCTATGAAAGAAAAAGTTCAAAATAAAATCACAAATTTCTAATGTTACACTGAAGATTTAAAAAAAATACTGATAGGGTGTGTACAGGCAGGGTCAAATGCTCAAAAGACAACAATATAAATTTCTCATCCTGAAGTAAATTTTTACATCAAT
Organism: Saccopteryx bilineata; assembly: GCF_036850765.1. NCBI lineage: Eukaryota > Metazoa > Chordata > Mammalia > Chiroptera > Emballonuridae > Saccopteryx > Saccopteryx bilineata. The sequence continues at coordinate 117,296,797 of NC_089492.1, read as the reverse complement.
ATTCTAACTGCTGCTGCTGAGATTAAAACAAATCACTACACTGAGGATTTCTAAAGCCAGTTATTATTTCCAAAGCAACTGTAAAAGACATGTCTTCTACCCTGACACTGTGTCATTTGACGTTATTGTTGACTGCTATAAAGGATAGCTATAAAAAAGAGAACACAGACAAGCAACATTCCCTCTGGAAAAAGAAAGAAAAAGGTATGGGTCAAATCTCTTTACAATATGACATAACTAGGCTAACAGATTGCAGTAGTAAATTTCAGTATAGTAAAGAGCTTTTTTTGGAAACAGTTAATGACCTGCATACTAACATTTAAAAATTTTTCAAATATAGAAAAGATAAATTTCTAAAATTTAGGAAAATATAAATACTAATAGATATTTCTATTAATGTTTACATTAGCCTTTAAATAAATGAAAAAGGATAATTGGCATACATAGTATTTTGCAGAATTATCATAAGGACAAACACTGCATTTTATTTTAAAATCTTACCTGTTTTGGAAACTGCATCCTGACCAACCAAAGTGTCCTGAAATTCTCCCTGTATGTCAAGAAGTGAGGATTTTATATATGTGGCTAGAGTTTCAACAGGACTCTCTCCAGCCATTAGGGGACTATAATGGTTGTCAACAGGTGAGCTTCCACTGCTCTTCAGTTCCTCAAACCTTTTCACACACTGTAATGATATAAAAGGAAGTAAATGAAGGTCTGGAAGTTTTTTAAATTAAAAAAATGAGAAGATATATTCTTGCCTACTATTTGAAGACACTTCTCTATGATTTTTTGTAAGTGAATATTAATCCATTAGGTAACTACTGAAAAACATACATACTTTTCAAAACACAGAAGCATCTGACATTATTATTATACTTTTTAGCAAGAGGGAGAGAGAGACAAAGAGAGAAATAGAGACAGAGACAGGAAGGGAGATAGATGAGAAGCATCAACTCGTAGTTGCAGCACTTCAGTTGTTCATTGATTGCTTCTCATATGTGCCTTGACCAGGGGGCTCCAGCCGAGTCAGTAACCCGTTCCTCAAACTGGAGACCTCAGACTCAAGCTAGTGACCTTTGGGCTCAAGCTAGCAACCATGGGTTGCTGATTCCATGCTCAAGCCAGTGACCCCATGTTCAAGCTGGTAAGCCTGCTCAAGCCAGATGAGCCTGTGCTCAAGCTGAATGAGCCCACACTCAAGCTGGCAACCTCAGTTTTCAAACCTGGGACCTCAACGTTCCTGGTTGATGCTCTATCCACTGTGCCACCACAAGTCAGGCCAGGGTAGAATTTAAAAAACATATAAGCTTTAATCCAAAAGCATAATATATTTACGCTCTTGTAGAAAAATAAAGAATGCCTTTATCACCATATTTCAGGTGGTCTGTATCTATTATCAGTTGACAATTTTAACAATTTAGTTAAAAACTTGGCTAGTATTTTTACATGAACCGAGTTTCCACCAGAAATAAGACCACATTCTAACCTACAATGGAAAGTAAACCAGAAAGTATTTGATTTGTGACACTAGATTTTCTTTATTAGAATCATGAAGACTGTTCCTAACAGTGAGGGTTCACCTTGCACAAAATACTGTAGTAATACTTCATTGCCACATATGTGACCATAGTTTGTTCTAGTATAGTGTCTTCCCCTAACCCATTAGTCATGAAATCAGGTGAGAAGGTCCAGATTAGCAATTAAAAAAAATAGAATAGATTAAAAAATATCAAGAGTGCAATAAGCATAGTAAGGCTAAGCATTCCTTCACAAAAATGTCATTTCTATGTGTATTCTAAGGTCACAACATAAAATGCCTTCCTGACTGTAAGTGTTGATGAAACAACACTGCTATAGCATCCATTTTTCAATCTCATCATCAATGTAGATGGTAAATTCTACAGCAGATTTAGTAATCTGGGAGGTGTAAAATAAGAAAAATATATGCCACATATGTGTACATATTAAATGAATAATGCATTGGATATGCCATCATTCATTTATTACAAATATTTAACAAGTATCCACTAAATCTTAAGCACTATTTTCAGTATGGATGTTTACACAGTTACTACAAAAAATGCCTACTCAAGCCTTTGAAAAGTGAAGTAATACTTTTTATTTATTCTTAATTATTCCCCATTGATTTCAGTGTCAGAGACAGAGATGGAAAGAAGCATCAACTCGTTCTTCCACTTAGCTGCTCCATTTAGTTGTACATTCATTGACTGCTTCTCCTACATGCCCTCACCAGGAATCAAATCTGTGACCTTGGCCCACTAGATGATGCTTTATCCACTGAGCAACCCGGCCAGGAGTGAAGTAATACTTTTTTAAAAAGGCACTTAAGCCTGACCTGTGGTGGCGCAGTGGATAAAGCGTCGACCTGGAAATGCTGAGGTCGCCAGTTTGAAACCCTGGGCTTGCCTGGTCAAGGCACATATGAGAGTTGATGCTTCCAGCTCCTCCCCATTTCTCTCTCTCTGTCTCTCCCTCTCCTCTCTAAAGAATAAATAAATTTAAAAAAAAAAAAGAAAAATATAAAAAGGCACTTAAAAGATATGTAAATGTACCCTGACCAGGTGGTGGCCCAGTGGATAGAGTGTTCACCCTGGATGCTGAAGACCTAGGATTGAAACCCCAAGGTCTCCGGCCTGAGCACGGGGTCACTGGCTTGAGCATGGGATCATAAACATGACCCCATGGTTGCTGGCTTGAAGCCAAGGTTGCTGGCTTGAAGCCCAAGGCTTGAGCAAGAGGTCATTGGGTCAGCTGGAGGCCCCAGTCAGGGCACACATGAGAAGCAATCAATAAACAACTAAAGTGCCATAACTATGAGTTGACGCTTCTCATCTCTCTCTCTTCCATCTGTCTGTCAGTCTGTCTATCTCTCTCTGTCACTAAAAAAAAGTAAAAATAAAAGATATAGTACATACATATAGACTAAAATATTAGGTAATCAATATGCTCATCTTTTTTTATGCTCATCTTTTTAAACAGAGTCTTAAATAAAAATAAGTAATATGGTAAAATAAGAAATGGAAAACATTTTATGAGTACTGAAAAAAGTAGTGTTGAAAGTCTGGGACAAAAAACAAACAAACATCATTAGAAAAATGTAGAGGTTCACATGTACCTATAGAGGATAAAAAATATAAATGATTTAACCAGATCCATTTTTCCTACAAAATGAGTTTATATTTTGCAACACAAAGAAAGTGGTAGGTAGGCTTTTAAAATACAGATTCTTTTGATATCATTTAGGTAAAGTTTATAGGTTTGTTGGGAATTGAATATAGATTTATCTTAACACTAACAGCAATTTCTAATAGTTAAAAAACAAGAAAATTATGCATTCTGAATATTTGAAATGAATACATGATTGCTTAAATACCAAATAAACTAGCCCAGGCTGGGTAGCTCAGTCAGTTGGAGGCTCGTCCCAATGCACCAAGGCTGGAGCTCTGATCCCTGGTTGGGGCACATGAAGGAGTCAACCAATGAATGCATGAATGGATAGAACAGCAAATCAATATTTATCTTTCTCTCCCTCGTCTCTCCCTTTCTCTTTCTCTCTAAAATCAATTAATAAAAATTTTAAAAAAACTATAAATACTTTAAACTATATAGTTCAAAGGATGCAAAAATCTATGATGGGGTAACATAGCCTATTAAATAAATAGTGTTGGGGCCTGACTGGTGCAGTGAATAGAGCATTGGACCGGGACACAAAGGACCCAGGTTCAAAACCCCAAGGTTGCCAGCTTGAGCACGGGGTCACTGGCTTGAGAATGGGATCAGAGGCGTGACCACATGGTCCCTGGCTTGAGCCCAAGGGTCGCTGGCTTGAAGCCCAAGGTTCTTGATTTGGGTCCAAGGTCACTGGCTTGATCAAGGGGTCATTTGCTCTGCTGTAGCCCCCCAGTCAAGGCACATATGAGAAAGCAGTGAATGAACAACTAAGGAGACTAAGGAGCCACAACGAAGAATTGATGCTTCTCATCTCTCTCCCTTCCTGTCTGTCTGTCCCTATCTGTCCTTCTCTTTGTCTCTCTCCTTCTGTCACGAAATAAATAAATAAATAAATAGTGTTGGGAAAATTGGACAGATACATAAATGAAACTAGATCACCAAACCAACTTGCACCATACACCAGAGTAAACTCAAAATGAATTAAATACTTAAATGTTAGACTCAAAACCATAAAAATCCTAGAAGAAAACATAGGCAGTAAAATTTTAGACATTTTTATGTAGCAATATTTTTTTCTGCTATATTTCCTTGGGCAAGGGAAATAAGAGAAAAAATAAACAAACGGGACTATGTCACACTAAAAAGTTTTTGCACAGCAAAGGAGATAATCAACAAAATGAAAAGACCACTCACTGAATGGGAGAACATATTTTCAAATGATACATTTAATAAGAGGTTAATATTCAAAGTCTATAAAAAACGTATACAACTTAACACACACACAAACAAAAAAAACAATTCAATTAAAATATGCGCAAAGGACCTCAATAGACACTTCTTCAAAGAGGACATACCGATGGCCAATAGGCACATGAAAAGACGTTCAACATCACTAATCATCAGAAAATTGCAAATTAAAACCACAATGAGATATTACCTCACATTTGTCAGAATGGCTTTTAGCATTAAATTAACAAAAAACAAGTATTGGCGAGGATGTGAACAAATGGTAACCTTTGTGCATTGTTGGTGAATGCAGACTGGTACAGCCACTGTGGAAAGCAGTATAGTTATCCCCCAAATTAAAAATGTGTCCAGGTTAATATATTTAATACATAGTTTCTTTTCAGATCGTATAAATCTTTCGCCTTTTAAAAATGTTCCCTGGCCAAATAGCTTCTTTGGTTAGAGCATCATCCTGAAGCACAAAGGTTGCCAGTTCAATTCCCAGTCAAGGCATATACAGAACAGATCAATGTTCCCATCTCTTTCTCGCTCTCTCCCTTCCTCTCTTTATAATCAATAAAATAAACAGATTAAAAAAATTAAAAATGTAATTGCCTTATGACCCAGTGATTCGACTTCTGGATATATACCCAAAGAAACCTAAAACATTAATTGGAAAGAATATATGTACCCCTATGTTTTTTGCAGTATTATTTGCAATAGTCAATATTTGGAAGCAGCCCAAATGTCGTCCATCAATAGATAAGTGGATAAAAAAGCTGTGGTACAGCCTGACCAGGCAGTGGCGCAGTGGATAGAGCGTCGGACTGGGATGCAGAAGACCCAGGTTCGAGACCCCGAGGTCGCCAGCTCAAGCGTGGGCTCATCTGGTTTGAGCAAAAATTCACCAGCTTGGACCCAAGGTCGCTTGCTCAAGCAAGGGGTTACTCGGTCTGCTGAAGGCCCATGGTCAAGGCACATATGAGAAAGCAATCAATGAACAACTAAGGTGTCACAATGCGCAATGAAAAACTAATGATGCTTCTCATCTCTCCGTTCCTGTCTGTCCCTTGTCTACCCCTCACTCTGACTTTCTGTATCTGTTAAAAAAAAAAAAAAAAAAAAAAAGCTATGGTACATTTACACAACAGAATACCACTCAACCATAAAAAAAAGAAGGAAATCTTACCCTTTGTGACAGCATGGATGGACCTAGAGGGCACTGTGCTAAGTAAAATAAGTCAGTCAGAGAAAGACAAGTACCATACAATTTCACTCAAATGTGGAATCTAATGAACAAAATAAACTAACAAACAATATAGAAACAGACTGATAAGAGAACAGACTGACAGCCTTTAGAGGGAAGGGGGGGGGGTTGCGGGCTGGGTGAAAAAGGTGAAGGGGTTAAGAAAAAAAAAAACCCTCATAGACAATGTCAAGTTTGTGATTACCTTAGGTCAGGGGGCTAGGAGGAGGTACAAGAGGGTGCAGCAGGGATAAATGGTGAACACACACTACAATGTACAATGTACTATAGAATTGTACCCTTGAAACCTATATAATTTCATTAACCAATGTTACTCCAATCAATTCAATTAAAAATATATTGTTAGCCTGACCAGATGGTGGTGCAGTGGATAGAGCACTGGATTGGGATGTGAAGGACCCAGGTTTGAGACCCTGAGGTCGCCAGTTTGAGTGCAAACTCATCTGGTTTGAGCAAGGCTCACCAGCTTGAGCCCAAGGTCGGTGGCTTAAGCAAGGGGTCACTCAGTCTGCTGTAGCCCCCCAACCGCCGTCAAGGCATATAAGAGAAAGCAATCAATGAACAACTAAGATGCCACAAAGAGGAATTGATGTTTCTCATCTCTCTCCCTTCCTGTCTGTCTGTCCCTATCTCTGTCTCTGTCACAAAAATTTTAAAAAAATACATATATTGCTAACTGCTCTTCTGTGTTTAAGCAAAAATTACATATCTATGTACAAAAGAATGAAGTTAAACCCCTTATCTAACACCATATGCAAAAATTAGCTCAAAAGATCAAAAACTAAATATAAAAGTTAAAACTATAGGACTCTCAAAAAATATACAAGTATAAATTGGGTGAGAAGAATTTTCTAAGCATGACTAAAAAGGCAGACATCGGAGTAAAATGTTCATAGATTTTAACACAAACTTTTATACATTTGTACCCATGTGACTATAGTAACTTAATAGGTTAAAAACAAACCGAGAAACAAGGTTGATCAAGGTTAATATATTTAATACATAGAAAACTGTTATTATACCAGTACCAAATCCACAAATAGAAAAAGGACATGGAAAAATAAAATATAAAACATTCAACCTCTTCAGGATTTAGAGAAAGGTAATTGAAACTGTAATGAAATAACACTTATTAAAAATATATGTAAGGCCCTGGCCGGTTGGCTCAGTGGTAGAGCGTCGGCCTGGTGTGCAGGAGTCCCAGGTTCGATTCCTGGCCAGGGCACACAGGAGAAGCGTCCATCTGCTTCTCCACCCCTCCCCCTCTCCTTTCTCTCGGTCTCTCCCCCTCCCGCAGCCAACACTCCATTGGAGCAAAAGTTGGCCTGGGCGCTGAGGATGACTCTGTGGCCTCTGCCTCAGGCGCTAGAATGGCTCTGGTTGCAACAGAGCGACGCTCCAGATGGGCAGAGCATCGCCCCCTGGTGGGCATGCTGGGTGGATCCCGGTTGCACACATGCAGAGTCTATCTGACTGCCTCCCCGTTTCCAGCTTCAGAAAAATACAAAAAAAAAAAAAAAATATATATATATACACACACACACACACACACACACACACACACATATATGTAAATGAGAATTTTGAAGACACACACATACAAATAATACTTTTATAGACAGTGTAAAGGTCAGACACCCAGTTATGCTGACTGGAGTATAACATGGATGACCCTTCTAGTGGGCAATATGCAACAAGAGCCTTGAAAAATGCGTAAGCCCTCTGATCAAGCAATTCTGCTTCTGAGATTATCCCTTAAGGAAAGAAGAATAAGATATTTATTTGTAGTAGTCAAAAGTTGAATATAGCCTACATAGCCAACAAAAGGAACTAGATCAATAAATTATGATATAGCTCAAATAAAAGAATCATATACTGCCACCCAATATTATAGAAGTCTATTACTGACACATTAAGATGTTTACAATATGCTAAGTAAAAAAGCATGCAGCAAAACAGTACATTTGTTATATGTCTACTTTAAGACTGAATACATGTATAGAAAAGAATCTGGAAGCATATATACAAGGTGTATATCTTACTTTAGGTAGGGTCAAATTAATAAATTATGATTTTTTCACTGTATTCTCTGTGTGTGTATTCTTTAAGAACATGTATTTTTAGTAATAAAATTTATTTTAAAATTAATACTACGTAAAAATAGTCTGATTCATCATGTAGTTGATATCAGATGATACGGTGGAGATATTGTTAATTTTCTTAGGTTTGATTATGGCACTCTGGTTATGTAATAATGTCCTTATTTTAAGGAGATGCATGTTGCAGTCTAGAGCGTGAAACACTATGATGTCTGGAACTTACTTTTAAATGTCACAGAAAAAAATTACATAAAGAGATCAAACAAATACCTAGAATTGCTGAACCTATATAAAAGATATGGATGCTATACTATTTTTTCAACTTTTCTATATGTATGAAAATACAATAAAAAGTTAGAAAAGTAGTTGAATTCACCAAGTTTTCCCTGTTTTTTTTTTTTGTTGTTGTTGTTTTTGAGAGAGAGAAGCAGGGAGAGAGAGACAGAAAGACAGGAATATTGGGCTGGCTGTTACTGTATGTGCCCTGACTGGAGATCGAAACAGCAATCGCTGAGCTTCTGGACAACACTTCAACCAACCAAGCTATCGGCCATTAATTTTTATTGATTGATTGATTTTTTTTTTTTGAAAGAGAGAGACAGAGAAAGGAAAGGGGGGAAGGGAAGCATTCATTTGTTGTTCTACTTAGTTGTGCATTCACTGGTTGCTTCCTCTGTGTGTGACCTGACCAGGGATCAAACCTGCAACCTTGTTGTTTCGGGACAACACTCTAAGTGACTGAGCTAACCAGCCCCAGGGCCCAACTATTCCCTGTTTTAAAGCCTAACATGTAAAAATCCAAAAGGTGGAAACATATAAATTAGGGAATGATAATATACACAAAAACATAAGTTCCAACATCATTTCACAAGACCTATAACATATCCGAGGGCAAGTAATCCCTATGGGTACTGTTTTTTTCAGCTATAAAAGAAGAGGGTGTGACTTGGTTCATTTACCAATTCCACAGTATTTATTGAATGTATAATATATGATGGGCCAGGCAGAGGGGGAAATGCTTAAAACCTACTGGGAAAAATGACTAACTTCATTTCCACTTCTAGAACTCTGAGATGACTCACTCACTGCAGGATTCCTTTTAACAGCAAAAATTCTAAGGTCAATGTTTCTTAATATTGACATGTTCATGGACAAATTATCAGAAACTGAAGAGTTCCCTATAGGAATTTTTAGATGTTAAGTTTCTGAATATAATAACATTAATTTAAATTCTGAATATAATAACATTAATAAAATCCTCTAGATCATCAGAATGACAGATTATTTCAGTGACCATTTGCTTGTTCTTTACAATTAAGTTCATACCAAGAAATATTTAAATTGTCTAGCTAAATTAATAAAAAAAAATAAAAAATAAAAAATAAAAAAAATAAAAAAAAATAAATTGTCTAGCTAATTTTACAAAAGGACAAAGGTAGGGAAGGGACTTGGTGGAGGAGAGATACATTAGTGTCAAGGGAAGGGAAGTCATGTCATTGTGCAATGTAAGGCTTCAGAGTAGGTTAGAGAGGAAAGTGGAGAAAGAATGAAGGCTTTGAAAGGCACAAGGCAGTATTAGCTGAATGCAAAAAATTCTGTGCTACAACAGACCGCACAATATTTTTGTTATAATCAGCAAATCAATTTCAGCAAAACACTAAATTGATCACATTAAGTAAGCATTAGTTTACACTGTGTTGTCTTTTAGTTTTCACTTGTGTCTATAATCTGTGAATCAGGTTTATGGTGGTGTAGGGAGGGTGTTTATACTTAGTATCATTAGAGCTCATTTAATTTACATGATAATAAAAATAATTTAAGTCAATATCGGGAATCTGCCTGACCCAGCAGTGGCGCAGTGAATAGAGCGTCGGACTGGGACGTGGAAGGATCCAGGTTCGAGATCCCGGGTTTGCCAACTGGAGCGCGGGCTCATCTGGCTTGAGCAAAAAGCTCACTAGCCTGAACCCAAGGTCACTGGCTCGAGCGGGAGGGTGGGGTGGGGGGGTGTTACTCAGTCTGCTGAAGGCCCGTGGTGTGGTCATGGCACATATGAGAAAGCAATCAATGAACAACTATGATGTTGCAACGAAAAACTGATAATTGATGCTTCTCATCTCTCTTCGTTCCTGTCTGTCTATATCTATCCCTCTGACTCTCTCTCTGTCCCTGTAAAAAAATAAAAAATAGAAATTTAATAAAAAAAATTAAAAAAAATATAGGGAATTTTAAGTTTTTTGCCTTTAAATTGGTCTGTACATTACTCATAGCACACTGCTCACAGAAATTAGGGGATCAGGAAACACGCAGATACTCCAGTACTTCCAGCCTTCTGCAGAGTGCATTTCCACCAATGAAATAAAAGTTGATTTTGCATCTCATTTGCATAATCAAACAACTTTCTTTGACTTGTTTGCTTTTCTGATGTTCTTGTTTGATCACTTTTTTTTTTTTAGATTTTTTTTTATTTATTCATTTTTATTAGAGAGAGAGGGGGAGAGAGAGAGGGAGAGATAGAGAGAGAACAGGAAGCATCAATACCCATATGTGCCTTTACCAGGCAAGCCCAGGGTTTTGAACCGGCGACCTCAGCATTTCAGGTCGACGCTTTATCCACTGCGCCACCACAGGTCAGGATGATGTTCTTGTTTAATAAGAAAAAAATCAAATGCTTTTTTTATCACTTCATATTCACTTTAAAAATCCCCTAATTTTTGTGAGCAGTATGTTAGAGATTTAATAAAACAATCTTATTTACAAAAATTTTATCTACCCATAATTTTATAGGAACACTTCTATTGCTTAAATTAAGATATTGTTACTGAATTTTCAGTTATATAAACATGCAAGATAAGGTTAAAATTAAACATACCAGATGTGTTAATGTATTATATAATTTATATACAGTTTGTATCTAGTCAAATCGTATCATATGCACATTCAGTATTTATACCTACATATGAATAAGTAAAACTCAAACCTTTTTTTCTCTTTTATTAGTTGTTCCTTGAAATTGATCATTTTTTCTGATTTTTTTTCAGGAAATACCTGTGGGACTGGTATTTACCTCTTTGGGTGTTAATCCAGGCACAAGCCTTGCTACAGTTTCCCAGTTGATGGTCTGATGGATTCCGATTAATGGATAAAGGATCATGTCCAATACCATCTGATTATTATTGTTCAGGAAATTGTTGTTTTCTGAATATCCACGACTCATCTTTTGTAACTAGAGATAGAGAACAGATTTATTTGCATCTGATACACAAATGTTTTAGATCATTATAAACCAGTTAAAATTCATTCTTAAAAATGATCTGTTACTATGTAAAGGAATAATAAGCTGACCTAAAGTTAACACAAAATATATAGTTCAAACTCTTCAGATATAACAGCATTTTAATATTATGACTTGGTGGATGGATGGATGGCTAGCAGGATGGATCAATAGATCTACATGTGATTAAAGTATATATGATACAGAAATATTAGTGGTAGAATATAAGAGGTCCTGGCTGGTTTGCTCAGTGGATAAAGCATCAGCCCAGCATATGGATGTCCCGGGTTCAATTCCTGGTCAGGGCACAAAGAAAGCAACCATCTGCTTCTCTCCCCCTTACCTCTCTCTTCCCCTCCCACAGCCAGTGGCTCAATTGGTTCGAGTGCATCAGTCTCAGGAGCTAAAACTAGCCCAGTTGATTTGAGCATAGACCTGTGTAGATCCCAGTCGGGGTGCATGCAGGAGTCTGTTTCCCTATCTCCCTCCTCTTACTTAAAAAAAAAAAAATTCTTTTGACTTTACTGTATGTTTAGACTTTTCACAATAAAACATTGGGGAAAAAAGTTGAACACAATATATCTTCTTAAGCATATCTGATTTATACTTTGATTAGCAATTCATGGATGGTAGAGTTAAACTGTAAAAATAGCTAATTAAAAAGAATTATAATTTCATTTTAGTCCTAAGCAATGTTTATTTTTCTGTGAGTGAATGTCCACTCTACGAACAAGGAAGGCTGAATATACTTCATTTGTACTGATGTAATCAAATGAAACTTAAACCCAAGTTAATCTGACATTTTAGGATAAGCATAATCATTGTTACTGTGCCATGTGATTATTACCTACAAATGATAGGGAAATTATATCAACAACTATAACTGTGTCGTTTTTATATGTCTGAAACATTTTTTAGATAGTTCTCCTCTTCTTCCTTGTCTTCAGAAGTAATGTAACAATTGCCTGATAAGGTTTAATCCTTACATACATGCAAACATATACCCAGACACTCATATAATAAGCCAAAACACCTACACACAACAAACACACACGTGCTCACTCCTGCAAACTGGAGGCTCCCCTTGCTTCTTCCCCAAATCACGTCCCCTATTCAATCCAGGAGCCCCTGAATAACATATCCATTGACCAAGGGTGTCCAAAATCTTCAGGCAATAGGATTACCAAGAAAAAAAGGCTATAGGTGGCTTTCCAAATGAATGTAGTTCAATAAACATTTAGAGAGTCCCAAATATATGCCAAGCATCAGGGATTCAAAAATAAATATGGTAGGTCCTTGTCCTTGAAGAGTTTGTGGTTTGGTGAAGGGTACTAGCAGACTGATCATTTTAATATCATTTGCTGAGAGCCAGAGGAGGGACACATATAACTAGTATGTACTGAGTATTTTCTAGGATGGTGGAACTGTTATTTCAATAAAATCTCACTACGACCCTATGAAACAGGGGTTCTCCCCACTTTTACAAGATGAATAAACAGGTTCAGAGAAGTAACTTGTAGAAGGCCACAGAACTAATAAGAGGTAGAGCAAAAACTGACTCTCGCATCTATGTTGTTTCCATTATATGCAAGAGGTACAAGGAGAGAGCAGATTGAGAATGATGGTTTAGGGTAGAGAAAAACAGAGTAAAACACCTCAAAGTTAGTTATAATTCAATCAAATAATTTTGAAAAATTCTGTTTGTGAGGTGGGGAAGGCTGTGATATCAATGTGAAAATAAAGCTACACCATTTAACTTAGAGAATTATAAAAATTTATGTCAACTGTACTTCAAGAAAGCCAAGATTAAAGAAAATAATTTTAAAAACTTTTTTTTTGGTATCACTGTATGTGAGACACTTCTTATTTTATTCAAACATTTACTGCCTAGCGTGTGGAGGACCCGGGTTCGATTCCCGGCCAGGGCACTCAGGAGAAGCGCCCATTTGCTTCTCCACCCCTCCGCCGCGCTTTCCTCTCTCTCTCTTCCCTTCCCTTCCCTCCCCTCTCGCAGCCAAGGCTCCATTGGAGCAAAGATGGCCCGGGCGCTGGGGTTGGCTCCTTGGCCTCGGCCCCAGGCGCTAGAGTGGCTCTGGTCGCAACATGGCGATGCCCAGGATGGGCAGAGCATCGCCCCCTGGTGGGCAGAGCGTCGCCCCATGGTGGGCGTGCCGGGTGGATCCCGGTCGGGCGCATGCGGGAGTCTGTCTGACTGTCTCTCCCTGTTTCCAGCTTCAGAAAAACAAACAAACAAAAAAAAACAAACAAAAAAAACATTTACTGAACCCCACTATGTGCCAGGTATTGTATCTGAAGTTAGAACAGACAAAAATGAAACAAAGTTATAGCTATAGCTAGTTATATCTATGATTTATGGCTAGTTATAGCTATGATTTAATTGATGAATTTTGAGTTGAGAATATAATCACCAAACAGAAGCTGTTCCTATGGAAAATATCATATATTTTAGAACTAGCACAAAGCAAAGATTCACTGATAGACCACTACAGTGCTAAAAGCAGTGTACCCAGAAGTCTGCACCTCTGGTTTTAGTATTAACTTCACATATGCTCGTCAAAGTAAGTTATCTGAACTTCAGTAATAAAATTAAATGATAATACCTCTGACTGACATCACAGAGAGGACCAAAGGGATTATTTTGTGACAGCACTTTGAAGACAATAAAAATGCTTCACAAATGTGATAGAGCAGCGGTTCTCAACCTGTGGGTCGCAACCCCGGCGGGGGTCGAACGACCAAAACACAAAGGCGACCCCTGTATTTTGGTCGTTCTACCCCCGCCGGGGTCGCGACCCACAGGTTGAGAACCGCTGTGATAGAGCATCAAATAACAGTATCTATCTCCTAGGATTGTGCTGAGGATCGTGTGAGATGTTTAAATGTTAGATTGGAGAGTTGGAATGAGAAGCTCTCAGTAAGTGTTAACTATGATTAGTATTATGTAATTATTTACATAAAACATTGATGTAGGACATCGGGTGGTAGTCATCAGAAAGTTATCCTACATATAGCTATATGAGCATTAAAAAGAAGCAATGAGCCCTGGCCAGTTGGCTCAGTGGTAGAGCATCTGCCCGGTGTGTGGAAGTCACGGGTTCAGTTCCCGGCCAGGGCACACAGGAGAAGTGCCCATCTGCTTCTCCACCCTTCTCCCTCTTCTTTCTCTCTATCTCTCTCTTCCCCTCCAACAGCCAAGGCTCCATTGGAGCAAAGTTGGCCCAGGTGCTGAGGATGATGGCTCCATGGCCTCTGCCTCAGGCACTAGAATGGCTCTGGTTGCAACAGAGCATTGCTCCCTAGTGGGCTTGCTGGGTGGATCCCAGTCATGTGCATGTGGAAGTCTGTCCCTCTGCCTCCTGGTTTCTCACTTAAAAAAAAAAAAAAAAGAGCCTGACCAGGCGGTGGCACAGTGGATAAAGCGTCGAACTGGGATGCAGAGGACCCAGGTTCAAGACCCTGAGGTCTCCAGCTTGAGCGCGGGCTCATCTGGTTTGAGCAAAGCTCACCAGCATGGACCCAAGGTCGCTGGCTCAGGCAAGGGGTCACTCAGTCTGCTGAGGTCTTGTGGTCAAGGCACATATGAGAAAGCAATCAATGAACAACTAAGGTGTCGCAACGAAAAACTGATGATTGATGCTTCTCATCTCTCTCCATTCCTGTTTGTCTGTCCCTGTCTATCCTCTCTGACTCTCTCTCTCTGTAAAAAAAAAAAAAAAAAAAATACTAAGCATTCTAAAATCCATAGCTTCCTAGGCCTGACCTGTGGTGGCGCAGTGGATAAAGTGTCGACCTGGAAATGCTGAGGTCACCAGTTCAAAACCCTGGGCTTGCCTGGTCAAGGCACATATGGGAGTTGATGCTTCCAGCTCCTCCCCACCTTCTCTCTCTGTCTCTCTCTCCTCTGTATCTCTCTCTCTCTTTCTCTCTCCTCTCTAAAATGAATCAATAAAATTAAAAAAATATATTAAAAAAAATAAAATAAAATAAAATAAAATCCATAGCTTCCTAGCAACCAGAGGTACACTGTTGATGGGCCAGAATCATGTTGTGGATACAAGTATAGCCCAAATTTTCATTCTGGTTCTACCATTCAAGGTATTATATGGTTCAGATCACTTATCTCTATGCTTCAATTTCCTTATCTGTAAAAAAAAAAAGAGTGGCTAGCCCACATACTTCTGAAGATATATGGACTGAGTTACCTGGCACAGAGTAAGGACTGTATGTTTGTAGTATTACCATTCCAAATATCCTCAAATCAAACAAATTATAAATGTAAAGGTAGCAGACAAAAGAGACAGCAATTTTTCAATGAAGTACACTTTCAACACAATGAGTAGAAAGTCAGACCTAGATTCTTATCCAGTTTTACCACTTTCAATTGTCCCAGCTCGAAGAAAATAATACCTGCCTTTGGGGTTGTTATAAGGATTAAACAGTAATATATAAAGCACCCAGAACACTATCTAGCATAAAAAAGGTGCTCAACATCTTGACCAGGTGGTGGTGCAGTAGAGAGAGCATCGACTTGGGACACTGAGGACCCAGATTCGAAACCCCAAAGTTGCTGGCTTGAGAGTGGAATCATAGACATATGGTCCCTGGGTTGAGCCCAAAAGTCACTGACTGGAAACCCAACCTTTCTGGCTTGAGCAAGGGTTCGCTGACTCAGCTGAAACCCCCCTGCAAGGCCTGTACAAGAAAGCAATCAATGAACAACTAAAATGCTGCAATGACGAGTTGATGTTTCTCATCTCTCTCCCTGTTTGTTTCTGTCTGCCTCTCTCTCTAAAAAAACAAAACAAAACAAAACAAAACAAAAGGTGCTCAGTAAAATATTTATCATCACTGTTATTATTTTTCCTCCTCCTATTTTGGCTATTATTGGCATTAAAAATTTCTAAGAATTATTTTAATAATGTAAATCACTGCCTTGATCCCAGCTGAAAATAGATTTTACAGAAAACTTAATTGTACTCCACTTGTGTGCCTGGCATATCACTTTCCACACGGCTCAATTTAAGATGCATGTTAGAGTGTCGGCCTGGCGTGCAGGAGTCCCAGGTTCGATTCCCAGCCAGGGCACACAGGAGAAGCGCCCATCTGCTTCTCCACCCCTCCCCCTCTCCTTCCTCTCTGTCTCTCTCTTCCCCTCCCGAAGCCGAGGCTCCACTGGAGCAAAGATGGCCTGAGCGCTGAGGATGGGCTCTGTGGCCTCTGCCTCAGGCACTAGGATGGCTCTGGATGCAACAGAGCAGCGCCCCAGAGGGGCAGAGCATCGCCCCCTGGTGGGCATGCCGGGTGGATCCCAGTCGGGCGCATGCGGGGAGTCTGCCTCCCCGATTCCAGCTTCGGAAAAATGCAAAAAAAAAAAAGAAAAACCAAAAAAAAAAAAAAAGATGCATGTTAGGGTATGGAGTATTTTTTCATAATTTGTTAGGGCCTCAGTAGAAAACAGTCTAAAACAGAATTCAAGGCAAGAAACGAGGTGCTTTATTTTTCATTTCCAAAAAATTTATTTAAAATTCTAAAATATTTATTATGTCCTACAATGTGTAGGCACCAGTTAATCAAAATACTCTCGCCTGACCTGTGGTGGCGCAGTGGATAAAGCGTCGACCTGGAAATGCTGAGGTCGCCGGTTCGAAACCCTGGGCTTGCCTGGTCAAGGCACATATGGGAGTTGATGCTTCCTGCTCCTCCCCCTCTTCTCTCTCTCTGTCTCTCCTCTCTCTCTCTCCCTCTGTCTCTTCCTCTCCTCTCTAAAATGAATAAATAAATAAATTAATTAAAAAAAGAAAAAAGATGTGCAGAAAATTAAAAAAAAAAAAAATACTCTCCACACCAAATACTTAAAAACGTGTATGTATATTTCAAATGATATTTATATTATAATATACATGGTTTAAGAATAATTTAAATCATCTAGATGTGAACATTCTTTTTCTGTTGACATTTCTTTACACAACTGAATCATACCAAGTGAGAGAAGAGTACCCAGTATTAATTCAATTAAATGAATGTTCAAGGAAGCATCCCTTAGAGTCTGAATGTAAGTATGAAAGGCGTAGCATTGATGGGTAGTCCTTAATATACGATAACACACAAATTCTCTCAGAATAGCTGTCACAGTGCATCCCATTCTTGGGGGGGGGGGAGTATAGGCTTATCAAAAACTGTGACAATAAGAAAAGTTTGAAGCTCTAATTACACTACTACTAAATCTACTCCCATTCATGACAAAATATATCTTAAAAGTTAATGTGTAGGTTGAAAAGTGTTATTCACTAGAAACAAAAATTCTGTTTGTTTAATGCACAACACTTTTAAAGAATGCAGTTCATGTCCTCTCCCCCACTTCCACAAGCTTGGTTTATTTAGATGTATCTATAAGACCAATCTAATGAATTAAGACCGACAGAGGCTCTAGCCGGTTGGCTCCGTGAATAGAGCATCAGCCCAGCGCATGGACGTCCCGGGCTGGATTCCGGGTCAGGGCACACAGGAGACGTGACCATCGGCTTCTCTGCCCCTGCCTCTCCCCCTTCCCTCCCACTTCCCCTCTGGCAGTCAGTGGTTCGGACGCTTGAGGGAGTCTCACTATCTTCCCTTCTCTCATTTAAAAAAAAAGTTGAAAAGAAAAAGAAAAAAAGGACCAATAGAGGTCCACGACTGGCATGATTTCCCCCCCTTTTTTTGAAACTGAATAAGGCTCCCAAAGACAGAGACCACTTTCCCTAAGCAGCGGAGCGACGGGGAGCGAGGGGCCGCAGACAGGTCACAGGCCCCTGGCGCAGGGGGCGGGAGGTGACACTGAGTCAGCCCGCACCAGGGGGCACCTGGTGTCCAGGCTCCCTGCCCTCCAACGAGGACGGAGCCGCTGGCTTTCTGCGCGAAGGAGAAAGTAAAATCACACCCGAAACTCGGGCTGCCTAGACCAGAGCCCAGCAAGCCTCCGGCCCAGGGCGTCCCTGCGCGGCGCGCCCTTGGGGCACCGCAGACCTCCGCGCTCTCCCGCTCCGCCCTCGCCCCCGCTGGGAGCGGACAAAGGCGCGGGAGAGGGGCGAGGCTGGGAGCGGCCTCAGGGAGCCTGGGCGGGTACAGCTGCGGACTGCGCTGGGGGGCGTCCGCGGGCGTTCGGCCGTCCGCCGGGGAGGGAGGCCGCGGCGGAAAACGCGCGGGCTGCCACGGCGCCGCCCCTCGCCGCACTTGCCGCCCCCAGGCCGCCATCTACCGCTCACCTCTATAGGGCCGCGGCGGCCCTTGCTGCTCCTCTGTCACCTGCGGCGGCCGCCTCTGTCCGCGCTCGGGCCATGAAGCTCCCTCCACCCGACCCCGGCGCCCCGGCCGTGACACTCACACCGAGCCTCACACGCCGCCCCGCCCGTGTGTAAGCGGCTGGGACCAGCGCCTAGGGCCGGGGAGCGCCAGGCCCAAAGCCGCCCGGCCAATCGCGGGCCAGCGCTGCAGCGGCGGAGCCAATGAGCGGCGAGCTCCTGCCGGGCGGGAGGAAGCCGAACGAGTGGCTGCAGCAGACGGCTGCGGCGTCTGCTTCTGTCTTCCCCTGCCCTCTCTTGGCATACACGCCTAGGCTTGTCGCAGTGCAGCGTCCCCACCCTCCCAGCGTCTTGTCTCTTAGCAACCAGATCCTCCGAACCTGGTCTTAGGTGACCAACTCTAAGTCCAGAAGAACGGAGAAATATGGGAGAGGTAAAAGAACGCGGAGAAAGAATGGATGAAATGGTTTTGGGTGCAGGTCACTTGGGTACAGCTGCTCAGGTTAGGTAGAATGACAAAATTGTATGACCTGAGGGACGCTAAAAGTATCTTAGGTTAAATATTGTCTTTATCTGGAGGCATCTCTTGAAAAATGTAAATAGCTCTGGGTTACAAATTCAGTTTTGATTCATATTAATAGGTTCAGCATGCGTGTGTTACTGTGTATATCACCACTGGG
Organism: Saccopteryx bilineata; assembly: GCF_036850765.1. Lineage (NCBI taxonomy): Eukaryota > Metazoa > Chordata > Mammalia > Chiroptera > Emballonuridae > Saccopteryx > Saccopteryx bilineata. Next base: position 117,277,757 of record NC_089492.1, on the reverse strand, counting down.
AACCCAGTAAGATGTATAAGGCCCAGATTTGTATGGTAAATATTACATGTCATAGTTTAAATTTCCACTTGGAATGTGTCTTTTCAGAGAACCAAAACTAAATGTTAGAATCAGAAAGAAGAGGAAAAGTAAAGTCCTATCCAAATCAATACTGTAATGAGATCTGATGATGAAGTGGCTAACTGTACAGAAAAGCAGTTTTTTCCAATTGTTTCACCTGTGACTTTCTGCAAATCTCTTACTACTTTTGCTCTACAAAGACATTAGATTTAGGCAAGTTCTATACCACCATACATCATTTAAATAAATTCTTAAAGTGAGGCTACTTGCTCTCTACTTCCTCCCTCTTTCACATGACTGGACCCCAGTTGTGAGGGTAGTGAGCCAGCCTAAACCCTTAGGACAATAAGGACGCCTAAGGGACTGGAGAGCAATAACGTAGAAGGAACCTAAGCCATGAATTACCTGGAGAAGCAAAGCGGCCTAACAGGCCTTAGACTGCCTGTCTACCTCCGTACTACTGCATGAGAGAAAAGTCTGTCTTGCTTTTAGCTACTGCATTTTTTGACCCATTTGTTACAGAAGCTTAGCAAAGTCCCTCAGAGGGAAAGTTGGTCATGAAAGTGGTGTGCTGCAATAACAGAGATCTAAGATCTATATGGCATTGACAGGTAGAAACACACTACAGGCTGGAAGGCTGGTAACTGTTTCCACATGTATTGGGGAAAGTATCACCTGTGTTAATGTGGAAGGCAGATTATGAAGCCTTTAGCTCTGAGGGATGTAGTTGACAAAAGGTCAGAATGTAACTTGGTGTTGGCTGCCACTCCTTGCTTTTAGCAAAGTTCAACAAAAAGAAGTGAAATCAATTAAGAACAAGCCTGTTTGCAAGCACACATCAGAGAACAGAGCTGCACTATTAGACCCCACCATAACATCTGCTCCAGCTGTTGGTCCACAGGTTACTACGCATCTCTGGGGGAGCAATTCAGGCATTTAATGTTGGAAGTTTATCCTCATCTCTCTCCATTCTTTTTTTTTCTTTTCTTTTTTTTCCCTGAAGCTGGAAACAGGGATAGTCAGACAGACTCCTGCATGCGCCCGACCGGGATCCACCCGGCACGCCCACCAGGGGCGACGCTCTGCCCACCAGGGGGCGATGCTCTGCCCATCCTGGGCGTCGCCATGTTGCGACCAGAGCCACTCTAGCGCCTGAGGCAGAGGCCGCAGAGCCATCCCCAGTGCTCGGGCCATCTTTGCTCCAATGGGGCCTTGGCTGCGGGAGGGGAAGAGAGAGACAGAGAGGAAGGCGCGGAGGAGGGGTGGAGAAGCAAATGGGCGCTTCTCCTGTGTGCCCTGGCCGGGGAAATGGAACCCGGGTCCTCCGCACGCTAGGCCGACGCACTACCGCTGAGCCAACCGGCCAGGGCTCCATTCTTTTCTAGAACGATATTCATTTACAGAATGAGAACTAGAAAAGATCCTTGAAAAATCAACTTCTTCAATTTTTTCATTTTAAAGTCAGAGAAAACTTAAGTGAGTTGTCCAAGGTCAAATAGCCAACTTATTAGGTTCAATGACCTTTGCCTAAGGAAGAATCTTTCTTTGACATTGCACAGATGTTCCTTTCTGAGGCCTTTTTTTTTTTCAGAATGGGTAATTTTACCTAAGTCTTCCATCCACTTTCCCTTCCTCATCAAGTCTAACTCTTTTGTGTTCATAAGCTCATCTATCTATTAGGTTTAGTAAAGACTAAGTTGCGTTAACAAAGAGACCCAAAAATACAATGGCTTAAATACAATGCAAGTTTATTTCTCTCTCAAATTATGGTAAAGATGGTAGTCCAGGGCTGGCATGGCTGCTTTGCCATCCTCAACTCAAAAATTCCACCATAGCATCAGAAATTGCTGTAAAATACTCATTCTTATTTCCACACCCCACAGAAAAAATAGGAACAGGGCAAGAAATACATGTCCTAGGACTTTTAAAGGCATGATCCAGAAGTCACATGTATCACTTCCAATTATATCCCGTTGGCAACACTTTAACCTTAAGAGGCCATATAATGTAGGCTCCATTTGAGCAGTTGAGTACCCAACTAAAAGGTGTAAGTCTCACTTTTAAATTATGAGCGAGTGAATATTGGTGATCAATTAGCAGTCTCTATACAACAGTCTAGTTTCAAGGAAAATACGCTACCAAGACATCTATTACTGACCTCATTAAATTATTTTTGAAACACTTTTTAGTGAAATGTAAAACTATAAAGGAATTCCACTAGTATTGCAAAAAATATATATACATACAGAAAAATGTTTATGGATAAAAGGCAATAAAAATAAGTGTCATGCCTTTTGGACTCTGGATGCTACCAAACATTACTGCAGAGCAAGAGCTAAAACATACTTTTATGATAAGGCAGAGTTGTATAAAACAACAAAAAATAATTTGGAAAAGTAAAAGATATATCAATATGCATATTTCCATCATCTGCTTCAAGGTCTGGAAGAAGTCAAATAGGTGTGTTGGAGGCCATATTTACCTCCAAAAATAATGTCTGATAATTACTATGTCCCAGTGTGGACAGAGGTGGATTTAACAGCGGGTGCCCCGGGCACGTGCCCTGGGCCCCAACTTCTGAAGGGCCCTTTAAAACCCTAACTTTGCACTTTTTTCTAATTATACCAAGTTTGATTTCATATGTGCAATTTTAACATTGATAGTACATTTTTTATTTATTTAAAAATATGGTTAACAAGTATTTTTATTTTCTGTCTTTTTTTAAAGGGACCCAATATTTTCTTCTGTGCCAGGGGCCTCAACTGACCTTAATCTGCCTCTGAATGTGGAGTTCTTTTTACTACTTAAAAGTGGAGGCCCCCATTCACAGACCCCATTTAAATTGATATGCTCCATGTTCAGACTCTTTAAGTCCTACATGGTGTCCTCACATATGTATTTATATATGTGGCACTTCTATGCCCAATATTGTAGAATCTTGACTGCTTACTCCTGAACAATATTTTCCCCTTGTCCCCCAGTTGTTACCTGTGCTAACAACAGAGATAATTTTACACTCTTCTAATGGGTTGCTATAAGAGACTATCCATTATAAAGGGCACTGTCCCAACTGATCCCCTTAGCAGGTCTTTAGTGCTTAAATATAGCTCGATTCAGAACTGCATCTTGATAAACTAGCTATTAACAAAGGTGCTTATCACCTTTATTTTTTAAAATTTTTTAAAAGATCTTATTTATTCATTTTTAGAGAAGGGGGAGAGGGAAGAGAGGGAGGAGCAGGAAGCATCAACTCCCATATGTGCCTTGACTGGGCAAGCCCAGGGTTTCGAACCGGCAACCTCAGTGTTCCAGGTCGATGCTTTATCCACTGTGCCACTACAGGTCAGGCCTATCACCTTTATTTTTAATTATTTTTTTGGATAGAGACAAAGAGAGAGGCAGAGAGAGGGACAAACAGGAAGGGAGAGAGATGAGAAGCATCAACTCCTTGCTACAGCACCCTAGCCTTTCATTGACTGCCCTCATATGTGCCTTGACCTGGGCTACAGCAGACCGAGTGAACCCTTCCTCAAGCCAGTGACCTTGGACTCAATCTGGTGAGCCATGCTCAAACCAGATGAGCCCATGCTCAAGGTGGCGACCTCGGGGTTCAAACCTGGGTCCTCTGCCTCCCAGTCTGACGCTCTATCCACTGTGCCACCGTCTGATCAGGCAGCGCTTGTCACCTTTAACAAGAACCCTTTCTATATGTCAGGTGCTCTGCTAAGTGCTTAACACAGTATCCTCTCAACAGCTCAATGAAGTAGATATTATTTAGAACTTAATGAATATTAACAAGTTTTAAATGTGTTACCCATTTATATTAATAAATTCATTTTGGTTGATATAATTGTGCTTCTCATACAAATAGAAGAAAACAGTAAAGTCGTACACATTTAATCTTAAAACAATGGTTGCACAGTGAATTTTTCCAATCAGTTTTTTAGTTGCCATGTACCATGTATAGATGAAAAATTTTAAACACTATTGCCACAGACTACAAAGAAAATATAAAACTACACTGTTATACATGTATCTGCTTTTTTCTCTGAGTCAGAAGGCACTTCGGAATCTTTCTAAACCTTAAGGCAGATGTTCCCAAATGTCTTTCTTAATTTAAGGACCGATGAGGATCTGTGGCAAGTGGGGACAATAATATGAAATGTATATGTTTGCTGGTTTATAAATTTATTAGTAAAAAGCATGCCTTGTATACTTTCTGGTATTAATATCCTTTATTCATTCTTGTTTTCTCCTCATATCCCATTAAGGGTATTTAGTTTCCCAGTTAATTTCAAATTAAAGGTTTTTACAAAATATTATTAAACAAAACATCACAAGGAAACAACAAAAACACACCTTTATTGACTTTTCACAATGTATAACCTGAAATAACTGGCTATGAGGGTCTGGAAATTGGAGGAAGTTCTTATTTTTGGCATTATAGCAGGCTACATGTTAGGCTCTCCTGCTGAGCCAGTAAGACCCTGTCTGGGATACACACATTAAAGTACTGTGAGCCTCATAGAAAGTTGGGGGCAGGCAAAAATCTATCAAAATCAGGGAGCTGGGAAACTGCGGCTGAAGGGAGGGGTATGGGGGCCCTGAGGATTGATGTTCAAAGCTGTCAAGATTCTGAGCTTTGGGCCAATGAGAGTAGAGTGAGAGTAATCCTGATCTATATTTACTCAAGTCCTTCAAGGGAGGACTTAGTTGGTCCCAGAATAATGATGCCTCCATACTATAGTTAAAGCAGAGTGAATCCTCTGTGGAATCAAGCCTTCCCAGTTTTAGCCTGTAGAAGTTACAGATCAACAAGCAATAAGCCCAGAAAGGTCACCATGAACACGAAGAGGCCAGACACTATGTGTGAGCATCAGCACAAACAGTAAACATTTTAACTTCTAAGGATGGCAGGCCCCGGCCAGTTGGCTCAGTGGTAGAGCGTCAGTGTGGCATGTGGACGTCCCAGGATCAATTCCCAGTCAGGGCACACAGGAGAAGCGCCCATCTGCTTCTCCATCAATCCTTCTTTCACTTCTCTCTCTCTCTTTCACTCTCTTCCCCTCCTGCAGCCATGGCTAGATTGGAGCGAGTTGGTCCCAGGCCCTGAAGGTGGCTCCATGGCCTCCACCTCAGGCACTAAGAAGAGTTCTGTTGCTGAGCAACAGAGCAATGGCTCAGATGGGCAGAGGATCACCCCCTAGTGGGTTTGCCGGTTGGGTCCCAGTCAAGGTGCATGTGGGAGTCTGTCTCTCTGCCTCCTCTCACTGGAAAAAAAAAAAAAAAAGATGACAGATACTGAAGTCCTTGTAGACATTAACATGGCATGCTTAAATAAAGGGCATGAAAATAATCAATAATGAACAAGCAGAGTGAAAAACGTACTTCTAGATATAATTATTGAAATATAATTATTCTACACAGCCATAAAAATGAAGGGAATCTTACCTCTTGCGACAGCGTGAATGGACCTGGAGATTATTATGCTAAGTGAAATAAGCCAGGCAGAGAAAGACAAGTACCACATGATCTCACTTATATGTGGAATCTAATGAACACAAACTGATGAACAAAATAGAAACAGAGGCATGGACACATGGAATAGATGGGACAGCTGTCTGAGGGGAGGGTGATGAGGGGACTGGATAAAAGAAGGTGAAGGGATTAGCCAAAAACACACACACACACAGACAACAATAGCCAGAGAAAAAGTAAGAGTGGAGGTCAGGGGAAGAGGGTAAATGGGTGGGGAATAGGGACAGAAAGAGACTTTGGGGCTGGGGTGGTCCATGATGCAGTGTGTAGAGAGTATTATCTTGAATTGTACACTTGAAACCTGTATGGTTTGGGGAACCATGTCATCCTAATACATTAAAAATAAATTTTAAAAATAATTATAATTATCTAAATTTAATTATGAAAATTTAAAGCAACCTCAGTAAATGAGTTAAGTTATAAATTAGAAATAGCTGAAGAGTGACCATGCAAATATACATGAAGAAAATTACCCAGATTGCAGCACACAGAGACAGAGATGGAAAACACAAGACAAAAATATGGAGTACAGAATGAAATTCAACATGTCTTATTTAAATCCTAAAGAGACAAACAGAATGGAGATAACTTGTAAAATTTCCAGAATGAATCCAAAAATCCACTAGAAGCAACTGTATTACAAAAACAGTTGTAATGCATTGGTGGGGCAATAAAAATATCAATTTTAATTTACCATCTAAAAAACATGTTATCTAAATCAGTGGCCCCCAACCTTTTTTGGGCCACGGACCAGTTTAATGTCAGAAAATATTTTCACGGACCGGCCTTTAGGGTGGGATGGATAAATGTATCATGTGACCGAGACAAGCGTCAAGAGTGAGTCTTAGACGGATGTAACAGGGGGAATCTGGTCATTTTTTAAAAATAAAACATAATTTAGACTTAAATATAAATAAAACGGAAATAATGTAAGTTATTTATTCCTTCTCTGTGGACCAGTACCAAATGGCCCATGGACCGGTAGTGGTCCATGGGTTGGGGACCACTGATCTAAATGACTTATGGTCTTTTTCTCTGAGGCTTACTTTCTAACTGGTTTACTGTGCTGGCTTAAAACTAAAACTTTTTTAGTGTGCTGGGTTATGAATGTATTATTAAAGTTTAAAAACTAATGAAGTTTAAAATGACTAAGGGCATACAGTTTGATATTCCTATGTATTTTAATCTTTTTTTTTAAAGTGAGAGCATGGGGAGGCAGAGAGACTCCTGCATGCACCCCAACTGGGATCTACCTTGCAAGCCCACTAGGGGGTGATGCTCTGCCCATCTGGGGCCCTTGCTCCATTGCAACCGGGGCCATTTTTTAGCACCTGAGTTGGAGGCCATGGAGCCATCCTCAGTGCCCAGGGCCAACTCACTGTAATTCAGCCATGCCTGGGAGGAGAAGAGAGAGATAGAGAGAGGGTCCTGGCTGGTTTAACTGTGGGATCATAGACATGACCCCATGGTCACTGGCTTAAGCCCAAAGGTTGCTGGCTTGAGCACAAGGTTGCTGGCTTGAGAAGGGGTTACTGGCTCAGCTTGAGCCGTTGGGTCAAGGCACATATGAGGCGCAATCAATGAACTAAAGTGACACAAGTACAAGTTAATGCTTCTTATCTCTCCCTATCTCTAGCTTAAAAATTTTTTTTAAATTATATTGGGAAGATGGGGTAAGAGAAAACATGGGATAGTGTGTAAGGCAGTCAAATCCTCCATGGGGGGGGGGGGAGAGAAGGAGAGACGTTAATAGCCTCTAAAACTGGTAAGTCAAAAAATAGCAGAATGAACACATTATTTAGAAACAAGAAAATAAAAAACAGAATAGCAAAAAAGTTAAATGTGGCTGCTTTTGGAATCAGGGCTCTGGAGTGAGGCAGGAGACCACTTCATATTCTTACTAAAAATTACAGTTTAATTTTGTTATACCATGTGATTGTACCAGTTTGATAGTTAAAATGTAAATTAATGGATAAAACATATATAAGAACTTCAGACAAATTATTTGTTCAACTAGGCAAACACTAAAAAGAAAACATTAACCATAACAATCTAGAAAAAAACTTCAAGTGATAGCAACATTGGTGAAACAACAGGGGCATGGGAGACACAGGGAGAAGAATCTGGAGGGGAAAGCAGGAGAATGATACCAGGCCAACATTCTTGTGTTGTTATAAGACTGCAATATCAATCATTGTAAACACTGGTAGACAAAAATAAACATAACTGAGAGTTATGTTTATTGTCCCTAAGGGTTAGAAGTAGCCACAAGAATAAAAATAGCACATAAAGCTTTCAAATTTGCAGAAAGAAATTTGATATATATAAACAGAAAGCATAAATACAAAACTTGTAGTAAGATATAAGAAATAACTGATAAAACCATGAGAAGCTATCAATGGAACATTTTAAATATATTCAGTTGAGAAAGAGACCAAAAAAATAAGTACATATGAAGACAAATTTAATGTGTAAATTCATCTAACATATGCCCAATCTAATATAATTTCTACTTTACGTTTCTACATAGACGTCTTCTCCAGAATAACACTCTGGTGCCCCTTTCTCATTTTGCATGTGGTTTCTCCCTCGCTTACTGCTTCTCAGGGAGTGAGCTGATTGGTTAAGTTTGGAAGAAACTGTACACATGCAGTTTTCCATCTGCTTTCCACTCTCACTGAATCTGCTTGCTTACAGTGAAGGTGGATCCTGGTCTGTTTTCCTCACATTCTCTAAGTTTGGTGGGTCACTTTGAAACTGAATTGATAGTTTAATTCAGGGAAATATAGTAGTAGCAAATCTGGTCAGGCCCTCCAAACTGGCTTTAAACACAAAGTTCACAGACAACAGCCTCAACTACTTACCCAAGGTCTTCAATCAGCTGTTCAGTCTCTCTTTTTTTTTAAATTTTTTTATTTATTCATTTTTTAGAGAGGAGAGACGGAGAGAGAGAAGGGGGAGAGGAGCTGGAAGCATCAATTCCCATATATTCCTTGACCAGGCAAGCCCAGGCTAATAAAAAGAAAAAAAAAAAAAGCCTGACCTGTGGTGGCGCAGTGGATAAAGTGTTGACCTGGATATGCTGAGGTCACTGGTTCGAAACCCTGGGCTTGCCTGGTCAAAGCACATATGGGAGTTGATGCTTCCTGATCCTCCCCCTTCTCTCTCTACCTCCTCTCTAAAATGAATAAATAAAAAAAATATCCTGAATAAATGGAGGAATTATGTTTATGAATGGGATGATCTGACTTTCTACATGTCAATTCTCTCTAAATTAATTCATTAATTCAATAAAACATAATCAAACTCTCAGAAGCCTGTTTTAGGGAACTTGATGAAGTGATACTAAAATTTATACAGGAATCAAATAAATATTCCAAAAAGCTAATTTTATTTATTTATTTATTTATTTATTTATTTATTTATTTATTTATTTTTCCTGAAGCTGGAAACAGGAGGCAGTCAGACAGACTCCCGCATGCACCCGACCGGGATCTACCTGGCACGCCCACCAGGGGGCAATGCTCTGCCCATCCAGGGTGTCGCTCTGTTGTGACCAGAGCTAGTCTAGTGCCTGAGGCAGAGGCCATGGAGCCATCCCCAGTGCCCGGACCATCTTTGCTCCAATGGAGCCTTGGCTGCGGGAGGGGAAGAGAGAGACAGAGAGGAAGGAGAGGAGGAGGGGTGGAGAAGCAGATGGGCGCTTCTCCTGTGTGCCCCAGCCGGGAATCGAACCCGGGACTTCCGCATGCCAGGCTGACGCTCTACCACTGAGCAAACCGGCCAGGGCCCAAAAAGCTAATTTTAATAAAGTAGGACAATACAGATTCACCTATCAGATATGAGACACTATACAAAGTTATATTAATTAAGACAGTGTTATACAGGAAAAGGAACTGAAATATCAATGAAACTGAAAGCCCCAAACAGTTTCACATTTATGGGAACTTGGTAGGTACTAAAGTGGGGAGAATTTGGATTATTTAGTAGATGGTATTAGAAAAATTGACTACATTCCCACTCTAATGCCCAGCAGATATTCATACTCACAAGACCCACAAGGATATAACTTGGCACAAAGGTCACTTAGTTTGGCAGAAGGATAGAACAGCACAGTAAACATGACATGGAGAGGAAAACAACCTCCTTAGAAAAGCCTCTCGTGCCATAGAAACCACTATATTTTAAAAATCCCTGAAGATGTCACATTTCAGATCTCGGCACAAGGAACAAATTCAGTTACCAGTTGTACCCTACTCAGAATTATCAAAGCCTGTGCCTTTTTTTTATATAGAAAAAAAAGTTGCTGGGTAAAATAGCTAGCATCCCATATTTATCTTAACTCAAGGGAGTTCTCAAATAATTGTGTAAAGAAAAAGGTAAATCCAAGATAATTTCCCCAGAGAGAGAGAAGGGGATTTGTTAACCCTTTCCCCTTAATAACTAGCTGGAGAAAAAGCTGAATTCATGCCTCATAATATATCAAAACATAAATTCCAATTAAACTGAAATACCTAAATGTAAATTGTAAAACTGACAGAACAAGGCCTAACAAACTCTAACAACTGGGGAGAAATTTCCCATTCCATGGACACCAAGACAAAAGTTAACAATGATAAGACTAAGTTGCAGCCTGACCTGTGGTGGCGCAGTGGGATAAAGCGTCGACCTGGAACACTGAGGTTGCCGGTTCGAAACCCTGGGCTTGCCTGGTCAAGGCACATATGGGAGTTGATGCTTCCTGCTCCTCCCCCTTCTCTCTCTCTCCCCTCTCTCTAAAAATCAATTAAAAAATCAATAAAAAAAAAAAAAAAAGACTAAGTTGCTTCCAACACCTGAACCTGGCAAGGGAACATATCTAGCATCTATAAAGAATTCCTTGTGCTATTATCAGCAAAAAAGAGAAAAACCTAATAGAAAAATGGGCAAATTATAAGTATGGTATTCTCCACAGAATAGAAAATCAGAATGACTAAACATCGTATGCTAAGCTTAGTAATCAGATAATGCAGATGAAGACAATATGCAATTTCACACGTAAGAACAAAAATCAGAAAATATCAAGTGCTGAAGATGTAGAGAAATGGAAACCCCCATATCTTGCTAATGCAAGTGTAAATTGGCACAACATTTGTAAGAACAATCTGGCTTCACTGAACTAAAATTAAATATGCATATCCCTAAAACCCCAGCCATTCTACTCTTATATACTATCACAGAAACTAAAAATCAGGTCATAGAAAGACATGTACAAATTTGTAGAAGTAGGAACAGCTAAGTCTCTGTAACTAGCAGAAAAGATAAGCCATGTTATATGAGTACAATAAAATACTCTGCATTAGTCAAAAGCATGTTATATAAAGTAACATGAATAGGTCTTACAGACCCAATATTTTATTAAATTTAGAAGCAAAGTGAGATTTGTACCTCAATATCAATTTTATAAAATTGAAAACTTAAACAAAATAAATATTACATAGTTTTTCAAGGAAATATATCCAAAATTTGGAAAATGGGTTGGAAAGATAAACATTAAATATAGTAAGGAATGAGCTGTATAAAACTGCAGGTAGGAAATGAAGAAAAACTATTAGGATGCAACAAAACAGAACAAAATGTAGCCTTTCTAGACTACAATGATATTGGTGTCAATAAAAAGTATGATCAATAACTGACTCAGTTATGAGCACCTGAGATCCTTAAAAATCAAAACACTTATTTTACATCAGTGGTAGTCAACCTGGTCCCTACCGCCCACTAGTGGGCGTTCCAGCTTTCATGGTGGGTGGTAGCGGAAAAACCAAAGTATAAATAAAAAGATAGATTTAACTATAAGTTGTTTCATAAAGATTTATTCTGCCAAACTTAGCGAAAATCCGACATAAAGTACTTGGTAAGTAATTATTATTATATGCTTTAACTTGCTGTAATTCTGCTTTATAAATTTTGTAAAGTAAAGTTACTTCCCTACTTTATAAATCACCATTACTGTGGAACCGGTGGGCAGTTAGAAAATTTTACTACTAATAGAGATACAAAAGTGGGCGGTAGGTATAAAAAGGTTGACTAACTGTTTTAAATGAACAGAAACACAGTTAAGACTTAAGTTAGGTTATTTAAATACAATTTAAATGTAGAAAACTATTCATGGAGCATTTAAATAGTAAGTACTCCACAAGATTTGAGTTGGTTGACTTCAAAAGAAACAGTTCATTCTCCCACATAAGACGAGCTAACTATAAAAAACTATGTAAGTGAAATAAGCCAATCAGAGAAAGACAAGTATCATATGATTTCACTTATATGTGGAATCTTTTTTTTTATAAGGCTAGTTTTTTTTTTAATTTATTTATTTTTTATTTTTTTATTTATTAATTTTTAGAGAGGAGAGAGACAGAGAGGGAGAGAGAGGAGAGAGAAAGAGAGATAAAGGGGGAGGAGCTGGAAGCATCAACTCCCATATGTGCTTTGACCAGGCAAGCCCAGGGTTTCGAACCGGCGACCTCAGCATTTCCAGGTTGACGCTTTATCCACTGCGCCACCACAGGTCAGGCTATATGTGGAATCTAATGAACAAAACAGACAAATTAAAAGAGTCATAGATACGGAGAACAGACTGACAGCTGTCAAAGGGGATAGAGGCTGGGGAGCAGGGTAAGAAAGGTGAAGGAATTAAGCAAAGAAAAATATTTATAGACACAGACAACAGTGTGAGGATTACAAGAGAGACAAGAGGTGCACGAAAGGGAGAGTGTAGAGGGAGAATAATGGTGATGGAGGGAGACTTGACTTGGGTGGTGAACACACAATTCAATATATAGATGATGTACTGTCAAGTTGTACATCTGAAATTTGTATAATTTATTAACCAATGTTACCCCAATAAATTAAAAAAATTAACTATATAGTATGAAAGGATATTTCAAGGCAATGATGAAAGAACAAAATTTCTTGTGCTGAATAAATATTCCATTATGTTTTCCTAAGCTAAGCTGTTCTGTTATTCAGCAAAATAATTTAAAATTACACTCTGGCAAAGTCATAAGTACAAGAAAATTAATTTTTAATTACATATGTATGAATCTGAAATTCTAGACTAATAATAATACTTTGTGACATTTTTACAGGATGTAATTAGTTTAAATATACATTAAAAATTTACAAAAAATATAACTGCCATATCTTATAACTTTGTATTTTTAAAAAGCACACTCAACTTCCTCCCTTTTGGCTCCATAAGATGCACTGTGGCAGTCGGCAAGAACAAGTGCTTAATGAAAGGTGGCAAAGAGGGAGACGTAAGAAAGTGGTTAATCCATATTCTTTTAAAAATTAGTATGACATGAAAGTATGTTCAGTTTAAGAAATATTGGAAAAACACTAGTCATGAGAACTTAAGAAACCAAAATCACAGCTTCTAGTCAAGATGGTGGCATAGGTAAATACAGTACCAACATCCTCCCACAACCACATCAAGATTACAACTAAACCCCAGAACAACCATCCATCAGAACCACCTGAAATCTAGCTGAATGGAAGTCCTACAACAAGGGATTTGAAGAAGCCACATCAAAAATAGTAGCAGGGGCAGAGACATAAACAGGCTGGTATCACACCCATGTGTGGTAGATAAAAATTGGGATTTCTCAACTGTGCAGATACCCCAGCCCCCAAGAAGCGAGGGGTCCCAGCCCCACACCAGGCCCCCGGCCTAGGGTTCTGTGCTGGGAAGAGAAGTCCCCATAATTTCTGGCTGTAAAAACCAGTGGAGTCATAGGCAGCTCCTTTTGAAGGGCCAATACGTTGACTTACTCTGAATCATTCTTCCTGAGAACAGCAAAAAGGAACCAGCAGTCAAATAAAAGCACAGTGTAAGGAGCCGACAGGACAACTTCAAGCATACCAACATTCACATCATGGGAGTGCCAGAAGGAGAAGCAAGAAATTGAAAACCCATTTGAAGAAATAATGTCAGAAAACTTCCCTAACCTGATGAAGGAAATTGACTTATAAGCCCAAGAAACTCAGAGTCTCAAACAAGATGGACCCAAAGAAACCCACACCAAGACACATCATAAATAAAATGCAAAAGGTTAAACACAGAGAGAATTCTTTTTTTTAAGTGAGAGAAGAGAGATAGACTCAGTCCCACATGCACCCCAACTGACATCCACCTGGGTTCGTCTGGGGCCAATGCTCTAATCAACCAACCTATCCTAAGCACCTGATGCTCAAACCAATTTGAGTCACTGGCTGCAAGAGGGGAAGAGAGAAAGGGGAGAGGGGAGGGAAAAGAAGCAGATGGCCCCTTCTCATGTGTGCCCTGACTGGGGATCGAACCCAGGATGTTCGCATGCCAGGCCAACACTCTATCCACTGAGCCAGCTGGCCAGGGCCTAAAGAGAGAATCTTAAAAGCAGCAAGAGAATAACAGTTACCTACAAGGGAGCTCCCATTAAGACTCTTCTCTTGATTTCTCAACAGAAACTTTGCAGGCCAGAGGGATTGGCAAGAAATATTCAAGAGATGAAAAACAAAGCCTTATAACCAAGATTACCTAACAAAACTATCACTTAGAATTGAAGGACACATAAAGAGCTTCCCAGACAAGGAAAAACTAAAAAAGTTTATCACCACCAAATCAGTATTACATAAAATGTTAAAGAGTTTTCTTTAAAGAAAAAAAAAAAGACAAAAAATATGAACAACATTCCTATCAATAAATAAATCTAAAAATACAAATAAAAAAATAAAAATACAAATAAAGAAGAACAGAAAGACTCAGATCTAGAGGGCATTTTGATGGTTGCCAGATGGGAAGGGGTTTTGGCGGGGATGAGTGAATAAGGTGAAGGGATTAAGAACTACAAACTGGTTGTTACAGCAGAGTCATGGTAGAGCATAGCAAATAACATCAATAATATTCTAGTAACTGTTTGGTGTCAGGTGGGTACTAGATTTATTGGGATGATCATTAGTAAGTTACATAACGTCTAATCACTGGAATGTACACCTGAAACTAAGAAAATATTGTATATTAACTGTAATTGAAAAATAAAAAATTAGAAAAAAACACCTGACCAGTGGGTGGCACAGTAGATAAAGAGTGTCGATCTGTGATGCTGAGGTCCCAAGTTTGAAACCCCGAGGCTGCAGGGTTAAGTGTGGGCTCATCCGGTTTTAGCACAGGTGCACCAGCTTGAGCGCAGGATCATCAACATGACCCCATGGTCATTGGCTTAAGCACAGTGTCACTGGCTCCGCTGGAGCTCCCCTCCCCACACTCAAGACACTGTGAGATGCAATCAATGAACAACTAAAGTGACTCAACTACAAGTTGATGCTTCCATCTCTCTCCCTTCCTGTCTCTCTTTCTGGCTTAAAAAAACAACAAACCCAAAACAAAGTCACATCTGATGGTCTCAGAACTGCATATTTGAAGGGAGACAGGCTGATCTACAGAATAATAAAACTGCATTTAGAAAATCTAAGCTAATTACTGAGGACATTCAGAACAAAAACTGCCTGACTAAACCCACAGCATGGATCTTACCCATGACAAAATGTGCTCCATGGTCATAAAATGGAAAATCAGGATCAAAGCTTATGTTGATGTCAAGACTATTGATGGTTACTTGCTTTGTCACCTCTGTTTAAAAAATTCAGACTTACTGTGGATAAGAAAAAATTCTATTTGTGGGGGGGGGAAAAGCACTTCCATGTGAGGCAGATAGATGTAGCAGCTATGCCCAACATTATCAATGATGAAACTAAAAATAATGTGAGTTAAATCTTAAGTAAATTGTGGTGTATTCATGTTAGAATCTAGGTCTTTCAAAACCTAGATCTGTGGTCTTGTTTTTATTTAACTCACTTTCTAGATAATTTTTATATAAATGTAAATCTAATATTTTTCTTTAACTCACAAGAAAATAGGCACACTGGTTTGCAGTACTTAATATACACAATGATATGAAGAAAAATAGAGACTTTTTTACATCATTTTCAATTCTGCAAAAAGAGTTGTTTATCTTAATAAATGTCAATCAAGCTTAATGTATTTTTATTTGTCAAGTAAAAGGAAGTTTACAATCTATTAAAAATGAAATTTTAACTGCATTCAACTTGTTCTTTTTTCCATTAAAGAAAGCACAAGATAAAGGACAGCTATATACTCAAGTAAATGTATAACTATGCAACACTGAGTCTAAATCAAGTATATAAAAAAATGTCAAAACATAAAAATTTACAGCCCTCTTACCTTTTCCTTTCTAAACTGACAAAATGAAATCAGAAAAAATGTGTAAATAAAACCTGTTGTTTTTTTGTTTGTTTGTTTGTTTTTTGTATTTTTCTGAAGCTGGAAACCGGGAGAGATAGTCAGACAGACTCCCGCATGTGCCCAACCGGGATCCACCCGGCACACCCACCAGGGGCGACGCTCTGCCCACCAGGGGGCGATGCTCTGCCCCTCCAGGGGGTCGCTCTGCCGCGACCAGAGCCACTCTAGCGCCTGGGGCAGAGGCCAAGGAGCCATCCCCAGTGCCCGGGCCATCTTTGCTCCAATGGAGCCTTGGCTGCGGGAGAGGAAGAGAGAGACAGAGAGGAAGGAGGGGGTGGGGGTGGAGAAGCAAATGGGCGCTTCTCCTATGTGCCCTGGCCGGGAATCGAACCCGGGTCCCCCGCACACCAGGCCGACGCTCTACCGCTGAGCCAACCGGCCAGGGCCATAAAACCTGTTTTCTTATTGTAACTTGTGATTTATTTTATTTAACTGAAAATGTTTGGTTTTAGTTAGTTATTTCTGTGAAGTAGTACTCCTTAAATAAGTTCCTAAAAATAACAATATTAAAACCTTGAACATTACATTTTTTAAAAAGTATACTAAAACCATCATAATAAAAATGATTACAAAATTTCTTCTAGTCCTAAATGCCTTTTTTAGAATTTTAATAGAAAATTTCAGACACAGTTTTGTCATATATTATATATCACAACTTAGCATATTTAGTTGAAAAATAAACACCCTAAGAAAAGTGAAATTGTTATTCATTCTGCACTATACTCTCCTACCTATACAACTTGGTATCAATCACAAATTCTATTGTAAAGACTCACCTTTTCTAACCTAAATAGCCCTGACTCAACACTTCACCTCTACACTTGACTTACAGCATTCAATTCAAATGTTTCAAGACCAAACAATATGTTCTATCAAAAATTTGTTTCACCTGCCCAGGCGGTGGTGCAGTGGATAGAGCATTGGACCTGGATGCGGAAGGACCCAGGTTCGAGACCCTGAGGTCGCCAGCTTCAGCGTGGGCTCATCGGGCTTGAGCAAAAAGCTCACCCTTAGACCCAAGGTCACTGGTTCAAGCAAGGGGTTACTCAGTCTGCTGTGGCTCCCCGCTCAAGGCACATATGAGAAAGCAATCAATGAACAACTAAGGTGTCACAACGAAAAACTGATGATTGATGCTTCTCATTTCTCTTCGTTCTGTCTGTCCCTATCTATCCCTCTCTCTGACTCTCTCTGTCCGTTTTAAAAAAAAAATTGTTTCAAGAACATTTCTATAAATTATAACAAAACAAAGCAGAACTTCTAATTGTAGAAAAATGAAAAATAATATACAAAAAATTTTCTAACATCTGGGTATTAGAAAAACAGACTTAAGGTAAGTAAATTTCACTATGTCATTACTTTTTTTCTGCACAGGATCAACATCTATTATTTTAAATGATATGTTACTTATTATATTGTCATTTCAAAAGAAAAATTCCCAAAAAGTCTTTAGTAAAATTCTATGCTGAGTATATATCATATTTGGTACCTATAAATTTTATTTATTTATTTATTTATTTATTTCCCCCAAAGTGAGAAGCAGGGAGGCAGACAGACTCCCCCGCATGTGCCCAACCAGGATCCACCCGGCATGCCCACCAGGGGGCAATGCTCTGCCCATCTGAGGCGTTGCTCTGTTGCAACCAGAGCCATTCTAGCACCTGAGGCAGAGGCCATGGAGCCATCCTCAGTGCCCAGGCCAACTTTGCACCAGTGGAGCCTTGGCTGCGGGAGGGGAAGAGAGAGACAGAGAGGAAAGAGAGGGGGAGGGGTGGAGAAGCAGATGGTTGCTTCTTCTGTGAGTCCTGGCTGGGAATTGAACCCGGGACTTCCACATGCCGGGCCAATGCTCTACCACTGAGCCAACCAGCCAGGGCCTTGGTACCTATAAGTTTTAGTCTGAACTGTTCTAGAATTACTTATTTGGTGAGCATAGAGTCTATGAAAAGAAAAATAAAATACTAATCAAAATCTTTATCAAAATATTGCAAATTTTCAATAATACCTGTGAATATATTCTAGTACACCTTTGTTTCTGACAGTATTATTTCGTAGTATGATCATAGAATGTATGCAAATTTTCAAATATTTTGTGAAAATATTCAATATATTGAAATTTAACTGCACTTAAAGTCATTAAACAAAAAACAAGTCAAATACCACCATTATTACATGCTATATGGCAATTCAGAATTTTACTGATAATCTTAAATAGTAAAAACAATATAAAAATATATATATACTTTTTATTTTTATTAAATGAGAGGCAGGGAGGCAGGGAGATAAGACTCCCACATGTACTCCAACTGGTATCCACCTAGCAAGCCCACTAGGGGGTGATGCTCTGCCTTTCTGAGGCTACTTCTCTGTTGCTCTAATTGAAGCTATTTCAGCACCTGAGGAGAGGCCATGGAGCCATCCTCAGAGCCTGGGGCCAAATTGCTCGAACCATCTGAGCCATGGCTGCAGGAGAGGAAGAGAAAGAAAGAGAGAGAGAGAGAGAGAAAGACACACACACACATGAGAGAGGAAGGGTAGAGCAGATGGGCACTTCTCCTGTGTGCTCTGACCGGGAATTGAACCCAGGACATCCATATACCCAGCCAATGCTCTACTGCTGAGCCAACTGGCCAGGGCCAAAAATGTGTATTTTCCATGAAGAGCCTGGATATGGACTTTTAAGAAGCAGTTATACATTAGAAGCAGAGACTCTACGGAAAGATTTTAAATCATTCCTGTAAGAATTATACCATTAAGCACAAATTCAAAGGACTTGAATCCTGGTTGGAGAAAAAGAGAGTAGATCTTTCCTATATCCTGATTCATCCAGGATGAAAACTAGTCCTATTGTAAAGGAAAAAAAGTTCTCTGATCCTCAGAAGAAATGGAAATAATCTGTAAGAAAGATAATGTCAGCCTTTTTAGTAGCAGGAAAAGCAATTAGGGCTAAATAACACTCTAGAACAGTGACTTTCAACCTTTTTAATCTCATGGCACACATACACCAATTACTAAAATTCTGCAGCACACGAAAATATGACTTTTTTGACAATCTGACAAAATAACAGGTATAATTTTGATTCATTCACAGCAAATGGCTATTGTATTAACTGTTATCATTTTTAAAAATAAATTTTATTGATTGATTTGAGAGAGAAAGAGAGAAGGAGAAGGAGATGGAGGGAAGGAGGGAGAGAGGAAGGGGAAGATGGATGGAGGAGGGAGAGATAGAGGAAGAAAGGGACAGAGAGAGAAACACTGATTTGTTGTTGTACTTATTATGCATTTGTTGTTTGATTTTTGTATGTGCCATTAAGATTAAATGGGGATTAAACTTGCTATCTTGGCATATCATGTTGTTACTTTTTTATGACACTCTAAGGGAAAAGTCAGTGCCCCAGTGAAGTATTACATGTTTAAAAATTTCAACTGATTTGCACACAGGTTAAAAATCGCTGCTCTAGAACCATCTCTTTCACAATGCTTCTAATGACCTTTTCAAGATAAATTTTAAAAAATACAATAAAAGATAACAGTATCAATTGTTATTGGGCAAAAACATATTGCCTAAAATAAACCCAAGACTGTAATAGAGATCAGAAAAATTTTATTACTCACTATAATTAAAGTAAAAAAATTAGCTTTTCCTGTTCTTATGTTAGCACTCAATTTCTGAGGATTCTGAGACAATGTAGAATTTAAAAAAACATTAACAATCCCAACTGTAGCAAACAGTATATTCTGTAGTTCATCACTCTTACTCCTTCAACAAACACAGGGTTTTAAATAAGATGAATATACCAGTTTCCATCATCTTAAAATCTAGATGACACAAATATCCTTGTGGTCCAATAAGTTGTAAAATGTAACCAGGTCACTAGACCAACATACTAGTGTACAACTTTAACAATTTCTAGCAGCAAAATACCTGGAATAGCAATTAATGAATGAGTTCATTGGATTGTAGAATAGTTTCTTTGTAAGAAGTAATTTTTAACAAGTACTCTATAGTTCAACTGCAGGCAAACATGAAGATTTCAGAGATCTTGTTTATCTCCACTTTTCCCAGTGGAATCAGGTGCAACTGGAACCTTACTAGTCTCAACAAAAACAGATTCAAAGGCAGCTTCCTGTTCATCCAAAGAATCAGCAGCTGTGGCTCCTTTAATTAGTGTTGTGTTGGTCAAAGATGGTTGCTGCTTGGAAATTTTACTGGATTCCAGAGTTTTTCTACCTCTTCTTTTACCAAGAATTTTAATATAATTAGCAGGTATAAGTCCTGTTGTTTGACCATCAAGACTAGCCAGAAGCCAACCACGTACTCTGGGTTGCTGTTCTGATAAAAGAAAAGACAGCTTTGTAATTACAACATACTTTGGAGGTCCAACAGAAAACTGATGGTAAAATACAGTATTAAGTAAAATCTGTGTTACACTTTTATAATAAAATATATAAACAAGTAGTATAATATTCACATATTTTCAACCTCAAATGATGACAGGCTTAAAAGTTCTAGGATCCCTTCTTATAATTTATACATTTTATACTCAAGATTTTTTCAAGCTTGAAGAGCATACAGTTTATATCTGCTGAAAACTAACATCAGTCTTTCATATTTTAAATCAGAATTTGGTAAATGAATTTCTCAATTCTTCTCAATAGGATAAGTCATGGGGTAATAAGCATAGTAAATAAATGTATACTTTCACACGAGCCAGCTTTCTTTACATACTTTTGGTCAAAATATATATAAAAGTCATTCTATGTGATTGTGATGAACAATCCTGAAAACAGTGAATGTTAATTTTAATTCAAAATGGGCTAAAATTAAAAACTCTGTTATCTCTAACCATATGACAAAACATTAAAGGCAATAACCTAAGCTTAAAGTAGGAAAGATTGTTCTATATATTCAATTTTGCATCTGGTATTCTCCCTACTTTATCCATATCTTTAAAAAGCTGTTTTACTGTTAGAGTTTTACTTCAACATTATAATTTAGGAATAATGTATCATTTTAATGTTTAATATGCTATAGAATAAGAAAAAACAAATCAACCATATCTGTCACTGATTTTGTTCTAAATGTGCAAATATAGTACTTTACACTTGAGCAATGGAAGAAAACAAAGAAGCAAAACTAAAGTGTTAGAGGAATATTCACAGAAGAATAATCTGAGCTATAACATGTTTTCTGAGTTATTATAATGTAACTGAAAGAAATTTTTATTCTAGATTAATTTAAACTATTATCTGTATTGGTCCTATCTCTAAAAATAAATCTTATAAAGAAATTATTCTTTTGAAATCCAATATAGTAAGGTGTGATTTTCAGAGAAAACGAATATAACGAATGCCCAGAAGCCAAGAGTTTGTGTATGAAGGAATGTGGCAGAGATTTAGCAAATTTCATACAAAATTTTTAATATACATATTAAGTACTGATATGAATATTGAAGGTATTTTTTTCTTATGTAAAGAACAACTAAAAGCATTTATAGGCTAAAAGTTGTATTAATAAATCACACAGAAAACAGCTAAAGTGGTTAAAAGTACAGGTTCCAAAGTCAGATAAACATTAGTTCATAGTGCAGTTCCACTCATCTTAGTTTTGTGATACTGGATAGTTTACTCAGAATTCTGAGTTTTTGCTTTCTGGTTCCTAAAACAGGGACAATATAATAACAGTTTGCACTTCACAGCATTATTAAGAGTTAAATAAAATATGTAAAGTATAGTGCCTCGTACTTAGTAAGTATTCTATAAAGGATAGTGGTTATTATTAGTAGTATCTTTACCAACAATGTGACTGTAGCAAACCTGAATCCTCACAAATAGAATAGATCTTTTTTGTAAATCAACAAAAATTCTGATCATCATTCCTGGGATAGTTGAAAAAAGCCATTTTGCCTGGAGCCATTAAAAATGGTTAATGGCCTGGTCCAAATACTTCATGACAGTAATTCTTAAGATATTTGTGTTGAACTTTCTGAAGTAAACATTATTCAAGTAAAAAGGAAAGCAATAACAACCCCAGCAATCAAAGGAAAGGGATATTTAAATGACACTAGTTAATTTCTTTGGTGTGCTGGATTTATTATACTTAGTGTTTACCTGTTTTTTGTGAGGATTAACAGAGTTAGAAACAAACTCTTTCCTTATCTCAGTGAAATATTATTGAAACAACTTTGTTGGGGCACTTGTCCCCACCACCCAGATCTGAAAGTTCTAAACAGATATGAAACAGAAATCCTAGTAACTACTTCTGAGTCAACTAACAATAACCAATATCTTTTGTTGCAGCTTTTAAAACTACATTTACAAAGTCTAAAACTTCACAGATAATTTCAAATTATTCATGTTTTGTTACCTTTGAGAGCTAAGTTTAGCATATCACCAGCACGGAAAGAAATTTCTTCTTCGGATACGGCAGCAAAATCATATTCTGCTCTAGCAACTACATGGTCATCCTCACCACTTGCCCAGTTGGTGCTGTCTATAAACCAAATTAAGAATTAAGATTAGGTCAGTAAAACTTAAAAAAGAAAAATGAAAAAATTTCACTGGCTATGGTTTACAAACTGCATAAATTTATTTGCCAAGAAGAGTCACTCCCTCAAATAAATTCTATAATTAAGATGATGTAAATAAAATCAACAGTATGTTCACTAGGATATCTATTATGAACTTTTCCTCCTTCTTCAAGCTCAAAATTCTAGCTCCCTTACTTTAAGCCAGAGGCTGGCAAATTGTTTTTCTATAAAGGGTCAGAAAGTAAATATTTTAGGCTTTGCAGTCAGTCATGAGGCAAATTGAAGATTCTCATATAATGAGAGAAATTTTTTGACAAAACATAAAATGTAAAAAAGTTTGAGGGTTTTTTTTATAATATAGGTCTACTACTGAGAAGAATGGGATTTTGGGAGGTAGAATGATATTTTGGGGTTCAAATGTAGTGCTTCCTATCATCATATCATATCAAGTTTATCTGTTTATGCTTATTCATATTGAGATCTGAGGTATTTCATCTTTGAATGTTTTTTGACACAGATAGGTAC
The DNA here is from genome assembly GCF_036850765.1 of Saccopteryx bilineata. Classification (NCBI taxonomy): domain Eukaryota; kingdom Metazoa; phylum Chordata; class Mammalia; order Chiroptera; family Emballonuridae; genus Saccopteryx; species Saccopteryx bilineata. The sequence goes on along the minus strand of NC_089492.1, from coordinate 117,254,759 downwards.
TGACAAATCCTGATATCAATCTACTGAACTTGTGGTTTTAAATTAAATGATGAATTAATATTCATCCATAAGAAGACAAATAGAATTGTTAAATTCTTCTTTTGTATTAACTTTTACCACATCATTAGAGATTAATCACTTCCAAGTGAACATTAAGTGTAAACTTCTCAACTGCATAGTTCAATGGACTTTGAAATATGGAAATTTCCTTTGCATTTGTATGGAGGTCCCAAAACACTGTACTCTTCCCTCCTTCATCTCCTCCTACTCTGACTTTGCTCCTTTCCCATCGGGCTCCTCACTCTTCACATGACGGGTCAGGCACACTACCACTTAAATACCATTGCACTTTTGCTGTTCCCTATACCTTAAATACTTTCGTCAAATAGCTGCAGGGCCTAATCTCTTACCTTCTTAAAAGCAGCTTTTCCTGACTGGTGTAGTATTGTAACCCCACTTCCTCACTCTGGTTCTGCAACACTCTTCCCTGCTTTAATTATTTTTCCTATGGCACTTATTACCTTCTTACTTCTACAGGTGACCCTTGAACAACACAGGGGTTAGGATTAACCAACATGCAGTCCAAAGTTCATGTATTATCTTTTGACTCTACAGTTGGCCCTTGTATCTGCAAATTTGACTAACAATAAATGAAAAACAGTAATTTTCATCCATGGTTGGGAATGAGAAAATAGTTTTTGATCCAGAGTTGGTTGAATTCATGGATTCGAAACCTGAAGATACAAACGGATGATTGTATTGATTGAAAAAAAATCAGCATATAAATGGATCTCGAAACTCAAAACCCATGTTGTTCAAAGATCAACTGTATATATTTTACTTGCTTAGTGCTGTCTCCCAGACTAGATAGTCACAAGGGCAGGGATTTTTAAAATGTTTTATTCACTATATATCCCAAGCTCCTAGAACTATGTCTGGCACATACTAGGCCTCAAAAATATTGACTTAATGAATAAAACATTTACTGTATTTCTCCATATATAAGACACACACATGTATAAGATGCACCTTAATTTTGGAGTCTGAAATTTGAAAAAAAAAAGAATGCATTACATAAAGTTATTGAACTCATTTTTTTCTTTTTACAGAGACAGAGAGTCAGAGAGAGGGATAGACAGGAACGGAGAGATGAGAAACATTAATCATTAGTTTTTTGTTGCACACTGCGACACCTCAGTTGTTCATTGCTTGCTTTCTCATATGTGCCTTGACCGTGGGCCTTCAGCAGACCGAGTAACCCCTTGCTCGAGCCAGCGACCTTAGGTCCAAGCTGGTGAGCTTTGCTCAAACCTCTGAGCCCACGCTCAAGCTGGCGACCTTGGGGCCTTGAACTGGGTTCTCCGCATCCCAGCCTGATGCTCTATCCACTGCACCACTGCCTGGCCAAACTCAAATTTTATTCATCATAAAATTCATACAACTCCGCATCAAAACTCCCATCCATTAGCTTGTCCTCATCTGTGTCTGATGACAAATCACTGTCTTCGACAATGAGCGCAAAAAAGTGGGAAATGCAAGTTAAAAAAATCTACAATCACTGTATAAGACACCAGTTTTTAGACCCCAAATTTTTCGGGGCAGAGGAGTTTTATACATGGGGAAATAAGGTATTTCTAGAATGACACAAATATAAATATAAGGGTATAGGGCATTTTGATTACTCCTTTTCTATATGTACCCCCTTTAGCCAGTAACTAAATTTGTTGACTCCATTACAGAGGGGTCCTCAGGTTATGACACAGTTTCATTCCTACGACAGTGATGTAACCCGAATTTCGGTATAGGTTGAACACACCCTAGCCTAACACAAATGGAACACTTGCACTTTTACCAGTCCAAAATGGAGTAGGTAAGTGTACTGGGGGATGCCAACTCCCTCACTCATAAGCCGTATTACTGTGTATCCTTCTGCTGAGTGCAACCAAACTAGTTCACCCATGTAGTCAGTAAGTACAACTGACTACGGTTGGCATAAGTCAAATCACTCATGTCTCAATTTTTTAAAGATTTTATGGGAGTGAGCATCGTAATTTCGAAATGTCGTATGTCGAGACTGTCATAACCTGAAGACCCCTGAATACCTATCCTGCTTTTCATGCACCCTAGTTCAAGTTTTTATTTTTTATCCAGTCAAATATAAAAACATCAAACTAATGCCCCCAAATTAATAAATACTAATGAATGACTTTTTTTTTTTTTTTTTGTATTTTTCTGAAGCTGGAAACGGGGAGAGACAGTCAGACAGACTCCCGCATGCGCCCGACCAGGATCCACCCGGCACGCCCACCAGGGGGCGATGATCTGCCCCTCCGGGGCGTCGCTCTGCCGTAACCAGAGCCACTCTAGCACCTGGGGCAGAGGCCAAGGAGCCATCCCCAGCGCCCGGGCCATCTTTGCTCCAATGGAGCCTTGGCTGCGGGAGGGGAAGAGAGAGACAGAGAGGAAGGAGGGGTGGAGAAGCAAACGGGCGCTTCTCCTATGTGCCCTGGCCGGGAATCGAACCCGGGTCCCCCGCACGCCAGGCCGACGCTCTACCGCTGAGCCAACTGGCCAGGGCCTACGAATGAATGACTTTTATGTTCCAAGCAGGTTGTTAGCTTTTGGGAATACAAAGGTAACCACAACCCAAAATTCCTATAAATCTTTCCAACCAATTTCAACCTGTTTTAATCTGCACTGATCTACAAATATTGATTGACTTACGACCTATGCAACTTACAACCATTCGACTTTACAACCACAATCACTAGCCACGACTGCTCCACATCTGGCAGTGCAAGCATTGCCCAGCTGGGCATACAACAGTGCAGACCAGCTTCCGGCAGCACTACCATCTCCGTGTGCACCATTTCAACTGTATCCCAGACTTGGTACAGCAATTTATGTTTTGTGTCTTGAATATTTTTCATCAAACCCCTCCCAAGATGTCTACCAAGAGGAAATTATCTTTGCAAATATTAAACCAGTTGTACTGGTAATGCAGTGTTTTACTTAAACCTGACGAATGTAAAAATAAGAAACAAAATGGTGTAGAGATGATACAAATGGCATAAAATGAACAAGAAAATTATAATATATAACAATAATGAAAGAAAATTATGATAAAATATGACTTTCACAGTACGGTACATATAGCCTACTCAACTTACGACCAAATCGTGTTACGACCGGTCTGTCAGAACCAATCGTGGTTGTAAGTCAAGCACTAGCTGTATATAAAACACTTGAGACAGACTGACCTCTTTAGAACACTGTTTATATATATGTCATAAAACTGCTTAAAAAACACACAAAACAAAAAAAAACCTTTCCTTACTAAATGAAGATTAAGATCTTCCATTATTAGATCTTCAACCTCTTTCTCAACCTTATTTATTATCCCTTTATTCTACACTATAGGATAGCTGTTGAACAAAAATATATTTCCTGCCTATGTATATTTTTTCAAGCTGTTTCATCTGCTTGACAGTCTTTTTTTCCTTATCTAACTGGTGAAATTTTACCTGTCTTTCCAAAATCTAACAAGTCTGACCAGGTAGTGGCACAGTGGATAGAGCACTGGCCTGGGACGCAGAAAACCCAGGCTTGAAAGCCTGAGGTTGCCTGCTTGAGCGTGGGCTCATCTAGCTTGAGCACGGGGTCACTGGATTGAGTGTGGGATCATTGACATGACCCCATGGTTGCTGGATTGAGCCCAAAGGTCACTGGCTTGAGCAAGGGGTTACTTACTCTGCTGTAGCCCCTCCTTCCCAGTCAAGGCACATATGAGAAAGCAATCAATGACCAACTAAGGAGCTGCAACAAAGAATTGATGCTTCTCATCTCTCTCCCTTCCTGTCTGGCCCTATCTGTCCCTCTCTCTGTCTCTCTCTCTCATACACACAACAATCTAACTTAAATGCCACTTCCTGGATACCAATAGAAAAATAAATTAGCTTTACTTTTCTAATTTATTATTTATTTTAGAGGAGAGAAAAAGAGAGAAGAGGGGGGAGGAGCAGGAAGCATTAACTACCATATGTGCCTTGATCAGGCAAGGCCAGGGTTCCGAACTGGCAACATCAGCATTAAAGGTTGACGCTTTATCCACTGTGCCACCACAGCTCAGGCTTTACTTTTCTAAATTGACATAGCTCTCTGACCAGTTGACAGAATAGGAACTTAACAGTCAAACAGGCCTGGTTTTGTTTCTGGCTCTACCTTATTAAAGATGTGACCCTGAGCAAGTGACTTCTTTGAACCTTAGTTTTGTCACTTGTAAGATAAAAAATAATTCCTATCTCCTAGAGTTATTGTAAGAATTAAATTAGATAAAATTCACAAAGTATCTGAAGTGTTTTGTATATTAAAAAAGGTCCAATACATCTTATCTTTCCCCCACTGTTATATTCCTTACCACACTCTTTGTGCCTCATTACAGTTACCTGTATATGTGTCTTACCCACCTTCTTGCCAATGTTTTAGAAAAACAGGGGGATTATGTCCTATGTATCTTTATATACTGCACAGCATCAAGCTCAGTACCTTATAAACAGTAGTTATGTAATGTGTACTGTTATACTGAATGAACAATGAACAAGTCAACAAGCCTGTTTTTGCTATGTATTTCTCTTCCAGTTTTGAAGTTCTTAACTAAAAATACAACTGGATCAAAATACAAATAAATTTAAAAATGTTATTTAACAAATACATTCCTGAAATTTAAGGTTGTTACGTGGTTTCTGAACCCCTTCTCTTACTCTTACCTGTTATTTCATCACTGTGGGTAGACAGCAGTTTCCAGATGAGGTAAGGACCACCAAGGATAACAGCAAAGAACAAGAATATTGGCCAAGATTTTGCTGAGTTGGCTGCTCTGTCCTCAGCACCAAGGCAAGCCACAGTTCTTTCACTTTCCGCCCATAGATCCTCATTTTCAGAGCCTCTTCTTAAACCTATCATCCACTGTAACCGTCTGTAAAGATATCGTATAGTCCTAACTAATGCAAAAGCTGAAAAAACCTTTGTAAAGTGTATTTTTAATCTGGAAAAATGATTTGCTACATCCAATACAGCCCTAAAACTGTTATACACAGCTGAAAAGGTAGCATCCATCATCATGCTGACAGAGGCAAATGCATGTACAATACTTTCAATGGACTGAAATGCACCTCTGCTGCTTTCTTCAGCTTGCTGAACAAATCTACTAGGGGGAAGATCATCTAAACGGAGGCGGTTATAGTTTAACCCATTATATCCATAACTATACGGGCTATAACTTCCATAAAATGAATTTCCATAGGCACCATATCCGGAAGAAAATGTGCTATAAGCAGGTCTGTAAGTGTTCACACTGCCACTTCCTGTCTGCTGTGCTGGCCTTGGAATAATAGGTGGGGGCACTCTGGTAAGTGTTGGTTGTCCAGGTCTTGTCAATAAAGTAGGACCCAAATCAGCAGATCTAAAACCAAAAGAGATTCAAAATAGTAACTTAAATACACAATAGATTCAATTCAAATGAACTATTAAACATTAATGTTATGAGATTCTACTGAAGATACCTTGAGAGTAAAAAATAGTCTTGTCCTGGCTGGGTAGTTCAGCTGGTTAAAGTGTGGCCAGTACAAAAATGTTATAGGGTTGGATCCCCAGTCAAGGCACATGCAAGAATCAACCAATAAATGGAACAACAATGTTTCTCTCTCTTTTCTTTCTCCCCCCTCCTTCATCTCTTCTAAAATCAAGAAAAAACTTTTAAGCCTCCAATATCCAGTTGCTTAGAATTTCAGTATTAAGACAAAATGCGTTAAGATAGCTGAATGAACTCTATTTTCTCATTTACTTAGGCTGCCATTATTAGTACTACCTTCAATTTGTAGTTTCTTTTTAAGACACTCGTCCATTTCCTCAGGATTGGTTGCTAAACATTTTCCATCCTTGTACCTAAATGGCATCATAATTACTATAGTTTTATAATATATCTTAATATACAATAAAACAAGTCCTGTTACAATGTTCTTCATCTTCAAGAGTGTCTTGGCTATTTGACCCTTTGCATTTCTGTATACATTTTAGAATCAGAACATAATGTTCTATAATTCTCCCCCCAAAAAACCATATTGAAATTCTGTCTGGGATTACACTAAATCTGCAGGTTAATTTCAGGTAATTAACATTTTTATAGTATTGAGGGTTTCAACCCACAAATATAATATATGCCTCATTTATTTAGGTCTTTTAAAGATTTTTCTCAAAAGTAGTTCTAAAAATAACTTTATTGACTTTCAATAATGTTTTATAATTTTCTATATGGAAGTCTTTCTTTAGATTTAGTCCTGTATTTTATATGTATATATTTTAATTATTTAAATAAATGTTTCTTGTATTGCTTTTAAAGAGACAGAGAGGAGAGAGAGAGAGAGAGACTGGAATATCAGTCAGCTCCTGTATGTGCCCTGACTGGGGATCGAACAGGCAACCTCTGTGCTTCAGGACGATACTCTAACCAACTGAGCTTTCTGGCCAGGGCTATATTTTTTTGATTTTTGATTTTGTTACATGGTAGCTTTCTAAAACTTCACTTTGTTACTGTTGTGTAGAAATAATTAATTTGAAAAAATATAGTCCCTGTATCTAATTTGTTTTGGATTCTTCTCATAGATTTTTCTAGAACCTGAAGTATTTGCAGTCATATTGTGTATAAATATTGATAGGTTTATTTCTTTTCAATTCTTACAGCTTTGGTTATTTAAAGCTGCATCTAGGACATGAAGTATAATCTTGAATAGTGATGACAGCAGGCATCCTTGTCTCATTCCTGATCTCAAAGTTTTCAACAGGTCACTTTACATATTATGTTTGCTGTAGGTCTGTTGTAAATTTAGTAGTCCCTTTTCCATTTATATTTGCTAAGAGTTTTTTTTAAATTTTTTTATTTATTCATTTTTAGAAAGAGAGAAGGGGGGGGGAGTATCAGGAAGCATCAACTCCCATATGTGCTCTGACCAAGCAAGCACAGGGTTCTAAACTGGTGACCTCAGCATTCCAGGTTGACACTTGATCCACTGCACCACCACAGGTCAGGCCAAGAGATTTTTTTTTTTTTACCATGAATAAACATTAAACTTTATCAAATAATTTCTCAGTGTCTATCAAGATAATTACTTTTCTCCTTTATTCTCGTAATATGATAAATTATATTAATTCTCAAATGCTAAAGTCAACCTATATTCCTGAAGTAAAACTAAATAGTCACGATATATTCCTCATTTGGTTTGCTAATATTTTGTTGAAGACATTTTTGTATCTATTTTCATAAGTGAAAATGTCCTAATTTGCTTTTACTGTCTTTGTTAGATTTAGATATCAAGGTAAAACTGGTCCCTTATAAAGAATTGAGGAGTATTTCCTTATTTTCTAAAAGTTTGTATGTTTATTTCTTCCTTAAAAGTTTATAAAATTGGGCCCTGGTCAGGTGCAGTGGATAAAGCATCGCAGGGTGTGTGAAGGTCATGAGGTCAATCCCTGGTCCAGACACTTATGAGAAGCAATCAATGAGTGCACAACTAAAAACAGAACTAAGTGGAATGAACAATGAGTTCATGCATCTCTCTCTCAAATCAATGGGAAAAAAAAATTGGCCCTGGCCAGGTAGCTTAGCTAGTTAGAGCATCATCGTGATACTCCAAGTTTGCAGGTTTGATCCCCGGTTAGGGCACATACAAGAATCAACTAATGGCCTGACCAGGTGGTGGCGCAGTGGACAGAGCATCAGCCTGGGATGCTGAGGACCCAGGTTTGAAACCCCAAGGTTGCGAGCTTAAGCATGGGCTCATCTGACTTGAGCGCGGCTCACCAGCTTGAGCACGGGGTCACTGGCTTGAGCGTGGGATCATAGACACAACACCATGGTCGCTGGCTTGAAGCCCAAGGTCCTTGGCCTGAATGCAATGAACAACAAATCAATGTTTCTCTCTCTTTCTCACCTTTCCTCTCTCTCTAAAAGAAATCAATCAATATATATTTTTTAAAGTTTGTAACATTTACCAGTGAAGTCATATGGGCCTGCCTGGAAAGGATTTTAATAATGAATTCAATTTCTTTAGTACTATGCTACTTAAAATATGACGTGGACCAGTGCTAGTTTATGAACCATTTGTACCAATCTATAATAAGAAAAGTACAGAACATGAGATTAAGTGTTTAAGTAATTTGACATTGCTGTGATATTTTTACTATATTTTGTAAAAGTATTGCCCATTAAAATAAATATTTTTGAGAAGCACTGCTTTAATAATTATAAGACTATTCATTTTTTCTACTTGTAAATTATATCTTACTTCATCCTCTCAATCTCTTCCCTTCCTTTCTTTATGTTCTGTTTTGTCTCTTGTGCTTCATTCTGAATATTTTCTTCCCAACTATCCTTTAGTCACTTCTATTCAAAAGGCCAATCCACCAAATAAGGAGCTTACACCATGATGTAAATCCACAAATTCTTTCTTCACAGAGAAAGTTTTGCTATCAAAAAGTTGCCAGTTGAACTAAACACTGTGCTCAGTGTCAATGCTGCTTTACATTCTGGCACAAGTTTCATTATCTTGTTGTAGACTGTTAAACATAGGCTGAAAAACAGCAGCCAGTCCACAGGTTCTCAGCAGCTATAGAATACACTTCAAGTAGCACTGTTCTAAGTCATTAAATCTCTATGTATCATTGTATAATCTGTTGTTGAGTTCTTAATTTTGGTTACTGCACTTTTTTTGTTTTGGAAATTCCTTATCTTTTTTTCTATTGCCTTCAACATATTAAACATAGTTAAAGTCTCCTTGGTAACTCCATTACTTGGAGTCCCTATGAATCTGTTTTTTTCATCTGTTGTCATCAGTTTCCATTTATGTTATCTAATATCCTCCTGGGTCTGACTGTTTGATTTTGCTTGTGCGTCAGACATATATATGAGATGTAGCAATAATTTGAGACTCTGGATGATGTTTTCCTCCAGATGTGTTTTGGTGTAGGTATTGTTTTCCGAAGTATCCTCTAGTTTGCTTCAGGCAGGTTACTAGGCTACTATATATAAGGTCTACCGGAAAGTTCTGTCTGTTTTTGGAATAAAACAAGATACAAATTTTTCTTACCATCAATAAACTTTATTAATAATATAATTGCCATTATTAATGATTTCTTGCAAGCGTTAGGGCAATTTGTATATCCCATTTTTTTTCGCCCCTCCCCGAAGTCAGCACCCAACAGCGGGCTATATCCCATTTTTGAAAAATGTTTTATCTTTTGATGCAAAAAATTGAACCAGTGCTTGTTTGATATCTTCTTCATTTTTGAATTTTTTGCCCTTCAAAAAATTTTGTAAGGACAAAAACATGGGTACACTATCGCTTCACACATAAGACTAATGTGAATCAACTTTGTTTTAATTTGCTACGTCAGTATGTATACATTAAGTGATAAAAATAGAGAGGCACACATGCGCCAAATAAACATGTGCTTACGTGTCGAAACTTGTTGTGATAGAAACGGACAGAACTTTCTGGTAGACCTTATATAATCCATGATGTCCTTAATCTAATTTCAGGAATTACAATAAATTGAAGTTAGGCTTCTGCTCCTATAAAGGTCTGTCTACTTCTTCTTCTTCTTCTTCTTTTTTTTTTTTTTTTTTGTATTTTTCTGAAGTTGGAAACATGGAGGCAGTCAGACAGACTCCTGCATACGCCCGACTGGGATCCACCTGGCATGCCCACCAGGGGGCGATGCTCTGCCCATCTGGGGCATTGTTCTGTTGCAACCAGAGCCATTCTAGCGCCTGAGGCAGAGGCCAAGGAGCCACCCCCAGCACCTGGGCCAACTTTGCTCCAATGGAGCCTTGGCTGCGGGAGGAGAAGAGAGAGACAGAGAGGAAGGAGGTGGAGAAGCAGATGGGCGCTTCTCCTGTGTGCTCTGGCTAGGAATCGAACCTGGGACTCCTGCACGCCAGGCCGATGCTCTACCACTGAGCTGACCGGCCAGGGCACTGTCTACTTCTTTTATAACCTCATATCTAGATGTATTTTCTCAGGGCTAAACACAAAGTTTGGGTAATTTATCAGCACTTTCTTTTAAAGGATCTCAAAACTCCAACATGCTTCAAGACTGTAAAAAATGATATATGACTAGCTTTTATTATCTAAGCTGCTTACTCTGGAATCAGCAGAAGCTCTTATGGGAAAAGTGTTTTCAAAATGCCATGCTCATCTTTGTGGATTTCCATCTTTTCTGGATCTGTATTTTATAAATCTTTATCTTTTTATTTGCTCTATAATGCCTTTAAGTAAGTAGATATTTTTGTATTCTGCTTAGCTTTTCTACTTGTCCTTAGTAAGATATATTTTTTCTAAATTACTTATGCCATCATCAGAAGTCATTTTTGTAATTCTTTGTCCATTTGTTTTCATGTCCGCCTCTTCCACAAGGTGAACTCCTCAAAGGTATGAGTATTCCTTGTTTCTCTATTTTCTACTATAATGCTTAGCATATACATAATAGGTACTGTTATAAACACTACTGGAGTCTGTCATTAGTGAATATTTAATATACATACTATTTTATATTATTAATAGATTATTTTTCTTTATATACCTTGGTATTATTTCATAAATTGCAAGGAATATATTACTTTAAAAATTATAGAGGATTAAATGTGAATTTTTTTTTTAAATTTTTTTTTATTTTTATTCATTTTAGAGAGGAGAGGGGGGGGAGAGAGAGAGAGAGAGACAGGAGAGACAGAGAGAGAGAAGGGGGGAGGAGCTGGAAGCATCAACTCCCATATGTGCCTTGACCAGGCAAGCCCAGGGTTTCGAACCGGCGACCTCAACATTTCCAGGTCGACACTTTACCCACTGCGCCACCACAGGTCAGGCTAAATGTGAATTTTTAATAAGAAAAAATAAGAGTTTTCCTTTTACTCTTCTCTGGTTTTAATGCTGTCTATTTATGGCATACACAAATATATTTAGTATCCATGTATACAGTCCTGCTTTCTAACCAGCTAAACAAAAACTAAATAGGCCAATAAATTAGAACAAAAGATGTATTCTCAATGCTAAATGTGCAAGAAGTCTCTTCCACTGAGCAATGGAGCAGTGGCCCCAGATGGGCAGAGCAGCACCCAGTAGGAGGCTTGCTGAGTGGATCCTGGTTAAGGCTCATGCGGGAGTCTGTCTCTTTGCCTGCCAGCCTCTTAAAAAGAAAGAAAAAAAGAAAGTAAAATAAATATCCCTATATCCTCTATCTAGATTCATCAACTGCTATTGTTTTGCCACATTTGCTCTCTTTCTCTCTCTAGTCTTAAAAATGCTTAAACCATTTGAAATGAACTTTTAGACTTGATACATTACTCCTAAATACCTCATCATGGCATTTTCTAAAAACAAAGATATTTCGTACAAGCCATACCATTTTTCCATTTTTGAAAATTTAAAATTCTATATCATTATTCAACTGATATTGAAAACATATCCGTTACCCTCAAATTTTTTTTTTTTGTATTTTTCTGAAGCTGGAAACGGGGAGAGACAGTCAGACAGACTCCCGCATGCACCCGACCGGGATCCACCCGGTACGCCCACCAGGAGGTGATGCTCTGCCCCTCTGGGGCGTCGCTCTGCTACGACCAGAGCCACTCTAGCGCCTGGGGCAGAGGCCAAGGAGCCATCCCCAGCGCCCCGGGCCATCCCCGCTCCAATGGAGCCTTGGCTGCGGGAGGGGAAGAGAGAGACAGAGAGGAAGGAGGGGGTGGGGGCGGAGAAGCAAATGGGCGCCTCTCCCATGTGCCCTGGCCAGGAATCGAACCCGGGTCCCCCGCACGCCAGGCTGAGGCTCCACCGCTGAGCCAACCGGCCAGGGCCTCAAATTTTTTACTTACAGTTATTATTGAGATAAAATTCACACACCATAAAATTCACCCATTTAAAGTTTAAAATGCAATGATTTTTCATTTTTGTAATTCCACGATTTTTTTGTGTGTGTGAGACAAAGACAGAGAAAGGGACAGTTAGGGACAGACAGGCAGGGAGAGATGAGAAGCATCAATTTTTCTTTGTGACACCTTAATTGCTCATTGATTGCTTTCGCATAAGTGCCTTGACCGAGGTGGGGGTAGGGAGGTGAGGGGGAGCTACAGCAGACCGAGTCATCCCTTGCTCAAGCCAGCGACCTTGGGCTCAAGCTGGTGAGCCTTGCTCAAACCAGATGAGCCCGTGCTCAAGCCGGCGACCTCAGGGTTTAAAACCTAGGTCCTCTGCGTCCCAGTCCAATGCTCTATCCACAGCGCCACTGCCTGGTCAGGCTCCAGGATATTTTTTATTATCCCCCCCAAAAATCCCATAATCATTAGCAGTTACTCCCCATTTCTTGCTCTAACCCCAACCCTAGGCAACTAATACTCTGTCTATTCTGGGCATTTGATGTACAGTCTCCCCCCCCCCCCTCGAGAGAGAGGGACAGACAGAAAGGAAGGGAGAGAGGTGAGAAGCATCAATTCATAGTTGTGGCACCTTAGTTGTTCACTGACTGCTTTCCCATACGTGCCTTAACCAGGGGCTCCAACCGAATCCGCGACCCTGGACTCAAGCCAGCGATCTTGGGCTTCAAGCTAGCAAACTTTGGGCTCTGGCCAGCAACCATGGGCTCATGTCCATATCCCTATCCCACACCCAAGCCGCATTCCCATGCTCAAGCTGCTGAGCCCGTGGTCAAGACAGATGAGCCTGCACTAGAGCCTGCGCTCAAATCAGCTAGCCTGGGGCATCAAATCTGGGCCCACAGTGTCCCAAGCTGACGCTCCATCCACTGTGCCACTGCCCAGTCAGGCCAGTCAATTTTTACTATTTGCTACAGTTATATTCTATAAAGTTACTGCAAATACTAAATTAGCATATATGGAATCATTGCTCCTGGGAAACACAATGCTTCCCAGGAACACTAGACAGCACTTCAGCACTATGCTTAGCCATTTTACAACAAAATCACCAACAAAAATGTAAAAAATCTGGCACTAAGTAAATTGTGAAAAGGATCCCTGTTTACACTATGAAAGTTGAAACAAGAAGCCAGAGTGCTGTTTTGTCGACCTCAGCTAAGAGATGACTCCTATCCTTTACCACTCTAAGAATGTCTGCAAACGATCATAAAAGTACAATGAGTAATGATTTTGGGGTTAGTAATATATTTTAGTGAGTAGGTAAATTTACAAATACATACAGAACCTGCAAGTACTGAAGCACTGAATGGAATCATACAGTACATAGCATTTTGTGACTGGCTTATTTCACTTAGCATGTTTTGAAAGTTTATCCATATTGCAGCATGCATCAGCACTTCATTCCCTTTTATTCCTCAATTACATTATGTGGATTGTTTCCACTTACTATTATAACTAATGCCATTATAAAAATTTATGTATAAGTTTTTGTGTGGACATATACTTTCATAACTCCTGGGTATATATATCGATGCATGGAATTGCTGGGTCATATGGTAACTCTATTTAAATTTCTGCAGAACTGCCAGGTTGTTTTCCAAAGTAACTGTACCATTTTACATTCCTACCAGTAGTGCATGAAGGTTCTGTATTTCTTCACATTTTTGCCAATTATTACCTATCCTTTTGATATATTCATTCTAGTGGATGCAAAGTGGTACCTCACTGTGGTTCTGATTTAATTTTCTTGATGGTTGATGATAGCATCTTTTTTTATTATTCTAATTTTCTAATTAAATTTTTCAGTTAATATTATTACCTACCTGGTTCCATACATAGTTGTTACAATATTATTGATTATATTGTATTCCTTACGCAGTAGATCATGTCCCCATAACTGTTTTGTAACTATCAACTTGTACTTCTTAATCCCTTCACTTTTTCACCCAGCCCCCAATCTCCCTCCCATCTGGCAATCCTCAAAACTGTTTTCTGCATTTATGAGTCTGTTTCTGCTTGGTTTATTTTGTTCTTTTTTGGGGGGGGCGGGGGGAGAAGGTCAGACAGGGACAGAGAGAATTGACCTTATCTGAAACTGTGGTTTCAGTTCCTACAAGAATTAGCCTATTTCCTATAAACCTTCTATCTGTACTACTAGCATATGGCCCTTTAAGGTTCCAGTCTCAAGTGTGAGGGTTCACATTGGGCTGGTTCTTTGAGGGTTCTGAACTCTAGTTTTGTCTTTCTAGCCCAAGGAATCTATTAAAACTGCTGTGTAGCTTTTCATTTTATCAGCCATCTCTTCCAGAATTGGCCCTTGTCCCTTGAAAAATATGTCAACGTGGGCTCTCTGGGTTTTCTCTTTTTCCTGGATCTTGGCTCCAGAATTCCTCAGTGCATTGTTCTCTTATGCTTTGAACAGATAATTTTCTATCTTGTTTTCTAGCTTTTCTAGCTGTTTGCAGTGCAAGGGTTAGTCTGATTACCTAGGGTTGCCATTACTTGAAGTGGAATTCCCCGGGTTGTATATTTCCACACTGTTCCGTAGGGTTTTTTTCTTGCCTCAAAGTTGCAAGAATAACCCCTGTGGCTGTGGACATCATGCTTAAGATTTGTACTGAAATTGTCTTCCATTGATTTGAGAGGAGGAGGGGGAAGGGAAAGATAGAGAGAGGAGAAGGCAGAAGGGAAAAGAGAGAGAAAAAGAGAGAGAGGAAGGCAGAGAAGCATCAATTTGTTGTTCACTTTGTTATTTCATTTAATTGTGTACTCACTGACTGCTTCAAATATGTGCCCTGACGGGGGATCCAACCTGCTACCTCAGTGTGCAGGATGACGCTTTATTCACTGAGCCACCAGGTCAGGGCTCAACAAAGCTTAGTTCTTGACTGGATTCAAATGATCCTAAATTGCTAGGGGCCCAAGGTGTCTGTCCAGAGTAAAACCCACTTGAGGACGATACTATCCTAGGCCTCAAATTGTTTTATATTGTCTATATACAATGTCCAACTTTCATTTAAGAAAAAAAAGAGAATTAGGCTTATGTGAGGACAAAATTACATGTTAAAAAAAGAGCAACGTCAGGCAATACAAAGAGATTCATAGGGGAAATAAATAATGGAGTTATTAGGTACAGTCTTTAAACAATTATGATCAATATATTCAAGGAAAAAAGACAAGATTGCGATTTTTCAGCAGCAAATAGAAACTATAAAGAACAACCAAATGGAAATTCTAAAACTAAAGAAAAATCAAACACCTGAAACCATAAACTCAATGACTAGTTTAATACCAGAGTAGATACCCTGAAAGAAAAATATCATTAAAAAATATTTATTAAACTAGAAGAGAATTCAGAAGAAAATACCTAGAATAAAGCATGAGTAACAAAAAGAGTATAAGATAGGATGTAGAGTGAAATATAGAGCATATATGTAATTGAAGTTCAAGGAGTGAAAAGATGATGGTCAGAAGCAATATTTATAGAGACAATGGCTGAGATTTTTCTGAAATTAATCAAAGACATCAAATCAGATTCAAGTATCTCTATGAATCCCACCCAAAATAACAAAAGAAAACCACAGTGAGGCTCAACAAAGTATACCTGGTGAAAACCAAAAACAGAGAAAATCTTGAAAGCAGCAAGAGGAAAAAAAGATTCCTTTATAAGGAGTGAGGATAAGATAGAGATGGCCAAAACTGTTAGAAAGCTGACAAAAATAAATAAATAAATAAATAAATACATCAAGAAAAATGTAGATTCCTTGATAATGTTGACTTTACAGATCTCTACAATTCTTGTTAACTAAGCAATAAATACCATTAAAAAATGTTTATTTTGCCTGACCTGTGGTGGCGCAGTGGATAAAGCGTCGACCTGGAAATGCTGAGGTCGCCAGTTCGAAACCCTGGGCTTGCCTGGTCAAGGCACATATGGGAGTTGATGCTTCCAGCTCTTCCCCCTTCTCTCTCTCTGTTTCTCTCTCTCCCCCTCCCTCTCTCTCCTCTCTAAAAATGAATAAATAAAATTAAAAAAATAAAATAAAAATAAAAATAAATGTTTATTTTATTGATTTTTAGAGAGAGAAAGGGAGGAAGCAAGAGAGAGACAGAAACATCAATCTGTTCCTATATGCGCCCTGACCAGGGATCGAACCGGCAACCTCTGTGCTTTGGGAAAGATGCCCCAGTGGTCGGCGAACTCATTAGTCAACAGAGCCAAATACCAACAGTACAACGATTGAAATTTCTTTTAAGAGCCAATCTTTTTTTTAATAAAGATTTTATTTATTCATTATAGAGAGGGGAGAGAGAGAGAGAGAAGGGGGAAGGAGCAGAAAGCATCAACTCCCATATGTGCCTTGACCAGGCAAGCCCAGGGTTTTGAACCGGCAACCTCGGCATTTCCAGGTTGACACTTGATCCACTGCACCACCACAGGTCAGGCAAGAGAGCCAAATTTTTTATAGTTTAAATTTAAACTATATATATATAGGTAGGTACATACCTTATCGAGGTAGCGTCTGCATGTGGTATTTTGTGGAAGAGCCACACTCAAGGGGCCAGAGCCACATGTGGCTCGCGAGCCACAGTTTGCTGACCAGGGCCCTAACCAACAGTCATCTGGCCAGGGTGATCATAAATATCTTTATAGTCCAAAGCACAGTAAGTCAGATATTGTTACTTGCAGTAGAATCTATTTCTGATACAATGTTCAATAAGAGTTCCAGAAAAAGATATGAGAAAGAATAGTGCTCAAATAATATTTAAAGATATAACTGGTAAGAATTTTCCTGACTTAAGAAAATATATATCCTCAGACTGAACACTGTGGGTATGGATCATGAACACTGTAGTTACTCAGCAGGTGGAACAAACAGAAATGTACATATGTATGTCTGCATACTCCTACCCTCATAGTGTAATAAAGCTGCAGAGGATCAAAGTATCAGGTAAAATCTTAAAGGCTGCTAAGGAAAAGACTGTCTATCTACAAAAGGAATAAAAATTAGACTCAACAGAAAAATTTCTGTAAATTACAGAACTTCCATACAAAACCAGAAAAGTATGATAGTACAGAGAAATAAAAGTGTAGGCCAACTTCACCTAGGAACATTATGCACAGATCTTAAAATATCAGAACAGAATCCAGCATTGTATTTTACAAAATAATCACAACTAAGCAGAGTTCATAGAGAAATGTAAAGATGATTCAACAGTAGAAAGTTAACTGATAAAATAAACATTTTCATATTAAAATAAAATTACATATGAAAATAAAAATGAAGCATTGACCTGGAGTGCTAAGGTCGCTGGTTCGAAACTCTGGGTTTGTCTGGTCAGGGAATATATGAGAAGCAACTACTATGAGTCAATGCTTCTTGTACCTCGCCCCTTTCTTTCTCTCTAAAATCAATAACTAGGCCTGGCCCCTGGTGGCGCAGTGGATCAAGCGTCGACCTGTAGTGCTGAGGTCACTGGTTCGAAACCCTGGGCTTGCCTGGTCAGGGCACATATGGGAGTTGATGCTTCCTGCTCCTCCTCCCTTCTCTCTGTCTCTGTCTCCTCTAAACTGAATAAATGAATTTAAAAAATAAAACAAAACAAAACATTTTAAAATCAATAACTAAACCTTAAAAAAAAAAGAAGAAAAAGACTGTCTAAATGAAACACAAGAGAATTATTACTAAACCATCAGAACAAATTAAGTCAGCATTATGCTGGATATAATATCTTTACCTTATAAAAGATGAGAAAGGATTTCACGGAGATGACTACAAACATTATTTAAGACAAATAAGGTCAAAATCCTCGCCAATTGTACTTTAAACAATATTCACAGATGGAAGGACTTAATCATTAAATAAAAGTTCCCATAAAGTTCTAATAAAAATCCAATAAATCTTTCAATAAAGGCTAAACATAACAAAGGCAATTCTGAAGAATAGTAATGTGTGAAGGCTCTGACATACCAAATATCAAAACTTATTTAAAGACAGTGTGGTGCTAGCATAATTGGCAGACCAACAGAATATATTGTAAAGTCCCCCAAACAGAACAACGCATTTAGGAAAACTTGATCTGAGCTAGATGGCATTATAAACAAGTATAGAATAGATGAATAAATGGTAGAGGGACAATTTTTAATGTACCTGGAAAGAAATTAGATTCCCTATTTCACATTGATTTTGTACAGCAAAGTCAGTTTCCAGGTGGAATAAAGACATTAATGTGAAAAACAAAACATTTAAAAGAAACCATGGAGAAGAAATTTCCTGATCTGAGGAGAAAGAATTTTTTTTTTAACCAAGACACAAAAAACACCAAGAATATGAAAATTTTGGCTATATTAAAATTAAAAGACTCTCCTCCCGTTACCCAAGACACTAAAAGGAAAGAGGCTAAGGGGGTAGAAGGTGGCCCCCAGCCCCTGCTGTCACGAAGAAGCAGGAGATCAAGAAGGTAGTAAATCCCGTCTGTAAAAAGGCCCCAAAATTTCAGCATTGGACAGGACATCCAGCCCAAAAGGGACCTCATCCACTTTGTCAAACTACCCACTACATTGGCCACAGTATCAAAGGGCTATCCTCTATAAACATTTGAAAGTGCCTCCTGACATGAACCAGTTCACCTAGGCCTTGGACCACCGTGAACTGCTACTCAGCTGCTGAAGCTGGCCCACAGTACAGACCAGAGAGAAAGCAAGAGAAGCAGCAGAAATTGTTGGCCCAGGCTGAGAAAAAAAGCTGCTGGTTGGCAAAGCAAACATCCCCCTCAAAAGGCCACCTGTCCTTCAAGCAGGGGTTAACACCGTCACCACCTTGGTAGAGAACAAGAAGGTCCAGCTGGTAGAGACTGCACACAATGTGGATCCCATCAAGCTGTCTTCCTGCGTGCCCTGTGCCTTAAAATGGGGGTTTCCTACTGCATTATCAAGGGGTGGCCAGGCTGGGGCATCTAGTGCACAGGAGACCTGTACTACCGTCACTTTCACACAATTTAACTCTGAAGACAAAGGAGCTCTAGCTAAGCTGGTGGAAGCTATCTGGACCAATTACAATGATAGATATGATGAGATCTGGCACCACTGGAGAGGCAATGTCCTGGGTCCAAAGTTGGTGGCTCTCATTGCCAAGCTGGAAAAGGCCAAGGCTAAAGAACTGGTCACCAAGCTGGGATAAGTGTGTACTGTTGAGTTTTCTGTACAAATTGAGTTTTCTTCTCCTACAAACTGCTAAGTAAAGATAAAGCAAATAAAAAAGTGAGGAAAAAAAAACAACAAACCAACCCCAACAATCAACGGAAAAAAAACCCTCATCAAATGGCTTAATAAACATTCAAAAACATGCTCAATTTTACTATTAATCAGAGAAGTATAACTTAAAGATGAAATATTTCACAGCCATTAGGTTGGCAGTACTAAAAAAACTCATTGGGATGAACCAAAATTTTGCCACCTCAAAGTAAGTCTTTTGGGATAATTGATTTTTAAGCTGGTTATTAAGGAACAGAAGACTCAGAAAGAAACTTTGACCTTCCTCCTAATTGCCCCTAAAAAGGTTTTCAACCTTTTTATACTTCGGGACCAGTGAAAATAGGAGAATTATTTTAGGGACCGCTAAGGAAGAAATCAATCTGAGTATAAGCAAATTCGACTAACATCACAAGGTCTATAATCTTCATATAACACGGGGTGGTTAACTCTTTCGCTGACCAGCACAAAATTTCTGACAGGTTTGTGGACCAGCAATTGAAAAACACTGGTAAAAGGAATTTTAATAGAGGATCTGCTCCAGGAAGGGAAATATCATAGACAATTATAGTCTAATATAAACTAATGTGTGATAGACAGGAAGGAACCTGGCAAGACCCATTTAGTCAAAATGCTCTCAGTATCCTATTGTTAAAGATGGCCCAGCAAACATTTACCAAACATTTGTTTTTACATCTCCACACGAATTGCCTTCTTGCCCTTTAAAGTCCCAAACAAATCACATCCCCCACCACTTCTCCTTAGTACACAATGGGCATATAAACCTCAACTGTCCAATGTGTCTTTGGGCCTCATATTCTTATAGCACCCCAACATGTACATCTGTAATCAATTTTGTACATTTTCTCCTGTTAATCGGTTTCTGTTAATTGGATTATTAGCCCAGTCATGAGAGTTTAAAAAGGTAGGAGGAAAACTTCTTTTTTAAATTTTTCTATCAATTTACGAGAGAGGGGGGATAGAGGAGAGAGAAAGGTGGGAGTGATGGGGTGGGGGAGCGATGGGAGGGAGAGGGAGAAGCATTAACTCAATTGTTCTACTTATTTGTTCCATTTAGTTGTGCAATCATTGGTTGTTTCTTATATGTACCCTGATCGAGGATCGTACCTGTAACCTCAACATGCTAGTACGATGTTCTATTCACTAAGCCATCCAGCCGGGGAGGAAAGTTATTTTTTACAACTCCACAGTATCAAGTACTGCAAAGAATGTAGAAAAACAGACTACCTTGCTAGTGAAAAGTAAAAATTGATATACAACCACTTTGGGGAAAAACTTGGCAATAGTCAGGATTTGAAGATTAGCATACCCACCAAGCAATTCCACTTCTAGTAACACATTAGAAAGCCCTCCCCCGCTTGGAAATCTGGAGAAGGTGAAGGCACTGGAATGTTTATTGCAGTGGTTTTTAATACATAACAACTAATACTCTAATACCTATAACAGAACAACTAAACAGTTTGCTTTTTATAATACACTATCTTACAACAATTAAAAGGAACTGTAACTACATCTATGAACAAGATAAACTTCGAAATAATATTTAGTAGAAAAACATTTTGCAAAAACGATCCAGTTTGAATACACACACACAAACATACACCTAAGTACTAAATCTAAGTACTAAAGTATAAAAGCTATTGGGTACACTAAACTCCAAATATAGACAGTAATTACTGCAGGAAAGAAGAATGGGAGGGTTTATCTGTTTCTCTAATTTTTAAAAAATTGGAGGCAAATCTGGCAAAATCTTATTTCTTAAAGCTGGGAGTGAATGCACACACAAGTGTTCATTATCTTCCTCTCCCCACCAGTCTCTACGTATTTAAAATAATTCACAATGAAAAAAGAGTGGTAAATGGTTATTTTTACATAAGTAGAACTTTACCAGATGCAAGAATAAAACCTCTATCTTCCAAAGAGCAGTTTAAATTTTTAATAATTTAAATCACTCATAAAAAAGGTAGCAGAAAGTGTCACCCAAGCTTAACAGCATAATTAAAACTTATTACTTGTTAAGTATCTATCATTATTAAGTAGCTATTATGTTCAAGCATCTTAGCGTTTCAATAAAAGGTTTTTAAGATTTTAGAGCATAGGAGAAATACATTCCAGTATGTTGGGGACTTTTATGTATTAGGTTATGGGACATTCCAGTCTCATCATCTGAATTAAGAAATCCTGATCCACCCAATACAAAACACACAAGGCGTGAAACTCTCTTTTATTCTATTTTAACTTTCTTTTTTGAATTATAGATCCATTTAATACTGATTTAAAACATGAACACGAAAACAAAAATACAGGCCTGAAAAATCACACACTATTAGCCCACAAAGCCCATCGTAGGCCTTAGATTTAGAAGTCCCGCTTTCAGGTTGCTTCTCCAAATCTCTGCCCAGAGCACTGCTGAGTTACGCTGCAAAACAACGCCAAGTGTCCAGTTGCGTAAAAGTGCCCTTCTGGGCCGTCACCAGCTCCTCGAGGCTGTTAAAAGCTTCAGAGAGACTTTGCTCCTATCGAGCCGGGACTGGGCAAATGTCACTCTCATCCGCTACAGATGAACATATCTATCACTTCTTAAAAAATATTTTTAAGTCCATCGCTTTAAAAGGGGTCAAGCGATACTGTCACGGTGTCCTGCAAACAGAAAGGGGCAGGAAGCCGCCCCTTTTATTCCAAAGCCTGGGACCCGGAGAGGAACCCAGGACCTCCCCGGAGAACGTGGCTCCCAAAGGCTATGGAGTCGAAGCTGCGCGCAGACACCGAAACTGCCCCCGGGGGGGGGCGTGGGAGGGGGAGGGGAACCTCGCCCCAATAACGGCCTCAACCGCCTCCTGCCAAGTCCCCGCTCCGGCCCACCGAACTCGCGGCCTGAAGTATCCCGCACTCACTGAAAAGCAGAACCGGGTCCAGGTCCAGGTCCGGCCCCCGGAATTCGGCGGGTCTCCCAGGGTTTCGGGGGAGGTGGCGGCTGGGACGCCATCTCCTCCGCCGCCGATCTGCTGCCGCTGAGCTCTGGGACTCTCCCGGGCGGGGTGCACCAGCGGCTCGTGCTCTAGGCACGACCGGCAGAACACCGAGCCCCCACCCCCTCTGCAGTCAGGACGTGCTGGTGGTGCTTCGCCAGCGGGGACCAGAGGTCAGCAGGATACCAGTAATCCATGGGAGCGAAATGCTTTCTTTTTATTTGCCATAGGAAGAATTTCCATTCTAAACCTCCTTGATAAGTGCTCATCGATATTTCTGGCAGCGGCTACAATGCCTTATATGTCGGAGGCCCACTGGAACTTCTCTGACTAGTCCGGCTCAGGTGCGGGCTTCTGTCCCTCTCACTCCTACACTCGCGGTAGAGGAAAGGTGTGTGGCGGCAGTCCAGGCAGTTTTACTGATTTTTCTACAAACAAGCAGGGGACAGTTCATTCAGACCTTCCGAGAGGGGGCTGGTACTTTCGTTCTAAAGCTCTCGTTTCCTTGGGGAACAGAATTGCTAGACGCAATAGGTGCGTTGTCTTTAGTCTTCCCCATTTCCTTTGAGGGCCAGAAGGGGTTAAATCTCAGCCTCCGGCTTCGTGGGAGAAGGTGAGGCAGGGAGGTCTGAGGTGAGGGTGTGCCACCTGAGTGCAGCAGAGGTGTGGATGGAGGCGATCGTTTCCTTCCTGCTGGAGCGGCTTTGTTAGCAAGGAGGGGTGAGTGGGAAGTTTCTTGGACTTGATTAAAGCGGGGGGGGAGGGTCTTGTTTGTCCTAAAAAGAGACGCGAGGTTAGATCTTGGGTGTAGGGGAGATCCACAGCTGATTGTATTGGTAGCGAAATACAGTTGTAAGCGCCTCCTTTAGAAATCCACACCCTGCCCCCACCCTACGAAACAAATGACACCCTTCAGTACGGAATGAGTTTTTAAAAGATCACGGGATGTGAGACAGCCTGGTCATTTTGGTGCTATTTAACATGCCTTGCTTCTTTTCTATTTCCATGTAACGATTTCTGTAATATTCCGAGAGGAGAAAAGAAAGTTTATCCTTTTCTTCAGTAAACCGTAGACTGGGCTAGTTATCCTTCGTTTGTGGAGAAGGGACTCTATCCCCTTAGGGATCCTGACACGTGGGAGGAGGTTCTGTTGCAATCACTTGTTCCAATTCTTTCTGTAAACTAAACACGTAAACCAAAATCAAAAATACTGGCAAAGGTAACCAACAATGAAAACCTTCCTGTGTGGGTTACATTTCTCATGGCTTGCTTTCAAGTTTAATAAACGTCATATGGAACAACTGACTTCTGATACTTTAAGAAATTGCATCTTTTCAGCGCTGTACATTAAGAAAAACAGCTAAATTAAGGCCTAAAGTATTTTTCTCCTTTTAAAGTTAACGTGCTTAAGAAGTCGATAGGTATTGCTAGGTGAAAATGGGGAGAGGTTTGTAAGTCCATTCAGTGAACATACTCAGGGTTTTGTTTTGCTTCAAACCCCTTCACATTACTCAAGACAGGTTTCCTAATTTTCAACAGGTTTGGGAACTTTTCAGAGCCAAGAAATTATAATGTATCATTTATTAACCTTACATGATACCTTTATCTCTAGTGAACCTACTGGAGAAATAAACAGTGTCTTAAGTCAAAGGAAAGAAAGTAAACATTTTTTGAAACTTTAACTGAAGTCCCCAGGGAAATCTTCCATACAAAGTGTCCTTTTTAAGAACTTCTTCCTTGACTTATTTATTGGGGAAGAAGGGTTGTTTCTTTGAGCTAAAGGTTAATTCTGAATTAAATGAAATCCTTGACCTTAATTAATGGAAAGAAGGAGAAAAGATAACATAATATAAAAGGTGAAGCAGAAACAGTTTCTCTGTGAGGGGAGTGCAGTCATTATTTTGTGTCTATTCTTGATGTTACAAACATTCAGAAACTTGAAAGTTAAGTAGTGTATTTAAAGGGTTGAAAAACACAAACTTATTATAAAAACCACATCTTCAAGTAAGCAGTTGCTAGGAGCTTCACACTCCCACAAATTTAAACAAGTTTATTTCAGTTATGAAACCAGAAATTAAAAAGTGCCACTGTCTTTTATCTATGTGACCTCAGTTATACTATGCCACAACATTGCCATGCAATCACATTCCTAGTACGTCATTTTATTTTTTAAATTTATTGATTTGAGAGAGAGAAACATTGATTTGTTGTTCTAATTATTTATGCATTCATTGGTTGCTTCTCGTATGTGCCCTGACCAGGGATCGAACCCACAACCTTGGTGTATTGGATCATGATGCTCTAACACTGAACTACCTGGCCAGGGCTGCTAGTTCCTCATTTTAAAATAATGTGGACTGATTTATTAACCAGAAGACCATCTATTTTTGCCAAACAGAATGATTAGGTATTAGTACCCCTCCTTCCTGGCAACAGAGAATTATATTGGATTTCTTGGGTTCTCTAGTATTTGTTTCTAAGTTAATTTATTCAAATTGCTAATGGTAACAAATTGATTCAAACAGTAATTACTCTAAAATATTTTTCATTTAGCCTGACCAGGCAATGGCGCAGTGGATAGAGCATCGGACTGGGATGCGGAAGACCCAGGTTCGAGACCCCAAGGTTGCCAGCTTGAACCTAGGCTCACTTGGTTTGAGCAAAAGCTCACCAGCTTCACCAGCTTGGACCCAAGGTCGCTGGCTAAAGCAAGGGGTTACTCAGTTTGCTGAAGGCCCGCAGTCAAGGCACATATGAGAAAGCAATCAATGAACAACTAAGGTGTTGCAATGCGCAACGTAAAACTAATGATTGATGCTTTTCGTCTCTCAGTTCCTGTCTGTCTGTCCCTGTCTATCCCTCTCCCTGACTCTCTCTCTCTCTCTCTCTCTGCCTCTGTAAAAAAAAAAAAAAAAATTTAACTTTCTTTTTTTTTAAAGATTTTATTGATTAATTGTTAGAGAGAGAGTAAGGAGGGAGGAGCAGGAAGCATCAACTCCCATATGTGCCTTGACCAGGCAAGGCCAGGGCTTCAATCCAGCGACCTCAGCATTCTAGGTTGATGCTTTATCCACTGTGTCAACACAGGTCAGGCTTAACCTGTTTTGGGTTTTTTTTTGTGGGGTTTTTTTGTGTATTTTTCTGAAGTTGGAAACCGGGAAGCAGTCAGACTCCTGCATGTGCTCGACCGGGATCCACCTGGCATGCCCACCAGGGGGCAATGCTCTGCCCATCTGGGGCGTTGCTCTGTTGAGACCAGAGCCATTCTAGCGCCTAAGGCAGAGGCCCCAGAGCCATCCTCAGTATCTGGGCCAACTTTGCTCCAATGGAGCCTCACTGCGGGAGGAGAAGAGAGAGACAGAGAGGAAGGAGAGAAGGAGGGGTGGAGAAGCAGATGGGCGCTTCTCTTGTGTGCCCTGGCTGGGAATCGAACCTGGGACTCCTGCACGCCAGGCTGATGCTCTACCACTGAGCCAACCAGCCAGGGCTTTAACCTGTTTTTGTTAGAAGTTTTACTTGTGTATGAAAGAAGCAGTTATTATTTTGCTAAGTTGTCATTTAGTTATATCATCAAATTAAAAGTGATCTTTTTGGATCCACTGATCAATTTGTTTTGAATACTTGACTGCTTAACTATCATTAAGGTTAAACAAGTATATAATACAAAATTATATGGTATTTTTCTAACAAACTCATTTTTAATTTCTAATAGGAAATGTTTGTTGAGTTTACTACTCTGTGGCCCTGGGCAGTGGCTCAGTGGATAGAGTGACAGCCCAGCATATGAATGTCCTGAGTTTGATTCTGGATCAGGGCACACAGAAGCTATCTGCTTCTCCCTGCCTCCCTCTACTCTCCCCTTATCCCTCTCACAGCCTGTGGCTCAGTTGGTTTGAGCATAGCCCCAGGCATAGCTGTTTGGTCCCAGAGTGTCAGCCTCAGGCACTAAAAATAGCTCGGTTCTCAAGCATCAGCCCCAGAGGGGGCTGCGGGATGGATCCCAGTGCAGCACATGTGGGAGTCTGTCTCACTATCTCCCCTCCTCTCACCTAAAAAAGAAAGAATTTACTACTCTATGTTCTCAAATAATACTAAATGTTACAAAATAAAAGCAAAAGTTAACTATGTACTCTTGTTTTTATTACCCTTCTAAGAGACAGCCATTCTTTATTATTTTTATTTCTTTTGATTGATTTAATTATACTGATAATCTTTATCATAATTCAGAATGCTAATCTAATTCCTTGACATTGAGAAACTTTTCTGATTCATCTAATAAATTTCTCTCAAGTTTATGTTTCATATACATATAATGAAAGGAACATTACTGGAGAGTACAAAATAGTGTTTTCAAATAAAAGCTAGTTTTTATCCTTAAAGGTGATAATACATTTGTCTGTGAAAGTAAAACACAAGAAATGTTCATTAGTTTTATTTTTATTTCTTTGTAGTTATAATTATTCAGTATGTTTCCACTGACTGAGGAAAACAAGCATGTGGCCCAGTTGTTGTTCAATACTGGTACATGTCCAAGATGTATCTTCAGATTCTGTGGTGTGGATTTTCAGGCACCTTACAAACTTTCCTATGAGGTATTTTCATTTTTTTTTAAAGTTAGGAATGTTTATTTTTAAATGAATACCTGTACATTTGAAGACAAGTGTTTGTCAATAGCTATTAATTAAATTTAAAAAAACAATAAAATAACTACTGATAATGCTATAAGTAAATAATTACTATAATAAAATGATTGCTGATATGAAATTTATATTATCATAAAATGTACATTTCTCCTTAAGTGATTATATCTGACCTATAATATAGTGGGATCTTTGTGGAGCAATTCTGTGGTGTATTTAATGATTGTACAGACCTTTTCTAAAGAGTGTCTAGACAGCGTATCCCAAAGTAGTGCTTCTCACTAGATATTAGTAAATTGTAACAAGGGAATTATAGTCCTTAGATCTGTTAAGTGGAAGCGTTGTGGATTTGGTTGCATTTTTTTTCCTTTTTCTGTTTTCTATATTATTATTTTATTTATAAATAGGTATTTACAACCCTCTAGAAGTAAATGCTATGAAAGTCATTATTTACTGTTATTAATAACAACAAAAGTAATATACAGAGATCTTTGACATTTATGGTAATATTCAGAGAGCTTGGACATTTAATAGTATATTCTCACATAAAATACATAACATTTTGTGAAATATACTTGATTCTAATAGTGATGTTCTTTTCAGAGGTAGATAGTAATTATATATATGTAAATATATAGCTATATGAACAATACACACACACACAAACTCAGTTTCTTATAATTTTTAAAAATTGCTCAGTAGTTAGCCATAGTGGTCTTTTTTCCTATGTATTAATTGTTTCTATAATTTTGAAATAATAATTATATCTAATATCCATTTAGCATCATTATATGTCAAGCTCTCATATAAACCTCAGAGTTAACCTATTAGGTAAGTACATACTATGATTGTCTCTATTTTCAGATGAAGAAACTGAGGCACAGAGAGGTTAAGCAACCTGTCCAAAGTTACACAGCTATTAAGTGAGCAAGCTAGGATATGAACTCTCTGTCTGAATCCAAAGCCTAGAATTTGGAGCTAGAAGACATGGATTTGAATCCCAGTTCCACCACTTTCCATCTTCAGTTTTCTCCTCTGTAAATGGGAATGATGATAACATCCACCTCACAGGATTTTAAGGGACAATATCTGATAAAGTATGTGAAAACATTTTGAAAACTGGAAATGGTACACATGTTATGATAATTAAATGTGTATATTTATATACACGATGACTATGAAGTAATAAGACTTGTTTTGTGTAACTTGTCTTAACACATTTTTAAAGACAGAATCTATTATTCTGTGCCTATATTGTAACATTTAAAATATATATTATATAACATGACAGTGTTACCAACTTTTCTTTGTATCACTTTATGTAAATAAACATGAAAATATATGAAGACTTTTTTTTGGAAAATGTACTTAAATTTTGACCTGTTCTATTCATATAACTATATGTATACATATATATGTACTGTTATACTGACATATCTTAGGTAATAATAAGCATATTTGTGTGGATCATAACATACCTGTTTTTGTATATATGTATAAGTATTTCTCTGTTAAAGACAAAATAGGAGAGCTAATGTTTTAATAAAATGACTTAAATTTGTTTGAGTGAAAGACTTTTCCTTTTACAGTCAGTAAATTGTAATCTGAGTGAATTTGAAAGGATATTTATACAACAACTGAATAATAAAGCCTGTTTAATTTAGACAAAATAGGAGGAAAGTCCTCTGGGTATTTAAATGAGTAGAGTATCTGAAATGTGAGAATGGTTTCAAAGGAATGCCACTTTTAACATTCTAATACAAAAGCTGACAAAAATTAGACACAACAGAATGTAGTTGAGGGCTTTTTTCAATTAATGTATATAAATGGTTTTTAATTATAGTGCCAAATTTCAGCATTGCTAATCTTTTTACCTTTGTTTCATAAATTGTCTTGAAATTATTTTTACTTAGACTTCTAATCTCTAATTTTTCAGATTTCACATTAAATAAAAGTTGTACATAAGGTTTTAGTGGTTGTGAAATGATTAAATAACCTAGCAATAATGGAAAATCAGTGTGTATTTCTATTTGTTAATAATTAGAATTTAAGAGTATTCCTTTTTCCCCTTCCCCCTCCATCTCCTCCTCTTCCTTTCCTCTTCTTTTTACTGAAATTAGCAAGTGAATGACCCCACAAAGAACTACAAGCCAAATTAATAAATTTCTTAATGGAGCCGTTTTGCTTCAGGTTTGGGACTTTAGCTTCACTGATATATGAAACTCTTTTGAAAAAATGTTCACATGTTTATTATGGAATTAGGTAATTCTCTTTTAAATTACCCAGAAAGCCAATGGTTGCTAATAAAATTAATTCATTGCTCTAGAATTAATATAGTAAATCAACATTAGGCAAGTCTGTGATATGTCATAATATTCACTCCTGTTTTCATACTTCATTTTACCCTTGGATTATTACTTTTTTTTTTTAATTGACTTTCTAGGATTTACTCAATGAACTACAGAAATTTCTGAAAACTGAAAAAGGTGAATTAATTTTGGAAGTTCCAAACCCTCCTCCCAAGAAAATTCGACTACTGGAGCTAGAAGATGGGATTGATGGGACTGGTAATCTGAGTCAAAACGGAGAAGGAGGGGTCTCCGTTATTGAAGATGGAGGCATTGCTTCCAAGAGCTCAAATTCAAATGTATGCAATGTATGCCTAGGAATTCTTCAAGAGTTCTGTGAAAAAGAGTTCATTAAAAAGGTAAATAATCTGTCTTTTTTTATTATATGTGCAATTATGTAGAGATTTTCAGACCTAGAGTTCTTGTATCTACAGGAATAAGCCTGTATTTCAACTTGTTTCACACTAATGGATTATTAAAATATTTTCTTAATTTATTTAAAAAATTGAAAACCCTGTTTAATCTCAAATTATCTTGTTATCAACATGATATCAGAAAAGTAATGAAATCTGTATTCATTCATATATTTCAGTCATGAGTGCTATTCTTTTTTTTCTTTTTGGGGGGTATTTTTTTGAAGTGAGGAGGGTGAGGAGGCAGACAGACAGACTCCCACATGCGCCTGATGAGAATCCACCCCGCATGCCCACCAGGAGGTGATGCTTGGCTCATCTGGGGCGTTGCTCTGCTGCAACTGGAGCCATTCTAGCACCTGAGACGGAGGCCATGGAGCCATCCTCAGCACCCGGGCCAGCTTTGCTCCAATGGATCCTTGGCTGCGGGAGGGGAAGAGAGAGACAGAGAGGAAGGAGAGGGGGAGGGGTGGAGAAGCAGAGGGGCGCTTCTCCTGTGTGCCCTGGCTGGAAATTGAACCTGGGACTTCCAAATGCTGGGACAATGCTCTACTGCTGAGCCAACTGGCCAGGGCCTCTTTTTTTTTTTAATATTTATTTTATTGATTTTAGAGAGAGAGGAAGGGAGAGAGGGAGAGAAAGAGACAGGAACATTGATCTGTTTCTGTATGTGCTCTGACCAGGGATTGAACCAGCAACCTCTGTGCTTCAGGACGATGCTCTAACCATCTGAGCCATCCGGCCAGAATTATAAGTGCTATTAAATTGAAAAATATATTGCAGTTTTCCCTTTGCTATATAACATAAGTAAGAACTTAGAGAAAAGTTCTTTCTTAGTCATACCTATTAGTGTCTAGAAAGGCCTTATGGAAGTTACATGTTTGAATGTAGGATTGCCTTTTGTGTCCAGCTGTCAAGAGTTCCATATTTGACTTTACTTTGTTTAAAATCTTTTTAAAATTATGGGGTAATTGAATAAAAAACTATTTTGAAATTCCGCAGATTGTTCTGCAGGTGAGTCCTGGCTGTTTTGGTGATGTCAGACTTCAGGGTCATAGTTAGCAAATATTTGATTTCAGGATGTTTATGAGAGTTCCCTACTCAAAGGTGAAAGTTTAAAAGTTTTACAGGGTCATCTCCTGGACCAAAAATTTATGTTATGAAGATTAGTAAAAAAAAAAATATTTTTTTTTTAGCAATTCCTGGGAATTTATAGAAAACATTTTTATGTAATAAAAATAACTTTTATTTAATACTTTTTTAGGTGTGCCAAACGGTTGAGGCCTCTGGATTTGAATTCACCAGCTTAGTATTTTCAGTCTCCTTCCCACCACAGCTATCTGTAAGAGAGGTAAGGTCATTTACACACATAAAACTACATATAAAATGCACACTAGAAGTTTCTCAGAAAATATAAATGTAGAAATATTCCTTACCATATTATATATTTTTATATTTTGTGTACCTATTGAATGAAAGTATTACATTTCTATAGCTATTTAATAATATTGAGTGAATGGATGCAAAAAGGAATTAACTAGTTCAGATTAGTGTATTCATCACAAGACTGCCATCCTTTTAAAAGGCCCTCATTCAGTAGAAGCCATTCATAGAAGATAAGCTTTGTGTGGTCAGAGAAAGAGAATTGACCAGGAATCCAGAGACTTGAGTGTGGTGGGGGCAGGGAGGAGAAGTGTGCATTTTATAATGATCTAGGATAGGGTTATTTGAATTATGATGAACCTTCTTGTTTTCTGGAGTAAAATATAAAATGGTAGCATCTCTTTTAGTCAATGGTAAACGGGGAAATAGTCTTATGTCTATTTTAACTTTTTTCCTTATTGAAAAAGAATACTCATTACTGTAACATTCATGTCAAAGCTGACATGAAAACAAAACTATTTTTGTTAATACTGTTACATGAAGTATAGGGAGCATGGTCTCTGAAATCTCAAATTACAAGTTCTAAACATACCCATTTGTATGTATAAGATATCCTTTTGTGCCTGACCAGGCAGTGGCGCAGTGGATAGAGCATCAGACTGGGATGCAGAGTACCCAGGTTCAAAACCCCAAGGTCCCTAGCTTGAGCTCAGGCTCATCTGGTTTGAGCCCAAGATTGCTGGCTTGAGCAAGGGTCACTTGCTCTGCTGAAGCCCCCAGTCAAGGCATATATGAGAAAGCAGTCAATGAACAACTAAGGAGCTGCAACAAAGAATTGATTCTTCTCATCTCTCTCCCTTCCTTCTTGTCTGTCCCTATCTGTCCCTCTCTCTGTCTCTGTCACCAAAAAAAAAAAAAAAAAATCCTTTTGTGAAGAATCCCAAAGCATCACCAGAACATTGTCTTATACCATCACCTTCTTTGGTTGAGCATGTTATTAGCCTCTAGAAGGCTGAAATTGATTTAAAACTATTTGAATAATAGATAAGAGCTGGGAAGTGAAAAAGAGGAGACGACGTTAAGTGGTACCTCTGTTGATGACAAGATAACTGAGCAAATGAAGGAATAAAGGGAATGATGATGATATACTGAGGCTTATACCCACTTACGTCATTTTCTAGTCAATCATCAAAGCATTTCTCACTGATAGGTCATCTTCAGTGTCTAGTTTTGGTAGAGAAAAACAGATTTCCAAAAGCTAAGTGACTCACAAAAGTTACAGTGTTTGAGTAACAGAAATAGGAATGAGAAGTACAGTTGACCCTTGAACAACAAAGGTTTATACTGAAGGGCTCCACTTGTACACAGATATTTTTTTCTTTTTTCTTTTTACGAAGACAGACAGAGAGAGAGAGAGAGGGACAGATAGGAACAGACAGACAGGAAGGGAGAGAGATGAGAAGTATCAATTCTTTGTTGTAGCACCTTAGTTGTTCATTGATTTCTTTCTCTTGTGCCTTGACCGGGGGCTACAGCAGAGCAAGTGACCCCTTGCTCAAGCTAGCGACCGTGTGCTCAAGCCAGAGAGCTTTGGGCTCAAACCAGCGACCATGAGGACATGTCTATGATCCCACACTCAAGCCAGCAACCCCGTGCTCAAGCTGGTGAGCCCGCGCTCAAGCCTGATTAGCCGGAGCTTAAGCCAGCAACCTCGGGGTTTCAAACCTGGGTCCTCTGCATCCCAGTCTAATGCTCTGCCCACTGTGCCACCGCCTGATCAGGCTACACAGATTTTTTTTTTCTAAAAAAACTTTGTGTATTTTTTCTTCTTTATGATTTTCTTAATAACATCTTTTCTTCAGCTTACTTCTTGTAAGAATACAGTATGTAATACATATAACATACAAAATATGTGCTAATCAACTGTTTATATTATTGGTCAACAGTTGGCTATTAGTAGGTTTATTTTTAGGGAGTCAAAAGTTATCCATGGAGTTTTGACTGCAGGGGGAAAAGGACACCTCTTTCACCCTCTCTTTGTTCAAGTGTCAATTGTACAATATATTTTCTGAGTGTGGTTATATATCTTACCACCAAACTCCTCTCAAAGTTTAAATTTTAACATTAAAATTTGTGTTATTCATATTTATCACTTATGTGATGATTTTAACAATATTGATTTAATATTTATTGAATACTTATGGAGTATTTATATTTCATTTTAGAAATAAAAGATATTGTTTTAAAAAATAGAATTATTCTGCTTCAACTCTACTTACTTTTTGTAATTGATTTTAGCCGCTAGACTAGCAGAAACAGGACTGTTTCTATTATTGAGGAATCAATACTTTCTACAAGTTAGTTTGTTAAGTGATTCATTGTTTTACTTTTTGTTAATGAGTAGTGTATTTTTACCCATTCATATCTTAAGAATAATAACTATTCAAAAAATACAGTTTTATATGCAGCATACTATTTTCACAACCCACATTTCTTCAGCAAATTGTGCTTATGCTTCATTTTATTATGTTTTGTTATTTTATTTTATTGTTGTCTTTGTTACTTTAGCGTTGAGATATGTTATGGGGCAGACTGGATATAAATTGTTTTTCAAACGAGGTAACTTATTTGTTACAGTTCCCAGTTTAAATAATTTACACATCTTCAGACTATTATTGCATTTTGAATATAAATTCTGTAACTTATTTGGTAACATGTTTTTTCTACAATGTGGGTTTTCAACTTAAGTCTTATAAAACTTAGAACTTATTTGTCTGTGTATAGAGTAAATATATTAATATCCATGACATTGATAGGTACTAGTTATCTCATAATTCAGAGTGGAATATACAATTGAGTCATTTTTTCCCACTTCTAAAGATGAAAATTATGATCACAGATACATGGATTTGAAAGCAAATAAACTTTTTAGTCACCATGGTAGTACTTGTTCTATTCCTGCTTACAAAAGAACCAAGGAAAGGGATGATTTCAAGTAAAGGATTTTTTTAAATCAATCTATTAAATTTGTTAATATTAATCTCTATATTCTGGGCCCTACCAATCCCTTTCTGGCTACAGCTATAGTTTTTATTTATCATTATCATAAAAGCACTAATTTAAAAGGTTAGGAAGAGGCCCTGGCCGTTTGGCTCAGCGGTAGAGCGTCGGCCTGGAGTGCGGGGGACCTGGGTTCGATTCCTGGCCAGGGCACATAGGAGAAGCGCCCATTTGCTTCTCCACCCCCACCCCCTCCTTCCTCTCTGTCTCTCTCTTCCCCTCCCGCAGCCAGGGCTCCATTGGAGCAAAGATGGCCCGGGCGCTGGGGATGGCTCCTTGGCCTCTGCCCCAGGCGCTAGAGTGGCTCTGGTTGCGGCAGAGCGACGCCCCGGAGGGGCAGAGCATCGCCCCCTGGTGGGCATAGCGTTGCCCCTGGTGGGCGTGCCGGGTGGATCCCGGTCGGGCGCATGCAGGAGTCTGCATGCAGGAGTCTGTCTGACTGTCTCTCCCTGTTTCCAGCTTCAGAAAAATACAAAAAAAAAAAAAAAAAAAAAAAAGGTTAGGAAGAAAAACTTGCCATTAATATCATCATCATCATCTTTCACTGAGTTTGAGAGAGGATGGAGGGAAGGATGGAATACTCTCCTGTGTGTTTTCCTAGGAACCAGCTGATCTGGCTAGGACAGTTTTAGACTGAATACTACTTGGATGTAATACTTAGAAGCTTCAATATCTTCATAACAACACACAAAATTTGAATGACAAAATAAAGTTGAGATTATAAAGGAGAACAATAAATATCTCATGACTGTCTTGGTGACTTTCTAGATTTGGGCTTACCATTTGAACGTAACAATAGAGGATGTCTTTGATATAGACCCAGATACCTGGGCAGGTTGCTCAGTTGGTTTGAGCATCGCCCTGATACTTAAAGGTTGTGGGTTCAACCCCCAGTCATGGCACATACAAGAATCAACCAATGAATGTGTAATAAGTGGAAAAATAAATTGATGTTTCTCTGTCTCTCTCTAAAATCAATCAATAAAAAATACTAATAGGCTCAGATATCTTAAAGAAAGATATATAATAGTGTGATATGGCAAGAAATTATATCTGCATTGAGATCCTGTGAGTAGAAGATACTGAATACCACCTAGGGCAGAATTTAAAATGAGAGAAATGGGATGGATGCAGAAGTGGAAGTGTGCTGTGTGCCCTTTGGCCAAAGGAAGAGGTGATGAGTTCAGGCATAAAACAGTCACAAAGGTTAATGTACACAGTAGCATGAGGGACTCCCAGTATTTAGGCACTTTTTGGAAATCACATTTGGTTAAAAGCACATTGTCTGATAGCTTTTGAATTGGAACAGTTTCTTTTCCTAAAGTAGTGGTTCTCAAACTTTAGTAAATAAGACTCATTTGGAGAGTTTCTCAGGTCCCATCTCCCGGTATTCTGACACAGTAGTATCAGTGGGACCCATGAATTTGTATTTCCAACAAGTTCATGTGTAATGTTGGTGTTGTTAGTACAAAGACCACAGTTTGAGAACCACTGTCCTAGAGAATAATGGTGGGACTAATGTAGTCCTAAATGAAAATGGACAACCTTTTAAGATTTGTATTACTGATAGGAAGGGAGAAACGGGCATAATTAGAATATATCCTAGACTTTTGATAGATGGATTTTAAACAGTCCAAAGGAAAGGCATCCAAAGAAAAATGGCATAGGGATCTGGGCTGAAAGGTAAATGAAAAGGATTAGGAGGTACAGAGAAAGTGCAATTGACACTTCAATTAAAACTATGTTATCCCTGGCCCTGGCTGGTTGGCTCAGCAGTAGAGCGTCGGCCTGGCGTGCAGGAGTCCCGGGTTCGATTCGCAGCCAGGGCACACAGGAGAAGCGCCCATCTGCTTCTCCACCCCTTCCCCTCTCCTTCCTCTCGGTCTCTCTCTTCCCCTCCCGCAGCCGAGGCTCCATTGGAGCAAAGATGGCCCGGGCACTGAGGATGGCTCTGTGGCCTCTGCCTCAGGTGCTAGAATGGCTCTGGATGCAACAGAGCAATGCCCCAGAGCGGCAGAACATCGCCCCCTGGTGGGCATGCCGGGTGGATCCCGGTCGGGCGCATGCGGGAGTCTGTCTGACTGCCTCCTGGTTTCCAGCTTCGGAAAAATGAAAACAAAAAAACAAAACTATGTTATCCCAACCAATAAAAGAAAGTTTAGAAATAAAAACATATCCCTATGAAGAAGTAATGGGGAATACCACTCTCTTGCTATCTCCCTCTCCTCCTTTCCTCTCTATTTACATAAACATTTATATTTAATTTGTATTTATATATTAGATATATTTATTTGACTTTTTATTTTGGAAAATTTCAAAAGTATTAAGACTAGGCTAATAAACCCTTATGTTACTTTCTACTTTAGGAGGAACAAGGGTAGATGAGAAGGCATTTTGTAGTAACCCATATTTTAGTACTAGAAATTTGTGAATGTTCCTTTACATGAAAAATTAAAAGGGACTTTGTGGATGTAATTAGCCATTGCGACACCTTAATTGTTCATTGATTGCTTTCTCATATGTGCCTTGACCACGGGACTTCAGCAGACCAAGTAACCCCTTGCTGGAGCCAGCGACCTTGGGTCTAAGCTGGTGAGCTTTTGCTCAAACCAGATGAGCCCGTGCTCAAGCTGGTGACCTGGGGTCTCGAACTTCGGTCCTCAGCATCCCAGTCCAACGCTCTATTCACTGTGCCACCGCCTGGTCAGGCTGGATGTAATTAATATTAAGGACCAGCCCTGGCTGGTTGGCCCAGTGGTAGAGCATCAGCCTGGCATGTGGAAGTCCTGGGTTCGATTCCCAGCCAGGGCACACAGGAGAAGCACCCATCTACTTCTTTACCCTTCCCTCTCCTTTCTCTCTTTCTCTCTCTCTTCCCCTCCCGCAGCCAAGGCTCTGTGGGAGCAAAGTTGGCCCAAGTGCTGAGGATCACTCCATGGCTTCCACCTCAGGCACTAGAATGGCTCTGGTTGCAACAGAGCAACGTCCCAGATGGGCAGAGCATCACCCCCTAGTGGGTTTGCCAGATAGATCCCAGTTGGGTGCATGTGGAAGTCTGTCTCTCTGCCTCCCTGCTTCTCACTTCAGAAAAATTAAAAAAAAAAAAAAAGATTAAGGATCATGAGTTGGAGAGATTATTCCAAATTATCTGGGGTAAGCCCAACCTAATTGCATGAGTCCTTAAAACTACCCTTTCTGGCTGGGGTCAGAGTCAGAAGAAGATGTGATCATGGAAGAATGGTCAGAGAGATGCTCTGTTGTTCACTTTGAAGAAAGTAGAAGGGAGCCATAAGCCAAGAAATGTGGGTGGCTTCTAGAAGCTGAAAAAGGCAAGGAAATGAGTTCTCCTAGCCTACAACTTCCAGAAAGGAACATAGCCCTTTCGGCCTTTTTATTTTAGCCCATTGAGACCTGTGTTGGACTTCTGACCTGAAGAACTATAAGAAAATAAGTTTGTGTTGTTTTAACCCACGAAGTTTACAGTAATTTGTTATGGCAGCAATAAAAGAAAGGAATACACATACAGAGGAGTGCATTCAGAACGGTGGAGACATCTGAAACCTGGTCACAGGAGCCACTGGAAGGAACTTGATTAATATTTAATTTAGAGAATAGGTGATTTAGTGGGATTAATTTGCTCTATTTAAATATTTGAGGGGTTTTCTGCTGCAGAGATAGGATCAGGAGGGAAATAGTTTCAGCTATAAGGAATTACCCAAAAAAGTATAGACTGTTTTCAAGGATGGTGAGTTTTCTACCACCAGAATATATAAGCCAAAGCTGGGCAACTCAACTAGTTGGCATATATATAGAAGGAAGATATGTACCATATAGTTGGTTAGACTTTATTCAGCCTTTTCAATTCCAAGATCCTATATTAAGAAAAATATTTATTATAGTAGTTATTTTTTACTTTATATTCATCATTGATTCCTCTAACCTTTGACACCACATTAAGTTAGTGCCACACTAAGATTACCATAGAATAATGACCCAGGATTATGCTAATATTAGGCTAAACTTAAATTTATGGGAAAAGAGCATTTCATTAAGTCCTTCAAAAAGTAAACATTTGAAAGTCCTGTTGATTCCTTTTAGTTTTATCTTTACTAGTGGAGTCCAGTAGAGGGCAATATGGTACTATTGATTTGGCTTATTGGTTCCTCCTCAGGAGAGTTTGCTCACTCTATTGATTAAATACATATAGAGTCTCTTCAATGTTACTTTGGTTGTACGAACACTTCTTGATATGCAACTTGATATGGTTGGTATCTTATTATATCAGATCTTTTTTTCCTTTCAGTTGTTACACTGTATAATATCTCCATGTTTTGCACTAAGTACCATACATTTTACACAGTCCTAGAAAAGTGGCCAAAAATAAAAGCAGCACCATTTCTGTAGCAGCAGCTTACATTAACAAAACTGTTTTTTCTTAAATTAAGACAAATGATACCAAAGATACTTAATCCAAAAAGATTTTGGATTTTTACTTAAATCTATGAGTTCTGTGATCAGTTTGGGGTCATAATCTCAATAAGAATCTAACGTAAGAAAATCTTTGTCCTAAAAATACATATATTCAAAAGTTTTGCATGTGCTTATAGGGTCCTTTTAAAGTCCTAGTCATTAATCTAGGATTTTTCTTAATTGGATATTCTAGTAATTTTTACCCCTTTATAATTTTATCCCTTTATTATTTTTATTTTTTTTATTCATTTTTAGAGAGGAGAGAGGGAGAGAGAGAGACAGAGAGGGAGAGAGAAGAGAGAGAGACAGAGAGAGAGAAGGGGGAGGAGCTGGAAGCGAACTCCCATATGTGCCTTGACCAGGTAAGCCCAGGGTTTCGAACCGGTGACCTCAGCATTTCCAGGTCGACGCTTTATCCACTGTGCCACCACAGGTCAGGCAATTTTATCCCTTTATAATTGATTGATGTGCATACTTCTTTCTAAAGGGCAGTGTGTTTTTGCTAATTATGTTTAGCTCATAGAACAGAGTATGATGAAATTGCTTTGACTTCAAGTACAGGGAGCTGTACGGTTAAGTCCATACTGTGTGTACAGACCTTAGCTGGCTGTCTTTATGTATTAACCTGACTCTCTGAGTTAGCATTTTATTTTCTGCTTTTTGTTCATTTTCATGATTTCTCAATTTATATTTTGTATGACAAGCACAGTGCCAAAATCAGTTTTTGT
This sequence comes from Saccopteryx bilineata, assembly GCF_036850765.1. NCBI lineage: Eukaryota > Metazoa > Chordata > Mammalia > Chiroptera > Emballonuridae > Saccopteryx > Saccopteryx bilineata. Next base: position 117,215,495 of record NC_089492.1, on the reverse strand, counting down.
TTTCTCTCATCTACCATTTAAGAGCAACTCAAGGTTCACTTCAATCGATAACTTTTTTTTGAGTTCAGTAAGAAATTTTCAGAATTTGTAGCTCGATTTTTGGCTAGGTTAGTTGGTTAGAACTTGCCTCAATTCCTAAATAGTCTACTTATCCCTAAAAAGCTTATTTTTACAAGATTGTTGAATAAGCCACTGAAAATCATGCAAAATTATAGAGATCACTTTCTTACCTCTAAGGCTCTTTTTTTTTTTTTTTAATTGACTTTCAGATAGAGGTGAGGGAGAAGTTGGAAGCATCAACTCGTAGTAGTTGCTTCCCATATGTGCCTTGACTGGGCAAGTCTGGGGTTTCAAACCGGTGACCTCAGCATTTCAGGTCAATGCTTTATCCACTGTGCCACCACAGGTCAGGCTAATAGACTCTTCATGAATAGGTTATGGAGGATAGTAACCTTGCTAATGTTTTGGATATACAAGCTGCATATCCTTCAGAGGACATGCAGCAGTTCAAACCCATCTTCCTTATAAAAAGGTAACTCCTATAGCATGACCCTATGAGTACACCATTGTATGAAAATCTGCAGTATTAGAATCACAGAATCATATATCTGTAGGAGGCCTTGGTGATCATCTAGAACAGGACTCCCAGCTTTTCATGACACTCATTGAAAAATGATGATATGTGCGTGGTTGTGATTTGTTAGAGCTATAACTACGCCACTACCCCAGGTGTAAATCCATTTGTATCTATTGAGAATCTCTGATAAAGAGTCTGGAAATTCTCAACCTTTGTATGTAAGGTGATTCCTTTTTTTTTTTTTTTTTGGTATTTTTCTGAAGTTAGAAGCAGGGAAGCTGAGAAACAGACTCCCTTATGCACCCGACCAGGATCCACTCAGCATGCCCACCAGGGGGCGATGCTCTGCCCATCTGGGCATTGCTCCATTGCAGCTGGAGCCATTCTAGCACCTGAGTCGGAGGCCATGGAGCCGTCCTCAGCAGCCTGGGTCAATTTAGCTCCAATGGAGCCTTTACTGCAGGAGGGGAAGAGAGAGAGAGAGAGGAAGGAGAGGGGGAAGGGTGGATAAGCAGATGGACACTTCTCCTATGTGCCCTGACTGGGAATTGAACTTGGTACTTCCACATGCTGGGCTGATGCTCTACCACTGAGCCAACTGGCCAGGGCCAAGGTGATTCCTTTTTTCTTTTTTCTTTTTTTATTTTTCTGAAGCTGGAAACGTGGAGAGACAGTCAGACAGACTCCCACATGCGCCCGACCGGGATCCACCCAGCATGCCCACCAGGGGCGACGCTCTGCCCACCAGGGCACGATGCTCTGCCCCTCCTGGGCGTCACTCTGCCACGACCAGAGCCACTTTAGCGCCTGGGGCAGAGGCCAAGGAGCCATCCCCAGTGCCCGGGCCATCTTTGTTCCAATGGAGCCTTGGCTGCGGGAGGGGAAGAGAGAGACAGAGAGGAAGGAGGGGGGGTGGAGAAGCAAATGGCGCTTTTCCTATGTGCCCTGGCCGGGAATTGAACCCGGGTCCCCCGCACGCCAGGTTGACGCTCTCCCGCTGAGCCAACCGGCCAGGGCCAAGGTGATTCCTTTTTAATCTTTATTAAAATGTTTGAAAGTTGCCTGACCAGGTGGTGGCACAGTGGATAGAGCTTTAGACTGGGATGCAGAGGATTCAGGTTTGAAACTTCGATGTCTCTGGCTTGAGTGTGGGCTCAACAGCTTGAGCGTCAGAGCGTGGGATCATAGACATGACCCCATGGTTGCTGGCATGAGCCCAAAGGTCGCTGGCTTGAGCCCAGGGTCGCTGGCTTGAGCAAGGGGTCACCCACTCTGCTGTAGCCCCCCGGTTAAGGCACATATGAGAAAGCAATCAATGAATAACTAAGGTGCCACAACAAAGAATTGATACTTCTCATCTCTTCCTCCCTGTCTGTTTTGTCCCTATCTGTCCCTCTGTCTGTCACACACAAAAATGATGTTTAAAAGTTAAGTGGATCCCCAGTACCTAGTTAAATATTTGAAAGTTAAATGGATCCCTAGGATCTGAGTTGGCCAGAAGACATGCTTGGATGACTTTTTTCAGCCTCACAGATACTGAGACCACTTTACTAATCATCTCAGTTATTGTTATTTGAAGAGGAGAAAACCGAAGCGTGGCCAGTGTGTCACATTTGTTGGAATTTGAGGGTGCTTTCCAGGCTTTATGTTCTTTTTTTTTTTTAAACCATACCATCTCTCCATCTTTTATATATTACTGCTTACAAAAATTAGGAGATGTTTCAAAATGAGTATGAAGCGAGTGTGTGTTTTATTTACCTAACTACTTTGGCTATGAGCATTGCCTTTTCTTAACTATTCTGCTTATTAAGCCATATACTCAAGAGCATAATTAGGGATCAAGGGACACCAGAATGATGAATCTAAGCAGAGCTTCTGCCTAGTTGCAGCACAGAACTAGACATGGGAGCAGGTTCAAGATTCTGTTAATCACTATATAACTGGGACATATTATATGTTTTAAGGGAGAAGGGATGAGTAACATGCAGTTGGTCGAGGTCTGTATAGAACCCAAGTCCTGGTTAGGCTGGGCAACCAGAAATCCACCTGTCAAGGAGTTACAGTAGGTATTGAAGAGCTTTAATAACCCGTTATTAGGGGTACAGGCTAAGGGACCCCAACATATAAAAGAAGAACCCAGTCCTGAGGTCACCGAGGTATGCAGCAAAAGGAATGAATTATATTTCTGGGAATGAGATGCCATGGTGAAGTAGGACAAGAAGCAAGGCTAATTCTACAGGATTGCCACAGTGATATGTATTTTGGATTCAGGGATGCAGCTGGCAGATACTCAGACATGTTTAAATACTTAAAGATGCATATGTGTACCCCTTTCCAGATGGCTTGGTTGGTTAGAACATCATCTGGAAACGCAGAGGTTGCCAGTTTGGATCAATGTTTCTCTATCTCTCTCTCTCTCACCTTTACCTTCAGTAGAAACAAAGAAAGAAAGAAACACATGTTTACTTTCTAGCTTTCTTTTTTTCTTGGCCCGAAGCAGCTAAGTACAGGTGGAGGCCGCAAGAAGAGATTGCCGTGGCTGTCCCACCAGTGCCGGCAGTGCAGAGGAGCAGGCTGTAATGAAGCTTAATGATAAAGCATCAGTTTATTTGGTGATTCTCTAAAACTATTTGGAAATAAAATTAAAATTACATCTTTAGCACTTTTCCACCATCCTTGTGATCAAGTTTTGTTATCAGGTAACTGGAATAGGAACAGGGCTTTGGATTAAATATCTTATTATAGCAGATATCTTTAAAATGAGGAATTTCTAGTCATTTTTGTAAGGAGCTACTTCTGATTTTTCTTTGATCTTAGAAAGATTGGAATGTGTGTGATAATGAATTATGATGTTAAAGTCCCTTAATAATGGAGGTAGGAGTGCCACAGAGGCTTTAAGACCTGTCCTTTTGTCATGTCTTTATCCAGTTGTACAAGATGAGGGGGCTGATAGCAGGTGCCACCCTGAAGTCAGACAAATCCAGCTTCACTTCACTGTCGACTTGTCAGAAACCTTTCCTAAGACCTAGGACTAGGTTGGCCTGACCAGATGGTGGCACAGTGGATAAGACATTGACCTGGGATGCTGAGGACCCAGATTCAAAACCCTGAGGTCACCGGCTTAAGCGCAGGCTCACCAGCTTGATGCAGGGTCATCAGCTTGAGCATGGGATCATAGATATGACCTTATGGTCACTGACTTGAGTCCAAGGTCACTGGCTTGAAGCCCAAGGTCACTGGCTTGAGCAAGGGGTCACTGGCTTGGCGGAAGCCAGTCAAGGCACATATAAGAAAGCAATCAATGAAAAACTAAGGTGCCACAACTATAAGTTGATATTTCTCATCTCTCTCCCTGTCTGTTTGTCTCTCTCTCTCTCTCAAAAAAAAGTAAGACTAGTACTTTCAGGGGAGAAAAATTAAATTGTTGTAGATCAGGTTTGTTGGTTTAGCAATGTTGATTAATAGTGACGCTGCATCTGATCCTGCTTTTTTTAAAAATTAGGTTTTATTGCCTAAAATATTGAAAGGTATCTTTACTAATCTTCCCTTTTAAAATAAAATCTAGTCTGTTTTTCCTCACAGATATTAATATAAGATCAATACTAGTGGAATCTATTTTCTAGAATAAATACTGTTCACAGCCCAATTGAAAATGTTTATCTGAGAATTTTTTTCCTAAGGGAAACTGAGTATCTTTCACCCTGTCATTATTTTGATTATTTAAAAATATCTATTTTTTAATGAGATAATTTTTTTTTTTTTTTTTTTTAACCAATTTGGACTCTCATCATTTAGAAAACTTTAGTTGAACGTTGGATTGTCATTTCACAGTACTATTTCCTTTCTACTGCTTGTAGCTTTGGGTTTAATAATTAGTGGGTCAGACATCAGCTGAGTGTAAGGGTAGTTCTTTACAGCCTTGGAAAGCAGGCTCAGAGTAGGTACTGGCAGAAGGAAGAGGGCGAGTTCTTTATTTAAAAAATAGATAGATAGATACAGGGAAGGGCAAAAGTAGGTTTATAGTTATGAGTATGTAAAACACACTTTATTCTTGTATTATTATTTATTAGTTATTTTCCATATGAACAACTGTAAACCTTTTGCCCATCCCTATATCTATATATATGTATGTATATGATATATACATATGACAAATTAAAGTCATATTACTTTTGTTATATATTAATTTAAAACTTATTCATGTATTTTGAAGTACTGATATGATTGAAACTCGATTCTTTTTTCTGGTGGAATCTCAGCATATCTCTAAAATGGTTGTTAAAATGCTACTGTGAGTATCTGGGCAAAGATAATGTGAGGGGAACTAACTTGGGTGGGGAAAGATAAAATAGATTTTATTTCAATGTGGTCTTGAAGCATACAGCAGGAAATTAAATAATGAAATTGATGCAAATGTATCAATCAACGTGGGTAGCCTCTTTGTTATAAAAAGCATAATATGAAATGGTTTCTATTTAAAATTCAGTTCACATCTAGGATTTAAATTTTCTGTGAAGCTAGAGTGTTATGATTTATATTGACCATATGAAATTCATTTGGTTTTACCACTATAAATTCATATTAAAAACCATGAGATAGTGATTTTAGTAAGAATTTAGATTATATTTCTGAAAGCATCACAGAAATCCTCTACCTATCAAGGAAATGAGTATATTTACTTATGCCATATTAAGTAAATCAGTATCCAGGCAAAATGCTAAATTAATATTTCAAAAGATTTTTAAAAAATGTACAGATGTATTCAGGGCACTTCTGTGGGATAACATTTGTATTCATGATGTAACCTGAGTTATTTTGCAAGTAATATTAAGATGCCCCACATATGTCTTCTGAAGAGCTTTTTTTTTTTTTTTTTTTTTTTGCATTTTTCTGAAGCTGGAAATGGGGAGGAAGTCAGACAGACTCCCGCATGCGCACGACCGGGATCCACCCGGCACGCCCACCAGGGGGCGATGCTCTGCCCATCCAGGGCTTCGCTCTGCCACGACCAGAGCCACTGTAGCGCCTGAGGCAGAGGCCACAGAGCCATCCTCAGCGCCCGGGCCAACTTTGTTCCAATGGAGCCTTGGCTGCGGGAGGGGAAGAGAGAGATAGAGAGGAAGGAGAGGGGGAGGGGTGGAGAAGCAGATGGGCGCTTCTCCTGTGTGCCCTGGCCGGAAATTGAACCCGGGACTCTTGCACGCCAGGCCAATGCTCTACCACTGAGCCGACCGGCCAGGGCCTGAAGAGCTTTTAATCACACTCACTACAGGTCGAGTGCAAGAATCAGGGTGAGTGCTCAGATAAATGATATTCCCTTAGCGCTGAGACACTTTTTTTTCCTGAATTTGTGATATAGTTTGTCAGTTGGTTAGCTTGTTGGACATTTAGATAAAGTCTTATCCAGTTTGTTTAGTCTTTCATATTTCTCAGTATTTAAGTAATTTCCAATAGCAAACACAGTTTACATGATGTGAGTTCTTGAAGTTGAAATATATCTTAGAATACAAATAATTTCATTTTCTTTTTAATAAGTTTTTGTTTTTATATTGACCAGCAGTTAACCCTTTCCTTTTCCTCACAGGTAACCATTGTCTTTACTTCTAAAACTAGAGTTTAAATGGGCTTGCCTTTGAACTTTGTACAAAATGGAATCAAAACATGATATAGCTTTAGTGGCTGGCTTCTTTCATTTGATATTATTTTTAAAAGATTCATCCATATTGCTTTGTGGAACTATAATTTGTTCATGTTCATTGCTCTACAGTATTCAGTTGCATGAACATACTGCAATTTATTCATACTACTATAAATGAATATTAAGGTTATTTCTAGTGAAGATTCTTGTAGCTGTAGTCTAGTGCAGTGGTCCCCAACCTTTTTTGGGCCATGGACCGGTTTAATGTCAGAAAATATTTTCACGAACCGGCCTTTAGGGTGGGACGGATAAATGTATCACGTGACCGAGACAAGCGTCAAGAGTGAGTCTTAGACGGATGTAACAGAGGGAATCTGGTCATTTTAAAAAAATAAAATATCGTTCAGACTTAAATATAAATAAAACAGAAATAATGTAAGTTATTTATTCTTTCTCTGCAGACCGGTACCAAATGGCCCACGGACTGGTACTGGTCCATGGCCCGGGGGTTGGGGACCACTGGTCTAGTGTACATGTGCAGGAGTTTATCTAGGGGATATGTATGCCTATGAGTGGAATTGCTGAGTATAAGGAATACATTTCTTTCTCTCTCTCTCTTTTTTTTTTTGTGTGTGACAGAGTCAGAGAGAGACAGAGAGAAGGACATATAGGTACAGACCAGAAGGGAGAGAGATGAGAAGCATCAATTCTTCATTGCAGCACCTTAGTTTCTCATTGATTGCTTTCTCATATGTGCCTTGACCGGGGGGCTACCACAGACCAAGTGACCCCTTGCTCAAGCCAGCAACCTTGGGCTCAAGCTGGTGAGCTTTGCTCAAACCAGATGAGCCCACGCTCAAGCTGGCAACCTCGGGGTTTCGAACCTGGGTCTTCTGTGTCCCAGTCCGACACTGTATCCACTGCATCACCACCTGGTCAGGCAGGAATACATTTCTTTAACTTCACTAGATTATGCCAAATTATTTTCCAAAGTGGTTGTACCAGTTTACGTTTCCACCAGCAGTGTATGAGAGTTGAAGTTTTCTGCATCATTACTGACTTGTAGTTTTGAGAATCTTTTTATTTTTAGTATTTCAATGGGTAATTAATGGTATCTCACTATATGCATGTGTTTTAACTTTACGAGGGTATAGTTTATTGAGTTTTGACAGGAGCATAGACCCAAGTAACCATTACCACAGTCAAGATATAGAAGATGTCCATCACCTCCAAAGTTTACTTGTGCCAGTTGTGGGACTTTCACTCTCAGCTCTAACCAACTGCTAATCTTCTTTCAGATATAGATTAGTTTGCATTTCAAAAATAATTTTATGTAAATAGAATCATACATTATATATTCTTTTGTTCTGGCTTCTTTGGCACAGTGTAATGGCTTTGAGAATCCATCTATGTTGTTGTGTATATCAGTAATTAATTCTTTCTTATTGCTTAAAAAGAGAGTCCCATTGTATGAATATACCACAATTTGTTTATCCATTCACCAACTGATAGACATACGGGTTGTCCTACTTTGGGGTTACTATGAATAAAGCTAGTATGAACATCTATGTACAATTCTTTGTGTGGATATGTCTTTTTTTTTTTTTTTTTTTTTTTTTTTTTGAGTAAATACCTTGGAGTGGAATATCTAGGTCACAGGTAGGTATATGCTTAACCTTATGAGAAATTGCCAAATAGTTTTCCTACATGGACTTATCTGTCTATGTTTGTATTCCACCAGCAGTATATGAGTCAGTTGTTTAACATCCTAGCCAATACTTGATACTGTCATTCCCTTTCGTCTGAGCCATTCTAACGGGTGTGGAGAGGCTGTGTAGCTGTTTTCCTGATGGCTGATGATGTTGAGCATCCTTTCATGTGCTTACTTGCCGCTCATTCACCTTTGTGAAGTCTCTTCACATTTGACTTTGTCAAATCTTTTGCCATTTTTGGAAAATTGGGTTTGTCTTCTTTTCATTGAGTTGTAGGAGTCCTTATTATTTTCCAGATACTAATCTGTATTATGTATATATATTGAAAATATTTTCTCCCATACTGTGGCTTATTCTTTAATTTTCCTAACACTGTCTATCAAAGATGACAAATTTTTACTTTTGATAAAGTCCAATTCATTAGCTTTTTATTCTTTTTTTTAAAAAATTTTATTTGTTTACTTATTTATTTAATGACAGAGAGAGAGGGACAGACAGGAAGGGAGATGAGAAACATCAATTCTTCGTTGCAGCTCCTTAATTATTCGCTGATTTCTTTCTCATATGTGCCTTGACCGGGGGTCTACAGCAGACTGAGTGAGCCAGCGACCTTGGGCTCAAGCTGGTGAGCCTTGCTCAAACCAGATGAGCCCACACTCAACTTGGCAACCTCAAGTCTCGAACTTGGGTCCTCCGCATCTCAGTTCGATGCTCTATCTACTGTGCCACCACCCGGTCAGGCTCATTAGTTTTTTATTCTTATGGTTCATGTTACCTGTGCCCTAACAAATCTTTATCAGTCTTATCATTTCTTTAAATATACTGCTCATAAAAATTAGGGGGTCATGCTTGACCAGGCAGTGGCACAGTGGATAGAGCGTTGGACTGGGATGCGGAGGATCCAGTTTCGAGACCCCGAGGTCGCCAGCTTGAGCGCAGGCTCATCTGGCTTGAGCAAAAAGCTCACCAGGTTGGACCCAAGGTCACTTGCTAGAGCAAGGGGTTACTCAGTCTGCTGAAGGCCCGGAGTCAAGGCACATATGAGAAAGCAATTAATAAACAACTAAGGTGTTGCAATGAAAAACTGATGATGCTTCTCATCTCTCTCCATTCCTGTCTGTCTGTCCCTATCTATACCTGTCTCTGACTCTCTCTCTGTAAAAATAAAAATAAAAAATAAAAAAAAATAGAGGGTCGGGGAACATGCAGATACTCCAGTCCTTTCAGCCTTTTGTGTAGTACATTTTCACCAATGAAATAAAAGTTGGTTTTTCATCTCATTTGCATAATTGAACAACTTTCTTTGACTTGTCATTTGTTTTTCTGATGTTCTTGTTTAATAAAAAAATCAAATGCTTCATTTTTTAATCACTTCATATTTGAAATATCCCCTAATTTTTGTGAGCAGTATATGTTTTAGCTCTATTCTGTCTTTCCTCTCCTCCTGAGATTTCAATTACAGATGTTAAAACTTTTCATGGAATCTATTATGACTTTTTCTTCCCTTTCCCTCCTCTCCTTACTTCTTTCCTTGCCTTCCTTTTCTTTTCTTTTTTGTAATATTTCATTCTTTTTAATCTCTTATGTCATTTTGGGTTTTGTCTTCTAACCTGTCATTCAATTCACTGATTCTCTTTTCAGCTATGTCTGATACATTGTTAAACCTGTCTACTGGGTTTTTAATTTCCAGAATTTCCATTTGTTTATGTAGTTTCTACTGATACTTCTTTGCCAAAGTATTCACTATCCTCACTTATATTTTCCAGTTTTACTGAGATAAGATTGACATATAACAATATTCTCTTTTATTTTCTTGGTATATTAAACATTACTTAAATTGTCAAGTCTATACTTGATGACTCCACTATATCACCTGTGAATATGCTTCTGTTGTTCATTCTTTCATCATATCTTATCTCCTTATGTACTTATTTTTTTTAAATTGTTGGACACTGAACATGACATATATAAGTAATTTGAAGCCTATGTTATTCTCCTCCAGAAAGGACTTTTGTTTTCTTCTTCGTTCTGGCTAAGGGCAATAGCAATTCTGAATTACCTGAATCCAATTGTAAGGTTTTGAAGCTGATCTTTTGCACCTTTAAGTGTAGTTCCATTCTCCCATTTACCCTTACTACTAGAATGTAATCCTTCAGCATAGGGCTTATTCTTCTTTAGTGGTGCTGGACTTTGATTTTTGACCCTTTTGTGACTTCTTGATTGACAGATGCTCCTTGGGGGAAAAGATGTTCAAAATGCATAGTTCACCTGTTTCCCTTCTGGATTTTAGCTTTTTAATTCTTCATTGCCTTGTTTAATTCTTCATTGCCTCTTCAAGATCTCCCTCTAATCTTGAAGCAGATTTTTAAAAAATTGAATTTATTGGAGTGACACTGCTCAACAAAATTATACAGGTTTCAGGCGCACATTAGCAAAAGTTCATCTCTGCATTTGATCTTCTCTCTTTACCCAGAAGTCCAAATATATTTGTTACTTTTAAGATATAATTCTTGCATTTGTCTCATTTTAATTTTTATTATAGTTACATTATTATTTTTATTGATTTTAGAAAGAGAGATGGGGGGAGAATTCATTTGTTGTTCTACTTATTTGTGTGTTCATTGTTTGCTTCCCATATGTACCCTGACCGGGGATTGAACCCACAACCTTTGTATTTCAGGACAATGCTCTAACAGCCTGAGCTACTGGCCAGGGCCTTATAGTTACATTATTTCTATTTACTACATTAAACAAATTACCAAGATGAAAGTATACTGTCTTGTTCCTTTTATCTGTGAGGTTAGAAGTACTTTTTTGTACTAAAACAACCCAAATGGAAATCTATCAATTTTTATTTACAGATTACTTATACAGAAGAATATGAAGAGAAAATATGTGAATAAAATATTAAAGTTTATGTTCTTTTTTGGCATTTAATAAGATTCATATCCAGAAGGTCTGTTTTCTCCTTTGCACTCCCGGGTCACATATCCTCAGCTCTTTAGAGACCACTGATTTATCATCCTTACAGTTTTTTTAATTTTTTTTTAATTTTTTTTATTTTTACTTTATTTATTCATTTTTTAGAGAGGAGAGAGACAAAGGAGAGAGAGACAGAGAGAGAGAAGGGGGGAGGAGCTGGAAGCATCAACTCCCATATGTGCCTTGACCAGGCAAGCCCAGGGTTTCAAACCGGCGACCTCAGCATTTCCAGGTCGACGCTTTATCCACTGCGCCACCATAGGTCAGGCAGTTTTTGCAAATTTTAAGGTTATAAAATAAAAGAGTGGTAGATGGAAGAGAAGGGTAGAAAATGTTTATTACCCAGGAGATTCATGAGGTACTTAATAATCATTTTTGATATCTCATGAACTTAGGCATTTAAAAAATTTGTTTAGCTATATTAGCTTCTTTTTTTATATCATATTGTACAAATTAGTGGTGGTCTATGAATAACTCATCACACTGCCATTCTCTAGAAATTTACTTGAAATTTCCCACACACCAAAGCTATGTCAGTAGATCTTGCCTTTTGACAGGCCTTCACCAAATTATTCTTAGGAATCTACGGTTCCTTTTTTCTTCTTTCTTTCTCACTGTCTCTATGTCTGTCTCTTTCTCCTCCTTTCTCTTTCTCCTCCCCACCTTTCCTTCTCCAGCCTTGCCTCCCTCCCTCCCTTCCAAATACTATATCACGGTATCTTTTTTTTTTTTTTTTTCTTTTTTTTTTAATTTTTTTTTTTTTTTTTTTTCTGAAGCTGGAAATGGGGAGAGACAGTCAGACAGACTCCAGCATGCGCCCGACCGGGATCCACCCGGCACGCCCACCAGGGGCGACGCTCTGCCCACCAGGGGGCGATAATCCGCCCATCCTGGGCGTCGCCATGTTGTGACCAGAGCCACTCCAGCGCCTGGGGCAGAGGCCACAGAGCCATCCCCAGCGCCCAGGCCATCTTTGCTCCAATGGAGCCCTGGCTGCGGGAGGGGAAGAGAGAGACAGAGAGGAAAGCGCGGCGGAGGGGTGGAGAAGCAAATGGGCGCTTCTCCTGTGTGCCCTGGCCGGGAATCGAACCCGGGTCCTCCGCACGCTAGGCCGACGCTCTACCGCTGAGCCAATCAGCCAGGGCCACGGTATCTTAATAAAGATATTGGCAGGATTTAAGGCCCCAAAGCCCTGCCTTTCTCCTTTCCCCAGTGTCTTATTGTGTTTTGTTGTTGGGTGTGTGGTTTTTATCTGTCTTGATCATTTGCCTTAATGTCTTGTATACTTGTTGACCAGCATTTATAGTTAGAAACTGGTCCAACATAGGTGCTGTTCCATACTCAGATTTACAACAAAAAATTTAAAATATCACCTTTCTTAAACTTTTAGACTAAAACTAGAACTGAAAGTTTGGAAGGGGAAAAGCTTGAAGAAAACCCCTTTTTTTGTTTAATATACTTCAAGAAGTAGTTTAGTATGGCTTTTGAATTATACACAGCATTATAAAAACAACAGTTAACATTTTTTGTAGACTATCTCATTTAAAATTTTAATTATATAAGAAAAAATATTCTCCCTGTTTTACAGATGAGGAATCAAGCACCAAAAAGTCACTTAATCGCCCTAAATTACTTGCTGCTAAGTAGAAAGAGAACTTGAACTCAGTTCTATCTCAAAATCCCATGGTTTTTTTAGGATGCTTGATGACATCCTTGCCATCCTGGTTCTGACTACTTACGCAAGTCCCTGGAAAGAAAGGGAGATGACAGGCACACCAAATCTGAACTCATCAGGGGTGTTTATCATTTATTTGGAAAGTTTTTGTTAAAAGTTTTGAGTGCATGGCTTTGATAAATTTAGAAAGTCTCAAATGTCAATAGCTTGAAATATAACCTATTTCTTATATTTTTATTAATTTGGGGAAAGATTTTTCTTTAAAAACAGGATTATGATATGTGGCATATGTGATATACACTTTACAGTTTACAAAGCATTCTATCATCACAACACCTCTAAAGTTAGCTATTGTATTTATGGGGAATGAGGTTTACATTCAAAGAAATAGGTAGATCTTTGAATTTATTTAAATTTTGATACATTTTCCCAAACTGCCCTCCGAAAAGATGGTACCAGTTTACAACAGTGTTTTGCAACCTCATACCCTTGCCCAACTGGGAATTATAATACTCTTTCATATTTTCTAACCTACAGCCAAAATTGTCTTGTTTTAATTTGCTCTTACTTGATTTTCAAGTGAGATTTCACATCTTTTTATATATCTACTAACCATTAGGACTTTTTTTAGCTGGCTATTTGGCTTTTCTTTATAATGACAGAGAGAGGGACAGATAGGGACACACAGAGAGGAAGGGAGAGAGATGAGAGGCATCAATTCTTCATTGCGGCACCTAGTTGTTCATTGATTGTTTTTCATATGTGCCGCCTTGACCAGGGGGCTATAGCGAGCAAGTGACCCCTTGCTCAAGCCAGTGACCTTGGGTTCAAGCCAACGACCTTGAGCTTCAAAGCAGTGACCCTGTCCTCAAGCTGGTGAGCCCGCGCTCAAGCCAGCGACCTCAGGGTCTAGAACCTGGGTCCACAGTGTCCCAGTCCGACGCTCTATCCACTGTGCCACCGCCTGATCAGGCTGGTTATTTGGCTTTTCAAAATTGATTAGTAAGAGCTCTTTGGACATAATGGTTATTCATCTTTTGTGTTTTTTATTTCTTCCAACCTGTCATTTACCTTTGTTTGTGGTCATTCAACAAACTGAAATTTCTACTATTTATGGAACGTTTCATGTATGAACCAAGTTTTCTGCATTTTAAGAATTCACTGTTTAGTTCTTTCAATTGTTTTGTAGTTTTTATCTCACATTTCATAAATTTATTCCAACTTATTTTTGGGATTTTTTAAATGTGTTTTCACTTTTCAAAAAAATTTAATTGCAATTTGAGTGGGATTTTTTCATAACCTTTTCTATTTTGTTATTAAGAAAGTAATTTGTGTGTCTTTGTATGGGTGTGTTTGATATTATCTTGTAATTACCCAACTTACTAGTCTCTATTAATGATAATGGTTGTTAGTTGATTATCTAGATATACATTTAACTTATTTGCAGATAATGATCTTTCTTTTTTTTTACTCTATAAATTTATTATATGTATGTATATGTGGTGTAAACACTTGTACATATGTGTGTATCTTATCTTATAGAATTGACTTGGATCTCCAAAACACATTATAAATAGTGGTACTGGTGACCCTTGTGTTGACCCTCACTAATAGAAATGTTTCTAGAGTTTTAATCTTAAGTATATTGTTAATTCTTTTTCTGATATTCTTTATTTAAGGAAGTTTGTTTTTATTCCAAGTTTAGTAACTTTTTAAAATGAGAAATGGAGGAGAATAGGTAGTAAGGTGAGTTTTTATATGCAAAGAGCATATATAATTAAATGAAAGTGTTCCCTCAGAAACCATCCAGTTTATCCAGAGAAGACTCCTCAAATTGCTGGTCCAGAGAAGTATAGACTTGGCTGCCTGAGTACCCAGAGCAGGAAGGTGGTTGCAGGTCTCTAAACTCTCACTGAATCCTCCTGCATTCCTTGTAAGACTTCACTCCAGCCATTCTCTTGCCATAGACTTCTGAGTGTAGCACCACTAATTCAGTTCCCCAGAGTATAAATCTGCTCGTGCTTGGTGTCAGGGAGGTGACCTGGGGGATCCATCCATTCCTTATACAAGCCTCCAACCACTCCCTCTTTGTTTAGCCCACATTTCACCTTCTGTTGTCCTATGCCTCCAGTCCTCAGCTTTGCTGGCTTTGGAGGGACAAGCATCTCCCTTGGCCAATGCTTTGGGACAGCATCCTGGGCTCTGCTGTTTTCCACTCCTGTATCCCCTTTCTGTCTTCGTATATGGAAAGTTAGGGTGATGAGTCATTTTCTTGCTTCATTGTTAGAGTTTCTGTTTTCTGTTTCTTTTTCTCCATCTTATTTTGAGATGATTTTCCAAAAGGCAGAAAGGAAGCTAGAAGTCTGATGATTTTATAATAAATTCCTTTAGTATATTTAAAAAGTAATGTGTAAAATTAATATTTAAAAAATCAATAAATAAATTCTTATTCCTAAGAATATATTCAGTGTAGATCAAGCTCAACACACAGAATGCTACCAAGTTTTGTAATTTTCCTGGGATAACTTGAAATAATTTTTAAATAGTTCTCTTTATAGAGCTCTTGAGTTATTTATTGAAGAGAACTTTTTAACAATTAATAGATTCTCCACAATTAACAATTAATTTATCTTCTTGGTATTCAAAACTTAAAATTTGCTTTTAAAAGCTGTTTTTCTTGGTAGTGATTTTGAAATGAACTTGTATTTATGACTATTGAAATTGAGCCAGTTGACACATTGAAGTCTCTTGAAACTGCCAGTTCACTTTACTGGTATTTCACTGAAGATGCTAGTTCTTGAAAAGCAAATACCTTTGTACCCTCTCAGCCACACCCAGTGGCTAAGTGTATTTGCTAAGGCGTCTTTGCTTCACTGGTGTTAACTCTAGAGTTATGTGAAATTCAGTTGCCAGGTTATCTCCTGTTAGCACAGGACACTAACGAGCAAGACCAGCCGCATCTGTCTCACTGTCTGCTGCAGAGCCTTTGGTCCATTGTGGCTGTCCTGTTTTTTCTGATTCCCCTCCTGCCTCCATTCCAACCCCACCTTGCCACCCGCAGAGAATTTCCTCATAATTATTTCCAATCATAACCTTCAGAGCTAGGCAAACATCAGCACCTAAAGTATTGGATAGTACAACTTGGAATGTGAAAATAGTAATTCTCCCAGAACTGAGTCAGTACAGCTGTACAACCTAATTTGGACCTGCAGAGCCATTCTATCTTTGCTGATTTGTTCTTGCTTTTCTCCTCTTGCCTGCCAAAAATGAAATGTTCAACCTTTTTTAAATGCTAGGAAAGGATTTTATTGACAACAGTAGTAGAAAAATATGGAGTGAGAAGGTCTTACATCTCCCTTCATTTTCTTTTTTTTCTCAACACTGTAGCAAAAGATAGTATAGAGGATTTGTAGAGGTTTTTTTTACATACCTGACATACGTTTTATTCATCTGAAGAGAAACTCAGACTCAGACCGTTAGTCATTATATTGTGGGTTTGAAATCAGAGAGGGGAAAAGAAGAGTGGGATTGAGTCGGGGAAATGGTGGCAGCGAGGAGACAGAGGTAAGGAGACGTGGGGGAGGAGTCTTACCTCAGCTAAAGGGCAGAGTCAGCAGCGTAATAGGAGCAATTCTCCCTATTCTCCCTCCCTTTTTTTTTTAAATTTTATTTATTTATTTATTTATTTATTTATTTATTTATTTATTTATTTTACAGAGATAGAGAGATAAGGACAGACAGGAACGGAGAGAGATGAGAAGCATCAATCATCAGTTTTTCATTGTGACACCTTAGTTGTTCATTGATTGCTTTCTCATATGTGCCTTGACCACGGCCCTTCAGCAGACCAAGTGACCCCTTGCTCAAGCCAGCGACCTTGGGTCCAAGCTGGTGAGCTTTGCTCAAACTAGATGAGCCCGCGCTCAAGCCGGTGACCTTGCGGTCTGGAACCTGGGTCCTCCGCATCCCAATCTGACGCTCTATCCACTGCGCCACCGCTTGGTCAGGCTCTCCCTCCCTTTCTTACCTTCCTTTTTCTTCCACCACACTGGACAGCAGACCTGACACAAGGTGAGGAGTGGGACCCATTATGAGGCAGGTGTTCAATGCTGTAGCAGATTGAGAGTGGGGAGGAGGAGGAGGAGGAGAAGGAGGAGGAAGAGGAAATCTTATGCAGTTGTGCTAGGTGAGAAGAGGGAAGAAGAGTTTCTGTTGTAACTAAGCACCATTGAGCCCAGTTCCCAACTGGCTATTTGTGTGCGAGAAGAATACATAAATGGGCCTGACCTGTGGTGGTGCAGTGGGATAAGGCGTCGACCTGGAAATGCTGAGGCCCCTGGTTCGAAACCCTGGCTTGCCTGGTCAAGGCACATGTGGGAGTTGATGCTTCCAGCTCCTCCCCCCTTCTCTCTCTCTGTCTCTCCTCTCTCTCACTCTCTCTCTCCCTCTCCTCTCTAAAATGAATAAATTTAAAAAAATATATTAAAAAAAAGAATACATAAATGTGTTTATGTATGCATATGTATGAGTTGGAAGAAGAGGGAGCAGGGGGTAATACTTCTAGCTGCCCAAACAACTATTGTCATTTCTCTGTTGGTATGGTCTATATTTGCATTGTCTTTGTTATTATAAATGAGTCCAAGAGATATGTAGGATTCAAAAGGCTTTAGAGTTTTAAGGGCATTAATGGTAATTTAGAAACCCCAACGTCACTGCTAATCACTAAGTTTTCTTGGTCTGTGTCTTCACTATCTCTTAATACTGCCTGCTCTTCTCTATCCCACCACTGCTGCTCAAATATACTATTTCTGGCTTGAATTACTGCTTTAGTTTACTGATGTCTTCATTTTCCTTAGTTCCCATCTTCCTCTTCTAATTCACTCTGCAGCCAGGGTGAGCTTTCCTGGAGGCAAATATGATTATGCATTCCATTGCTTAAAATCCTCTGTGGCACCTCATTGCCTTAATGTAAACTCTAAACCCCTTCGTACAGACCCAGTCATCCTGTGATCTAAAGCCTGCTTCTGCCTTGGCACTCCCCAGCCACATCTCCTCAGTCTTTAGAGACCATGAACTTATAGTTCCCACAACTTCCCTGATGTCTGGTTTTTGCACCGTAGCGCTTTCTATATTTGGAACATACTGTCCCATTCTTTACCCAGTAAGTTCTAAGTAAGTGATTCTTCAGAGCATAGATTAGGAATCACTTCTACAGGGCTGAGCTGAGGGTGCCTTACATGTTCCCTTCAAATATATCCCTGTCATAGCCATCACCATTCTGTATTTTTATTATTTTTATCATTATTATTATGAAATTTTATGATCATTTTACTCCCCTTTATTCTTTTCTAAATCATGGATTCCCTTATGGTCAGTAACTGGTCTTTCATCTCTGTATTCTCAGAAAAGATCTCATAACATGGGTAGTAACCCCAAAATAATGAAGTGTCAAGCCTTGTCATGTTATAGTTGAGAAACCAAACTTCAGAGAGATGAGCCACCTTGCAAGTGATCCTACTGTTTTTAGAGACGGAGCCTGCCTGATAGTCTAATGTTTGTTTCCCTCTCTCAAAAATTATAAACTCAGGTGTCTATAAGGGCCAGATAGGAAACATATATGAAAAAAGTAGCCTGTCTTTTTTAACAATCATTCTGTCATTTTTCTGGAACATAGGCCTTTTTTACACTATGTTTTTTATGACAAAGAATTTTTTTTTTATAGTAAGAGTAGGGGAGATACAATATTATTCAGCTAGGAGAAATGATGACATTGGATCACTTATAGCGGAATGGTGGAGTCTTGGTAGCATTGTGCGGAGTGAAATAAGCGAATCAGAAAAAAACAGGAACTGCAGGATTCCATACATTAGTGGGACATAAAAGCGAGACTGAGAGGCATGAACAGGAGTGTGGTGGCTATGGGGGGTGGGGGGAGGAAAGGAGGGAGAGGGGGAGGGGAGGGGGAGGGGTACAGAGAGAACTGGATGGAGGGTGGCAGAGGACGATCTCTCTTTGGGTGATGGGTATGCAACATAACTAAATGACAAGATAACCTGGAAATGTTTTCTTTGAATGTATGTACCCTGATTTATTGATGTCACCCCATTAAAATAAAAATTTATTTATATATTAAAAAATATATATATATATAACCTCACAGACACACCCAAAATAGTGTATGACCAAATATCTGGGTACCCTGTGGACCCTTCATGTTGATACATAAAATGAACTCTCATATATGGCTTTTATAAAATAAAATACACTGTTCTGATGAACCTTGCAAAAAAAAAAAAAAAAAAAAAAAAAAAAGAGTAGGGGAGATACAGAGACAGACTCCTGCATGCATGCCTCCTGGGATCCATCCAGCAACCCCTGTCTGGGATCGGGGTCAATGTTCTGCCCATCTGGAGCAGCTTGCAACCAAGCTATTTTTAGTTCTGAAGTGGAGGCTCCATGAAGCCATCCTCAGCACCTGGGGCTGATGTGCTCAAATCAATTGAGCCATGGCTGTGGGAGAGAGAGAGAAGGTGGAGGAAGGGTGGGGGGAGAAGCAGATGGTTGCCTCTCCTGTGTGCCCTGACTGGGAATTGAACCTGGGACTTCCACATGCCAAGTCACTGCTCTACGGCTGAGCCAACTGGTCAGGGCCAAGAAATATTTTGGTATAGGAAATATTTTATTTTCCTGTTAAGCTACCACATAAAAACAATAGTGTGAAGATGATGGTTATATTGTGAATTGATGAATTACAGATCATTGCTGTTTCTTTTTTGTGCTGCCATGGGACTTTGTAGCTGAAGAAATGTGGCATTTCTCATGATATAGTTTCAGTCATTGGATTCATGCCCTGGCTTGGCACTCAAATCCTGCTGACCCTTCCAGTTTCATTTCTAGTTCTTGAACCCCTTACTCACATTTATGCATAAATATACCTATCCTAAGGTCCAACTTTACTAAATTGTAGTTCTCTAACATGCCATTTTTAATGCTTCCCTTTCTCTCTCTGCCCTTGCTTCCTGCTACCTCTGAATCAGGCTCAATCCCTGGTCCTACACCACACATTCTCATTGTTAGGTGCTGGATGAACCCCACCTTAGAACTCTTAAGTTCAGAAGGCATAGACTTTCCATTGTGTGTGTGTGTCCTGAGCACACAAGCACTTTAACAAGCATATTATTCAAATGACCCATTTAGAACTTGCTTATAATTTTCTATTAAAGTTAAAACAGAGTCCAGGATTAAATGGTGTGGTTCCTGAATTTTCAGGAGGTGACATACTGTCTTTGGTATCAAATTTGATTAAACTTGATAACTTTAATGCCATCTGACTCTTTTGTGGAGGAAGAATTAAACTGCTTACTCTAGAGCAGCGGTTCTCAACCTGTGGGTCGCGACCCCGGCGGGGGTCGAACGACCGAAACACAGGGGTCACTGCTGCTCTAGAGAATGAATTTTTCCCATGGACTAAGGAATAGAAGATTTATAAATTTAAAGTTACCTTGATGACCTAAAAGGGAGAAATGTACTTCTTTGTCCTCAGCAGAAGTAGGTTCAGGGAATTATTAGCACATGGTAAAAACTGAATAATTGAGCAATACTGACTTCTTTGGGATTCAGCCTTCCCAGCCCCTGCTGTGTGATTAGTTCTGTACAACCTGCTGGCATGCTTGAGCAGGGAATTTGCGGGGGATTATGAAGGAAAAATCCTTTAGCAGATCCCAGGTACTGAACAGATTTGATTTAATTTTACATGTTGCACATGATAATCTGGTTTCCCTTAGCAACCTCCAGTTCTGCCCTACTTTATAATCAGAAGATGACAGGAAACAATGCAGGCTTGATAGCATAGCCTGGAAGTGACTGTTGAGAACAGAGTTTGCCTCAAAGGAGGAGAGAAAAAGGTTACTGAAAAAACAGACAAGGCCCTGGCTGGGTAGCTCAGCTGGTTTGAGCATCATCCCCATACACCAAGGTTGCAGGTTCAATCCCTGGTCAGGGTACATACAAAAATCAACTAGTGAGTGCAGAAATAAGTGGAACAACAGATTGATGTTTCTCTCTCTCTCCCCCTCTCTGCCTTCCTCTCTCTCTAAAAATCAATTTAAAATAAAAAGAACAGATGGATCTGAGTCCCCTTTAAGAGGTGACAGATAAGATAGCTATCTCTAGCTCAAATACCCAAGAGGATTTCATTGATGAGAGAGATTCCAGAACTACAGTATAGTAGATTAATTTAGGATCGGAGGGAAAGGAATCAGATCTTGTAAATCTTTTAAGAGATTATTTTATTTTATTATTTGTGAATTGCAGTTAAGTTTTTAATCTAAAAACAACAATAATAGTTACTATTTATCTA
This sequence comes from Saccopteryx bilineata, assembly GCF_036850765.1. Classification (NCBI taxonomy): domain Eukaryota; kingdom Metazoa; phylum Chordata; class Mammalia; order Chiroptera; family Emballonuridae; genus Saccopteryx; species Saccopteryx bilineata. The sequence goes on along the minus strand of NC_089492.1, from coordinate 117,194,552 downwards.
TTTATTTATTTTTATTAGGTGAGAGGTGGGAAGGCAGAGAAAGATTCCTGCATGTGCCCCAACCAGGATCCACCCAGCAAGTACCTACCAGGAGATGCTTTGCTTGGCTGGGCTGCAGCTCTGTTGCTTGGCAACCGAGCTATTTTAGAGCCTGAGGCCGAAGCCACAGAGCTATCCTCAGCTCCCAGGGCCAACTTTTGCTCAAACTGTTCAACATGGCTATGGGAGGGGAAGAGAGAGAGATGGAAGGGAGAGGTTGAGAAGCAGATGGTCACTTCTCCTGTGTGTCATGACTTTCTCATTTTACACATTAGGAAATCAAGTGACAGAAATTTAGGAAGCCCAAAGCCAGATCTTCTGACTGCTAGTAATTTGTATATTATACCATATGCCCATGCACTTTCAAAGAGTGCTTGAGCCTGACCACTCAGTGGCGCAGTGGGTAGAGCATCAGACTGGGATGCGGAGGACCCAGGTTCGAGACCCTGAGGTCGCCAGCTTGAGCGCAGGCTCATTTGGTTTGAGCAAAAAGCTCACCAGCTTGGACCCAGGGTCACTGGCTCGAGCAATGGGTTACTCAGTCTGCTCTAGCCCCATGGTCAAGGCACATATGAGAAAGCAATCAATGAACAACTAAGATGTCGCAATGAAAAACTAATGATTGATGCTTCTCATCTCTCTCTATTCCTGTCTGTCTGTCCCTATCTATTCCTCTCTCTGACTCCCTCTCTGTCTCTGAAAAAAAGAGAGAAAAAAATATATAAAAAATATATAAAAAATATATACAAAGAGGGCTTGAACAAATGGAAGAGGTAGAAGGAGTCTGTAGTACTATAAATGGTACTAGGTTGAGCTAACAAAGTAAACAAACTAACAAATCAGAAGGTACTGATAAGACTTTTAGGCATTGGGAACAACTTTAGTTTTTACCTAGCTTGTGATTAATTACTGTGTTTGGTTCATGTCTGAAGGAAGCAGTGCACCTAATGTTTCCAAATGATCATAAGTCTTTAGAACTAACTAGTGCCTTGCTGTCATTTGAAGTTTAAAAGGACGGTTCTACAAATGAACCACAGTGTGTATGTGTGTGTGTAGATAGATAGATAGATAGATAGATAGATAGATAGATAGATAGATAGGACTAGATCTTGAGGTGGATGTGAGTGATAATGACTAGATAGTGACAGAGGCATATGGTATTTTATACTTCTATCATCTTCACAGAATGCTGTATACTGAGGCGGGACATGTCATAACCTTTCTTTAAGGTGAAAGCCACGGTAGTCTAATGGCAAACTGAGAAATCTTAGTGTCACACACTTACTGTGCAAAGCATTTTACATGAATTCCATTTAATCCTCATAATGACTGAGATTATGGGTGCTATTTCTTCATTTCAGCAATTTTTTAAATTTTCTATTAATCCTCCCAAAATAGTCTCCTTAACATTTTATATGAGAATTTTCAAACATATGTTAATATTGAATGGTACAATGACTACCCATAGATCTACCTAGATTCTACAATTATTAGTATTTTTCTATATTTGCTTTATTAGATAGCTATTTATCTACTATCAATTTATTAGCCATCAATTTACTACCACCCACCTTAGTTTTTGTTATATTCCAAAGTAAGTTACAGGCCCTGGCCAGTTGGCTCAGTAGTAGAGGATTGGCCTGGTGTGCAGAAGTTGGGTTCAATTCCTGGTCAGGGCACACAGGAAAAGCAATCATCTGCTTCTTCACTCCTCCCCCTCCCCTTCTCTCTCTTTATTTTTCTCTCTCTCTTTCTTCCCCTCCCGCATCCATGGCTCCATTGGAGCAAGTTGGCCCTAGGCACTGAGGATGGCTCCATGGCCTTGTCTCAGGCACTAAAATAGCTCAGTTGCTGATAAATGGAGCTATAGCCCCAGATGGGCAGAGCATCACCCAGTAGGGGGCTTGCTGAGTGGTTCCCGGTCAGAGCCCATATGGGAGTCTGTCTCTCTGCCTCCCTGCTTCTCACTTAAAAAAAAAAAAAAAGTAAGTTACAGATATTAGTACTTTTTATTCCTAAGCACTTATATGTATATATCATTAATTAGACAGAGACAATGATGTGTTTGCCCTATTAAAAAACAAAAACAAAACAGCTTCCAATTCGATATTTTAGGAACATAGTATATACTCAGTCACTTTGGGTCTTTCCCTATGAAATAGTAAGATATTTTAAGAGACAGATGTAAGCCACCCATGTTAAAAAACACTTGCACCTCATGAATGAGAAACAGAAATCTGTAAGGAGGTGGGGGATACCCCTGCTGAAATCCTAGCCACAGCACACCAGTGTTGCAAAGTGTCATCTTACCTCATTTCTGATTTTAAATGTGGTTGAGGTCACTGCCACATTTCTGAACACTAACTTCTCTCCCAAAAGGGGAGTTTGATTAGCAAATTAGTTAAGCACTTTAGTAATGATATTGGGACTTAATTTCAATAAACATTTTTTTTCCCTTTTCTTTCTGGGTGTGACTAAATTGCCTACAGCATGCTGCATGGTTGCTGGTAAAACAGGAAATGGGGTAAGTAATTTAGGTAGGGAATTTTTACCGCCATTTAAACATAAGTTACCTGATTGTTAAAGTACTTTTACTACTACTACCTCTTTTTTTAGAGCAAGTTCACTAGCTACTAGAGAAATTGGCACAAAGGAAATTTTTTATTGTATAAATTTAGGTGTCAACCTTGTCTAACTGATTTATTTGCATAGCAGCCTATGAAACCAGATGCTTTTTTTTTGTAGCTTTAACATAAATGTAAATACACACTTTATAGTCATTGGTCACTTATATAATGTAGTTCGGCAAGTTATTTTAAAAGGACAAATTTTATACTGATTTTAGAAACTAACTTATGAAACTAATTATGCTGTAAAAGATACAAAGTAAAATCCTAGTGAAGGCAGAATAATAGTGAGTTTATACATAAGTGAGACAGAAAACAGAGGACCACAGTCCTTTATCTGAAACCCTTCAAGGCCAAATGTGTTTTGGAATTTAGAATATTTTAGATCTTGGGACTGTAATTATGGTGTTTAATACCATATATAACATACTGTTCCCCTCCAGGGTTTAGGATGGTACTATGTCATCAAACATATTAATTTTTCTGTATGAAACATTTGAATATTCACACTAAATTTGATAAATAAAGTCTCTAAACAGTTTCACATGTTTAAGTCAGGGTTTAGTTGCCAACTGAGCTAAGAAAAAAAGCTTTAATTTTCTAGAGCTTTTTAGATTTTGAAAATGTTTTACCAATTTTATACCAATATATATAAAAAGGACCAAGTGACTGCTGGAGGTTCCTGTGTACTCTGAAAATTCAGAGAGAAGTATAGACTTCTGTACTAAAATCTCATACTTGGTTAAGTGATTATTTAAAAATTAATTGAATTGACTTTTTTGTTTTGTTTTGTTTTGTTTTAGAGTTCACATCTGTATTTTTAAGAGGGCAATAACCATATATTGATAAAAGGTTTTGGAGTTTAGTTAGGTTATATTAAATTAGTCTCAAATGCTTGTGTTTCTGGCATAATAAATTCTGATACTATATTTGAGAGGTTTTTTAGTGTAGTCAGAGAATGCTATTTTCTGAATTTTCCAGTTTCCATCCACATTGCTTGTGAGTTGCTGTTGTAATTCCTTACTGAAGGATTTTAAAGTAAGCTTATTAGTTCATCCATAAGATCCTGTTCAATATAGGGATACTGAACAAAAAAATATAGAAGAACACCACTAATCTTTATCCTCCGTGTCCCTCAGCCATGTTATGCTCAACAGATTGTGGAGGAATTGCCATTAAAGACTTGATTCAAGGAATTTAGAATAACATTGTGTTGGATATTTTGGTTCATCTTTGATCTAGTTGACTGTCATATCAACAGTGATTACAATTGACATCCTCATCAGTAGTTCCCTGACAAGGAGGGAAATGCAGTTACTAAGTTCAGTACTAACGTGCAACTAAATTTACCTTAATGACTACTAATTCCTCCGAAGGACCAACAGGCATGCTTTAGGGACCTCTATAAAAACATCTACCCTAAGTTGTATTAGAAAAGTAGTTATTAGCCACATTCAACTTGCAGGGTTGAAAACCTGGCACTTTAATTATTATATTTTTGCCTTAACTATAAGGTTATGGTTTCCAAGATGTCTGTTAACTTTTTACCCTACCTCTGTAATCTGGAAAGAAAACAAGAAATACATATAGTTGAAGTTTTTTAACTGGACTCTAACCAATGGAGCTCTAAGTATACTTCAAAGACTATAAAGGATTTAAATGTTAGTTTTCTTAAATACATAATGAGTGATGTTTTAAACCATTTTTAGGTTTGACTTTTGCTGCAATCCTTTGTACTCTTAGAGTATAAACAATTTTAGAATAGCTTCCCATTCTGGTGTTCTCTATTTCAGCTTTTTATCCTTTAAAATGTATTCTCATTCATTAATAATTATTTACCTTTCAACTGTGATGCTTTTTTATACAAATATTATTAAACTATTGTTACAGTATCAATTGTCTTTTAAAATACCAAAAATGTTTCTGATACTTAGAGAATTAGGAACTGTTTATAAAGCTACTAAATCAGTTTTTTGTTTGTTTTTTGGTGACAGAGACAGAGTCAGAGAGAGGGATAAGATAAGGACAGACAGACAGGAAAGGAGAGAGATGAAGAAAGATCAATTCTTCATTGTGGCTCCTTAGTTGTTCATTGATTGCTTTCTCATATGTGCCTTGACCGGGGGGGGGGGGGGGGGGGGGGAGGGCTATACCAGACCGAATGACCCCTTGCTTGAGCCAGCGACCTTGGGCTTAAGGTGGTGAGCCTTGTTCAAACCAGATAAGCCAGCGCTCTGGCTGGCAACTTCGGAGTTTTGAACTTGGGTCTTCCATGTCCCAGTCCAACGCTCTATCCACAGCGCCACTGCCTGGTCAGGCAATCACTTAGTTTTTTGAATCGGTTCTTGAATGTAAAAAAAGAATTTGATTGTTTTTCAGGCTTAGGGCTTATCTGGTAATTTCATTGTTAAACCACAATAACAAAGCATAGGAAAGGGTTCTATGTAACCAGTTATGTTCTCAGCTAGATATAGAATGGGTTAAGTTCTTAATTTGCATTTTTAAGAGACATTGGTCTTTATATATTTGTTTTTTAAAGATCAATTAAATTTAGCCATTAGTTAAATTACTTTTGTGTTTTCTACCTTCAGTTAGGAGTGTCTTTTGGCCTTGAAGAATTAAATTATAATGAACATTGGCTATAAGTAATCATTTCTATCAGTGATAATTAGATATTTAAAGAAATGAATCACGCCCTGGCTGATTGACTCAGTGGTAGAGCATCAGCCTGGCATGTAGATGTCCCAGGTTCGATCCCCGGTCATGGTACATAAGAGAAGCAACCATCTGCTTCTCCCCCCCATCTCTTTCTTCCCCTCCCACAGCCATGGCTCTGTTGGAGCATGTGGTTCTGTGTGCTGAGGATGGCTCCAGTGCCTTGCCTCAGGTGCTAAAAATAGCTTGGTTGCTAAGCAATGGAGCAACGGCCCTAGATGGTCTAAGCCAGTGTTTCCCAACGTGGGGCCCATGCCCCACAGGGGGGGCATTTCGATAGTTAAGGGGGGCAATTTGAAAATGGACTCGACACGACTTTAACTCTTTCACCCCGGGCCATTTAAATGTAATGCTAGATATCGGTGCCAAATTTAACAAAAAATGCAATTCTTAAATAATTGTAGTAAATAATTATTAAGTATAATTTCGTTTGACGAGACCAAAATATCAACTGGGTGATTGGTGTCGTCAAGTAAACTTCATCCTGGGTTCACCACGGAGTGTGCCGTCTGCCGCGGGGCACCCCAGATGTTTTAAAAACTTGCTAAACAACGCAGTTATTCTCACCTAATTGGCCCATCGCAACTTCTGTAGTGTTTCACATCATTCAGTTGGTGTTAATTTGAAATAAGTGTCAGTCAAAACTGTTGTAAAAGCTCGTTGATTTAATAAATATACATATATATATATTGTATAGATATAATTGGTAAGTATTTGATTTTATTTTTATCAATATTAAACTCTTTATTAAGTACTTCTTGCATCGGGGCTAGAAAGCACTAATATTTTATAAATATTATTGGGGCTATAATAGTGCATGCACGACAATTTTAATTTTAGAAGCATAACTTTCCAGAAAATTTTGTCAAGTGGAAAAATATAGATACTTTTTGATTTATGGTGGTACTGTAGTAAATGTGTTATATACATTTAAATAAATATGAATTTTTAGTATACGTTTACTCTATGTCACATTGAATATATTTTAACACATATTTTAATAGCATTTCTTAAAACGGTTCTTGAAAAAGATGACAAAGATGTAAAAGCTATGCCACTCAATAACAATTCTGTTAGCAGAAGAATAGACGAAATGAGTGAGAATATTGAAAAACAACTTATTGAAAAGCTGAAAACAAGAAAATTCTCCTTGCAAATGGATGAATCAACTTTGAGAGACAGTATTGATAACTTATGTAAGATATATTGATAAAGGACATTTTGCTGAAGAAATGTTGTTCTGTAAAAGATTAGAAAGCACCACTACCTCCGAAGATATATATAATAAGCTAAAAAACTACTTAGATGTCAATGATATACCAATGAAAAATATAACATCTTGTGCTGCAGATGGTGCTCCCAATATGATGGACAAGAAAAATAGCTGCTTAAAATTGATGAAAGATGCGAATCCAGAAATGATTCTTGTGCATTGTGCTATTCATAGGGAAAACTTGGTAGCTAAAAACATCTCGCCTGTTCTGAATGAAGTATTACATACAGTAAGAAAGTGTGTTAATGCTATTAAAGCTAATGCCAAATGTGAGCGTCTTTTCAAGCTATTTTGTGAAGAACAAAATGAAGACCATGTGAGACTTTTACTTCATACGGAAGTAAGATGGCTATCTAAAGGAAACTGTTTGAAAAGATTTATGGAACTGTTTGATACTCTTAGTGATTTTTTAAGCGACAAACCTGAAATGAAGTATCTGTTAACAATAGATGGTAAAGCATTTGTGAGTTATTTAGCCAATATCTTTGAAAAACTAAATATATTAAATAAGCAACTTCAAGGAACAAATAAAACTCTTGTCGATGCAAAAGCAAAGATATTTGGTTTCATTACCAATATTGAGTTCTGTCAGAAACATATTAACAACAAAAACTTTAAACAGTTTCATTGGCTCCAAAAATGTGAAGTAACTGATACCGCTTTACTTGTTATTGTCAATCATTTGAATATTCTATCGGCTGATTTAAAAGAAAGATTTTCTGATTTAAAACAAATTGATTGCCCAACATGGATGATGCAGCCAATGTTAGTGGATTTGTCTGATATATCAAATATGCAGTATCAAGAAGAACTCGCAGAATTGCAAAATGATGAGTCAGTTAAAGCTTTATTTAATATCAAAGGAGCGATGGCATGGCTTTGTGAGGAAAGAGAAATCAAATACCCAATTCAACCAAATGTGCAAGAAAACTATTGCTACCGTTTCCATCTTCATTTTTAGCTGAATGTGGATTTAGTGCTGTAAATGATTTACTGGTAAAAAAAAGAAATCGGCTGGATATAACACAACGTGGAGACTTGAGACTAAAGCTAACCAAATTGGAACCTAATGTAAAATCTCTGTGCAGCAAGCATCAAGCGCAAGGATCACACTAAATTAAAATAATAAATTAATATAGAAAAATCTGTATTAAAATTATTTGGAATTTAAATTTCTGTTTTTCATTATATGTTTTGAAATTTTACTTACTGTGTTTTGTTAACAATTTCATAGTGATTTCTTCCTAGAACCTATCATTTATGTTTATTAAGTGAACAAATCAATTTTTTAATGTTAAAAATTATGTATGTTACATAGGGGGGGACATAAAAATTTTAGAAAGGTTAAGGTGGGGCATGGCACAAAAAAGGTTGGGAAACACTGGAAGCATAGCCCCACAGGGGGCTTGCCAGGTGGATCCTGGACAGGACGCATGTGGGAGTCTGTCTTTCTGCCTCCCTGCTTCTCACTTAAGAAAATAAAAATAAAGAAATGAATCACAAGTTGACCCTTAATATCTTTTTTGTTAGAAGTAGCCATATGAATAGCCATAGACTGATCTGAAGTCTTAATTATATGAATGATGTGGGCTTGTTAGTTTATTAAGTGACACTGCAGTGTCATCAGCAGAGTAGAGCAGTTTTAATAATACCATACCGTGTTTTTATTTCCTTTTACCTCAGTTCCTTTCTATCACAATTTTAGGTTATAAACTAAAAGCTAGAAATCATAACTGGGACTTCCCAAAACCTATTTATTGGCTCATAAGTAGATTTTGGGGGAATGTCAGATTTTTATCAGACATTTATATGATATTAAGTTGATGAGCATTTCAGAACATTGATACTTTAGGATTTAATATTTCTTCTTCAGCAGTAAAGAAAAGTACAGCTTTTACATTGATTTCCCATAAGCCTCATTATCAGGAAGAGAATAGCTGCAAACATTTTTAGTTTGGATGAGATGATTGCAATACGCAGTTTTGTAATTTCTGAACTATAAACAGTCCTCTCAATTCCACCTTTCTGTCTTTTGATGTATAAGTTCTGGAATCTGGCAATTATAACTCAGAAGAACTCATTAGTGTGCTTTTGCTTTTGAAACTGTATAAACTGTCCTACATACCATAAAAAAAGCAGTTTCTTGAATTTACTAGTGAATCTTTGTCTGCTTTGTCTCTGCTTTTTAATGTGTAAAATGGAGCGTGGGACATAGTAGGCACTTAGTAAATATTTGTTTTATAATTGCATAAACTCTTGCCTTTAGTAGAAAAATTGAAGTTTTTCATGTCAGTGAACTAATTTTTATGTTGTTCAGAAAGCAGAGTCTGTCGCTGGGAAGAAATGACATAGTTCAGCTAAAAGAAGCCTACAAATGGATAACTCACCCCCTGTTTTCAGAGGCACTGGGTGTTCCCATTGACGGAAAGGTATTGGGTCATCAGCGTTGTTAATTTTGTTCTCTGGTTTTACTAGTCTTACTTCACTGTATGATAGAGTTTTGCTTAACCAAAAGAATCTTCTATTTAAATAATCCAATGAAGAATTTTTAAGCCTTTCAAATGTCTTAAACTGAGGTTGACATTTTTCTTTCTTTTTTTCAATTATTGATTGATTGATTTTAGAGAGACTGAGAGAGAGGGAGGGAGAGAGGGAGAGAAGTATTCTTTTGTTCCACTTTCTTGTCATTCATTGGTTGCTTCCCATACCAGGATCAAACCTGCAAGCTTGTCATTTTGGTATAACACTCTACCCAATGCAGCTAACTGGCCAGGACTCTGTTTTTAAAGACTTCTTTGTGATCTAGGACACTTATAACAGGTGTAGTGTACCTTAATTGGCTTTAAAAGGTTAGACATGAATCTAAGCCTTTAATATACTTATATTTTCATTGTAGAGAGAGATTTACTAATACAAAGCAAGACATAAATAACTGAGCAAGCGTAGAGTCAACTCTAGACTAAATTTTGTTATTTGTGACTAATCTTGTTTTCAAATATGGAGACAGAATCTACTCAACTTCACTGATCATGAACTCAGTCTGCCCTATCTTGTTAGTTGCTCAAGTCCCTCTGTTTAATTTTAGACAGATTGCCTTTGAAACTGGAATAATCAGCCATTTCCCCAATTCCAGAGCACACCTTACCTTAGTCTCTGGAATGGATTGAATTTTAGGGAAGAGCTCAACAAGTTTCCTAATGTAGAAACAGTACATATTCTCAGCTCATCTTAAATTAGATTTTAATAGTATGGCCTCATTTTGCTTGAAGGAAATTCCCTTAATATCAGACACATGCCTATTTAAGTAAAATCATAAAACCATTTTTCAAAGCTAAAGAGTTAATTTTTTTTTTTTACTATTTTGAATTAGTTGTTTCCCTCAGTTAGTAAGAATAAACTCTTGTCATTTAATACAAGAGAACAGAAAATAAAACCACCACAGATAGTATGAAGAGGAAATGAGGTAATGAAAGTACTTTGGAAATTAGAGAAGTCATCGATGCAAAATATTTTTACCTCAAAATTTACAAATGATTTGTTACATGTTGAATCAGAACAGAATATAGGAAACAGAAGATGTAATAATGTTCTAATAGACTCAGAAGGATTGAAGTTTTCTTGAGTAAAAAGAATGTGTTGTAATTTTAGTTTTATTTTGTAGATTAGAATAGAGAGCAAAAAAGCCACTATTCACTACTGATTCTAGAGTACTAGCTAACAGGTTTGCCGACAATCCAATGAAATCAGTAAACATAGAATTCAATAAAAAAGATAAGATTATCATGTGGTATGACATTCATATCCTTTCTCAGTATAGTATTTCATATATTCTCCATGTAGATCAGTGTACACAGAGTGTGAAATTGTGCTTTTTTTTAAATACAAAGATGTTTATTTTAGCATTTTTTAATAATAGAAAACTTACAACTAAAATGTCCAACAGTCCTTAAAGTTGAAAAGATGTCCATGACACATAATATTAATTGAATAAAGTGATTATCCAAATGTATGTTTAATATCCCAAGAAGTATATACAGTACATTTATGTTTATATTCATAAAAATGGCTTGAAGGAGACACACCAGACTGTTACTAGTTCTGCCTCAGTAGAGTGGAGTTGAAAACCCACCCTGTGTTTGACTTCTTTTATAACTTATATGTATTGCTTTTGTAATATGACCAAAAAAAAAAAATAAGATCTCTCTTTTAAAACTCAAATTTATTGGCCCTGGCCGGTTAGCTCAGTGGTAGAGCGTCGGCCTGGTGTGCAGAAGTCCCGGGTTCGATTCCCGGCCAGGGCACACAGGAGAAGCGCCCATCTGCTTCTCCACCCCTCCCCCTCTCCTTCCTCTGTCTCTCTCTTCCCCTCCTACAGCCTAGGCTCCATTGGAGCAAAGATGGCCCGGGCGCTGGGGATGGCTCCTTAGCCTCTGCCCCAGGCGCTAGAGTGGCTCTGGTCGTGACAGAGCGATGCCCCGGAGGGGCAAAGCATTGCCCCCTGGTGGGCAGAGCATTGCCCCTGGTGGGCGTGCCGGGTGGATCCCAGTCCGGCGCATGCGGGAGTCTGTCTGACTGTCTTTCCCCATTTCCAGCTTCAGAAAAATACAAAAAAAAACAAAAAAAAACCCCTCAAATTTATTAAGTTTGGGCATTCTTTAAAAGTCTCCTACAGAGTTTTTACGTGTGTGAGTAAAATGCTTTTCGTTTTGCTAGTAATTCTAATCATAGTATTGACTGAAACAACTCTTCATTTCTTTCTGTTATCTCTTTCCAGTTCCCTTAATCTTCATTCATCTTCACACCTAACTTATATACACATAAAAAAATCATACAAATTTATTTAAAAAAATTTTAACTTGATTTTTGGTAGGATCACTAGTGATTAAACTTTGGGAGTTAAAAAAAAAAGATCATTTCCTTTACAGCTGCTCTGTGAACAAACCCATTTGAAAAGAGTAGTATTTCCCGTTTTCCTTGTCACTCTTTCTGAGCCAACCTTTGAGAGTTTAATTTGTTTCCATTCATAAGTTGTTAGCTGTTGGTTTCCTTTTGCTCATTTTTAAACTGTCTTTTTAATTTTTAGAGCTTGTTTGAAGTGAGTGTGGTCTTTGCTCACCCAGAAACAGTTGAGGATTGCCACTTCCTGTAAGTTGCCTTGTAAACAGTGTCGATTGTGTAACATTGTTAATGCTTTTTGTTTTTCATGAAAATAGTATTGCTCCTCCTTCTAATAAGTTTATCAGAACTTGTCTTGTCTTAGTAGGTTTAAAATGTGCTCTTTAACATAAGGGACTAGGCAAACCAATGCTTGTAGGGATTTATTTTGTGTGCTCCTTATATCCTGAGTTTTAACAGCCGTGTTATATAAAATATATTTGAATTATATCCACCTCAAAATAAACTCATTAACCTTTTATATTAACTTGAATTTTAGACGTGCAATTTGCCCAGATTGTTTCAAGCCAGCCAAAAATAAGCAGGTAAGAGTTCTTGGTTCTTATTCTTTAATGAGTTGTGTCTGAGCTGAATATTCAAATTAACAACAAAAAAGGTATGCATTAGTAATATGACAATCTATTTTACTATGAATTAGTCTTGAAATATTTTCATTTGCTACATTTATTTTTATTTTTTTCAACTCTTAACACCTTTGCCTGTGGCTTGAAAGCCACAACATACAGTTATTCTCACGTTTGTGTTACTGTCTGGATCGTTCCCCTGATGATGAATTTAGAACTGGGTTTTCAATGATGTTTCTGTTACCCATTTGGGAAAATTTGACTTTTAGATTTTAATTCCCAAAATTACATCATCTGGGAAAATCTGTGGTAAATTCAACAGCATTCCAATTTGTCTAATATCCATTTTCTAGCAATTTGTGTTCTAAAAAAATATAATCCAAAGTAAATAATTTTATTTAAGAAAATCCTGAATTAATAAAACCTGTTTCAAGCTACATTTGCAAAAAGGGCATATAATTCAAAGCCCCCTTTACTGTCTGATGTGAACTGGTCTTCATGTTAATGAGCAAATTAGTTGGCATTTACTTTTAGCTTCTATTATGCCAGGATAGAATGGCATGGCATGAAACTGGCAAGCTTTCGTGTCCCAGTTACTGGGCTGGTTTTATGCAGACTCAGGCATTCCTAAATTACATCCATTTTGCTGTTCTGGTTGTTAAAAAGACTGTAAGTTTATTGTCAGGCATAACTTCATTTGATCTTCCTCTTGCTTTGACTGATGACTAGGCCTTTTAGAACTGGGTGGGGCTGGGGGGTGTAACATGTGCTGAATACCCTGTGCAGAAATAATTAGAAATGCAGACCAAGTCTAAAGCAATGTTTTCCTACTTTTCTCATATCACGGCATACCTGGAACATTACCATGTTTGCTCAGCACTGTGAGGTTAATAGATAAAATTGCTCTAAGTTGGAAGCTGTAGACCTGGGGGCTCCTGTGCTCTCAGGCCCTGGGCCTCAGCCCTTATGATCTATAGCAGGGGTAGTCAACCTTTTTATACCTACTGCCCACTTTTGTATCTCTGTCAGTAGTAAAATTTACTAACAGCCCACCGGTTCCACAGTAATGGTGATTTATAAAGTAGGGAAGTAACTTTACTTTATAAAATTTATAAAGCAGAGTTACAGCAAGTTAAAGCATATAATAATAATTACTTACCAAGTACTTTATGTCAGATTTTCGCTAAGTTTGGCAGAATAAATCTTTATAAAACAACTTACTATAGTTAAATCTATCTTTTTATTTATACTTTGGTTGCTCTGCTACCGCCCACCATGAAAGCTGAATGCCCACTAGTGGGCGGTAGGGACCAGGTCGACTACCACTGATCTATAGGGATTGATATCTTGGCACAACTGAAGCTCACTGCTTTGCTATACCAGTTGGGAAGCTCTGTCCTAATGACCTGTAAGCCTTATTTATATCAAAGGTCTAGGTTTATTTTTGTTACCTTTGAGGAAATATACAAATACCAGCATCAAATAATAGGATAAAGGAAAGTTTGTAAAAGCATTATAGACACCACACCATTTGGCCAGTAGGTAATGTATAGTCTTAACTTTAGTTTTCCTGCCTTATGGCTGGGAGTAAATTGAATGACCTTTTGAGGTTATTTCAGGGCTAAAATTTCCTGTATGAACAAACAGGCACTTAATTTCCAGGTCTAACCCTATTATACGTTGGGGTTCCCCAGAATGTGGTTTAGAAAATTATTGTTTTGATGGTAAACTGTTGAGAAGTCTACATTGTACCCCTTTTCAGTCAAGTGTAATTTCTCATAACAAAAGAAATTATTGTGATTTATCATAGTAAATCATATATTATGCACTGATTAGTTCTAGTATGCCTACCATGTGATTTGGCTTTTCTTATTTTAAAAAGCCTTAAGTGAGACATTTGTTGTATATGCCCTTCTGTTCAGCATAGTGAATTTGTTTACTTCATGGCTGGAGAGTAATGTTGAGTTGCTAGATGCCGGGGCAGGCTGCTTGGCTCTGTTTTATCCCTTACCCTGTACGCCAGCTCCTAAATTACATACTGTGGCCCCTGAAGTGATGCAGGGAAGAAAAGGTAGGTGAATAGACAAAAATTCCCTTTGAGGTCTGGGAAAAGATATTCCAAGCACATTTCCTGCAATGTCATCATGTATGTGTTTGGAGAATGCCACATTCTGAGGGGAGTGGTCTTCCTGGTACTATAGACAGACTAGCTGGAGCAAAGGGTTGTAGAAGTACACCAATTACAGAACTGACAGTATGAAAACTCACGTTTTACTTATTTTCTTGAAGCTATTAAATATTTCTCCCTTTTAAGTATTGTTTAAAATGGTATAATTTCTCCAACCATGTCCTGTGTTTTACCTCTATGTTTTCTTGTCTAGGTGACAAAATGTCTTTTCTTTCCATTTTACCCTATCTAGTCAGTATTCACCAGAATGGCAGTTATGAAAGCTCTGAATAAGATAAAAGAAGAGGATTTCCGCAAGTAAGTAGAAATATAGAAACAAGGAAGCATCATGGAATTTTAAAATAAAGGGGATGTTAATGGTGATCTGAATTATCGTATCTGTCTCTCAGACAAGACCGGATGTATTTCAGGGACCGGGATTGTGCCTCGGTCATCATTATATCCCCATTCCTGACTCAGTGGCAGGCGTGCAGTCGTGTTCAATAAATGTTTGCCAAATAAATTTGAACTTATGAATTAAGTCCATCTGCCTTACCTTTTAGAGGAAGTTGACTTGCATAAGATTTCAACTGGGTAACAGAGAGTAGTGAGTATGGCACCAGGTTTCCTGACTCTCTGATCCAAATCCTGCATTTCGTGCTATCGTCCTTCTCCAGAAGACAGAGAGAAAGGCTCAGGAGTCTCCTCGCTTGTCAAAATAGGCTGAAATAGAATATGCCACATATTTTAATTCTCAGTGAATAAAATATTATTTAATAAAAATCAGTAAAGTATTTATTTTATTTAATAAAATATTGTCATTGCTATCCTTCTAGAATATCTGTGAATAAATTTCAAACAGTGAAGTTAGGAGGGCCTGACCTGTGGTGGCGCAGTGGATAAAGTATCAACCTGGAACGCTCAGGTCATAGGTTCGAAACCCTGGCCTCACCTGTTCAAGGCACATATGGGAGTTGATGCTTCCTGCTCCTCCTCCCTTCTTTCTCTCTGTCTCTCATTTTCTCTCTCTCTCTCTCTGAAATGAATAAATAAAGTCTTAAAAATATTTTTAAAAAAAGAAGTTAGGAGGAAGGTTTTGTATATTTTACTGACTAAAAATGAAAATATTTTCATTAAATTTTAGAAAATAAAGACAGTTACTCTCTACAGGGAATAATTCCTGAGTTCCCACATGATTTTTTTGTTGAGACATTTTGGGAAACTGCATGAAATTTTCAAGCTAAGCATCTTGCATTTAGACCACATCTAGTCATGTACGGGTCTGCCCAGTCCACGCTGTGGCAGTGCCCGGATGGTGGACAGAGAATAAAGCCATACATTGCTCTTCCCTCTGTTCTCAGCTGAAGTTTCTTAGCTACAAGGGCAGACTCTGCCACATGCCACTTTCTCTGGCTCTTTGGTCTGATTCCCAAGGTTACTGTTGGAATGAGAAGGAAAATAAACAGAAAAATGGTGGCACTTAAGTGACCTTTCTCACTGCACACCAGCTTTCCCCAAACGATTGAGGTGTTTTGTAAGCCAAGCAGCAAGTGTTCATGGGTAGCAAAATGGCTTCTACTTCATAAATGTGAATTTTTCTCCCAAATCCTAAGGCCAATGAAAATTATCATCTGGAAACATGAGACCTCCTGGACATGAAAGGTAGCAGTAAATCAGGGCTCTGATTTACTTAGTGACACTCTTATGTATTAAAAGTGTTACTCTAGTCTAGAAGCCTAAAAGATTCTTATTGTTCCTAAACTTAAAGTTAGGGAAAGGCTTAATCCTTGAGAGTTTCAGGCTGTGTGTGTCTCAGACAATGCTGATTCATGGTAGTCATGTGTTTCAATATCATGTCTGGAATATATAGTAGCTGTATAATTTATTTTGTTTTGCAGGCAATTTCCTTGTCCTCCAAACTCACCAAAGAATGTATGCACTGTTCTTGAAACTGAATGTACTCATGGTGCTGTTTTTGTGGCTGGTAAATATTTTAGTTTAGAATATACTTACACTGTCAGCTTACTCTCCTTTCTGAAAAACTCAACTGATTTCTCTCTTTCCTTCTTATTGTTGTTGTTAGGTTCTGATTAGTTAACTCTTTGAGAACTAGAACTGATAACCAAGCTTATTTTAGGTTGTATAGACATTCTTAAAGTCACTTGGAGGTGAGTTATTTAAAATGCCACACCAAAGGGAAATGGCACTTCCCAGATTTTAATAGTTACCATGAGAGAGGGCCAAGTGGGAATATGGGTAGATGTTGAGACCAGATGGGTCAGGAGAAACAGAGTGGAGAGGATTTTTTGTTTTACAACATGAAAGCAAACTTGAAAAAAAAATTTTATTATCTGGAAAATGAATAAACACTTGACTTCTGCTTAAAAAAAAATTGTTGCATTGACTTTCCCAAGGAGTAATCTAGTGGACAGTTTTTGTTTTGAAAGCTACAGCTGTTTTATAGTAATTGTTGAAATGAAATTGATCTTTAGTTTTGACTGTTGAATGAGATAAGGTAATGAAAGCTATCAGCCTTAGGATAGCTTTATTCAGAAAGCAATGAGTCATATTCTATTAGGGTTTTTTTTTTTTTTAATTACAAAAACTTCAAAATTTCCTGTATTTGAATTCTTTGGAATATATTATCACTAATGACTATTACATTGAAAGTATTATTTATCAGTTGTAAAAACAGTAGTCTCTCTTTAAAAAAAAAAGATTCTTGGTATTTCTGTAATATAATTTGTTCAGTCAACCAGTCAGATTAATAAATATATTGAGCATTCCTTTAGAACAAATTTAATGATTCATATCACATCTTTAGCCACTCGTCTATTGTTTTCTTAAGTATTTATATTATCATTTAATTATCTATATGTCTTTCTGCTGGCTCCCCAAATGAGATTATAAGTTAGTTGAATGCTAAGCCTTATTTTATATCATAGGATATTGGCACTCAGTAAATAGTGTTGTTGCTCTTTTTATCCCATTGTGTTAATCACACCAGTCCATCTAGCCTACCTTGTATTTATTTCCCTGGCAGGGAGATACAATAAATACTCTAGGAATCTACCACAAACTCCTTGGATAATTGATGGAGAGAGGAAGCTGGAATCTTCAGTGGAAGAATTGATTTCAGATCATCTTTTGACAGTATTCAAAGCAGAGAGTAAGTGTTACATTATTCATATTTTCAACACATTGTCACTCATGAATAGATTTCTTAGAGGTGGCAGGGAAGATTTTTATATTTTGTAAATTCCCACCAAGTCTGGGGTGACAATGGCCTTGGCCTGGTAGCTTCCCGTGAGCAAGGATTGTCATGTTCTGAGCTTCTCTGACCAGGGCTGGATTGGAGCCAAGGTGCCCAAGGATTCCTTTCCCCTTTCAAAATGATTGCTCTTTCCTGGGCAAATTCAAAACAATAAAACCTACTTTAAATGAATGCACTTCAGCTCTGACCGTGAGACACCTCAGCCTAGACCTCTTATGGGAAGTATGAAGAAATCGAAATACGGCTTGCTCATTCTGTGCCTGGCAAATGCCTGGCTTCCATCATAACCACTAATATGTCCTGGGATAAAGGTGAAGCCCAGGGAAAAGAAGCCAACAGCTACCATTTTACAAAGACTTAATGGGAGTTGTGTTGTATTTTAATTTCCTTGGCATTAACAAGCCCAGGTTTGTGGGATGAGTCAGATCCTGTCAGGTTTATGTTTTCTTTGTCTCAATAGCCCTGGTAGGTCAAAGGCAGCATAAAGTCTCATGATTTCACATAGGTTTAGACTAGAGGAAAGGCGCTAAGATTTCAACCACAGGAAATCATGTTTTGTGTCAGGAAAAACTGTAGGCAGTAAGTAAGTACATCAGTCTTGAAGTGGGTTTCCTAGAATAATTAGGACACCTTTTTGAGGGAATCAACTAAACATCCATCCTTCTTTCTGAAAAACCTTAAGACAAACTTGCTTTAGGAATGGCAAGCAGATGACTGAGATGAAATATGGCTGTCCCTTCCAGCTCTCTGGCTTGTCAAGAGAAAAGAGAAACACTTCAAACTACATTCCTCTTATAATTTGTTGCCTGTCAGGTAGAGTGGCCCCCTTTTTCAGGGACTTTAGAATTGTTTACTGAATGAAGAATAGAGTAACCTAGCAACCTAGTATTTTCCAAAATCTTAGCGGTAAAGACTCTGGGCCATTGCCATGAGCTTTCATCTATTGACTCTAATATGTACACACTGGTTATAGGCATATCCAAGTTATGAAGAAGTGAAAAGAAAGCTTTGGCTTTGGCACAAACTTTTTTTTCAAACTTTTTTGGGGGGCTACTTTACTACCTTTCTGTAAGAAGATTCAAGAAACTTTCAGTTCTGATTATTTGGGTCCCAAGGAAGCCCCCACTGTGAACAGGGCTGCTGGGGGCTCTGATACAGCTGCGTGTTTCACCCTTGCAGTCTTTCATGAAGGGAGTTCATTGTCATTTTCCATTTGAGGGCGGAAAATTGTCCCCAAACTGAAAAGAAATAAAACTGTGTGTTTAGCACATATAGTTGAGTGCTGAGGAAATTTGAGAGCCATTTAAGAAAAAGCAGACCTCTGGGCCTCTATGCACATTGGCTTCTTGTAAAACCTTGGGTAAAAACAAGGGTAAAACCTTGTTTGAAATGCTTGATTAATAGCATCAATTGGCTAAACCCATGCTTTTTATCAGATGAGTTACTTGTTATTTCTTTTGTTCACATCTTACAACTCAGGGAAGATGGTTCTGACTAGTGTACCCCTAACTTTTATAGCTCTATAAAAATAAACCAATGTTGCATGCAGAAGCTAGCTACTTACAGAAAGGTTCCTTCCCCGAAATGAGAGATGCACACTTGTTTCTCAACCACTGCATATTGGCACATCATATTATGTACTTGCTAATGGCCTAGTTAATGAGTAATAAACTTTGACACATTCTCAAAATCAGTGTGTCTTAAGAAAGTTTCCCCCTTATACATGTATTACATCACTCATTGAATAATATTTGCCATGTTGGTTCCCTCCTGAAAACTGGTCAATGACTAGCCACAGGATAAAGCCTGACCCACTTACCATGATATTCTAAGCAGGGGTAGGAAACCTTTTTGGCTGAGAGAGCCATGAATGCCACATATTTTAAAATATAATTCCATGAGAGCCATACAATATGTTTAACACTAAATACAAGCAAATGTGTGCATTTTATGTAAGACCAACACTTTTAAAGTACAATAAATCTCTGAATTATTTTTAATAACATTATGCTGTTGCTAACCAATGATGAGTAAAGTACTTCTTACCATTAATGCGACTTCTAGTGCTGCATGGTTTTGCTGATGGTTTTGTAGTCTGGTTGATACGTGGTGAGGTTAAACTTCATGCAGGCGTTGAGACTTCCATCCATTAAACGTGATTGTAGGTTGGTCTTAACATTCTTTAGATGTGAGAAAGACTGCTCACATACATATGCAGAGCCAAACATTGTCAATACAGCAATGCTCACATGCCGCAGTGTGTGGTATGTGACGGGAAGTGCATTCCAAGTTTTGACAATCAGCTGGTCTGCGGGTTGAAGTTATTTCATTTCTCCCTACCTGTGTTTGCTCACCAACTCCGCTTGCTGTTGTGCAAGTCTTTCCAAATCTTCATTCAGTGACTTGAACTTATTCACCCACATGTCTGAGGCCTTCAGGTCAGCAGCTTGTAGCTCAAAATCTCTGACAGAGACACTGGGGGTGTAACTCAGGTCGGTGCTGTCCACTGCACACTCGTGTGGATGGGTGATGAACTTAAAAAGGTGAGAGTGCTCATGGAACTCTCCAAAGCGCACTTTGAATGATTGCAGGAGATTAGATGTAAAGCCCGCTAGCTGCTGGAGATCAAGATGTTGAGCAGGGTCACTTGCTGTGCATGCATCTTTAACCTTTCTCTGTTTTTCAAAGTGTAGTAAACGACCTGTTTCAATGTCAGCGATGAAGAGTTCAGCTTGTTTTCAAATGCAAACACTGCTTGTTGAAAGGATAAGACTGTATTTCCAAAGCCTTGCATTTTCACATTGAGCTGGTTCAGATGTTCAGTCATGTCCACGAGATAGTAGAACTTCAGGAGCCACTCATTGTTAGCTAACTCAGGATGCTCAATGTTTTTCATTTCAAGAAAAGTCCGGGCCCTAGCCAGTTGGCTTAGTGGTAGAGTGTCAGCCTGGCGTGCAGGAGTCCCGTGTTCGATTCCTGGCCAGGGCACACAGGAGAAGCACCCATCTGCTTCTCCACCCCTCCCTCTCTCCTTCCTCTCTGTCTCTCTCTTCCCCTCCCACAGCCAAGGCTCCATTGGAGCAAAGATGGCCCGGGCGCTGAGGATGGCTCTGTGGCTTCTGCCTCAGGTGCTAGAATGGCTCTGGTCGTGGTAGAGCGACGCCCCAGATGAGCAGAGCATCGCCCCCTGGTGGGCATGCCGAGTGGATCCCGGTCAGGCGCATGTGGGAGTCTGTCTGACTGCCTCCCTGTTTCCAACTTTAGAAAATACAAAAAAAAAAAAAAAAAAGAAAAGTCCGGATTTTGCTTAGACAAGCCGCGAAACGGCTGAGCACCTTCCCTCTTGACAACCAATGTACATTGCTGTGCAAAAGCAGACCAGGATAATTATTCCCAACTTCATCCAGCAGTGTTTTAAACTGGCGATCATTTAAAACTCGGGCAACAATAAAGTTGACCACCAAATGACCAGCGACATCACCTCACCAAGCTGCTCGCCACACATCTGAGCACAAAGCGCCTCCTAATGTAGGATGCAGTGAAAACTTAGGATGGGTCTCTTTTCATGTTCACGAGGAAGCACTACGAATCCTCTGTTTTTCCCCACCATGCACGGAGCACCATCAGTACACACCAAAATAAGTTTATCCATTGGTAGATTTTTTTCTTTAGCGAACTCAGTGAAAGACTTGAATAAATCCTCCCCTCTTGTCTCTTTCATAGGCAAAACAGCAAGACTTTCTTCACGTAGTGTGTCACTGACAGCATACCTTGCATTCATGCTGAACTGGGATAAATGGCTTACGTCTGTTGACTCATCCAAAGCGAGAGAAAAGAATGGTGCTGCATTTATGTCCTTCACTTGTGTTGCCTCAATTTGATTTGCCATCATGATGGTACGATCATGAACAGTTCTTGCCAACAGAGGCATATCTTTTATTTGTTTGATTATCTTGTCTTTATCTGAAAAGTCGTTAAAAAGTTCATTGGCAACATCAAGCATGAATGTTTTGTTATACTCCCCATCTGTGAATGGCTTTCTGTTTCTCACAATTGCTAAAGCACCAGCAAAGCTAGCCAAATTCCAGTCACCTTGTTGGGTCCAAACACAGAGTTGCTGCTGACTAGCTTGCACTCTGCACAGTAGCTCTTGACATGCTTTCTTCCTGCTGTCCCCTGCTGGATATTTTGATGCAAATATAGTATGGCATGTGTCGGAGTGCTGCTTTATATTTGACCGTTTCATTGATGCAGTTTTATCATTGCATATTAGACACACTGCAGAACCTGCTCTCTCCACAAAGGCGAATTCCTCTGTCCACTCCTGCTGAAAAGTATGATACTCCTCATCTTTTTTTCTTTTAGTCATCTTCTTCATCAAAAGGGTTTCTGCAATTAGCTAGCTGACTATTTGATTAAAAGGTGGGAAGTTTACTTCCTGACCTCACAACGACCCGTGTACATTAAGCATCATCAAAAAAAATTTGGTGTTGTCCTGGAGGACAGCTGTGATTGGCTCCAGCCACCCGCAACCTGAACATGAGCAGAGGTAATGAATGGATTGTAATACATGAGAATGTTTTATATTTTCAACATTATTTTTTATTAAAGATTTGTCTGCGAGCCAGATGCAGCCATCAAAAGAGCCACATCTGGCTCATGAACCATAGGTTCCCGACCCCTGCTCTGAGGCATTCATTGTCTGTTCTCTGCCCACCTTTCAGTCCTGTCACCCGCCCCGGGTCTGAGGGCCACTGCAGGCTAGTTGAACCACTTGTATAGTTCCTGATCATTCTTACGCTTGGTTTTGTGTTTTTGAACCGTCTCTTCCTTTGACAGAAGGCAGAAAGATTCACAGGAAACACGTAAACACATGTTTCCTAATATGGCAGTGGCTCCTTTGTCCCTTTTCCCCTTTTTGTTGGCTGTTATTCATAATTGTATGTGAATAAAGTTTTGAAGCTTGCTAACAAAAGTATTTCTCAATGTACAGTCCAAATCTGTACATTTATTTTTTCCCTAAAAGATAAAGTAAATACCCCTTCTCCCTTTGTCAGGATAAACTATAATGTTTCTCTGGACTTTTCGAGCCTAGCTTACTGCCCCACTTTCTCGTTGATGGACTGGAATTTGTGGGAAGCTTTATGGGCTAATTTATTATGTATTTGAGATTCCTGGTATGATTTAGCAGTGACTGGTAGGCCTATCTCTGTGTCCTGTTCATTTCCTACACTCCCACCTGTCGCAGGTCATGGCTGAGTCACTGTGGGTTCCTATTTCCTTACATTATCACTGGTTTGGAGATAGAGGTGAACATGTATAAGACCAATCATAGCCCCATGGAGTCAGTATTTTTTATCTTCTCAGATGCCGTTTTGAACTCTCCATTTAGCTCTCCATCCCTAGTTAGTGCTACTCTTGAGTGTGTTTACTGTGACTGAAAGCTACTAATTGTTGCTGAGGGTTTAGTAACAGCTTGATGATGGAGTGTAAACATGGAATGGAGGGTTCTTTGGGACTTACTGGTCCATAGAATCCTACTCTCTGCCTGGTCTAGATTGTCCACCGGAGCAGAGCCTGACCTTGTGCCCCTCATAGCTGCCCACTTGGCCAGTCCTCAGGAGGAACACCACACAGGTTACCCAGATTTATGAGCCTAACGAGCAGCTGGAGTTCTAGACCTTCCTTGAATGTCTAGTGCTTATCCAGCCAGCCCTGGCTTGCTTCTCTCTGTGAGATACACAGCTTTGGGCCCTGTGGGGCAGAGGAGAACCCACTTTGCCAGGCAGTGTATAACACACTACAGCTCAGAGCCCGTGTTTCCAACAAGCATTGGCCCTGGCTTGCTAAAGTAATTTCTTCAAGACAAAAGAAGGGTGAAATCCTACTTTCTTCTCAGCTAAACATCCTAGAAAGGAGGGCTAATCTTGAGTGTGGTTTCATAGGAATGTTAAAGCCTTTTTGCCTTCCTTTTTCTAAATTTTTCATTTAGAATTTTTCCTGGGAGAAAATGCTTTCAAAATGGTATTCACCCTCCTTCCACCTTCCCCGCCCTCTTCCCAGCGGTCTTGTACTTCCTTCTCTGTGCCTTTGGAAGTGGCCGGACTACTGAGGAACAGACACAAACCTCATAGCTCATATTGCAGTTGTGCTCTGTGTGCAGGCCTGTTTCTGTACTTTTCCGGCCCTGGCTGCTGTATTATGGTCCATATTCCTACATAAAGAGCAAGCTCTGTGAGGATAAGAACTGTGTCCATCTTGTTTGCCTTTGTCTTCCCATCATCTAACACAGTGCCTTGCATATGCATCCTGTAGAGATTTGTTCCTGAATGAGTAAACCAGGGTATGAGCCTGAGGTCTAGCCTTCAAGCTCCATGTTCAGTCACCTTAAACCCTCCCACTCTAATGACTAACCAGGCTTCCAAAAACAACCCAGCCTTTCATAATTCTTGATCGAAGAAGACTGGCCTTGCTTTCCCTGTGGGCCTGAGTTGGCTTTCTTTGGGGCGGTACAGTATGGACAGTGGTTAAGAAACTTGGGAGCCAGATGGCCGGGTTTAGGCCCTGACCATACCATTTAGCAACAATGCGATCTTACATAAGGCACTGATCCTGTCTCTGTCTTACTTACCGTGTAAGGAAAGTGGAGGTAATGATAGTACCTATCTTACAGTGTTAACATATAGGAAGCATTTAGAATAATGCCTCTCATGCTAATGTTGGCTGTGGTGGCTGTGGTGAAGAAGATGAAATCATCAGTCAGTTCTGTATCTAAGAAAGTTGTCATGTGACATGCCCCCCCCCCCCACGCTTTATACCACTTCCCACTGCAATATTTGCAGCTTTTAGTCTATGGTTACCCATCTGTCTTAGAACGAATTCTAGTTTTACCATGGTTCCAGCTTAGGTTTGCTTATATAATTAATTTTATTTTAGAGTAAAAAATTTTCCCCCTCCTTTTCCTTTTGTAGAATTTAATTCTCATATAAATGTTGGCCCTGGCTGGTTTGCTCAGTGGTAGAGCATCGGCCCAGCATGTGGATGTCCTGGGTTCAGTTTCTGGTCAGAGCACACAGGAGAAGCAGCCATCTGCTCTTCACCCCTCCACCTCCACCTCTCTCTCTCTGTCTCTCTTCCTCTCCTGCAGCCATGGCTCCAATGGTTCGAGTGTATCAGCCCCAGGTGCTGAGGATGGCTCTGTGGAGCCTCTGCCTTAAGCGCTAAAAATGGCTCCCTTGCAAGCATGGCTTCAGATAGGCAGAACATTGATCCCAGACTGGGGTTGCTGGCTAGATCCCGGTTGGGGTGTATGTGGGAGTCTGTCTCTCTATCTCCTCTCCTCTCACTTGAAAAAGGAGAAAAAAGGGTGGGGGGAGGGAAGGGGCACAAAGAAAACCAGATAGAAGGTGACGAAAGACAATTTGACTTTGGGTGATGGGTATACAACATAATCAAATGTCAAAATAACCTGGAGATGTTTTCTCTGAACCTATGTACCCTGATTGATCTATGTCATCCCATTAAAATTAATAATAAAAAAGAAAGAAAAAGGAAAAAAATAATTCTCAGGTAAATGTTTTTGTTTTGTTTTTAGGAAAAGAAGAAAGTAGATGATAGGCTGTGGCTGGGGCAGGGGTGGTGGGCCTTCCTCTACATCATGCTCTGCTTTGGGCTTTTCCGTGGGATGGTAGCCTGGGATGAGGTCAACGTCTGGCCTTGACATTAGAAACACGTAGCTGTGCCATTTAATCTTGTGACCTTGAGAGAAGTACTTAACCTTTCAGAAGCTTGGTGTTTTGTTTTGTTTTATTTTTTACCTACCTCACCAGGTAGAATTAAATGAAATAATGAATGCAAAATTTTTAGCTCAGTGCCTGGCATATAGGAAATGTTCAGTAAATGGTGTTTATTATTATTATTGGTATTTTTAGGAGATATTGGAATTAGAGGTAGGATTATGACTATCTTTTGGGATTCTCCTGTAAACTGTTCAGGTCAAATTGGGTTTCCACCAAAGGATGTGAATGAAAGTCTTAGGACTATTATTTCTCTGATCTTTCCCCCCTTTATCTGCTTTCCAAAGGTTTTAATTTTTCATCCTCTGGAAGAGAAGATGTAGACGTGAGAACATTAGGAAATGGTAAGATGGCAACAGCATCACTCAGCTAGAACTAGCTTTCAGATTATCGCCCTTTCAGACAGCAGGCTTACTACGTCACTTCCTCAGAGCACAGCGGGCAGAGTCGGAGCTCCCCCAAGTGAGAGAGCTCTGTGGACTAGGGAGCTACTTTTATAAACGGTATTATTGTTGTTTTAACAGGAATCATTTCTTCAGAGGCCATTTTTATTGCATACCTATCGGTTCCAAGGGACTTTTATGTGCATTAATAAGGAGGTGCCTGATTTTTTCCAAAAGTTTGATTATTAATTGTTCCATTTAATAACATTTCGGTAGGACTAGTACAGTTTTTAACGTGCATATCTTCATTGAAAAAGTGATTCTGCCCTTTGAGCCTTCATTTCTCTCATTTTACATTGTTGCTTTACAAGAAAAATGAGAGAGTTAATCCTAAACCATTTGAGATTTATAATCCCTTCCCCTCATAGAATCGCAGCTTTTCTATTTCACTAGTGGATTAACTAGGAGGATGGATTTCAGCTTGGTATACCTGGACATCACTGCATGTGACAACATTATACTAGTGTAACCAATCAATTAGTGGTGGTTTAGATTTTATTCTGTAATTAACACAGGCTTGTTCATGGACCTTTGGGAAAGCAGTCACTTTCACATATTGCCTGTACTGGGGTTTAGCAGCCCCCAAAAGCCCCTTGATTCTTTCCACACATTCCTCCCTTCCCCAGATATAGCTAAACTGTCAGTCCTTTAGAGCTCAACTCGTTTTTTCACACCTCCTAACCCTCTTGCATTAGCCCGAATGTTAACTCCGTCAACACGTTTCTGTTTCATGGCGGGGTGTGTGCTGCCAGGAAGGCCCTTTGCAATTGAGCTGCTGAATCCTCATAGAGTACATTTCACTTCACAAGAAATTAAGGAACTTCAGCAGGTAAACCACTTCATGACATGGAAATCGTCATGTTTCTGCAACTCTGTAACTGACCTGGAGTTGCTAATTGTTTTTCTTTTTCTGCTACTACAGAAAATTAATAACTCGTCTAATAAAATCCAAGTCCGTGACCTGCAGCTTGTCACAAGGTAAGGGCAGGCTCACTTTAGATCATTTCAAAAGGGAAGTTTCAGTTGTAGATCGTATATCTGATGAGGGAATTGTATCCAGAATATATAAAGAATGCTTACAACTCAATATAAGAAAACAATCCAATTAATAATAGGGAGATGAGTAAGTGGACATTTCTTCAGAGGATATATGAATAAACCAATGAGTACATTTAAAAATGTTTAATTCATTAATTATTAGGGAAATGCAAATCAAAACCACCAGAGCCAACTTCATATTCAGTAGGATGGCTATAATAAAAAGATAGAAAATAACAAGTGTTGGCAAGAATGTGGAAACATTGGAACCCTTATACATTGATTGCTATGGGATTGTGAGAGCAGCCAGTTTTGCAATTTCTCCAAAGTGTAACATATGACCCAGCAATTCTACTTCTAGATATATACCCAGGAAAAGCGAAAATGTACATCCACACAGGAAACCAACATTCATGGTAGTGTTATTCATGATAGCAAAAAAATAAAAATAAAAAATAGAAACAACTCAAATGTCCATGGACAAATAAAATGTGGTATATCCCACCATACAATGGAATAGTATTCAGTAATAAAAAGGAATGAAATACTAATACATGCTACAACATGGATTAACCTCGAAAAACATTATGAAGTGAGGGAAGGCAGACACCAAACACCATATATTGTATGATTCTGTTTTATATGAAATGTTCAGAGTAGGGATCTCTGTAGACCTAGAATGTCAATTAATGGTTGCCAAGGGCTGGAGAAATGGGGACTGGGCAGTGGCTGCACATTGGTATGGAGTTTCTTTTCTGAGTGTGATGTAAGTATTCTAAAATTATATTATGGTGATAGGGGAACAACTCGGTCAACATACTAAAAATCACTGAATTATCCAGTTAAAACCAGGAGCAGAATTATATATATTCTAAACTATATCTGAATAAAGCTATTTTTAAAGAAAGGGGAGTTTGGGGCAAGGCTTGTGTGTATTTTATATATCCAGACAAACTTTGTTTTATTGTTTTTGTTTAGAGAGGCAATAGGACATATGAAAGAAGGTGAAGAAGAAAAGACCAAGACCTACAGTGCCTTAATATGGACAAATAAAGCAATACAGAAGAAAGACATTGAATTCCTAAATGACATAAAGGTAGTTAATTGCTGTAATTCCTTTTATTTTTTACCACCTATAAAAGCATCCTTTGTGTTTTAGTTTATTACCAGCAATTCGTAGATAGTATTGGGGACTGTGAGACCTGGTTTCTTTTTTTTTTTTTTTTTTTTTTTTTTTTTTTTTTTGCATTTTTCTGAAGCTAGAAACGGAGAGACAGTCAGACAGACTCCCGCATGCGCCCGACCGGGATCCACCCGGCACGCCCACCAGGGGCGACGCTCTGTCCACCAGGGGGCGATGCCCTGCCCATCCTGGGCGTCGCCATGTTGCGACCCTCCTGGGTGTCACCATGTTGCGACCAGAGCCACTCTAGCGCCTGGGGCAGAGGCCACAGAGCCATCCCCAGCGCCCGGGCCATCTTTGCTCCAATGGAGCCCTGGCTGCGGGAGGGGAAGAGAGAGACAGAGAGGAAGGCGCGGCGGAGGGGTGGAGAAGCAAATGGGCGCTTCTCCTATGTGCCCTGGCCGGGAATCGAACCCGGGTCCTCCGCACGCTAGGCCGACGCTCTACCGCTGAGCCAACCGGCCAGGGCCGAGATCTGGTTTCAAATCCTGGTTCTGCCATTTATTCACTGAATGGGCAATTCAGCTAACCCGTCTGAGAGGCAGTCTTTTTTTTTTTTTTTGTATTTTTTGTATTTTTCTGAAGCTGGAAACGGGGAGAGACAGTCAGACAGACTCCCGCATGCGCCCGACCGGGATCCACCCGGCACGCCCACCAGGGGCAACGCTCTGCCCACCAGGGGGCAATGCTCTGCCCCTCTGGGGCGTTGCTCTTTTGCGACCAGAGCCACTCTAGCGCCTGGGGCAGAGGCCAAGCAGCCATCCCCAGCGCCCGGGCCATCATTTTTGCTCCAATGGAGCCTTGGCTGCGGGAGGGGAAGAGAGAGACAGAGAGAAAGGAGGGGGTGGGGGTGGAGAAGCAAATGGGCGCTTCTCCTATGTGCCCTGGCCGGGAACCGAACCCGGGTCCCCCACACGCTAGGCCGACGCTCTACCGCTGAGCCAACCGGCCAGAGCCAGAGGCAGTCTTGCTAGTCATGAAGAGCCTGCCTCTGAGGACAGATTGTCTGGGTGTAATTCCTGGATCTTTATTTATTAATTGTGTGACTTTGGATACATTACTTAGCCTCTTCAACTTCTCCATCTATAAAATTAGAAGTATTAAATTTTAGTCACATAAATCAATTAGAACAGTGTCTGACTCACAGAAAACACTCAGCACTGCTACTGTTGTATTTGACCATCTGTACAAAAGAAGTATAAAATAGGACTTATGTAATAGAATTGATGCTAAGATTAAGCCCATACATAAAACATGTTATAAATGAATAAAACAGTATAATGTGTACAACACAAATATTTTGGCACATGCTAGGTTCTCCTTCACATGAGTATGCCATTATAGAAGGTCCTCCTGTTCATTTAAATATTTCTTCCCATCTGCTCCCACCTCTTCGTATAAAGATAATTTACTTTCAGGTGGTAGGAATGAGCAGACCTGGGCACAAAGATGTTCATGGATAGTTATCAGAACACTGTTTAAATGGACAATATTTTTTAATAATCTAGATGACCTAATAGAGGGGATTGGCTTAATATAAGACTCATCTTTATGATGGACTACGATTAATAGCTAGCTGTTAAAAATTATGTGGTAGATGAATATTTATTGACAAAGTTGGAAATGTTCCTGACAAATGGTAAGGGGGAGAGAACAAGCTATAAAGCATATACAGAAGATGATACGTTGTGATTTAAACACTTACGCTCAGGTATGTGTGTATACACATATGTATGACTATGCAGGAAAAAAATTGGCAAAAGATACCATAGGATTTATACGGATGAAAAACACAAATACCCAAGAGAAAAAAGTAGACAAAGGATATGAACAAGCAGCTGAAAGAAGAGCAACTCCAGAAGGCCAAGAATCATTTGAAAAAATGTTCCTCCTCCAGAATGAAGTAACAATAAGACAATCACTTTATTCCTCTGAGACTAATAATACCAATTGGTTGGAGCAGAAGAGAAGGCTAGTTGCATACATCCAGTAGAAATGTGAAGTGTTTCAGCCTTTTGGAAAAGCAATGTGGCAGTGACTGTGTAAAACTTAAAAACACACAGGTTCTCTACTCCGCACTTCCAGAGTTTGCCCTGAAGAAATAAAACCCCAGTGCATAAGGATATGTGCACAAGGATGTGTACTGACTTGGTTCAAAGTGACAAAATCAACAACAAAACTGGAAACAAAATGAATTTCCTTTAATGAGGAAATGGTAGAACAAATTAGAATATGATACAACTATTCAAAAAAACTAAAATAAGAAAATGATGAAAGTAAGTCTACATCTATGACTTGTAAGAACACCCATGACTTTAGGAGAAAACAAGTGAAATGCAAAATAATCTAATCCAACAAAATAACCAGTAATGGGGATTTCTCACAAAAATTAGGGGATCAGGAAACGTGCAGATATTCCAGTACTTTTAGCCTTTGGTAGAGTGCATTTTCGCCAATGAAATAAAAGTTGGTTTTGCATCTCATTTGCATAATCAAACAACTTTCTTTGACTTGTCGTTTGCTTTTCTGAGTAGTACAAATGTTCATGTATGTCCTTGTGCCACCTGACCATCTAGAATATGATGGTACAAAAAATTTTATTTTAAAAGTGTATAAGGCAACCTTAAAAAAAGACAAATGGGCCCTGGCCGGTTGGCTCAGTGGTAGAGCGTTGGCCTGGCGTGCAGGAGACCCGGGTTCGATTCCCGGCCAGGGCACATAGGAGAAGCACCCATTTGCTTCTCCACCTCCCCCTCCTTCCTCTCTGTCTCTCTCTTCCCCTCCCGCAGCCAAGGCTCCATTGGAGCAAAGATGGCCCGGGCGCTGGGGATGGCTCCTTGGCCTTTGCCCCAGGCGCTAGAGTGGCTCTGGTCGCGGCAGAGTGACACCCCAGAGGGGCAGAGCACCCCACCCTGGTGGGCAGAGCATCGCCCCTGGTGGGCGTGCCGGGTGGATCCCGGGCGCATGCGGGAGTCTGTCTGACTGTCTCTCCCCGTTTCCAGCTTCAGAAAAATACAAAAAAAAAAAGACAAATGTATGTTCTTCTTGTTTCCATAAATTGGTTATCAAACATCATTTTAAGTTAATAAAACTGTAACTGTAATTTCATTTTTTGAAAAAAACTCACTTCCTGGGGGTCAGTGAGCATGTAAAAATCTCACTACTCAAAGGGTTAATAAAAAAAATCAAATGCTTCTTTTATCACTTTATATTTATTTTGAAATATCCCCTAATTTTTGTGAGCAGCATATAGAGCATAGTGTTTTGGTGAAAACATACACCTGCCAACAGAAATTCATCTATGAAATGAGGGCTGAACTAGCTCATCCCCAATGGCCCTCCAGTTCTCAGGTTCTGTGATGCTATATCTAAGGCCTTTCAGCTTTTGACCCTATTATCTAGGGCCTGTAGGATGATAGTTATACCATAGATAGATATCATTAAGATTGCAAAACAAAATTTTAAACTTCAATTTCATCATGTTTACAAGTCATGCAGAATGCTATGGGGATAATAAATTCACTTAAAAAATAGATTCAGAGTTTAGGGGTAGCTGTGGAGCT
Organism: Saccopteryx bilineata; assembly: GCF_036850765.1. NCBI lineage: Eukaryota > Metazoa > Chordata > Mammalia > Chiroptera > Emballonuridae > Saccopteryx > Saccopteryx bilineata. Next base: position 117,162,915 of record NC_089492.1, on the reverse strand, counting down.
AGTTCAGACATAATGCTGAAAGTTGGTTTTTATAGGTAGGTACAGCCTCAGCAGTAGAAGGGTCTATTTTAATGGTCCACAGCCACCCAAGTGGACTATGGAGACTAGAGACTACTTGACTTCTGATAATTTTTTAAGTGTTAGAGTTAAAACAGTTTTCAAATATTCCTACTGGTATAAAAGATATAAAAACTGAGGCACTTCCCCATTCTGAAAAAACGTCACTTTAGACTTATTATTCTTCTCCTTTTTAAAGGCAACCTACTTCCAAGAGCAAAAAAAAAAATCATGTGTGTGTGTTTATATGTGTTTTTGAAAATTTAGCAGTATGAAGACACCAGAGTACAATGTTAGAGTAGATGAATTGTTTTCCTTTTGCCTGCTAAGAGCAATCAGACTAAAAAAGACACATAGTGTGTGGATCTGATTGGTATTTTAGAGGCATGTGGATCTGATTGGTATTTTAGAGGCACTGGTGGGTCTGGTCGTTCAGTCCATACTTCCATTGATTGGCTCATGGGATAAAGTCCTGGGAGTGGCTAGAGGTAAAGAAAACAGGGGAGACAAGCACTCTTTTTTTTTTTTTTCTGAAGCTGGAAACGGGGAGAGACAGTCAGACAGACTCCCGCATGCGCCTGACCGGGATCCACCCGGCACGCCCACCAGGGGCGACGCTCTGCCCACCAGGGGGCGATGCTCTGCCCCTCTGGGGCGTCGCTCTGCCGCGACCAGAGCCACTCTAGCGCCTGGGGCAGAAGCCAAAGAGCCATCCCCAGCGCCCGGGCCATCTTTGCTCCAATGGAGCCTTGGCTGCGGGAGGGGAAGAGAGAGACAGAGAGGAAGGAGGTGGAGAAGCAAATGGGTGCTTCTCCTATGTGCCCTGGCCGAAAATCGAACCTGGGTCCCCCGCACGCCAGGCCAACGCTCTACCGCTGAGCCAACCGGCCAGGGCGAGACAAGCACTCTTTAGATAGTCATTTACCCTTGATCTTAGCCAAAAGATCGAGAAGCAATAGTCACTCATTGAAAAGCCATTAAATGAGGGGCCATTGGCTTACACTCATTTATAGAATCATAAAACTCATGAGTTAGCCATGGGGATGTGAAGTACAGCATAAGGAATAGAGTCAATAATATTGTAATAACTATGTATGGTGCTGGGCAGATACTAGACTTATGGAGGGGGATCACTTCATAAGTTATATAAATGTCTAACCACTATGCAGAATACCCAAAACTAATATAATAGTGAATGTCAACTGTAATTTAAAAAAATTAAAAATAAAAATTGGAAAAGAACCCCTATGAGCTAGGAGGGGCCCTGGAGTCACTGCTCTGACAAAAGAAATCACATCATTTCAAGAGTAGTTGTCAAAACTTGTTCTCTCTTCTTAAAGAACTTGATAGAGGGGAAACCAGACAGAAGCATTTCTTTCTATGGCTTTAGGCACTCACTGAGCATGTAAATGAGAAAGGAGTTGTTCCAACAAGAAATTGCAGAGGATTCAAAGTTCTTATGAACCTACATTTCTGGTTATACCCAATGTCTATTTTTAAAACTTGCAGTTAGTTGGCCTTTTACAATACTAACCTCTGTTTCTTAATTTATATCTTGTGACATAAAAGGAAATCTCTGATTTTGAGAAAAACAAATCTGTATCCCTAAAAAATTCAGAATTGTAAAAAAACATGCAGTATTATTACTCTCAAGTAACTTGAACTGGGCTAACAGATATTGAGAGGTCCTGGTTGATTGTACACACTTATTTGTAATTATTATATTAAAGCACCAGCCTAAAACTGGGATTAGCAACTGCTAATTTTCCAGCTATCTCCTTTCATGTACCAAACATAGCCCCTTGAGCAGGTGTGCGGCTCTCCCTCCACGTGCACTGCCTGTCCACACAAGTGATGCTGACGTCCGCCTTCTGAAACAGCCATTTCTCTGTTCAGCCTGCAATCCCCATTGCTAGGTCATTTTGTTGGGTTAGAAAAAACAAACAGTAAGAACATGTCTTCTAGAAGAGCTGTTAAAGGGCAGGCTAGAACTCCAGGGTCCTAATCTACTTGTTAAATACTAGAGCAAAAGAGACTTTGGGGACAATGACTTCGAAGCCTTTTTTAATGGTGTACTGGGGCCCAGAAAATGAGTAATTATGGCCTAGGTTAGGAGAAGTCCCACAGAATGTGAACCTTGGGATATACAGTTTATTACAGTACTAGTTTCTACCCTGACAGGGATAGATGGGGTCCTCTAAAGAAAACACCGTGGTGAGCTGTGGGTGACGAAGGAGGTGCTAAGACGCACTTCAATGGGCAGCAACGCCGACTCCACGGTTGTGTATCTTATCCTCCCCTAGGACTTAAAGATTGACCAGAAGACACCTCTCCGGGTCCTTCACCGGAGGCCCCTGGCTGTGCGGGCTCGTGTCATTCACTCCATGGAGACATGTTATGTGGACGAGCATCATTTCCGTCTCTATCTGAAGACTCAAGCTGGGACGTATCCTTTCACCCTCTGCACAGCAATGCTCAAACCAGAACCCCAGTGGAAGACTCCGTGCCACCCTAGAAAATAGTTTCAACTTCATCCTGGCAGGGGAGGAAAGGATTAGGTTGGAGAGAAATTTGTTTGTTTTTCCATTAAATTTGTATTTTTCTTTCTTTTTTTTTTTTTTTTCATTTTTCTGAAGCTGGAAACAGGGAGAGACAGTCAGACAAACTCCCGCATGCGCCCAACCGGGATCCACCCGGCACGCCCACCATGGGGCGACGCTCTGCCCACCAGGGGGCGATGCTCTGCCCATCCTGGGCGTCGCCATGTTGGGACCAGAGCCACTCTAGTGCCTGAGGCAGAGGCCACAGAGCCATCCCCAGCGCCCGGGCCATCTTTGCTCCAATGGAGCCTTGGCTGCGGGAGGGGACGAGAGAGACAGAGAGGAAAGCGCGGCGGAGGGGTGGAGAAGCAAATGGGCGCTTCTCCTGTGTGCCCTGGCCAGGAATCGAACCCGGGTCCTCCACACGCTAGGCCGACGCTCTACCGCCGAGCCAACCGGCCAGGGCGTATATTTTTCAAAATGACATTTTAAACCATGAGGCAGCAGCCAGTTCAATGCGATTTTTAAAATAATGTAGTGTCTCACACAATGCAAAGCACATAGTAAGTCCTCAGGAAACAGTTTGGTTGATTCATTTGCTGTCTTTACACACTTTGACATTTAGGTGATTAAACACTGATGGTGGATGGGAGTGGCCCTACTTTACATAATCTACTTTATTTAGCTATCGGCCCAGAACAAGAGAATAGTCCAATGCTGATCACTTGTTATAACTTACCCTGCCTCGCTTGGTTTTGTATTACATCTGAGTTGCTAGTTAAAAAATATTTGAGAGCTGCTTTAGTTTACTTTTCAAAGGTGCTCCTTGTTTTTGTTTCTTGGTTTTATATTATTTTTGGATCCAATAACATGAAATAGCAAAATGCCTTCTAAGTAGCATAAAACTAATGATATACTTATGAATATAAGGGGGAAATGTCATTTTAATCACCAAATAGCATGCTCACTGTATTGCTGTAAGTAGTCTCCTCTGCTTCCCCATCGAACCACCTCACCTGTCTCTCCTATCCCACCCCATGAGTGACCAGGAATTCCCCTTGAAAACAGGTATAGGTTATTTCTAAAATCTCCTAAATTTTTGCCAGTTGGAACAAGGATCGTCTATTTATGTTTTTTTTTTTTAATTTCTCTTTTATTAATTTTTAGAGAGGAGAGAGAGAGAGAGAGAGAAGGGGGAGGGAGGAGCAGGAAGCATCAACTCCCATATGTGCCTTGACCAGGCAAGCCCAGGGTTTTGAACCGGCGACCTCAGCGTTCCAGGTTAAGAAAGTGAGAGAAAAAGAATCATGGTTGTTAAGTAATTATGAGTTTGGCAAAGAAGACAGTTACCAGATAATTACATGACTTATGCTTGAATGAAAACATTTGGTGAAAGTAGAGTGAATAAACTTTCAGAAAGTGAGGATATATCAGCAGCATCTTACAGTGTTTTTGTAACTCATCATTTAAGAATAAAATTTTTTTCCTATTTAAATTATATTAACTTTTATACTACATGCTGATTTATAGGGCACAACACAGTGGTGAATGAATTTCTACTAACTGCTGGCAAAAACATATCTTTCAGATAAAAATTGTCAAGGCTGTAGTAGAGTCCTATGTAAGGAATGTTAAAATCTTACTAATAACTAATTCTAGGATTAGTCATTAATTTCAAAATTTGAAGACCTATGAGTGGAACACAAACTTGCCTGTTTGAGAGAGAATTTACCTAATCCTTTTGCTAACCCTGTTTGCAAAACAACTAGAACTTAGGTCTTCTGATAATTCTTCTGAAGGGCCTTCAGATGTACAGAGCTGTGTTGTAGAATTCGGCACTTGAAATCTGTATAATTATGTTAACTAGTACCACCTTAATAAATTCAATTAAAAGAAAAGGACAAAATTGTCTGACTATCCCTCCCATCCTATTGCCGTTGTGTTGCTGGGTGACGTTACAAGGAAAGCCATCACTGAGGTCACTCTGGGTGACTCTGGAAAATATCGGCTGCCATTATTGAAAAATGGGACAAGAACAATGTGAAAATGGAAGTTGTGGCAAAGAAAAGATAGCCAAGATTTAAAATATATATGTAGCCTTTATCTACAGTTGATTTTGAAAAATCCGTATTCAAACCATGGCACTTGAAGATGACTTAAAGAAAAAAAGAAAACGATGACTCTTGGTAAGTTTGATATAAACACAAGTCCTAGATGTCGGCAGCCAGGCTGGTGGGAACCAGTTTGCCGTAGCTTATTTTTTAAGACACATCTAAGACATACTTCACAAGTCACAGCTCAGAAATAGTCTCTCTTTTGTAACTTTTGTTATCTCACCTTTCAAATCTCACCAAACAATTGGTACTGCATGGCTATCTTATTTTTTCCTTAAACAAACCTCAGCTACATTAAAGAGTTTGTACATGGAGACTTCGGGAGAACTAAGCCGAACATTGGCTCTCTCATGAATGTGACTGCAGACATTCTCGAGCTGGATGTTGAGGTAAAACCCCTTTTATTGTGGAAATGCCCATTTCTCCCTGAATTCAAAGTTATGCTTTCTTAGCATTAAACCAAATAGTACTACTCACCTTAAAAGGTGTTAGAATATGGTAAAAAATCTCACAATCATATTATATCGCAGGGAAGGTCTATCTTGGAATTTTTGTGTATTTAAAAAAAAATACAAGGTCTCAATTCTTGCAAATATGGAGCTGACTTATTAATTGTTCTTTACATAGGGCATGGATCTAAACCCTTAAACAAAGCAAGGAAATGAAGTTGTAAGAACCTTTTATGTGTCCTTTGAACTTTATAGCTCATTCTCTAACCAATTTTGTCTTATACAGAATTTAAGGCAGCCTACTCAGAAATGTATATTCAGGACAGGAGTAGAAAGTGGATGAGCCAGTGGTTATTAATAAAAGCAGTTCTGTAAGGGACGCATATGATGTGGTCCAGATTCTCCACTCTTTATAATCTGGACTGAAACAAGGTTATAGTCATAAGTAGAAGAATTATGTATGGCATGGGTCCTTCAGGAAGTTCTCTGTAAATACTCTTCTCATTTGAGCATCAGCAGGTATTGAGTCACAAATTGTGCTCCCTGACAAATATCTCATTAGAAACAGTCCCTCCCCATGCCCTGTCCCACCCCCACAACAAAAATTTTGGGAGAGGATAACATTTTGTACTTGGGAATTGCACCCGTTATAAAAAGAAGTGGGCACAGTAGCCTAGTAAAAGCAGCTCTGGTAATCAATCAGGTGATTGCTGGGGCATTATTCTTACCGGTTCTCCTGAGTGCTTTCAGATTAGATCTTACACAGCTCAGCCAGTGAGAGCATCGTCAAGGTTGTAGGTAGCCTCCTCCGTGAGACTCATTTTGATGAAGACAACCTTCTGTTAAAGGAAATCCCAACTGCATTCATCTTTACCTGCCTCTTGGAACAGCTCAGGAGTGTCAAAGATCACAGGCCTGCATTTCTCAGCCCTGATTGTCCATTAGAACCACCTGTAGAGCCTTTTCAACACTGCAGCATGCCTCCCCTCCCCTGCCCACAGTACATACAGAATTGTGATCAGTATTAGTTTTTAGGCCTGAGAAACCACACATTAACTTATATATGGGTGTTGAGTACATGGCTATATTCTGAAACAGAACCAAAATATTTTCTTGGTATTTATGAAAGTTATACACACCCATATGCAGTAGTTATTTGAGCTTTTCTAATAAAATTTTTTGAATCTGGTATGTGAAGTGACTCATAGATTAAAAATCATTTTTAGCAAGTCAGTTTATTTTGTTAAGCAACATGGGTACAGTGGGAGGATTTTTTGTTTTTCTTTTTTTAAAACTTTCTCCTAAATTAGGCCCTCTAGGGTAGTGAAGATGTGCAATTTCTTACTTCTGACACCTGGAACATGGCACAAGATAATCTGGTACTGTAATTTCATTTTGACTTGAAGCTTAAGATTTTGTCTTAGAAGAGCCAGACCAGGGTGAGAAATTTGGGAAAATGAAAATGATCAGAACAAAAGTTGCTGAGACTTCTAAGGGAAAGTTGGTGTTGCCTCCTGAATTTGCTACTTTCCCCATAAATAACATTAAAAATGTTTAAGTGTATTCTAGTCTCTTATCTATCAAAAGGCACAATTAATAACCAGCTGGGTAACCAAATACTCAGTAAATTCAGCCACAGACCACAGGCCCCAGAATTTCAAGTCCTAGAATGGGTTTTAGTGTTAAATTGTATTCATTGGCTCTTTTCTTCAAATGCAGCCTCTTCTGTTATGTGAGAGGTATTAAATGTATACCGCACTAACAGCAAATGCTTCCTAGAACAGTAAAATGTTTTAATGACTTGTTTTCTTCCTTCTAGTCTGTAGATGTGGACTGGCCCCCTGCTCTGGATGACTAACTTTCAAATTTGGAAACAGAAGAGGGTGTTTGTGGCGCGATGTGGACGTTCATGCAGCATACACTGTAAAATGGCTGTTTACCCACCATAACGGTGTCTTGCAAACTATTTGGATCATGTTGATCTATTTATTTTTAAACCTGTAACATCTCAGGATCCATTTACAGTATGTATTTATTGTATTTTACATGGTTCTAAGGATGTCTTACAATTGTTCTTGTTCCCTCTCCAACCCCCACAAGCTGAGCTATGAATAAGGAAAGTACACCAACAGGATACATTCTCTGATAATCTTAAGAAGCTGTAATTTCTTTCAGCAAAACTTCCCTTCACAAGAGAAATACCACCTTTGAGATCATGCTCTAAATTTTTAAAATGTTGATTAAGTTATATCTATATTGATGCAGCACAGTCATATATGAGATGCAAATCTGACACCATTAATATTTTTCCCAGTAAGCTTCTAGCAAGCTGCTACCAATAGAAGTGCTTTTGGTGTGATCTGTCACAAATGCTAATTACTTCAAGCTACTATTCTGACAATCTAAAATTGTCAATACCTTTCCTGGGGAGGGAAAGTAAAAACTTAGGAATCAAGGCACACCATGGTGAGAGACTTTAATAAATCTTTTAAATAAGGAGACATAAGTGCCTTAATTCAATAACTTCAATGGCAGGGATAAGATTTTGAGAAATTGATATTGCCAAACAAAGGTAAACTGATATTATTCCAGAGTGCTTCAATATATATATTATCTAACCTCAAACATCCTCATCAGGTAGTGAGGATACCATCATCTTCATTCTATAAATATGAAAACCAAAGAATAGAAGTTGAATGATTTATCTAAAGTTGTTTGTTACTTCCGTATCTAAGACTAGAACTTAAGTTTCCTGGTCTGTAGGTCCTTTTTAATAAACTTTATTACTGAGCACATACTGTGTGAAGTAGGCAGTTGAGATGTCATTTAAATGCACATAACCATGAGAATTGATTTTTGGAATTTAGATGCCAAATCAAGGAGCTTACCCCAAAATATCCCAAGTATACTTCATATGATCTTGTATGATTACCATTTGTTAATAAGTAATCATCAGTTGGTTACCATGGAGAGGAAAAACATTAAATAAGCAAAACCTAAAGTAAACAGCTGAGTCATTAAAACTTTCAGAAAGGAGTCTCATTAAAATTTCATGCTTAATTTCCACCACCCTGATTAAACTATCTGAGCTTATTTTAGAACATATGTGACTTGGATAATAGTGGATTACTGAGTTTCCCATCTCTACATTAAACATAATTCATAGATACTAAGATGTAGTATTCACTTCAGAAATCAGAAAAATGGTTTAACTGACATGAAATTTTATTATGTGAATAATAGCAAATAATTTTTTCACTACTGGACATAAAATTTCATCATGTGAATAATACTATATAATTTTTTCACTATTATATATGCCAGAAAATGAGAAAGAGAAAACAGAAATAAACTTTTGATAAAAAGGTAAGAATTTTGTGTGAATTTTTCTCAGTTTCTGGGGAAATTTTGCTATAAAAGATTAAATAATTTGGGAAGCTAGTCTTTTGCATCTTTCTTTTTGACTCAGCTTTGCATTCAGTGGATCTGCAAAATGGAAGAATTAAGAACCTCCTTAGCCAGCTTAAATTAGAAGACTTGTATTTCTTAAATTTCTATTCCTGAGGTTATGCTAAATTTCAAGAAAAGAGTAAACTTTAGCTGTAAATACTCATTCCAAATTTATATAATTAAGAGAACAAGTTATCCTGACCAGGCGGTGGCACAGTGGATAGAGCATTGGACTGGAATGCAGAGGACCCAGGTTCGAAACCCTGAGGTCGCCAGCTTGAGCATAAGTCGCTGGCTTCAGCATGGGATCATAGACATGACCCCATGGTCGCTGGCTTCAGCCCAAAGGTTGCTGGCTTGAAGCCCAGTTCGCTGGCTTGAGGAAGGGGTCACTGGCTCAGCTAGAGCCCCCCAGTCAAGGCACATATGAGAAAGCAATCAATGAACAACTAAGGTGCCACAACAAAGAATTGGTGCTTCTCATCTTTCTCCCTTCCTGTCTGTCTGTCCCTCTCTCTGTCTTTGTCACACACACAAACATACAAGTTAAATTAATGTAAGTCTTTGTTCATGCAGAACTAGAAACATTAAGAATACTACAGTTTCACTTTTGCCTATATAAAAATATTTTTAATTAGTTTTTTAAAATTCTTTTAAATAATACTTCGAGGAAGGGTCCTTTGTATTTCTTAACATCTCTTAGTCCCAAATATAGTCTGTGGTTTAGTTTAGGAAAAACATCAACTCTAAATACCTGGAAAGGTGAAAATAAACAAACGTTGGTAAAATTAAAAATCTCCTGCCTGACCTGTGGTGGCGCAGTGGATAAAGCGTCGACCTGGAAATGCTGAGGTCGCAGGTTCGAAACCCTGGGCTTGCCTGGTCAAGGCACATATGGGAGTTGATGCTTCCAGCTCTTCCCCCCTGTCTCTCTCTCTTCTCTCTCTCTCTCTGTGTCTCTCTCTCTCCCTCTCTCTCTCTCCTCTCTAAAATGAATAAATAAAATATAAAAAAAAAAAATTAAAAAAAAAATAAATTAAAAATCTCCTAAATAACTAGTTTGCAAATTTTGTGAATTAAACTTGTATGTTAAATTTCCATTACTAAGCAAAAAACATCTTAAATTAGGTAGATATTTTCTTTTGGAGCTTTATTTGATTTTTAAGTCCACATAAGAGAATAAACCTTGATGTAAACTTTTCTGAGTTGATTTTTTTATTTTAATTTTATTTATTCATTTTAGAGAGGAGAGAGAGAGGAGAGACAGAGAGAGAGAAGGGGGGAGGAGCTGGAAGCATCAACTCCCATATGTGCCTTGACCAGGCAAGCCCAGGGTTTCGAACCAGCGACCTCAGCATTTCCAGGTTGACGCTTTATCCACTGCGCCACCACAGGTCAGGCCCTGAGTTGATTTTTTAAAATGGTATCCTTGTTTATTATGAAAAAAAAAAAAACCAACTTATTTATATTTTAAATTTTTTTGTTTTGAAACAATTTCAATTTTACAAGGAAATTGCAAGAAAAGTACAAAGAAACTTTTTTCTCCAAACCATTGAGCCAGCAATGCCCTATCACCCCAAATAGATTAGTGTGTAAATTCCTATAAACAAGGACATTTTTCTACTTTATTCTCCACAACATAACTATCGATCAAAATCAGGAATTAACCTGCTATTACAATCAAGGGGTCACATTTGCATTTACGTAGTTGTCTTTAGTCTCCACCAATCTTGAAACAGTTCGTCTTTCCTTGACTGTCATTACTTTAATTAACAGTTTAAAGATTTCAGGCCATTTATATTATAGATTGTCCCTCAATTTGGGTTTGCCTGGTGTTCCGTTAAGATTCAGGATGTACCCTTCTAGCAAGAATACCACAGAAAAGATAGTATCTTTTTGCATCTTACAAAGTGTCACATAATTTTGATCTGTGCTGTTATGATTGGGCTTTGGTCAGTTAATGAAGACAGTGTCTTGTCAAGCTCTTTCACTGTTTTTCCCTCTGATTAACACATTATCTTACAGAGAGACCACCAAACTTCCACTTACTGGTATTCGCATTCACTGAAGATTTTCAGTGGAATCAATTATTACCACAATGATTGTCAAAACACTCATTTTCTTATCATTTTCTAATTCCTTTTACATTTATTGGTTGGCATTGGGTAGAACTAAGTAGAACTTTTAGGTAGAACTTTTCCTTCTTGTGGATTCATAGCTTTGTGTTTTACCAGATGGGTTATGTATACTTTGTTACCAATGTTTATCTTAAGTACTGATTTGGTGGGCCAGTGCCCCGTCAAGCTGAGTTCTTATCATTCTTGGAGAATGTTCTTACTTTCTAATACAAAAAGACACTCCAGGCTCATCTTGGATTTCATCTGAACCAGCCCTGAAGCGGGCTGTTTTACTAAGAGGACTTGTTCCTTTTAGTGGAAAATGGTATTTAGAAACCAAACTCTGGGTACTAGGCATGCTCATTGCCATTGTTGCATTGTTGCTCCCAAGCCCTCATGGCATGTGATGTGCACACACATGCTTACCTCTATGCATTTATGTATATTGAAAACTGTGATTGATACCAGTACCTCCAATTCCAACCTAATTTGAGTTTTCTCTTTCCATAGTCATCATTTTTCTCTGAAAGTGAGAAATCTAGCTCCCATTAGCTTTATATATATTGACGTATCAGTCCCCCTATCGCTACATCCTTATTTCAGGTCACTGAGACTCCCCTCCGTGCCACCCTTTTCCCGTTCTCCTCAGGCTGTACACACTGTCGTCCCACACTGGGGCACCACCTCCAGCCACTGTGGTAGTACCTACCTGTACCTTGCTCAGAATAAGTGAGTGACTTTGTCCTCAGTTATTCAGGAAGGAAGAGAAGTAGGCAGGAAAGAAGCCAAGAAGGGAAAAAATAAAAATCTTAAAAAAAATTTTTTTTTTATTATTCAGTCTCATACTATTCATCACCAGAACACTGCAGCCCTGTGTAAACAGTTTCAACTTTCTTGGGAAGCAGCACGGCAGATTGGGAAATCCTGTCCAGGGGATCCTATACTACAATCTGCCCCTTCATTTGGAGTTAACCCTCAAGGACTCCTACCAGGACAACTTTGACAAATGGATGTTATTCATATACCTTCATTTGGCAAACAGTCCTATGTCCACATTACAGTGGATACCTACTCTGGATTTATAGTAACCTCTGTCAGAACAGGAGAGGCTGCTAAGCATGTTATAGTTCATTGTCTATGCATTGTTCTATTATTGGATTTCCTAAACTGGTTAAACTGACAATGCTCCTGCATATGGAGCAAAAGCATTTACTGTATTTTGTCAGTCTTACAATCTTTAAAGTTAAGGTATTATTAAAGTGTAGCCAGCAAATATTTTAAGGTCAATTAAAAAAAAATTTTAAAAGGGGGTAGTCATATCATGGAACTCCTATGGGTCTACCATATCATGCTTTTTACTTAAAAAAATTTTTAAATTTCTTTTGAATGCTGATGAACAGGAGACGCCAAATCTTTTTCGCCTGCAAACTACTACCTTCTTTATTTGATCCAGCTAATAACACTGTTTTGTCTTTTTCCAAATAGCTCCAGATATATGGAAAAGATTTATATAGGCGGATGGGGATCCTCAAACCCCTCAGCAAGATCTTCTGAGCATAGCTTTTAAGATACCTAGAGGCAGTGCGGAGAACCCGGGTTCGATTCCCGGCCAGGGCACACAGGAGAAGCACCCATCTGCTTCAACACCCCTTCACCACGCTTTCCTCTCTGTCTCTCTCTTCCCCTCCCGCAGCCAAGGCTCCATTGGAGCAAAGATGGCCCGGGCGCTGGGGATGGCTCTGTGGCCTCTGCCTCAGGCGCTAGAGTGGCTCTGGTCCCAACATGGCGACGCCCAGGATGGGCAGAGCATCGCCCACTGGTGGGCAGAGCGTAGCCCCATGGTGGGCGTGCCGGGTGGATCCCGGTCGGGCGCATGTGGGAGTCTGTCTGTCTCTCCCTGCTTCCAGCTTCAGAAAAATGAAGAAAAAAAAAAAAAAAGATACCTAGAGGCAGAAAAAGCCCAATTGAGATCAGGGGAACTACCAGCTCTTAGGATATGCCCTTAAAGGCTCCAATGCCCCAAAGGGGTCTCATAGGATGCCATCTGGGTCCTGCTCCAATAGTGGAAAGGAAGGTCATTGAGCTAAAACTTGCTAGACTTACATGCCTCTGCTGTGAGGAAACAGGGACACTGGAAAGTAGGCTTCCCCCTTGCTCCTCTAAGGGAGGGTTCAGTCTCTTCCAGCCCTGCTCCAGCCACCTATGACCTAACCTTGCCCAGAATGCTGGGGTTTGCCACTGAAGGCTGAAGGGGCCCAGGGCCGTCAGCCCCATCTACGACACTGTGGACGAGCCTAGGGTATTTCTTCCAAGAAGCAGGTAAACTGATCTCATTTGCACAAGGGCCACTTAACTATGTCTTGCCTGAATAGTCAGGTTTTATTCTTCCCTTGAAGATCTCTGTTGTGGGTGTTGATAGTCCTATTTTCTGCTGCTTTAATATATAGTGTTTCCTTTATTCCTCCTACCTCAATGCCCCACTCATATTTCAGGCTGGGACCTACTCCTAATTTAGAGCTCTCTTTCCCCCTTTTGCCAACTTCTATTATGAATCTACCTTTGCCACCCAGCTTAGTGTATCCCAAGGTTCTCTTTACCACGCCACAGTCGCAGAGCTCCAGGGAAAAGCACCCTGGTCTCATCTCTCCAGGCCGAGGAGAACAGAAGCTCCATCTCCACACATGCTGCAGATGGCTTTTCCAGTCTACCTGAATCATTACCAGCTAGAAGCAGCGGTCATTGGGACTTGGACATGAGCTGCAAAGTATAGAATTGTGACAATTCCAGTGCCATGTGGACTTTTCCTGGACTCCTGCTCCTTGTGACAGCTCCTAACAGACTGAACTGGGGTTGGGTTGCATTTTTTAGGGATTTGGCATGGTGTTGGGGCCAACTTGGACTTGGTGAACATGTTAAGGACACTACTCTTTTATGGATTCTTGCTGTATTGGCCAAGAGTTTGCTTAAAGGCTTTAATCACTGTAAAAAAAAAAAAAATAGAAGACTAGATAAAGAAGATGTGGCATATATACACCATGGTATACTATTCAGCCATAAGAAATGATGACATCGGATCACTTACAACAAAATGGTGGGATTTTGGTAACATTATACGGAGTGAAATAAATCAGAAAAAAACAAGAACTGCAGGATTCCATACATTGGTGGGACATAAAAACGAGACTAAGAGACATGGACAAGAGTGTGGTGCTTACGGGGGGTGGGGGGAGGAAAGGAGGGAGAGGGGGAGGGGGAGGGGTACAAAGAAAACTAGATAGAAGGTGACGGAGGACAATCTCTCTTTGGGTGATGGGTATGCAACAGAATTGAATGACAAGATAACCTGGACATGTTTTCTTTGAATATATGTAACCTGATTTTTTTTTTGTATTTTTCCGAAGCTGGAAACGGGGAGAGACATAGTCAGACAGACTCCCGCATGTGCCCGACCAGGATCCACCCGGCACGCCCACCAGGGGCGACGCTCTGCCCCTCCGGGGCGTTGCTCTGTTGCGACCAGAGTCACTCTAGCGCCTGGGGCAGAGGCCAAGGAGCCATCCCCAGCGCCCAGGCCATCTTTGCTCCAATGGAGCCTCGCTGCGGGAGAGGAAGAGAGAGACAGAGAGGAAGGAGAGGGGGAGAGGTGGAGAAGCAGATGGGCGCTTCTCCTGTGTGCCCTGGCCAGGAATTGAACTCAGGACCCTTGCCCGCCAGGCCGACGCTCTACCACTGAGCAAACTGGCCAGGGCTACCCTGATTTATTGATGTCATCCCATTAAAATAAAAATTTATTTATAAAAAAAAATTTTTTTTATTGGCTGATTTTTTAGGGACAGGAGAGAGAGAGAGAAAGGGGAGAGGCAGGAGCAGAAAGCATCAACTCATAGTAGTTGCTTTTCATATGTGCCTTGACCAGGTAAGCCTGGGGTTTTTAACTGGTGACCTCAGTGTTCCAGGCTGACGCTTCATCAACTGCATCACATAGGTCAGGCAAAAACCAAAAGTCTTTTAAAAAAGCAGTTCAGTACACTATAAAATTATGTCATTTCAAAGGACAGTTATATATGCAAGTATATTCAACTACAGCGTTCCATTAAAATGCTAGGGTTCCTAGGCAACCAAACTAGCTTTCCCTGTGAGGAAGACACTATAAATACAAAGAAAATACTGCTGGTATTTTTAAAGTCAAATAGCAACAAAATTTTACTAAGGTTTTAGGATTTTTTGCATTTATTTATATTACCAAGAAAAAATCACTATATACAAAGATATTACAAAGGCAACATTTTGTACAATAAAAGTGATTTTGACATTTTAAAAACTGTGGCTGGGTGCAACACTTAACAATTAAATAAACAGTACCTGAGAACTTTTAAAAATCTTTTCAGTGTCTCCAAATTCATTTGCAACTAAAAGGCATACAAAAATATTAGCACAGTTAAAAAATACAATAGTCCCATTCTGAGAGGATCTGTAGTCATCACAGCCAAAAGTATCTCGAAGTACATTCTTTTAAAGCAGAAACCATTTCTAAAGGGCTCACTCATCTGGTCTGAGCTGTGCATTTAGGAACAAACACTCTGTGCTTTCCTTTCCCTTTTTCCCTTTCATCTTAAAGTGGCCTGAACTGTGTAGCAGTCACCAACATTTCCAGCTCATTATCCAATAAAGTCAAGTGTGTCATCAATGAAATCTCCTGAGATTGAATTCCACAAAGGGGTCCCAAAATACTCCAACCTGACCTAATTCTTACTACATTTTATACAAAGCTGTAATGGTTTGATTAGATAATAAAGTTTAAGAAAATAGGCAAGCTGAATATTTGATACCTTTACCAATTTATGGTTTATTTACCTGCTGATATCCTTGAAACTCTATTTGTTAAGGCACTAACACTTTGTACTAATTATTGTGTGTTACTGTTCATATAAGTGTTTAATAAACTTTTTGGTAATTTAAAATTTTCAAAGTCTACTAGTAAATTGAAGTCGTAGAAGCAGGTGAAAAGAATATTAGAGTAAGATCAATTCTTTTTTTTTTTTTTTGAGACAGAGATGAGAAGCATCCACTTGTAGACGCTCACTGATTGCCTCTCATATATGCCTTAATGGGGGGGGCTCCAGCAGAGCCAGTGACCCCTTGCTCAAGCCAGTGAGTGACCTTGGGCTCATGCCAGCAACCATAGGATCACGTCAATGATCATATGTTCAAGTTGGTGAGCCCGTGCCCACGCCCAAGCTGGCAACCACAGGGTTTTGACCTTGGGACCTCAGCCTCTCAGGTTGACGCTCTATCCACTGTGCTACCGCTCGTCAGGCTAAATTCCATTCCTTTTAAATAGAAAATTACTAGCAGGTGGTATTTTTTTCCTGAAGCCATAAACATTTAGGGTAGAAAAAGTATTTGTAAATATTTAGAAAAAACAATTGTTTATAAATTATATCTATATTTTGTTTATTAATGAGTTAGACATGATGGGATCTTCTTGGGAGTGGGGCCCTAAATTTTGGTTTTTGCATTAAAAAATTAAAGACATAACCACTTTTGAGATTCAATCTTATCCACTGATGTTAAGTTTGTGTTTTAACTGAATTAAAAGCTGTATGTTAAAATATTAATTTGACTAATTCTTAAATAAACATAAAACTGGATACAGATACATTTATCTCTGATGAGCTACCCACTCCTGGACTTATAAATTTTCTATTACATGTGGTACAAAAAAAATCTAATTTTGCCCTTTTCATACTCAATATCTGAAAACAAAACAGATATGAAATCTAACAGTGGCAACTTCATTAGCTATGATGAGTCCCCTTTATAGGAAGACAGTTATACTACTCCCAATTCACAATCCACTTTGGCTAAGAAAGGAAGTCATAGACTTCCAGAGCGGGAAGTCATTAACTGACCTATCTCTGCCATATAATTGGAAATGGTTCTGGAAAGAAAAAGGCCAAAAGAAGGTCCTCCAGACCTGTCAACAGTTGGCTACTCGCCTATTTCAGGGTTCCTACTATGGAATCTAATTCACAGCGCTTTCCCTCCCTCTGCCATTGGAAGGAGTGCTTGGATTAGAGATTAATCAGGGCTACAAGGCATATATAGATGGTTTATTAACAGTATTTGATTAGCACTATACAATTTACAGTGTTTCTTATGCATTATTTATTTAATACAACATATCTTATGAGGTAAGTAGGCAAGGTATTATCTGCAATTTTGTATCTGAAGAGAGGCCCACAGAAGGTGTAATTTATAAACTATTACACAACCTCTGAGTGGCAGAGCTGAAGATAAAAACCCAGATGTCTCACTAAAAATTCCCTATCCTCTTCATTTCTCCATGCTATTTACAAATCCTATGGAAATTTCTTTAATCCCTCAACAAATCATTTTATGATAATAATTTAGTTGGTGCAACTAGGCAACCTAGATCACCAATGCCAAGTCATTCATATATATATATGGTCTACTGGAAAGTTCTGTCCGTTTTTGGAATAAAACAAAATACAAATTTTTCTTACTGTCAATAAACTTTATTAAATAATATAATTGCCATTATTAATGATTTCTTGCCACCATGAGGGCAATTTGTATATCCCATTTTTGAAAAATGTTTTATCTTTTGATGCGAAAAATTGAACCAGTGCTTGTTTGATATCTTCTTCATTTTTGAATATTTTGCCCTTCAAAAAATTTTGTAAGGACAAAAACAAGTGATAGTTGGAGGGTGCTAAGTCTGGGGAATATGGTGGATGTGACAGACAGAAATGTGTAGCATTTCTTCCTTGTTGAAATTTGTAAAAATTACAGTGACGTAAATGAACTTTATCAGTAGCCATGGGTACATTATCGCTTCACACATAAGCCTAACGTGAATCAACTTTTTTAGTTAATTTGCTACATCAGTATGTACACATTAAGTGATAAAAATAGAGAGGCACACATGCGCCAAATAAACATGTGCTTACGTGTCAAAACTTGTTGTGATAGAAACGGACAGAACTTTCCGGTAGACCTTATATTAATATATATACTATATACACACGCACACACAGATGGAATAATTAGTTTTTCCAAAGTGTTAGGTCAGAAATCGACAATGTAGCTGTTTCTGGTCAGGAAGATTTTGAGCTGAGAAGCCCAATAAACAATTTAAAAGGCTATTAAGATAGGTGCTGATGATAGAAATCAGAATAGGGGTTTTGAGCAGTGGGCATGAGGGAAATTTCTGGAGTGCTGGAAATGGTTGTTTATGTACGTAAGTATTCATCAAGCTGAGCACTTAAAATTAATCCATTTTATGTATTTTACTGTAGATATGTTATCCATCAAAAGAAGAAAACTGACATCTTTGAGAAAAAGTGTTTTGTCTCAATCATTTCTGTATCATTTCCAGCACCAGACATAGTGCTTTGCACATTAGACATGAAAACAATGTGACACTGAGTTGATTACATGAATACTCCCGTTTCTGTGCAAGGGCAAGGTGCCAAGGAAGGGCACAGAGGGGAAACTGAGCTGCCCTGCCTCACACAGTACAGGGGAGTGGCAAAGTCAGACATATGAAACAATCCTAACAACAGTAAAATTACCACCTAATACAGCTGACAATGAAGAAGGAAGAGGGGCAAGTATTTCACAAACTTGACAATCTGGGCATCACTGCTTTTCCTCTCCGGTTAAGTACCTTTCCCATTAAGAACTACATCCTTGTCCACATTTTTATAATCATTCCTATGTCAATTTCACCCTTGACTTTCTAATAATAGCTACCATTTATTCAGCACCAACTATGCCAGGGATTGTGCCAGTGGATGGAGCCCCGAAGATGAATGAGACAAACCTTACATGACTATAATTCAGAGAGGAGTTCTCCAGTGGGGGCAGGTGCACAGCTGCACCTCAGCTGTGGAGCAGGACCAGGTTTCCCAGAGAAACCCCGTCTTCAAGATGGTGTGCTGAGCTTGTGGAAGAGCCCAAGGAGAGTGGATAGTGTGGTACAGGCATGGAGGACACTGGCCTGAAAAAGTGTTTTCAAGGAATGACAACTAATAGGGGAAGAGGAGGAAGGTGTGTTACTTTTAACTGGAGCATATAGAAGAGATTCCTGTTGGTGGGAGAGGGGGGACAAGGGTCTACACCAAGAACTCAGCAGAACAGAGGGACAAATGCAAGAGATTTTTTAGGATGCAGACCCAAAAGAACTTGATGAGGTTTCTTTTAAGTATCTTTGATGTCAGGGTCAATGGTAATGTCATTAATGAAAGAGTATGCAAAATGAGGACCAGTTAAAGGTATTCGGAGAGCATGTGAGAAAGCTGAAGTTGTGGGCACCGATAAGGTCATCCTGGGGAAAAAAATAGCACCAACTGAGGGCTGAGGTTGAGACACTGGGGAAAAAATCAACCTCAGAGAAGAATCCTGTTTACCACCAAAAAACTCGGAGGAGTATCCAAGGAGGGAGTGGTCAATGGGATGGAAGATAACAGATGGTTCAAGCATAAAAAGATACTAGATTTAACAAGGATGGCTGTAGGAATATGCTATGTAAACATGGAGAGTTAGGATTACAATTAGGGACAGGGAGCTGTCCTAGGGCAAAAGCCCTGAGCGGGGTGAGAGTCAGGGGCCTCTCTGACCTGTACTGGAAACGGCAAAACAGCAGGATAAGATTCAGTAACAGGAAATGTTCAGGCTCTCAGAACAGAGACTAGGAGTCAGCATGTTCTCTGCACTTTCCTTCAGCCCCCTGAAAACTTGTTCTGTCTGCTTCCCTGAGTCATTTGTACTGGCTAATAAATATCTGAGTAAGGCTGGTGACCGGGCTTCAGTCCTTTGGTCTGCCTCCCCTCAGCCCCTTGGAGCATGTCATGTGGTCTCTGAGTAGTTCATTGTCGTGTGACAGAGCATGGTCTGTTGTCACCTTTTAGGAGGTAAGAGAGTTGACACTAAAAAAATGACAGGGAAGTGAGGGAATGGAGGCGGAAAGCATTTGATTTTGTAAGTGTGTGGATGTGAAGGGAAGGAGTATGAGGGCAACAGCAAGGGTTGTGTTCTTTCATTTAAAGCTAGAGAAGACATTTACAATGTTTATACCAGAAAAAAAAAAGGCCCTAAATGCTGTGGATAAAGAAACATGACAGGGATGGAAGAGAAAGGAGGGGGACCCAGTGTATAAGTAGAATTTGGAAAGGCATAAGGTCATCTTTCCCTCAGAAACTAAGAGTGGGGTGTTATAAGAACAGGTGAAAGAAGCAGATTGCAAAATTCTTTTTAAATTGTAAAAGAAATTCTATGATCAGTAAATAGCACATGAAAAAATGAAAACTCCATCTCAACACAGATGTAGCAGTAGCTTGCACAGAAAAAAACTGCAAGTCAATTGCTTAATTTTAAAAAATCCATTTAGATTTTCAAACAGTGTTTAAGCTGATCAATGCTAATTAATACAAAATTACAAGATGCAGTCTTTTTTAAAAAGAGCACCAACATATCTCTGGAAATATAACCACTGTCTGGAAATATCTTGGGTTCTTATTTTGAACAGGTAAGAAATTATGCATTCAGATTTTTCTCAAGTATGTTATATGCTTATGATTTTAAAAATATAACAGATGTTTCATTTTGAAATCATAATTTCTGAGAAACAATGATGGTACTTAGCTTTAATATTTTTAATTTTTGGTCTTTTTTCTTTTGCTTCCTAAATAGCCTGACCCGCCTTATCTTGGTCTCCTTCCAATTTTCCAGTATCATTCAACTCAGAACTTTTATTTATATGACCTTCACACATTCCCTATTTTGACTAAATTGACTAGTTTTAATTGTTCCAGTAAATTTATGGTTTGGTTAGATGCTACATAAGTAAAATGACATGTTTGTAGCTAGGAATATGCTCAACATTTGTGGTAGGTTCTAGTTGTAAAATAAACTAGGTCTTAAATAAGTTACTTACTTAGCATCATGAAAATCCATCAGAATTAAGAATTTGCCCAAATTTTACCATCATTTTTCCACTAGGATTACTTTAGTTTCCAACAATTTGTTTTATCATTATTAATCCCTGTCTTAAATGTACGTGATTCTTATATAAACCCAATGTCAAATTAAACAGAATTACAGAAAATCACAAACATCTAATTATTAAAGCTATTCTATATTTCAGAAAACAAAGTTCTATCAGTACTTTGAATGTTTAATAAATATTTACTGATTGCCAATATGAGGCAGACACTGTTCTACAAACTGTGTATTTAACAAACAAAACACAAATATCTCTGCCCTTGTGGAGCTTGTATTCCAGTATTAAAAAAAACCCAAAGAGTAAACAAATGAATGCTTAGATAAGTACCAGGGAAAAATGAAAAGAAGGGGGACATGGAGTATTGATAGACATATAGTGTCAAGGAAGGCTTTGATCAGGTGGCAGCTGAGTGAAACCAAAGGATGGAAGGGGTGAGTTCTGCGTGTATCTGAGAAAAAACCACTCCAGGCAGGAATGAACTTGGTGTTTTTGAAGAGGAGCACTAAGGCCACAGTAGCTGGAGCTCAGTGAAGAGGGGAAAACAGTAGTAGATGAGGTAGGAGAGGGAGTGAGAGCCTCCTAATTTTAAGGACTTTGCTCTTTACTCTGAGAGGGGGAGCCACTGGATAGTTTTAAGCAGATGAATGATAATGATTTGACTTAGAGTAAAAATAATCATTCCTGCTTGACCTGTGGTGGCGCAGTGGATAAAGCATCGACCTGGAATGCTGAGGTTGCCGGTTCCAAACCCTGGGCTTGCCCGGTCAATGCACATAAGGGAAACTACTATGAGATGATGCTTTCTGCTTCTCCCCACTCTATCGCTGGCTTGGGAGAGGATGTTAATAATAAAGGTCAAAAAAAGTGGTTGGCTTTGGATATATTTTGAAGGTAGGACCTACCAGATTTGCTGATAGATTTGTATATGAAAAATAGAAAAAAAAGAATCTAGGATATCCAGGCGGTTTTGGACCTGAGCAACTAGAAGATGGCATTGCCATTTACTGAGTTGGGGGAAGACTAAAAGAGAAGCAAGTCTGGGGTAGAGAGGACGATCAAGGACATGTTGAGTTTGAGCTTTAATTAGATATATAGACACTGATGTCAAATAAGCAGTTTAACACACATGGGTAAACTCCAATCAGGAGTTGGGGACAGGTCTAAGCTAAGGATAAAATGTCAGTGAATAGCATGAAACTGGATGAGATCACAGTGAGTGAGAATACATAAGGAAGAGGTCTACGGAAATTTCTTCCCCTTAAAGACATGGTGTAAACCGAAAACCCTAAGCAGTTGTAAAGGTGTGGATTAAACACAATAGTCCCAAGAAGTACAGAACTTCCCTCGTATATCTTGAAAGTGCCCTTCTGCCCAACTTAGCATTTTAGAGAAATTATGATTTATATATAAATCTAAGAAACTCCAAAAAGCCTCAGAAAAACCCCTTAGGGGTCACCTTGGCCCATGGGCCTCAAAAATAATAAAGAATTTATCTTTTCAATGGCATAGCCATTACTTACCTTAAATTTGCTTAAAAGCAAATATGAGTTAAATTCATTTAACTAAGAGTACATTAATACATAAAAAAGAAATATAAAAAAGAATATTTGGAAAAACTGGAGCTTTACCCTAATGTTCTCTTTACTCTGTTCTAAAGATAGAATTCTCACCATACACAGTGTATTAAGTCACATGTTTCAAAAGAAGAAACACTAAAACCCTTTAAAATTTCTATCTTAAAATGTTCCTTTCCTGAAAGTTTCCAATTTTATATTCTATATACCCAAAGATTTTTTTTAAAATATGGCTATACTGATTTTATTCAATATTTAATACGTCAGACTCATTATATACTTCTTATCATCAAATAACGATCAAGGCTAGGTTTAAACATGTACTAGTTTAAGTAACGCTGCAGGGCATGTAGAATTCCACAGGGCATCATAACCTAGAAGTTTAGTTTGTGTTGATTTATCTGTTCTTCTATAAATACTGAACTTTTTCCAGTTCTTACAAATTCTCTGAGGAGCTCCAGGATCAAGATTTCAGTCAGAGAAATATGAAATGCTGCAGCTATACAGGTAAATATCAATCAAAATAGTTGCAACCATTTAAAAGGATTTAAATTGTGAATCACCATTTAAATCTTACAGGTTAACTTTAAAAAATCCAAATGCAAATGAGTCACTCAATTGCTCATTCTGCATATCGCCAATACCTGAATATTGACTTTGAACAAAACCATGACTGTTTGGATTAGTACAGTTTGAAGGCCCTGACTCATTTATCATGCCGTTATCTGCACAATTGAATTCAGATCCATCAAACGCCTCCGACTGTGAAATGAACGCGGTAGTACTGGAGCTGGTGCCCGCCAAAATGCTGGACGAGGACATCTGATGGAACTGTCTCAAGTCTCTTGGGTCTAACACTGAGTTACATGACGGGCTTTCAATATTCATGTTCACGAGTTGTGAATTATCAGTCTCCCTCATGCTGTCATTACTGGGTGTTATCATATTCACAGGGCAGTTAGGCAGCATGCTGGCATCAGAAATACAATATAACCCATCTGACAACATAGACGATGCTTCCATTCTGCCTATGTCATTGGTGTTGTCATAACGGCAAGCACTAGGAGCACTCATATTACTCACAACAGGGTAATTTGATGGGATACCCTGTGAATTAGAGGGAAGTGTTCCTGTTGAAAAACTACTCCGTGGATTTGTATTGACTGAGCATGAGGTGGAGTCGGCCATTGAGGACCAGCTTGAAGACGGTTGTACCATTGGGGGTATGGCTGAAGCGTGATGTGGCAGCGTGCTCGGGATGGACACAGACGGGGAATAGTAGGGTTCTGCTTGACTTGGAATTCTTGAAGGCCTGGACATCTCTGCCAAAATGGTACCATGAGAAAACAAGTTTGATTCTGTGTGTGGGCAGGAGGAAGAAGATATTTTTACAAAACCGAAATAATATTATAAAAAGTATTCTTTCTAAAAAACTGCATAAACACACTAATAAAGAAAAAATTCAAGAACACTGATGTAGCATTTCAAATTAAAGTATTAAATAGCACTAAAATTATTATATCAGCCCAAAACTGAATTCTGTGATATTTTCTGTTTTACAAATACCTATAAATATTTTTGTTAAGTTATTCTGGCATACCTAATTTCACTCCAGTTAAAACTGAAAATCTAGCTTCTGAGGCCCTATAAAGGTATTTCTGAAAGTGAAGATAAATATCAGAATTTCAGTTAATGGGACTCTAGCCAAAAATCATTTCATAGTCTTCACTTTTAAGAAAAAATGAAGCGATGGAGGAGACGCCCATTAAGGATATTGAAAGTCCACATAACTTCCTATGCTGTATTGAGATATAACACTGAGGTACTACAAATTCCCAGTCAGAAAAACATTAAGGACTCTATGTTTACTTACCCATTATGTGACTGCTACACATACTAACCCAGGAAAAAGGATTATTTAAGAATGCAAGGGGGAAAAGACTTCTAATTAACCCTGGATGAATGATTTAAACAAGAAGTTGGCGACTTTTTTCTATAAGGGGCCAGATATGAAATATTTTAGGCTTTGCAGCCTCTATTGGAACTACGACTCTGCTGCTGTGGTGAAAGAGAAGCAGCCACAGAGGCTATGTAATCATTTGAACATGGCTATGTTCCTGTAAAACGCTCTAAAGACAAGTACTGGACAGATCTAAACCACTTCCTTCATGACATACTGTAATTCGTAAAATTATCACATGAATGAATTGTAGTTTCTCAAACATTAACTCCTCCAAACCAGTTTCCAACAGGACCTTTGGAAGCCAAAATCAATTCATTCAATATTCAAAATATGAAAAACTGAAGTGGAAAACATCAAAGAAGCTGGCCTTTCTGATTACACTACAGAGAATAAAATACCTTTCTTAATGAATCTTCCTTCTCCAGTTGATGCTAGGGGAGCAGGCCTAGGTCTTTCAGGAAAAGCTGCAATAAAGGTTTTCCATTATTACATGTAATTCGCTAAAACAACATTATCAGTTAAAACTTTCAAAACTGAATAAAGCAACCCCCCCCCCCCCAAATCTATTTAAATATGAATCAATCCAAAACATTCTTACCACAATCCTGCCACAGTTTCTGGAAAAGTTGAGTTGTTTTTTGTTTCTTTGCTTTATTGCCATAAGTATCTGGTTAGAAAGAAACCAGAAAAGCATGTGAATGAATCATCATGCTTCTTCTTTAATAAATAGTGTTTTATTCCTATATAGGAAAATGCTTTAAATATATATACATAATATGGATTTTTTTTTTTTTTCTCATTTTTCTGAAGCTGGAAACAGGGAGAGACAGTCAGACTCCCGCATGCGCCCGACCGGGATCCACCCGGCACGCCCACCAGGGGCGAAGCTCTGCCCACCAGGGGGCGATGCTCTGCCCATCCTGGGCGTCGCCATATTGCGACCAGAGCCACTCTAGCGCCTGAGGCAGAGGCCACAGAGCCATCCCCAGCGCCCGGGCCATCTTTGCTCCAATGGAGCCTCGGCTGCGGGAAGGGAAGAGAGAGACAGAGAGGAAAGCGCGGCGGAGAGGTGGAGAAGCAAATGGGCGCTTCTCCTGTGTGCCCTGGCCGGGAATAGAACCCGGGTCCTCCGTACGGTAGGCCGACGCTCTACCGCTCAGCCAACCGGCCAGGGCCTACATAATATGGATTTAATGAGTGTTGTAGAGTGTGTCCTGAGCCAGTAGTAAAGGCCATTTTTCTCTTACAGAAAATCGACACTGCTCACAAAAATTAGGGGATCAAGGAACATACAGATACTCCAGTACTTTCAGCCTTTTGTATAGTGCACTTTCACCAATGAAATAAAAGTTGGCTTTGCACCTCATTTGCATAATCAAACAACTTTGACTTGGTGTTTGCTTTTCTGATGTTCTTTTTTAACAAAAAATAAAACAAAATGCTTTTTTTTATCGCTTCATATTCATTTTGAAATATCCCCTAATTTTTGTGAGCAGTATAGTTGGATATTCATCTTGTTTTCTTCTAACACCTAAAAGTCAACATTTTCAACTAATGCAATAAGGGCAGAAAACAGACCAAACTGGAGACCACTTTCTGACTGGCAAGTTTGCTATCTATAAAAAGGACACAATAAGGACCAAAAAATAAACAAAAACAAAAACACCCTCAAATATAAAATAAATTTTTATGAACAGCTTAGTTACTTCAAAATTACTCCAGATTCCTTTCCTGAGGAAGAGATGCAAAGAGCATATAGATCAATCAGTTTAAAAATCAATTGAAAACTATCAGGAATAGAATGGTAAATTATATTTTGATGTATTGACAAAAAAATGTTAATAGGACTGATTTTAAGACATTAAAACATTACCACCAAGAAGTCACACCTTTTTCATCAGGCAGATATCTAAAATCCATAGATTCACTAACTTCCTGGTCAGAAGGTCTTCGCAACTGCATTTTTACAGTGATCGGTTCCGTTATAGCTTTGCCATATGGGGGAGTCTTGAACACAATGGCTACTTGACGGTGTACATCAGCTTGTGAAAAGATACCTTTTGCTTCCCAATCATTCAACACAAACCGAACTTCTATGTCATCTAATGAACATGAAAGCAAAGAATTATCAATGGGAAGACAAAGTAAAATATATCTATTAATTTAAAATATAATCTGAACTCAATGAAACAAATGAACAAAACAAATAAATACCTTTCTGAACTTTGTCACAGAGTAGAAATATTTCATCTCCTCCTCTTACACTTCCACAGTTCTTATTTACACGACAAATTCTTAATTCTGCAGTATTAGGAGCACCTAAATATGAAGAATTTTTTAATGGGTTGCTACCTTAATATATTTTATTCCTTTTTGATGTTGAAAACTTTAGGAAAACAATTTACAGAATAGGTAAAAAACTGTAATGTATAAGTAAATTAAAAACACTAATGACTAATGTCATCCACATCTATGCCTTTCCCTTCTAACTGCATTGTCGAACCTAGCTTAGAGTGACTTTATTTCTAGGCAATGACATGTCCTCTAATTAAATCTTCCTGCTTCTAAATTCTAATTCTTCCAATCCATCTTACATACCGTCACCAAATCTTCTTAAATCATGACCATATCCCTAAGGCAATGTAATTTTCATGCTTCCCATTATCCGGGCAATATTCTAGTACCTCTCTCCCTGGCATTCAAAGCTCTCCATGATAAGAATACTCTGATCTATCTGTGTAAGTCCTATGTCCCACTATCCTTTTACATGAAAAGCAAGTACATACCACTGGTGATCATTTATAAGAGTGTACACACACACACACACACACACACAATATGAGGGCAATTTCATAATCTTTTTAATTATATATATCTGTATCATCTGAGCTAGTATTTGCCAACATTCTACTTCTAGCAAATTTATGAAAGAGACCTATTTACACAAAATATGAATACAGAGGAATATTTACTGCAGTACAATGTGTTAGAGCAAAAAAAAAAAAAAACATTGAGAAGGAAACAAATCAAATGTCTTATAATAGGGTAGTGATTTAATGAAACTATGATACAGCCATAAGGTGATATGTAGTTACTGAAAAAAAAAAAAGGTGTTGGAAAAAGAAAGACTCTAGGCAAAAAAAATGTTTTAAAAATGACCAGTGATGATTTTTTTAAAAGCTGCCAAAAATATATTGTGTAAATAATGATGATTTGTATATTTATGAAGAAGAAAGTGGAGAAATATGTACCTGAGGACATTGATTATCTTTGGAGAATAAATTAGAGGAGATTTGCTATAGGAGAATAACTCTTGTTATTTATTTCAAAAATATTTGAATTCTTTCTTTTTTTTGTTTTTCCTTCTTTTCCAAGTGAGTGGAGGGAAATAGAGAGACAGACCCCTGCATGTGCCTCAACTGGGATCCACCCGGCAACCCTCGTCTAGGGCTAATGCTCTGCCCATCTGGGACCATGCTCACAACCAACCTATTTTTAGCACCTGAGGAGGAGGCTTCATGGAGCCATCCTCAGTGCCTGGGGCTGATGTGCTCAGACCAACTGAGCCATGGTTGTGGGAGGGGAAGAGAAAGAAGAGAAAGAGAAAAGGAGGAGACGGGATGGAGAAGCAGATGGGCACTTCTCCTGTGTGCCCTGGTTGGGAATCGAACCCAGGACTTCCACATGCCCAGCTGACATTATACTTCTGAGCCACTGGCCAGGGCTAAATTTTTTCTATAATTAACATACTGTTTTGCTAATTACCAAAATACTTTTTTTTTTTTAATTTTAATTTTAATGGGGTGACATCAATAAATCAGGGTACATACATTCAAAGAAAACATTTCCAGGTTATCTTGTCATTTAGTTCTGTTGCATACCCACTTTTAAAAAATTAAACTATAAAAAAAACAAGCTAAGGCTACAAACACAGAATATAAAGTACTCACGGTTGTCATAAATTGGGTTAGAGACAACAGGAGGTAGAGTAGTAGTCAAATTGCCATGTTCATCATGGAGGAAAACTTGAAAACATAATCTCACCACATTGAGGTCATAATCTTCAGTATCAAGAAGCTGTGGTTCAGGGACTGAATGGTACATTAAAAAAAAAGAAGTAGAATAATTACATGAAACTAAAATCTTGCTAGGTCCTACTCCCTGCCTAGTATATCTAATAAACTTGAATAGCATCCAGATCTGCAATAATAAAAATAAAATTGTACACAATCTTAAGAATGCCTTTCACCATTAGTATATCATGTAGTCACTATCTAAGAGTATTCATTAAGACATGACCATGGTCAGGAAATAACCATCCCAGTCATCTGAGATCCCAAAATGACATTTACTATCCAATTTTTACAAAAATGGTTGGAGGCTATTTACAACAGAGAACAGGCATTCATTCATTAATTAAACAAACATGCATTTAGTCAATTTTGTTAAGAACTCTATAAATTATCTCCTAAAACCGTATAAGAATGACTAACATCCCCATTTTACAGATAAGAAACTGATATTAAAGAGGTGAAATTACTTGTCCCAAGTGTCAGAGCTAAGAAGTAACAGAATAGAAATTCATACTCAGGTAATTGAATCCAGAGCCTAAGCTCTTAAAAACTGAACTCTATTAGAAAATTTTACATACTAGTGCATAAAATGACAAAAGAAGTATCTACTAAAATTTAGATTAATATTTTAGGAATTATGTATAAATACCAAGAGGATACTAGATAAGGTAGTTTAGTTTTCATAAGAAATTTTACCTGTACATTTGTTTTTTTAAAAAATACAAAGAAATCTAATAGCAGAAAAATTTTATAGTTCTAAAAAATATAAAAACCCATTCTTTATAAAAAAATATAATGAGTTTGTTAAATTGATATTGGAAGGCATCTATGCTCACCACTATACCACTAACGCTCCTAAATTGATATTGGAAAAAAAAATCCAGTTCCAAAGGAAAATATTACTAATATAAATTTAACTATTTTTACTTAAACTGAATTCACAGTCTCAGAAGCTATCACAAGACTTAAAATTAACCCATTGTTAGCATTCTTAATTAAGCCTAGTATTTGAAGGTGCCTTTAAGAACACAGCTGTCCCGCTAAAAGGTCAAATGTTACGTATGACACAAACCTCTGTACTGCAGCAGCATGCTCTACGGGCACAATTATGTAGGCAATGGGAGGTCTACCTCTTCAGAATCAATTTTTTTATAGCCTTATATATTTAGAAGTCAAGATATTAAGTTTCTCAATTCTAAAGATTAGTAATCAATATATAAAAAATAAATTATTAGCTAAGTGTACCTGACAAGTTTAAAAGCAAACCTATATGAATGATATAAACAAATTATGATAGTCATACATACAAAAGATAACAAACTATGAATATATACCCTAACATGAATGAACCTCAAAAACATTCTGAGCAAAATGAAACATATAAAATATAAATTATATTTCCATTTATATGAAGTTCTAGAAAAGATTAATCAACAGTGAGAAAAAGCAAATTAATAGCTGACTGGGGCTAGAGGAGAAAGAGAGAATTGACTGGGAAGGGGATCAAGGAAATTCTGGGGTGGTGGGGGTGGTAGTGGAAGCATCCTTATCCTGACTGTGGTGGTATTATATGGGATTATATATTTGGGTTGATCTAACTGTATAGAAATTAGACCTCAATAAAAGTTTATTTAAAATCTCTTAAAATGGCACATAAAAGAACAGTGATCTAGTTAATAAAACAAATTTTAAAAACATTTGGTCACATAATTGTTCCATCAAAGAGAAAAAAATCCTACCTGGTTCTCCAAAAATCAATTTTTATAAGATTTTACTTTGAATTTTTTCAATGTCTGGGAATACAGTTAGCACTGTATTCAGAATTACTTTTGTCTCTGCAAAACATGGTTAAAAACCACTGGCCAGCAATCATGACTGAAGCCTGTTTTTACCCAATGCTGATTCAGTTTAAAGATAAAAACCCAGCCTGGCCTGTGGTTGGTGCAGTGGATAGATCATGGACCTGGAATCCTGCGGTCGCTGGAAACCCTGGGCTTGCCTGGTTAAGGCACACACAACTAGCATGCAATGAACAACTAAAAGTGAAGCAACTATAATTCTCAGCGTTCCCCCAACCCCTCTCTCCTCTTTCTGTAAAATCAATAAATAAAATCTTTAAAAATAAATGATTTAAAAAAATGATAAAAACCCAGTGCAAAGCTTCTCCTTTTCTACAAAGCCTAACTTCATCCTATAAAGTGAAAAGAATAGTATCTTCCCTCTCTTAAGTTCAGCACCTGACCTATCTCTCTCTCTTACCCACATAAAGTTTTTATATATATATATCTTACATGATTATTCTCTATGCACGCCTCTTCTACGCAACTAGGCTAAGTTCCATGAAGACAGAATGGGCATCTGATGCATCTTTGTATCTTCTCTAAACATGAAACATTGTGGCTTACATAAAATAAATATTAAATATTTTCTTAGTGAATGACTGAAAATTTAAGGAAAGGCCTGTTAAACAACCAACCATTTAGACATTTTCATAAGTTCCTGAAGAAAACTATTAAGTAAAAATTAACAAAGAGAGGTCCTACTTTTGTAATGGCCAGTGACATACACAATTGGGACTAACTCAAACGTGAGAACTAAAATGGTGGACAAAATATGAAACAAAAATCCTTTAAAGGCATCAAACAGCTACCAAGATCATGAAGGATCATGGGGCTAAGAGATGAAAGAAAGGAACTATAAGAAACACATTCCTGTTTCTCTCTACTCACCAACACTTCTGACATTTGTGGTTTTTTTACACATAGCAATTCTCTAATTCTCAGAACACCAACTGTGTGTCCTACAATTTAAGTCAATTATGACACTAACCACCTGGGGTTTGCACAGATCCCACAAGTAAAGGCTCAATCCCACAAAACTGCTCCTCCCCATATACTTAAGACACCAACCACAAGATCAGGTTGTCACCTATGCCTTTGACTGACTGGCTATAAATTGGGGGTTCTACAACCCACTTTTCAGGTTTGATAATTTGCTAGAATGGCTCACAGAACTCAGGAAAACAAATTACATACTAGATTATCAGTTTATAATAAAAAGAAACAACTCAGGAACAGCCAGATAAAGAAGCAGCATCAAGAAGAGTATGCGGAAGTAACAATGAGCTTCCATGCCCTCTGGGAATGCCTCCCTCCTAGAACCTCAGCAGTTCACCAACCCAGAAGCTCTCCGAATCTTCAGTTAGGATTTTTATGAAGACTTCATTCTGTCATGGGACACTGGTGATTAATTCAACCTCAAGCCCCTCCTCTTTCCTGAGGTAAAGGGATGAGGCTGAATGGTCTAACTCTAATAACACAACTGCCTGACTTCTCTGGCAACCAGTCTCCCACCCTTAGGGGTTTTCCAAGTCACCTCATTAACATAAACCCTGATGTGTTTGAAAGGGGCTTGTTATGAATACTAGATACTCTTTTTACCTTTTCTATTCTTATCATTTAGCAAATTCCAAGGGTTTTAGGAGTTCTATGCAAGGAATGGGGATAAAGATCAAATATACCATAAAATCACAATATCACAGAAACCCAGAGAGATCAGTTCAGAACAAGAGAGGTTTCTTTCTTTTTTTTTTAAAGAGGGTTCTTTTCTTCAGATATAGCCTGCCAAATTTGTAAGAGGTGACTAAGAGGAGAAGTTGAATAAACCCTCAATAAACTACAAGGGAAAAATAAAGGAGTTTAGGGTCTGCCAGGAATAAAGAATCTAATAAACATCCCATGTTTTGATTGGAGCCCCTGGAGGAGATATACCCCAGAAGTAATGGTGAACTGGAAAGATACCAAAGACTCACAAAATGCAAGCCCAGCTTCAAATATCTTAAAATCATTCACTGAATTTAGGTGATCTGGGATGCTAATGTGACCACCCACCAACCACAAGAAGTGAGGTAACTACATCCTAGGACTAAAATCTCTACAATTTTTCATATACAACGATTGATATTCTATTTTAAATAATCAGGCATATGATAATACAAAATAAATTGATTAAAAAAAGAGGCCCTGCCCAGTGGCTCAATGGATGGAGTATGGGCCCACTATTATGGACATCCTGGGTTTGATTCCCAGTCAGGGCACACAGGAGAAGCAACCATCTGCTTCTCTCCCTCTTCTCTCTCTTTCCCTCCCTCAGCCAGTGGCTCAGCTGGTCCAAGTGCATTGGCATCAGTTGCTAAAAATAGCTCGCTTCTCAAACATTGGTCCCAGATCAGGTTGCCAGGTGGATCCCAGTCAGGGTGCATGCGGGAGTCTATCTCTCCTTCTCTCACAGAAAAAAATAAAAGAGGTATTCTGGTCAAGATGGTGGTGTAGCTAAATGTGATACTCACCTCCTCATGCAACCACACAAAAATTACAACTACACAAAAATTATCATTCAGATTTGCCTAGAATCTAGCTGAACAGAAGTCCTACAATTAGAAATTCAAAGAAAAGGCCACATCAATACTGATAGGAGAGATGGACATGTGGAACAGACTGTTCCCACACCCATGTGTAGTAGATGAAAATTGGGAAGGCTATCTTGGCTGTGGAGGTCCTCTCTGAGGAGCAAGGCATCCCAGTCCCGCATCAACACCCCCAGCCCAGGATTCCAGTGCCAGTAAGAGAAGTCCCCATAACTTCTGGCTGTAAAACCCACTGGGGATTGAGACTGAAATGGAGGGCTGCTGGAGTCCCAGATATTCCTCTTAAAGGGCCTACACATGGACTTAGTCAGACTTACTTGCTCTAAGCTCCAGTGCTTGGGCAGTAGCTCAAAAGACTGTAAAGGACATATAGAGAAGAACTAAATTGTCTAGCATCAAAGCAAGAGCTGGAAGGGCAGCTTTCTCCCAGACAAAATGCTGACAGAAGCTACTGTTTTCTTTTCTGGGAATTCCCCTTCAGAGTCAATAGGCAGTAGCCATATCTGAGTCTCTATCAACCTGGCTAACACTTGTGGCCCCACTGTGGTGATTCCCTGAGACCCTGTCCCACCCAACTTGCTGGAACAATCAAGCTGTTTCCAGTTGCTTTTCAATGAATGGCCTGTCTTGGTTCATGCTTCCAACTTTTCTAAAACCTCTCAAACAAGCAGTATGTGACCTTGGCATGCCCCGTACCTCCTGCTAAGTGGCCCTAGGATCAGCATTAGTGGCAATTAGCTTTGATTGCAGCTTGGCCTCTCATGGATACCTCTAGGCTCAGTACGAGTAGAAGCAATCTGTAGATCGCTTTGTGGTTTAGGCTAGGTGGCCCTGGGCAGGGCACAGGGAGTGGGTGAATTTGGCCTATACCTCCTGGGAGGCCCCAGAGCCAGCGCACCATGTGGACAATTTCAGACCCATTGAAGCTCCATCCAACCACCTCCACAGCAACACATGCAAGGGGAAGACGCAGTGGACACCAGAGCCCAGCTAAAGTAAGTCCTGCTTTGTTGGGTAGATTTCTGCGTAGCTGATCCACCGTGGTGGCTGCAGCCAGTCCTTGCAGCTGATCAACCTGGGGGTAAATCCCTCCCACTAATGTGCCAACAGCAATCAAGGCTCAAATGCAACAGAAGGGTGTACACAGCCCACATAGGGGGTGCACCTGAAGGGCCCAGCTCAGGAGATCCAGGAAGCTGTGCCAATAGACCCTACAGGACACCTACTATATAAAGCCACCTACTACACTACTCACAGGAAACATCATAGCTTTAGCTAATACATAGAAACCAACACAGGGAGGCTGCCAAAGTGAGGAGACTAAGAAACATGTCCCAAATGAAAGACCAGAACAAAACTCTAGAAAAACAACTAAACAAAATGGGGACAATCTACCAGACGCAGATTTCAAAACACTGGTTTTAAGGACGGTCAGTAAACTTAGGGGAAGAGTAGATGAACTTAGTGTGAACTTCAACAGAGACATAAATAGCATAAAAATGGAAACAGAAAAACATAAAAAAGAACTAGTCATAAATAAAGACTACATTAACTGAAATGAAAAAAATACATTACAGAGAATCAAGAGTAGAGTAGATGAAACAGAGGATCAAATCAGAGATTTGGAAGAAAGCAGAAAACATTCTATCAGAACAGCAAGAAAAAAAGAATCCAAAAAATGAGAATAGTGTATAGAGCCCCTAGAACAACTTCAAATATATCAACATTCACATCATGACGGTGCCAGAAGGAGAAAAGAGAAAGCAAGAAATCGAGAAAACCTATTTGAAGAAATAATGACAGAAAACTTCCCTCACCTGGTGAAGGAAATTGACATACAAGCCCATGAAGCTCAGAGAGTCCCAAACAAAATAAACCCAAAGAGGCCCACACCAAGACACTTCATAACTGAAATGCAAAAGGTTAAAGAAAAAGGGAGAATCTTAAAAGCAGCAACAGAAAATCACTTAGGGCCCTGGCCGGTTGGCTCAGTGGATAGAGCATCAGCTTGTTTTTGGACATCCCAGGTTTGATTCCCATCAGGGCACACAAGAGAAGCGACCATCTTCTTAGCTCTCCCCCCTTCTCCTCCTCCTCCCATAGCCAGTGGCATGTTTGGTTTGAGCATTGGCCCCAGGTAGAGAGGATAGCTTGGTTGGTCTGAGTTGGCCTTAGGCACTAAAAATAGTTCAATCGATTAGAGCATCATCCCAAGACAGGGGTTGCCCAGTGGATCCTGGTTGGGGCACATGCAGGAGTCTCTCTCACTATTTCCCCTCCTCTCATTTAAAAAAAAGAAATGAAAAAAGAAAAGCAGTTAGTTACATACAAGGGAGCTCCTGTAAGACTTATCAGATGATTTCTCAACAGAAATTTTGCAGGTCAGAAAGTATTGGCAAGAAATATTCAAAGTGATGAAAAGCAAGAACCTACAACCAAAATTACTGTAGCCAGCAATGTTATCATTTAGAATGGAAGGACAGATATTTTCCCAGACAAGAAAAAGTTAAAGGCATTCATCACTACCAAAAGAGTATTATAAAAAATGTTAAAGGGTCTTCTTTACAATCAGAGGGTGGGTGGGAGAATGGGTAAAAGAAGTGAAGGGATTAAGAAGTACAAATTGGTAGTTATAGTCATGGGGATGTAAAGTACAGCATAGGGAATATAGTAATATTATAATAACTAGTTATTGTGTCAGGTGGGTACGGGGTGATAACTTAGTAAGATATATATATATATATAATGTCTAATTGCTGTGTTGTACATCTGAAACTAATATAATGTATGTCAATTGTAATTGAAAAAACATTTTTAATTTTTTAAAAAGAAAAGAAAATGACAGACTATTAGGGATCCAAATAATGTTTTTAGATACAATTTAAAATAACTACTTAGACTAAGATCTAAGTACCAACATTTCTACATTAAAAGCGTTGATTTACATTAAAGTCTTCAATCCATTTTCAACTAATTTTTGTATATGGCGAGAGGGTAGGGAACCAAACCTAAAAAAATAATCATTTTTTCCAGTTTCATTACCAAACATCTCCTCCCTTTCATTTGATCTGACATGGTACCTCTGTCATGTATTAAAGTTTCATATTTTCTTAGGTCTGTTTGGGGCCCTCAATTCTACTACACTGGTCAATCTGTCTATTGTAACCCCAATGCTAAACTGCTTTGATTAGTACTTTCTCCATAATAAACCCAACTATATAATAAGGTCAGTTCATCATCACTATTTCTCTTCTATAAAGGATCCTCCTTTGCCTGTTCAGAATAATTTTATACTTAATAGACAAAAAGTCTTGTTAAGAGTTTGTTTGGAATTGCATTGAATCTACGTATCAATATGGGGGAAATGTCATCGTTATAATATTGATATTAAAGAATGATATAACTGTCACCTGACCAGTGGTGGCACAGTGCACAGAGCACTTGGAACACTGAGGTCCCAGGTTCAAAACCCCAAGCGCAGGTTCACCAGCTTGAGTGTGAGGTTGCTGGCTTAAGTGTGGGATCTTCAACATGAACCCATGGTCACTGGCTTGAAGCCCAAGGTTGCTAACTTGAGCCCAAGGTCACACTGGCTTGGCTAGAGCCCTCTCATCAAGGCACATATGAGAAGCAATCAATGAACAACTAAAACAATTCAACTCCAAGTTGATGCTTATCTCTCTCCCTTCATGTCTGTCTGCCTCTCTTGCTAAAACCAAAAAAACCCCCAATAAACCTCACCATATATTTAGCTGTCCTCCATTATCTCATAATATAATTTTCCCTAAAGATATCTTGCCCTGGCTAGTTGGCTTAGTAATGGTAGAGTGTCAGCGCAGTGTATGGATGTCCTGCGCTAGATTCCCTGTCAGGGCACACAGGAGAAGTGCCCATCTGTTCCTCCACCCCTCTCCCTCTTGCTTCTCTCTTTCTTCCCCTCCTGCAGCAATGGCTCGATTGGAACAAGTTGGCCCCAGGCGCTGAGGATGGCTCCATGGCCTCTGTCTCAGGTGCTAAGAAGAGTCTGGTTGCTGAGCAACAAAGCAACGCCCCAGATGGGCAGAGCATCACCCCCTAGTGGGCTTGCTTGCAGGGTGGATCCTGGTCAGGGTGCATGTGGGAGTCTGCCTCCCCTCCTCTCACTGAATTAAAAAAAAAAAAAAAGCCTGACCTGTGATGGCACAGTGGATAAAGTGTAGACCTGGAATGCTGAGGTCACTGGTTCAAAACCCTGTACTTCCCTAGCCAAGACACATATGGGAGTTGATGCTTCCTGCTCCTCCCCCCCCCTTTTTTTTCTTTCTCTCTCCTCTCTAAAATGAATAAATAAAAAAAGAAAATCTTGACTATCATTTCTTAGATTTGTTGCTATGTACTTTATATAAATATTTTCTAACAATATTTCCTTTAATTATTTTCTGCTGATGCATAGAAATAAAATTGACTTTTGTATATTAATTTTCAATCAGGTCACACTGCACTGGCTACACCCTCCACTACAATGTGTGAATGTTTAAGTAGTTAGGATGGGTAACCTATTGTATACAGATAGGAAACTCATCACCTTGAGGCACTTGACTGTGAAGATAAATTTTAAAATAACAGTAATACAAACACACTGTTTAGGTGCCAAAAGGCAATATAAACACGTTCCATCATAGACCCTGACCACAATGAGCATGAAATTCATCTCAGAAGAAATAAATGTTCCAACAGATGTCACAAAGCTTTTCATGTTAATTGCCAAGTGAATGTTATAATTAGGAGAATATTATTCTTGGCTGAGAGAACTAAAAAGGCTTTCAGAACATTTCAGGTAAGAAAAACAACCTGAATATTTTTGGTGCATAAGTACAAACAACATATGTTCATTCATTCAACTGTTCACTTATTCTTTCAAAATATTTTAATTAAGCCTCTATCATGTGCCAAACATGGGCTAGGTATCAGAGATGCATGCAAGACAGTCCCTGCTCTTCAGGGTCTTATGATTTAGTGAAGGGGAAACATGTAAACAAAGTTATAGCAATCTGTATTAGAAATATATACAGCACCTTTGGAAAACAGACAAAATACTTTATTCTGTTTAGGAAGGTTAAACAAAGCTTGAAAGAGGTGACCCATAAACTTAAACTTGAAGCCTCAGTAGGAAAAAATCACCAAGTAGATCAGGGCACTCCATACAAGGAAAATGCACATATAGTAGCACAGTGGTGAGAAAAATTATGGCTTTTCTAACATGGCAAACGGTTCAGAATGGCAAAAGCAAAGCATGCATGTGTGCTCTCAGTGTTTGAGGAGAGGGATAGGAAACTGAAGCACAGGATGAAAGATGAAGGTGAAGTTGGAATGGAAAAGCAAGGATCAGATCATGAAAGGCTTTGAATGCCATGCTTCAGAAGTTGAATTTAGGAAGTGGACAGGGGTTTCTCCAAGTGTGGCCCATGGATCACTTGCATCAGGGCAGATATCAAAGAGTAGTTTTGGGACCCACTAATCATAAAATTAATTTAGTGGACTGAATAAGCATTTTCTTTTTAAAAAGAATGGAATAGGAAGGAATGGAATAGAGAGTAGATTGCATGTAGTAAGAGTATTCATTTTTATCTTTGTATGCAAGTGTATGTATTGAGAGAAATAAAATATAATTTCTACTCTGAATAGCGGTCAAATAAGAAACGTGGATCCAGATGCTTGTTAATGCAGAGTCCAGGCCCCACACCACCTATCAAATTAGTGGGAATATAGCCTGGGATCTCCATTTTTAACAAGTACTAAGGGATTCTTATGCACATTCAAATTGAGAACCACAGTTGAAGATTTTTTAGAGCCACTAAAGGATGATAAGCAGAGTTCTGAAATGATTCATACTGGTTTTAGATTTATCTTTTTTGGATGCAGAGTACATAAACTGCTTGGAAAGTGATCAAGAATAGAAGCAGGAGCCCTAGCCTGCTGGCTCAGTGGATAGTGTTGGCCCAGCGTGCAAATGTCCCAGGTTCGATTCCCGGTCAGGCAGGGCACATGCGTTAAGTGCCCATCTGCTTCTCTTTCCCTTCATCTTCCCTTTTCTCTCTCTTCCCCTCTTGCAACCAGTGCCTTGATTGGTTTGAATGACTGCCCCAGGTGCTGAGGAAAGTTTGATTGGTCTGAGCATTGGCCTCAGGCGCAGAGGATAGCTCAGTTGATTTGAGCATCAGCT
Source organism: Saccopteryx bilineata (assembly GCF_036850765.1). NCBI lineage: Eukaryota > Metazoa > Chordata > Mammalia > Chiroptera > Emballonuridae > Saccopteryx > Saccopteryx bilineata. The sequence continues at coordinate 117,123,920 of NC_089492.1, read as the reverse complement.
CCAGATGAGGGGTTGCTGGGTGGATCCCAGTAGGGGAATATGCAGGAGTCTATCTCCCATCCTCTCACTTACAAAAAAAAAAAAAGAAAAGAAAAAAAGAATAGAAGCCAAGGCCCTGACTGAGTGGCCCAGAATAAAGGTTTACCCAGAGTGCCAGAGGTTGCAGATTTGACCCTTAGTCGGGGCATGTATGAGAAGCAATCATTGAGTACACAACTAAATGGAACAATTAAGTGAAACAATAAGTTGATGCTTCTCTCTCTCTCTCTTTGTTCTCCCATCCCCCCTCTCTCAAATCAATGAAAATGTTAAAAAAAAAAAAAAAAGAAAAACAGAATAGAAGCAGAGCCACAAGTTTAGAGGCTATCCACAACAGTCCAGGCTAAAAGTGATGTAGGCTTATATTCCTACAGTGGTGGTAGGAAAATGGAGAAGCTGGACTGAGCGATGGTCAGGGTAGGTGAACAAAACAATTTTTCTGGAAGAAGGAAGGGTTTGTAAAGAGGAGCAGTGGGAGACAAGGGCGGAGAGATATGCTGCAGCTACATGTGGAAGACTTTGAATTCAGGGCCATTTAGTTTTTAAACTATTTTGGGAGCTATTGCAACTTTTTAATGATAACAACATGAAATAACACTATTCTAAGCAGAGTATTACAATGAGAGGAAACACTACAACTCAAATTATGAGATGATAAGCTCCTGAACTAGAGAGATAGCAAAAGGGGTTAGGGAAGGAATGAATGTTACAAAAAATAATAATAAAATAAACAAACACAAAATACTGTGAACGATCCCCAGGCAGGACTGTTCCTTCCTGGTATGTATTCATTCAGGCAGTATAGGAGAGATGAGACCATGAACCTGGGAACCAGCTTACCTGTGTTGAAATCCTGGTTCTGCCTCTTACCAGCTATAATACCTTTAGCATATGACTTAAATTTCCCATACTTTCATTTCCTAATCTATAAAATGGAGGTAATAATAGGCTGTTATGCCTCATAGGCTGTTATAAGAATTAAATGGAGGAAAATGTGTACAGCACTTACGATGTATTAGGAACTATCCTAAGTACTATAAGAGGGAAGGTAATTAACATGATGCCCGGTTTGGGACTGATAAAACAACTACCACTTCCCCTCCGACCCCCAAACCTCCCACAGATGCCCATCTGCCTCTGGACTCCTGTGTCTTCTTTTTAACGTCTTTTACAGGAGAGTCAGGAGATCTGAATTGGAACTCTAGCTGTGCCACCACCTGTACGTGGTGAAACTCACATAACCAAAGTTTCGGTTCCCTCTTCTATGAAGCAGTGTCATAGTTAATGATTAAACAGTGCCCATGAAAGCACTTAACATTTATTCCTTGATAATACAAAAAGCACTTAATTAGCTATTATTTATAATCTCCTTCTTATGTACATTATCTCTGTTTTACACTGCGTCTAGACTTAGCCTTTTTAAAGGTCTGGCCTTCTATTTAGCAATGAATCAAATTTTTAATGAATATACTTTTGACCTAGAATAAATAATAATAAAGATAAATTTTCACATAAAAGTTCAAAGTACCTGATCAGAAAAATTAGGGGATATTTTATCACTTCATATTCACTTTGAAATATCCCCTAATTTTTGTGAGCAGTATACATCTTCAATGAAGCTTTTTAATAAAATGAAAATAACCTAGCCTGGCCAGGCGATGGTACAGTGGACAGAGTGTCGGACCGGGATGCAGAGGACTCAGGTTCAAAACCTTGAGGTTGTCAGCTTAAGCCCTGGCTCACCAGCTTAAGCGTGGGGACACTGGCTTGAGCGTGGGATCATAGACATGACCCCATGGTCAATGACTTGAGCCCAAAGTTGCTGGCTTGAGCAAGGGGTCACTCATTCTGCTATAGCCCTCCAGTCAAGGCATGTATGAGAAAGCAATCAATGAACTAAGGTGCCGCAATGAAGACTGCTTCTCATCTCTTTCCTTTCCTGTCTATCTGTCCCTATCTGTCCCTCTCTCTGTCTCTCTCACAAAAAACCCCCCAAAAAACCAAAAAACCAAAAAACCAGGAGTTCCTTAATAAATGTCTAGATAAACAAAGCATGGTCTGCCCCAAACCAGAATACTCTGTTAAAAAGTAAAATAGATTTATAAGTACTAACATGGAAAGAAACTTAAGACATATTGCTGAGTGGGGAAAAAAGAAGCAGAATAGGAAACTAGCGTAATTCCATTTAGTTTTAAAATATATGTAATATACGGTTACACATATATAAAGGGGATTCTAGAAAAATGTACATCAAACTTAACAGTAGTCTCCTCTGGTGAGTTAGGATTGACAGGGAAAAAGGGACCTTTGATTTCCTATTATACTAAATAGTATGAAAACAGACTTAAGAGAAAAAATATAACAGCATATCCCTTAAATTATCATCATATTCTTTATTTTTTTTCATCCAGGAAAAACATTAAATAAGGATGTCTTAAATATGCAAAGCAATCTATTCTTTCACAGTTCTGTAGGTGTTCAATTCCTGAATTATGCATAGTTAGGTAGCTGCAGAAGAATTTCCAAGGAGACTACCACAGTACAGATTGCTAGCATTTAACTTGGTATCATTTATCTACTCAAAAAATACACAGTGATTACAATCCACTAAACAGTAAATATCTAGTCATGTACACCAACAGGCCATGAAAATATTTTGTATATTTTCTACTATTTCCATACTTCTTCCACATTGGGATAAAAGTTTTACTGTTAAATATGTCTTTGAGTTAAATGCACTTCAATATCTTTTCACAGTGCCTGTTCAACATTCAGAAAGGGGAGTGTGTATTGTTTGCTAAAATAGCAAAAGAAAGGCCACATTCAAAAAGAATCAGAACATTTCTGAGAGGATCCGGAGAATGTCTGTTGCAGTGGCAGTGCACCAACTACAAAGAATGACATTTTGCAGACAAGCTTAATTGGCATTCAAGAGAAAGGATCTCGGTTTCAGGTTAAACATAATGGAGTTGGAAGATACTGAACTCACCTCTCTCACTGACACCAAAAACTACGACTACATATAGAACAGCTGTCTCTGAGAACAACCTGGAGACGAGCAGAGCAGATTTTCTACAACTACACAGAAAGAAGAGGCCAAACTGAGGCGGGTCGGAGGGGCACAGATGCCGTCTAGTCAGGACTCGGCCACTGCCCTACTACCCAGGCGGTGACCCACAAGTGGGAGGGGTATCACCATGACAGAGGTCCCTCCCTGAAGAGCGAGGGGTCTGAGCCTCAGCTGGGGGACCGGCACCAGGAAGAGGAGACACATAACATCTGGCTTAGAAAACCAGCAGGGCTTACATGTGGGAAAGCCTAAAGGCTGTAGGAAACCAAGGTTGTACTCCTTCTGAATCACAGAGCAGAGGCAGCAGTCTGAAAAGCACCTGGGTCACATGTAAAAGTGATACAATGACTAATTTTAGGGTGCGTGCTAGAGGGACAGGGATCCGTTGGAACTTTGTCCTAAGACAAAAGTGCTGGTGAGTGCCAATTTCTTCCTCCTTTCTCTACTCTCCTACCTAGTTGGTCTGACACTGGCAGGTACCATTTCTGACACTCTCCATCAACCTTGCTAATACAACTCATTCCACTCTGATGTTCTCCCTGAGGGCCCAAACGGGCTGGCACCCCTCTAGAGTGGCTCCTTCCCCGTCATAACTGGCAGGCAGCCTCATCAACACCAGCACCCAGCAGTGTGTCTGCATCAGTTTAGGGCTAGGCCTTGCAGCCAGCCAACTAAGACCTGCCCTGCTCATCAGCATGCCCCCAACAGTTGTGGCCAAGCCCCACAGTCAGCTGGGTCAGGAACTGCCTCACCAGCCGCTGTGGCCCAACCATCACAGGTGGCCACACTATTCTACACAGGAAAACCCCTGGAGTGGCTGGCTCTGGTGACAAGGGGGGATTTCACTGGGCCCCACAAGATCCCTTCTAAATAAGGCCACTTTTTCAAGACCAGACACATAGCTGATCTACTTAATAGAAACAAACAGGCAAAATGAAGCAACAAAAGAATATGTTGCAAACAGACAAACAAAAAAGACAAAACCCCAGAAAAAGGACTAAACAAAGGGGAGATAAGCTGTCTACTAAAAAGAGTTCAAGTAATAGTCATAAAGATACTCATCAAACTGTCTAGACAAGTAGATAAACTCCGTGAGAACTTCAACAAAGAGATAAAAATAGCAAAAAATAAAATAAATAAAGAAAAGGCCTGACTAGGCAGTAGCACAGTGGATAGAACATTGGACTGGGTCGCAGAGGACCCAGGTTCGAAACTCGGAGGTCGCTGGCTTGAGCACAAGCTCATTTGGTTTGAGTAAGGGGTTGCTGGCTTGAGCAAGGGGTCACTCACTCTGCTGTAGCCCCCCAGTCAAGGCACATATGAGAAAGCAATCAATGAACAACTAAGGTGCCACAGCAGAGAATTGATGCTTTTCATCTCTCTCCCTTCTTGTCTGTCTGTCTTTATCTGTCCCTCTCTCTGGCTCTGTAAAAAACAAAACCAAACCAAACCAAACCAAAAAAAAAAAAAAAAGATCCAAGCTGAAAAATATAACAACTGAAATGAAAAAACACACTAGAAGGAATTAACTAGCAGATTAGATGACTCAAAAGAATGGATCAGTGATCAGGAATACAGGACAGTGTGTTCCTGATGGTATCTTCTGACTGGAAGATGAAAAAGAAAAAAGAATTTAAAAGAATGAGGCTAGCATAAGGGACCTCTAGGACAGCATCAAGTCTAACTTTCCTGGACTCCTGCTCCCTGTGACAGTTCCTAACAGACTGAACTGTGGTTGGGTTGCATTTTTCAGGGATTTGGCATGGTGATGGGGCCATCTTGGACTTGGGGAACATGTTAAGGACACTACTCTTTTAGGGATTCTTGCTGTATGGGCCAAGAGTTTGCTTAAAGGCTTTTAATCACTGTAAAAAAAAATAGAGGACTGGATGAAGAAGATGGGGCACATATACACCATGGTATATTATTCAGCTAGGAGAAATGGTGACATCGGATCACTTATAGCGGAATGGTGGACTCTTGGTAGCATTGTGCGGGGTGAAATAAGTGAATCAGAAAGAAACAGGAACTGCAGGATTCCATACATTGGGGGGACATAAAAGTGAGACTAGGAGGCATGGACAGGAGTGTGGTGGCTATGGGGGGTGGGGGGAGGGAAGGAGGGAGAGGGGCAGGGGGAGGGGTACAGAGAGAACTGGATGGAGGGTGGCAGAGGATGATCTCTTTTCGGGTGATGGGTATGCAACAGAACTAAATGACAAGATAACCTGGAAATGTTTTCTTTGAATGTATGTACCCTGATTTATTGATGTCACCCCATTAAAATAAAAATTTATTAAAAAAAAAAAAAAAAAAGAATACTAACATTCACACCTTAGGGGTTCCAGAAGGAGAAGAGAGAAAGGGACAAGAAACCTTTTTGAAGAAATAATGGCTGAAAACTTCCCTAACGTGGCAAAGGAAACAAACATCCAAATCCAGGAAGCATAGAGAATTCCAAAGAAGATGAACCCAAAGAGACCCACATCAAGACATATCATAAAACATTATGGCAATATATATTCAAGGGAATATACCTGATGAAAGGGAAAAAACCTACAATCAAGAATACCTGGTAAGGTTATCATTCAGAATTGAAGAAGATATAGTTTTCCAAACAAAAGCTAAAGGATTTCTTCACCACTAAAATCATTACAAGAAAAGTTAAAAGGAGTTAAGTGGAAAAGAAAAGGCCAAAACTAGAAATAAGAAAAGATCTGAAAGAAAAAAAAAATCTCACTAGTACAGACACACATATATACTAGTAAAGATAAAAGGCCAACCACCTAATAAGGCTAGTATGAAAACAATTAAAATGGCAATAATTTCATACCTATCAATAATTACTTTAAATGCATATGAACTAAGTGCTCCATTCAGAAGACGGAGGGTGTCTGAATGGAGTAAAACACATATATGCTGTCTACAAACGACTCACTTCAGAACAAATGACACACACAGACTGAAAATAAAGAGATGGAAAAAAATATTCATGAAAATGGAAACAAAACAAAACAGTTAGGGTAGCAATACTTATTATACCAAACAAAACAGACTTTAAAACAAGTTATAACAAGAGATAAAAAAGGACCCAGCCATTCCACTTCTGGAGAAAATGAAAACACTATTTCGAAAAGATAAATGCAGTGCTATGTTCACTGCAGCATTATCCACAATAACGAAAGCAGCCAAGGTGTCCATCAACAGATAAATATATTTTGAAGATATGGTACATATATACAATAGGATAGATTACTCAGCCATAAAAAGGAATTAAATCTTGCCATTTGTGACCACAGAGATGGACCTAGAGGGTATTACGCTAAGTAAAACAAGTCAGAGAAAGACAAATACTGAATCATTTTGCTTATCTGTGGATTGAAAAAAAAAAATGAACAAATTTGTAAATAGAGAGAATTGATAGTTACCAGAGGGTTAGGTGGTAGGGGAAATGGGAAAAAAGGTGAAGGGAACTAGAGTTACTAACTTATAATTATAACATAAGTAAGTCATGGGGAGGTGAAGTACAGCACAGTAAATACAGTCAATAATATCTCAGTAACTTTGTATAGCAACAGATATTAAGACTTCTTGTGGTGATCACTTCGTAAGGTGTATAAATGTCAAATCACTATGTTGTGCACCTGAAACTAATATAATATTGTTTGTCAACAATAATTTAAAAAGACCTTTACATTCCAGAATTTTTTTTAAGAGAACACTTCTGAGGTTTTCTTATAGAAGAATGGCATTCTCCACTGAGATGAGAGCATAGGAATTTTTTTTTCCAGCCTGACCAGTTGATGGTGCAGTGGATACAGTGTCAGACCAGGATGCAGAAGACCCGGGTTCGAAACTGAAGGTCGCAGGCTTGAGCGTGGGCTCATCTGGTTTGAGCAAAGCTCACCAGCTTGAGTCTAAGGTCGCTGGCTTGAGCAAGGGGTCCCTCAGTCTGCTGTAGCCCTCCGGTCAAGGCACATATGAGAAAGCAATCAATGAACTAAGGGGCCACAATGAAGAACTGATTGCTTCTCATCTCTCTCCCTTCCTGTCTGTCCTTATCAGTCCCTCTCTCTGTCACAAAAAATCTAAAACTGAAAAATTTTAAATATATTCATTACTCAGACACAGGTATAAAAAGTAGTAAAGTGAATACAGAAGTTGAGATAGCTTTTAAAAAATGTTTAAAATACAAATAGAAATCACTTACATAAATAAGTCAATATCATTAATAATAGAAATAATTATATCAAACATACTGACCTTTGAAAGGATTGATTCCTGCTCTTATTCTTGAAATAATAGCTTCTTTTACTTCTTTTTTCTTTACACATCGAATACCCAAATTTTGAAAACTAGAAGGAAAACAGAGCTTTCAAATTTCATTACAGTTAAACACATAAATACTAAAGAATACCTCAAGTATCAAGCATATATCCACAGTTAAGAGTCATCATACTGTCAGATGGAGATAGTGAAGCATGTTATAAATGTCCAATTGCTATGGTAAAGATGTGAGGGTAAAAAAAGTAGGGTTACATTTCTGAGAGCAGTGTTAAAGGAAAAATGATCTATGTAAGTTTTGCATAAAGTATTTCACAAGTATACCTAATATGCCTATGTTAAATAGACCCAAGTAGACAAAGGTGAACAGGAAAGTGCCACCAAAAAGCTAAAACCTCCTAAACAAATTTGTCCTCAAATCAATAAAATCTGTATCTTTGATAATATAAAGTAAAAGTTGTAAAAAAAATTCCCACAGGCTGAAGCCCATAGGTACATTTTGCTGAGTACATAAAAGTGTTGTCTACATTTAAAAAAGATGTTCACAGACTACCAACACTTAAAACTCAGGTAACTGCATCCTAATGCCTGCATGTCTGGCTTCTTGAACATTTTAAGGGTCTGACAGCAGTGGGTCGGCACAGAAACACCGAGCTGCGCTGCAGGGCTCTTCAGACTGCTATGGTGCTTGCGGGTCCTCGCACACTCCATTTCACAGGCACCTGATTTAAGCCCTGACTTTACTGCTAGTAGCAGTGGAATGTATTTTATGTCATATTTTATGATGTTATAATAATCATGCATCATAAGAAAGCATTGAAATGTGTTTTTTAATTAGGTGTTTGATGCTAACAATAATATTTAACAAAAGTTTCAAAATGTCATTTATGGAAAACTTCTCAATAGCTACCAATGTTACTAATTTGCATGTGTACTACAGATGATAGCTGGGGGAACTCCCCTACCACCACCAGTCATACTTGTTCCCACATGGAAAAACCATGACATCATTAAAGTTGGGTGGGTGTGAATAAGGAAGCAAGAGTGACTACAATAACATTAGTAGGTGTTCAAATTTCACATGGCACTTTGCAAAAGGAGGCTGCCTGCCTTGTGTGCCTCTCTCTGTGTTCATCTTCACATTCACATCTGTGATTCTGTTTGCACCTAAAATATATTTGACATTTCCTTCCTCTGACTCCACTAATTAAAAAAATGCATCTTGAGTTCATAATCCTTTCTTGGAACCCTGAAACCACAATCCTCTTCCTCAAAAGTATTCCGCTTCTTTGAAAGATTCTTAGTTTTTGGTCTCACTTTTTTGCTGACAAAAGATTTTAAAGAATCATGCATTTTAACATATTTATACACTACTTGATTTAGTTTCATCTGAGTCATTATATTTGACACTATTCACAGAATATTATAAGTAGTAGAGATTCTGAAATTCTAACATGAGGAAAACAAGGATCATAGAGATTATGTGAATCAATTTTTTACTCATCTATAGTCATTCAACAAGTTTTGGGGTTCCTACCATGTACAAAAACTCTGGAAAGTAATAGGGATATATAAAACTTCCCCTCATGGAGCTCACAGTCTAGTGCAGGAGATGGCCAAATACAGTCCATAGACCAAATCTGACCCACCATCTGTTTTTTAAAGTAAAATTTTATTGAAATACAACTAAATGACTATTTATGTATTGTCTATGGGCACTTTCATGCTGAAAGAGCAGAGCTGAGAAGTTACAACAGAGACCACATGGCTAGCAAAGCCTAAAATATTTACTATCTGGCCCTATTCAGGAAAAAATTGCTAATATTTAGTCTAGTGAAGCAGATAGATATTAAGTAATCATACACAAAAATCCTAAACTGAAACTATGACAATTTTTATAAAGGAGATGTACATGATGTCATGAAGACGTATGATGGGAAAGAACTGGTCAATTCAGGGAGAGCAGCCAGGCTTCTTGTAGGAAGTGGCACTTATGAATAGAAATGAAACGGAAAGACGAGAGTAGAGAGACTTCAGGCAGAGGACATACAAAGGACCGACCATACAGAAGAGCACTGTGCGCACAGGAAACTGAAGGCAGGCCTTTGTGACTGGAGTATAGATAGCAAGAACACAACTGAGGCCAGAGATACAAGTGGGTCATGTGGGCTTTATAAGGAATGCTGTCCAAATTTCATGTCACATAAAGCCATTCACATGTTTTAAGCAGAGATGTGACCATCAGATTTGTATTTAAAAAGATCACACTGAATAAGTAATTTTAAAAAAGATAACTTTGGCTAAAGAAGAGGGCACATGGGAAGGAAGAGGCACAAAAAGAGTTGGTGCGAGAAGACTAGTCAGAAGGCTCTTCTTGCCCTGGCCAGATAGCTTGGTTGGTTAAGCATTGTCCCAAAGTGCAGAGGTTGTCGGTTTGATCCCCAGTCAGGGCACATACAGGAATAGATAGATGTTCTTGTCTCTCTCACTAAAATCAATCAATCAATCAATTTAAAGAAAGGCTCTTCTTTGCAGCCCACATTTAGACCACAGGGATAGTACTGTGGTCATGATGGAGGTCACACAGACAAGTGGATAGATTGAAGAACTATTTAGGAGGTACTATTAGTGAATTCAATATGTGCACCTGTGTGAGAGGTGTCAAAGACACCTAAGTTTGGGGCTTCTATAGCAACCATTAATATACCGTACACTGGAGGACTGATTTTGAGAGGAAAGGAATATGACTATATATGATAATGGTTTTAGGCATATTTTATTTGAGGTTCTTTTGAGATATTTAAGAGAATATGTCAAAAAGGCAATCACACTAAGCATATTCTCCACTGACAAAACTAGGGCTTCCTAGAAAAAAAGTGTTGATTTCAGGGCAGGGGCAAGAAAAGTACAAGTTAAGTCTTAAACACTTGTTGCATCAGTAAAGAAGATGCAACTTCACTCAAAGAAAGATAGGGCCATGTCAGAAGGACATGGGAACAGTTCGAAGAGGCTTGTATTAGTCAAATTTGGGTCAATTTGAAAATCAAAACAATAATGTCAGTACACTGAATATAGAAATCCACGGGTCTATACGGATATTTTTTACATGGGGAAGTGTAAGAAAGGAAAGTTTTTCTTTATAATAGAATGCCAATTAATATCACAAATGGAAAAAACTAACATGTCTCCTGAAGAGATATTTTGAGAATACAGTATCACCTCTACAGAGTCCTTGTCTAAAATGGTTCATGTTAACATGAAAATATTACTCACATTATTCATGGTAACATAGATATAATTATGAACAACCATTTATTCTAATCCACATTTAACAACAATCGTCAAAAAAACAGCCTAGACTCTTCAAGAATGTTAAAGTTGTAAAAGATGAAAAAAGCTAGGAAACTTTTCTAAATTAAAGGAGACCAAATAAGCATGACAACTAAATACAATGTGTGATCCTAATGGGAACCTGGACTAGCACAGGACAGCCATAAAGGGCACTACTGGGCATTACTGTATATAATTAAGGAAGTCCAAAAATTAACTGCCTATAACATTGAGAAGGAACAGTCAGAAAAGTACAAAAACAGAAGACTTTGTTCTCATAGAAATCAAGGATCAGAATGTATAGGAAGGAGTGATCTACAGTGTAAAATGCTGTTGGGAGGTCAAGTATTATAAACAGGAAATGTATCTTGCCAAGTTTGTATTACTAGTTTGTTTTGTGTCCTTATTGTAAGAAAAATAGTTTAAAGTATTATTTTCTAAATGGTTACTACTAATATATTAGGAGGCCACTAATTTTTTCCTGTTGTAATTAGTTTCATTTCCCCCCAAACTCAAAACATGATTATAAAACATTAATTATAGAGTAAAAATAAGCTAAAAGACAAACATTAAACCCCACAATCCTACCCACCCAGAGACAAGTACTATTAATACCTTAGAGTATATACTACCATGGGTATGTACACATTTATTTTAAATGAAAAAAGTTTATCATATATTGTTTTAAACCCATTTTATTTACCTAGCATATTGTGAATAACTTTCTATACAAAGACATATTTGCAACGTGATTTTTTTTTTTTTTTGTATTTTTCTGAAGCTGGAAATGGGGAGAGACAGTCAGACAGACTCCCACATGCGCCCGACTGGGATCCACCCGGCACGCCCACCAGGGGCGACTCTGCCCACCAGGGGGCGATGCTCTGCCCCTCTGGGGTGTCGCTCTACAGCGACCAAAGCCACTCTAGTGCCTGGGGCAGAGGCCAAGGAGCCATCCCCAGCGCCCGGGCCATCTTTGCTCCAATGGAACCTCTGCTGCGGGAGGGGAAGAGAGAGACAGAGAGGAAGGAGGGGGGGTGGAGAAGCAAATGGGCGCTTCTCCTATGTGCCCTGGCCGGGAATTGAACCCGGGTACCCCGCACGCCAGGCCGATGCTCTACTGCTGAGCCAACTGGCCAGGGCCGCAATGTGATTTTTAAGGCTACACAGGAGTACATTGCATGGATGTACCAATTTATTTAACTAATCCCCCTTTATTTATTACAGTGGTACCTTGAGATACGAGAAGACCAACATATGAATTTTTTTTAAGATATGAGCTGCAACTCGGTCCATATTTTTGTTTGAGATCCGAGCGAAATTTCAAGATACGAGTCGTGATTCAGGAAGCTGCTGCTAGTTGGTGCATTGGTGCACGGGTCCAGTATCAGCAGCACAACACCAGCATCTCGTTCTTTCTCACGTGTTACCCACAGAATCAAGTCGAATCTCATGCGCTGTACTCATTCTTGCATCATTTTTGCATTTTTTACTAACTTTTTTTGTGTGCTATCATAGGGCTAAAGAAAGTGAGTGTAAAGGACAGTGACGAGAAGAAGAGAATGATGTCAATAGAAGTAAAGCAAGAAATAATAGAAAAACATGAGTGTGGTATACAAGTGATTGAACTGGCAAGGCTATACAACTGCAATACATCTACAATTTGTACCATCCTTAAACAAAAGGATGCCATCAAAAGCACAAATCCAGCAAAAGGAACTACAATTCTGTCCCAATTAAGGAGAAATATCCATAAAGAAATGGAGAAGCGCCTGACCAGGTGGTGGCACAGTGGATAGAGCATCGGACTAGGATGTGGAAGGACCCAGGTTCGAGACCCCGAGGTCGCCAGTTTGAATGCGGGCTCATCTGGCTTGAGCAAGAAGCTTACCAGCTTGAACCCAAGGTCTCTGGCTCCAGCAAGGGGTTACTCGGTCTGCTGAAGGCCCACGGTCAAGGCACATATGAGAAAGCAATCAATGAACAACTAAGAAGTCGTAACACGCAATGAAAAACTAATGATTGATGCTTCTCATCTCTCTCTGTTCCTGTCTGTCTGTCCCTGTCTATCTCTGCCTCTGTAAAAAAAAAAAAAAAAAAAAAGAAATGGAGAAGCTTTTGCTGGTGTGGGTGAAAGAGAAAGAGCTGGCAGGAGATACAGTGACAGAGACTGTAATATGCGAAAAGGCATGTATTATTTATGGCGACTTGAAGAAGAAAGAACCATCAACCTCAAAAGAGGCAGAAGATACGTTTAAGGCAAGTCACGGCTGGTTTGAAAATTTCAAGAAGAGATCTGGCATCCACTCGGTGATGAGGCATGGTGAAGCTGCGAGTGCTGACGTTAAGACAGCTGAGGAGTAAGTACATCACACATTTTGCTGCGCTTATCGCAAAGGCAAACTACATCCCCCAACAAGTGTTCAACTGTGACGAAACAGGATTGTTTTGGGAAAAAAATGCCCTGGAGGACTTTCATCACCGCAGAGGAGAAGAAGCTGCCAGGCCATAAACCCATGAAGGACTGTCTGACCCTTGCATTGTGTGCAAATGCTAGTGGTGACTATAAAGTAAAGCCACTGCTAGTGTATCATTCCGAAAATCCTTGAGCCTTTAAGATTCACAAGATTCTTAAAGAAAAACTGCAGGTTATGTGGTACACCAATGCTAAGGCATGGGTTATGCAGCAGTTTTTTATTGAATGGGTAAATCTTGTCTTTGGTACTGCAGTGAAGAAATACCTTCAAGAAAATAAACTCCCAATTAAAGCATTACTAATCCCTGATAATGCTCCAGCCCACCCACCTGGTCTTGAAGATGACATTCTTGATGAGTTCAAATTCATGAAAGTCCTCTACCTCCCACCCAACACGACTTCAATCTTGCAACCTATGGATCAGCAGGTCATTTCCAACAAAGCACTTGTTCCGCCGCTGCTTGAGGTGACTGAGAATACGATTCTAACCCTTCGAGAGTTTTGGAAAGATCACTACAACATTGTGATATGTTTACACATTATTGACTTGACATGGCAAGAGGTTACAAGAAGAACTTTGATCTTGGCATGGAAAAAGTTATGCCCTGATGTTGTTTCAGACAGGGACTTCAAATGATTCAAACCAGAGACTGAGACCAAGGTAGAAGAGTTGGATGAGATTGTATCCCTCAGAAAGTTGATGGGTCTGGAGGTAGATGAGGGTGACATAAACGAGCTCATTGAGGAACATGAGGAGGAACTCTCTCAACTGAGGAGTTGAAGGAGCTACAGATGATGCAACATATGGAGTTTCTGCAAGAGATTAGTAGTGAGGAGGAGGTAAGAGTCGGAGGAAGTGATTTCTACAAGTGAAATTAAAGACATGCTGGCAATGTGGGAGAAGCTTTCAAGTTTCATTGAAAAGAAACACCCAGAAAAAGTTCCAACTGGTCGTGCTTCAGCACTTTTTAATGACACTTGTCTGTCACATTTCTATAACATTTTAAAAGGCAGGCAAAAGCAAACCTCTTTGGATAGATTTTTATTCAAAAGTCCTGCAAGTGAAAGTGCCGAAAGAGCAGCCAAAAAGGCAAAAACAGGTGATGATTAAATGAAAAATACGTACTGTCAAGCTTAGGTTAAGTTTAAAGTTAAGAAAGTGCATTTTTTTTACAATTAAATTTTTGTGGTTTCATTTTAAGTAAAGAAAGTGCAGTTTTAGTTTTGTTTAAAGAAAGTGCAGTTTTAGTTTACAGTTAGTGTTAAGAAAGTGCAGTTTTAGTTTACGTGTCTACAGTGCCTGCATCCCTTCCTCCCTCCCTCCTCCTCTGCCATTCACCTCTGTTAGCTGCACTGGTCTGTCTCCAAGGTAAGAATACCGTACTAAATAACACTTTTTTCTTTTATTTCATATATTTTGTTATGCATTGGTAAAGTATACATGTGTTTCTTAAATAAAAACATGTCTTTTTTCATAATTTAGGATGGTTTGGGGATGTTTCATAGGGCTGAAACGGATTAAATCTATTTCAGTTATTTTAAATGGGAGAAATTTGTTTGATATACAAGTTGACTGACTTACTTACAAGGTCAGTTACAGAACAAATTAAACTCCTATCTCAAGGTACTACTGTATTTGGATTGCTTCTAACTTTTTACAATTACAGAGCTATAATGAATATCATCATAACAAAGAGTCTGAACTTGCTTGTTTCCTGAGGACAAATTTCTAGAAGTAGAATTGCTAAAAGACAGTCATATTTTTCTGACTTTCCGTACCAGAAAGGTTTTAATTTACTCTCTCACTGATATAATGAATGGACCCATTTTCTGGCAGCCTTACCAATGAAGTGATACATTATTTTTAATCTTAGAATTACTGTTCATGTTGATTTTATAGCCTACTCTTTTCTACATAATAATTCCAGTTTTACAGTGAATTTTCTCACATCTGGCAATTTTAAAATTAACTATTAATGAAAATATAGAGTAAGGCCCTGGCTGGTTGGCTCAGTGGCAGAGCATTGGCCCGGAGTGAGGATGTCCCTGGTTCAATTCCTAGTCAGGGCATACAGGAGAATCGGCCATCTGATTCTCCACCCTTCTCCCTCCCCATTCTCTTTCTCTCTCTTCCCATCCTGCAGCCATGGCTCGATTGGTTTGAGCATATCGGCCCTGAGTGCTGAGGATGGCTCTGTGGAGCCTCCACTTCAGGGGCTAAAAATAGCTCAGTTGTGGGTTGCAAGCATGGCCCCAGATGGACAGAGCATCAGTCCCAGACGGGGGCTGCCATATGGATCCTGGTTGGGGCACATATGGGAGTCTCTTTATTTCCCTTATTCTCAATTGGAGAAGGAAGGAAGGGAGAAGAAAGGAAAAGACAAGAGTAAAAATTTATAAAGTTTTCCATAACTTGTTCAAACTAAGAAAACAAATCAGACCATAAAATTATCTATGTTGGCCTCCCAGTGCTTACCGCAGGCTGTGTTCTTACACTGACTGTACAGAAAGAGGAGGCAGAGTAAACCCACCCATCTACACCTCAGCCCTGGCTCTTTGCCTGGTCTGTAATGTGAATGGGGGGACATAGGGCTCAGGAGGCTCGAGATTGGACTTGTTTTTACTTCCTCCAAGCAAAGAGTAGATGTGGTGAGTAGCTTTTATATGAGTTGTGGCAGCTGGGCCAGGGAGTGATTAAAAAAAAAAAAATCTATGTTTACTTTAGGTAACAATAAGTAAGTATTCCTGCTACCATCATAAACTGTGTCTATTAAACACAGAATAAAAGGATATTTCTAATGCAAATGGTAAGAAAATTTAAGTGTACACTATGGGAAATAGAAATAGAATGAGGAATTAGTTTATTCTGCTAAAAAATATCAGATGTACATGGTTAGGAAACAAAGTGTCCTATGCTTCTCCAATTCCTGAAGACGTCTGTGATTGCATACTTACAATAAGGGCCTGCGTTCTTGTCCAAATTCTGCTTCATAGTAGCCATCTCTGCAGTCTTTTCCTACTAAATCATGAGGATGAGGTTTAAATGGTTCATTCTTTGTTACTAATGTAATTCTTACTTTTCCTTTTCCATAATAGTTCATAATCTGAAAAGGGGGGAAGAAAATAGATGATCCATAAATATTTCTCATTAAGAACTGACCTACTGCCTGACCTGGTGGTGGCGTAGTGGATAGAGTATCGGATTGGGACGCAGAGGACCCAGGTTTGAAACCCCAAGGTTGACGGCATGAGCGTGGGCTCATCTGGTTTGAGCAAGGCTCACCAGCTTGAACCCAAAGTTGCTGGCTTGAGCAAGGGGTCACTCACTCTGCTGTAGCCCCCTCCCCTACTACCTGGTCAAGGCACATATGAGAAAGCAATCAATGAATAACTAAGGTGCCACAACAAAGAATTGATGCTTCTCATCTCCCTTCCTGTCTGTCCCTCTGTCCCTCTCTCTGTCACCAAAAAAAAAAAAAAAAGAACTGATCTACTAAATGAGTTCAATTTATATAATGTAGTTAGTACTGGATAAATAAAGTCCAATTGGCTGGCAAGGGTAGTTTGGATATTTTCCAGATAATACTAGTAAAGACTTTACCTTCAGTTCCCTGGCATATTAATTTCAATTGGTTATCTCAATCTGATTCTGCTTATCTTCCTTTTAAAAACAAGTAAAATTATACCAAAATACTATCACAGAGTATAAGAAAATACTGAGATGTTAAGTCACTGAATGTCATGCTCTTAGGTTCACTGTCATCCCATCAACATCCTTTCAAAAGTACACTGCTCACAAAAATTAGGGGATATTTCAAAATGAATATGAAGTGATAAAATATCCCCTAATTTTTGTGAGCAGTGTATCTATTTAAGCCACACCAATACACAAGACCATTTTATTTAATATGTGAAATTTCATCTCACAAAAAAATTTGTTCGTTAGTAAGCACATCCCAAGTGTTTACTGTACAGTAGACAATAAATCAAGTTGAGTTCCACAAAACTGTTTTCACCCAGTAAGTGCATCTAGAACACTGAGAATAAAGAGGGGACTTAAGCATGGAAAGAGGACATTCTAAGCATGAGGAGGAGCTAATGTTTAGTTTGGAAGCTAGCAAATATGCAAACACAAAGCAGGGAATATAAAAACCAGCTTACAATAAGGGAGCAAGATAATTAAGTAACAATGGGTACAGGTGAGAGGACATTAAAATCCATAATTTTGAGTTTAAACTTAATTTAAAAAGCAAGCAAGAAATATATATTGCCTTTCTGAATAAAAAGAGAGTAACTACTTAAAACTGTAATAGAGGCTGACAGAGAATTCAAATAAATATATTTAGGATTTACTGGCATGGTAAGGATACATATCTTAGAAATAGTTTAGAGAATATACAGAATAAGCTGAATTAGGGAGTTAAAAATTGCTCTTAAAAAATGAGAAAAACAGGCCCTGGCTGGTTGGCTCAGCGGTAGAGCGTCGGCCTGGCGTGCGGGGGACCCGGGTTCGATTCCCGGCCAGGGCACATAGGAGAAGCGCCCATTTGCTTCTCACCCCCCTCCCCTCCTTCCTCTCTGTCTCTCTCTTCCCCTCCCGCAGCCAAGGCTCCATTAGAGCAGGGATGGCCCAGGCGCTGGGGATGGCTCCTTGGCCTCTGCCCCAGGCGCTGGAGTGGCTCTGGTCGTGGCAGAGCGACGCCCCGGAGGGGCAGAGCATCGCCCCCTGGTGGGCAGAGCGTAGCCCCTGGTGGGCGCGCCGGGTGGATCCTGGTCGGGCACATGCGGGAGTCTGTCTGACTGTCTCTCCCTGTTTCCAGCTTCAGAAAGATGCAAAAAAAAAAAAAAAAAAAAAAAGAGAGAAAAACAGTATTTTCTTATTTACCTTTTATTAGCATTTTTTCCATTTTAATATTTAAATAAAAGGACCTAGATAACTCAAATACATATTGCTGCCAAAAAAAGTGACAAAAATTAGGAACTTGGATTCATTAATTTTGCAATTGCCTTGTTCTATAATTTAGCATTCCTTTAAAGTTCAATAGACTATAAACTTTGTAAATAATCTAGCTATAAAACAGCGCATTAAGATTTGTTGATGAAAAACTAAATAACACTTTTCAAAATCTGTTCTGCCATTAAAGTTTTTAATTGGCATTTAAAAGATAAAAGTTCACTAAAAATCAAATGAAGTATAGTATATAAGCATAAATATATTTTATAAATATAGTTATTACCAAAGTCATTTTGGATCAAAAACTACTTTTAAAACTTATATGAATATAAAAAAAAAGATATTTAAAAGTGACTATATTTCAGATCAGTCAATGAAACCCAGAATATGAGGGACAGGCAATAAATGCAAGGAAAAAGGAGGCAAATATGTTCATTTTCCTTTCCCATAATCCCTAGTTTAGTCAAGTGATTCTAGGAAGAAGAATTCTGAGTTCCCAAATCCAGGTTTTTAATCCACAGAACAATCTTGTTCATTGCTGGAAGGAGAACGCCTTTTCCTCATCAGCTGTTTCATGAAAGGGATGAAAAGCTGCCAATGCATATATACTGAGCACTGTGAATCACTCGACTTAGGTTAACACACAAATAAAGAGCAACTATCTGCAGGGATGAAGAATCCATACTATATTTAAGAAACGACCCTACACAGCTATTTAGTCCAAATCAACAAAAAAGAAGAGGAAAAAGAAAAAAAGAAAAGTCCATGGAGATGACTGTAAAGAAATTAGGATTCTAATGTAATTGCTGTAGCTAAAATATGAAGCAGCTGGGAGTGAGACACACACGCAGGAGAATGTCTGTTACCTGGATAGACGGGTAAGTGCGGTTGTTGTCTGTGCTATGCTCCCCTGGAATGCTGCCTGCTGATCGCCCTTCACATTTGTATCGAAAACGCATTCCTCTCTGCCTGGGTTGTTCAATTATCTCTATATATGGGTTATACCCACCTGAATGTTAAAAAGGAAGGGAGAGGGTGAGATTAGGAGAGCAATAATAATGGATTAACCATTTCATTATTTTTCAAAACAGTAGACTCGAAGATTTTCCCTCCTGATATTAACTAACAAGGTTAAAATACACAATAGTTATTATCTAAGATCAAGTGGTAAAGACATCTTTTTCTCTCATTCAAATTAGACTTCCATACAGTGTTAATACAAGTCATTCAAATAATATTAGTTAGCACTTTATCACTTAATATCGATAGCTAATGCCAATGTGAAGTTCTGAGCCAGCCACTTTAGAGATATCCACTCCTCACACGAAACCAGGCAGAAGGGTTTCTCCCTAAGACTCCCCTGGAAGAATCAAAAAGAAAGTCTTTAGAAGTACCATGTTACACTCCAAAAGTGGGTTTAACTGCTTGGTTTTACATTAGACTTTTACATAAGACTACTCACTGAAAATGAAAATACATTTAAATCCTTGCAGAAGGATATGTAAATTTTTATATCTCCACTGGAATGTCAATGGACTTATACATAGTATATCAAAACAAGTTCCAGAAGGGACTTGACAGACTTAACATAATTTTCAACCATTCTCATTTAAATCTTTTCTACAGTGTAAGATACAATGAAGGAAAAGAATTATTTACTTTCTATAACAAATATAATTCAAAATATGCAACTGTAGAATGAACTACTGATACACACAACATAGATGGATCTCAATATAATTATGCTAAGTGAAAGCAGCCAGACCAAAAGAGCACATACTGTATGATTTTATATATACAAAACTCTAGAACATGTAAGGCCCTGGCCGGTTGGCTCAGCGGTAGAGCATCGGCCTGGCATGTGGAAGTCCCAGGTTCAATTCCCAGCCAGGGAACACAGGAGAAGTGCCCATCTGCTTCTCCACTCTTCCCCCTCTCCTTCCTCTCTCTCTCTCTCTTCCCTTCTGGCAGCCAGGGCTCCATTGGAGCAAAGTTGGCCTAGGCACTGAGAATGGCTCTGTGGCCTCTGCCTCAAGCGCTAGAATGGCTCCTGCCGCAACGGAGCAACGCCCCAGATGGGCAGAGCATCGCCCGCTGGTGGGCATGCTGGGTGGATCCTGGTTGGGCACATACAGGAGTCTGTCTGACTGCCTCCCCACTTCTAACTTTTAAAAAATACAAAAAAACCCCACCAAACAAACAAAAAACTCTAGGACATGTAAACTAATCTATAATGAAAAATTGCGGGTGTGGAGTGGATGGGAAAATTGAAGGGTGAGGGGTATGTTACTTCTCTTGATTATAGTAATGATTTCAAGGTTGTATACATGTCAAAATGTACCAATTGCATACTTTTGACATATATAATTTATTATGTCAAAAAATCTGTCTAAAACATATACACCTTTACCCCTTCTAATCCAAATTGTGGGAAAAAGTTCAATAATGACACCCAAGGTGCTTTCAATAAGAGCACGTAGAAATGTGTCTTTATTTCATGAAGAGAATGTCCACAAGGAAAAAAATACTCAATCAGCTCAGTGATTTCTAAATTGCCACAAGTAAGTATCCTTTTTTGTGTTTGCTTCAGCAGCCTATATACTAAAATTATATATCTTTTTTTTTTTTTGGACTATAGGCTTATCCAGTGTTAGAATGCAAACGAATCTTCAGAAAGGGTAATACAGTGGATCTTATCAGTACATTATGGGAAGAGGCCTTCTGAATCCTATCCAGCCAAATCTTAAGAAAAGCTACTAAATCTCTTAAATTTCCTACTCTATAAAATTGAGATAGTAATAACAGTACTATTTCATTGGGTTGTTGTGAGGATTAGAAATGAAGTATTGGCCCTGGCTGGTTGGCTCAGCAGTACAGCGTCGTTGGCCTGGTGTGTGGAAGTCCTGGGTTTGATGCCTGGTCAGGAAACACAGGAGAAGTGACCATGTTCTTTCCACCCCTCCCCCTTTCTCTCTTCTTCTCCAGCAGCCATGGCTCGAATGGGTTGAGCAAGTTGGCCCCGGGCACTGAGGATGGATCCATGGCCTCGTCTCAGGTGCTGAAATGGCTCAGTTGCCAAGCAACAGAGCAGCAGCCCCAGATAGGCAGAGTATCGCCCTGGAGTGGGCTTGCTGGGTGGACCCCAGTTGGGGCGCATGCGGGAGTCTGTCTCTCTGCCTCCCTGCCTCCCCATCTCTCACTTAATAAAAAAAAGAAAAGAAATAAAATATTAAGTTCTTCCAAGTGTCCTGTCGATTATTTCAGATGTTTTCTTGAAAACAATGATTTATAGTGATACTATAATGGTATCACAACTCCTACTTTCAAGGATTTTACAGAACAGTGAGGCAAGTAATACAAATTATTTGATTAAAGAAGGGCCGAAAATAATTTTGTTTATGCTAATAAAATTCTGTATAAAATGATAATAAAAACAAAAGAGTCAGGAACGCCTGATAAAAGGAGTTAATAAACCAAAAGGCTGGGGAGAGAGGAGGGAGAACAGGGGCAGTTAGGCAATCTAGGGAAAAGAGAACGTGTGCTCAAAGCTGTACCAGTATATATAAAAGATACAGCCCCAATGGAAGAGAAGAGTTTACGAATCACCAATGTAGTCCCAGTGGAAGTGGGTGCATTTACCACCCTCAGAAAGAAAACCAAAGCCAGAGTACATTTGGGAATTTGGATTTCATTGTATGAGTGTCAGAGAATCAGTGAATGGTTTTATGCAGGGCAATCGCATGATCAGATCAGAATTTTAGGGTAAGAATTCTGGTGGCAATGAACAGATTGAGAAGAAAAAGCAAGGTGATCAGTTTTAGAGGCTGTTACAATAACATGAGCAATGATGAGGGTATGTCTGAAACATGGTAGTGATAATAGGAACAAAGGGTTATTTAAAAGATAAAACTGACAGTACTTGGTGACTCACTGAACTTCAGGATTAAGAGAAATAATCATTGATGGCTCCACAGTTTGTACTTAGGTTGTTGAATAAAGTATTACTGTTATCTTTAACTTTATCCTGTTTGATTCAGACTCCTTGTGTCTGAATTTACTACCTATTTGTTTATTCAAAAGACAAAGAGCCAAAAAAACAACACTGAAATAACCTAATCAAGTTCATAATACTATTTCAACTTTACTGAAAAATGTAAGGCATGCAGATGAGTTATTCCATAATTTTACGTCCTTATATATTTTTATTTATTTCAAATAATTCAAATTCACATTTCAGCTTCAAGTATTTCATCTGCTTATATATCTTTGTAGGAATATTTAAAAGGTTGTATATTTTCCTCACAATAATATTTTTTTAAGTGATACTTAAATCATGTATGTGGCTGAACTAAAGGTCAAATAAATCCCTGCCCACTACTTAAAGATGTCTGGGTGGGAAGGTGATATAGAATGACATCATTAATGGTAAGTGGATAACTTCTGAGGGAGGAATATGAACAAAAGTCCTAAGCTCATAGTGAGAATTCAAATAATTTCATTTGTTACACAAGACATCATTAAATTAGAAAGTGTGTTTATGAAAAGTCTATTCACAAAAGAACACTTGTTTAAAATGAAACAAAACATTCTTAAAAGGTATTTAAGCTATACTGACAAATATTAGTTATATATCAAGTACTTAAAAAGAAACACCTTGAAATTTATTCTTCCTATTGTAGAAGCTTTTTATTGGTAAAACCAGCCCCACAGCTGGAAATAATCTCCCTCTCCTCTAAACTACCACAGTTGTTCATTTATGGCAATTATTCCAAATAACTATAATTTAGGGAAGACACTATTTCTACTTGAAAATAAGTTACTTTAATTTCCAAGCTACTTGAAGGCAGGAATTGTGTCTTACTCATCAGTGCTTTGCACAGATAATCAGTAAACAACTGGTGAATGAATGAATAAAAATCTGAAGATCTTTTTGTTTGTGTAAGTTATGTATTCATATTAATCAGATTTTCTTCAACAGCTTCTACTACTATGGAAAAAATAGTGTTTTTTATGTACTAGAATGGCCACATCTTCATACTTCTCATACCCATTTATATTCTGATTTTTTATGTGTATTTACATGTTTAATACTTTTCTGCTCTAAAACATTTATACCATGCATCAGTACAATGTACCAGTTATTCCCTTCCTCAATAACCTGTTTTAAAGTGCAATTCTTCCTGAATATAAAATGTGTTGAAATGTAGTCATCTGTGGAGTAGAAGAAGGCAAAATAATAAATCAGGGAATTATAGGGAAAATAAGTACTCTTAGCTAATACTATCTCAAATCGTGAAAGTTCTAAAAAGCCCTGAGAAGTCTTCAAAATTGGTTCGAAACAAACTGATTACTGTACATGTCTTCAACTAATAAGCTGGGATCGATCCCTGTACTTTGAACATTATAAAAGCCAATGCTTTGCGGGATATATTTAGGTTATCTGTACTTAGGCAAAAAAAAAGTGCTATTTTAAAACATAGTGCCCACCTAATAAAGTATGAGTTTGTTAAAATAAAAAAATTACACTGAAATAAGAGTTAAAAATAGATCATCAATCATTAGAAATAGACACATTATAAACTAAAACCTTATAGCTAAAACTGAGAACCAGCATTAATTACACAGTAAAAAAAATAATTATAGGAATTATAACACTACTATAAAGCACTTTATCATTTCTCATATAACCCTTTTAACATAAAAACAGAATAGAAATTATCCTATTGTACAGATGATAAAACTAAACCTCAAAATTATATGAAATAAGAAATTATGACATTAGCAAGTAATGACAGCTGGGATCCCAGGGTGTCAAATTCAAACAACAATCATAGGCCCTGGCTAGGTAGACCAGTTGGTTAGAGTGTCTTTCTGATACACCAAGGTTATGGGTTAGATTATGGACTAGGGCACATATAAGAATCAACCAATGAAATGCACAAATAAGTGGAACAACAAATCTATGTTTCTCTCTCTCTCTCCCTGTAAATCAATAAAAAAAATTTAAAAGAACAAGCTTAATAGTAGGTTGGGATAAATTCACAATAACTCATATAGCAAATAACCTAAAATACTGTAAATGCAACTTAGTTTAAGAAGATACACATCTTGGTATAGGCAAGTAAGTATTTAGATCCAAAGAAATTCCTGGAATAGAGTTCATATTGGGGTTGTATTTCAGAATCACCTAGGTAGCTTTTCAAAACATACATGCCCTGACCCCACCTGAGATCTGCTGAATAGAAACAGAGATCCATCTAAAGCCCAGACATGTTTCTGAAAAAACCTTGCAAGCAATTCTTAACAAATTCCTGATTGAGAACCACTGCCCCAAGCTCTGCCTTTTCTCACCCCCACCTCCCCCCACATGGTAATTTCACCCTTCTCTCTCCTAAGCCCCAAGGGTCCCTTCTTTTGCCTCTGAAACTTGTTTCCTGAGCTCATTTCTCCTACCTCTGTGACTTTACAAACTTTCTCTTATTAAAAACAAACAAAAAACACTGTCCCAAAACATAAAGAAGTGGAAATAGTGATGCAAATATCTAGAGAATAAAAAAATTCACATACAAGTATGGGCTGGGTGATAGATGAACTAAGCAGAGGAATTCTGACTCCTTATAGCTCTTCTTTCCTACTCTAAAAAGCCTATGCAAATACAAGGGGAGGGGAATTATTATTATAGGGATAGCCTTTAATCTTAAACTCTGGTTTATTTAAAGAGTAAATCATCTGCAAAATTAATATTTTAACTGTCATCAAAAACATTTCTTGCCTAACCAGGTGGTGGTGCAGTGGATAGAGCACTGGACTGGGATGTGGAAGACCCAGGTTCAAAACCCCGAGGTTGCTGGCTTGAGCACAGGCTCTCATCTGGTTTGAGCAAGACTCACCAACTTGAGCCCAAGGTCACTGGCTTGAGCAAGGGGTTACTCCGTCTACCATAGCCCCCCAGTCAAGGCACATATGAGAAAGCAATCAATGAACAACTAAGGTGCTGCAACCAAGAATTGATGCTTCTCATCTCTCTCTCCCTTCCTGTCTGCCTGTCCCTATCTCTCTCTCTCTCTCTCTCTCTCTCTCTCACACACACACACACACACACAAAAACCTCACAAAAACATTTCTCAAAATACAGCACACATATGATTATAACATGCCACTGTGTTAACATCACAGTTGAGAATAACTGACTGCAGACTACATCTCCCTCACAGAAGTACCGGATAACAGAGAACCAAAGGAGCAAATGGAGCTAAGAATATATTCTTTTCCAAATTATCACCTCTATTCACTTCAAAGAAAAAGAAAATAACATTTAATTTTCCTTCCTTCAACCTACGAACACAACTGAATCAGAATAATGATCTTTAGCTTAAGATACAGGTGAGTTATCCTTTTTCTTTCTAGTTATGATCAAAATTTAAAGTTACCACCTCTTTCATAGCTTGAACTGCATGCAATTAACAAAGAGGCAAAGAAAATTTAGGGTCTAGTCCTATAAAAAAGGCAAAAACTAACATAAAAAAAAAAAAAACTAACATGGAAGGTACTAAAGAAATCAAATAGATCGCTTCTCAGCCTTTTTGTCTAAGATCAAAAAATTAAATAGGCCCTGGCCGGTTGGCTCAGCGGTAGAGCGTCGGCCTAGCGTGCGGAGGACCCGGGTTCGATTTCCGGCCAGGGCACACAGGAGAAGCGCCCATTTGCTTCTCCACCCCTCCGCCGCGCTTTCCTCTCTGTCTCTCTCGTCCCCTCCCGCAGCCAAGGCTCCATTGGAGCAAAGATGGCCCGGGCGCTGGGGATGGCTCTGTGGCCTCTGCCCCAGGCGCTAGAGTGGCTCTGGTCGCAACATGGCGATGCCCAGGATGGGCAGAGCATCGCCCCCTGGTGGGCAGAGCTTCGCCCCTGGTGGGCGTGCCGGGTGGATCCCGGTCGGGCGCATGCGGGAGTCTGTCTGACTGTCTCTCCCTGTTTCCAGCTTCAGAAAAATGAAAAAAAAAAAAAAAAAAATTAAATAGAGGATAAGTTATATCAATCAACTTGGCAAATGGACACATGGTTTATCTACTAAGCAATTTTTTATATACTTTTTATTTTTTCCAGAACATTTACTATTATTTAAATGGACGAAGTACTGAGTCCAAACATCACTGTCATATTTGACTCTCCTAGTTTAAATCTACACAAAACCATTTCAAATGGGTATTTTTTTCTTGTCTATTCTTGAAAGATATGTTTTCTATCTAGTATCTGACCTAGTTTATTAATACTGGCTTTATGGTTTCACAAAATTCTAGAATCACCAGGATATGTAAATGTGTCAAGGATCCTCATTAGCTGCTGTTTCTACAGGTTTGAATTCCCAAACCGTTCCACTACAAAAGAAAACTAACACCTGTGGGCATGCATAACAACATTTGTTCCTCACAAGACTCTGCAGACTTCCCATTTTTAAATAATAGAGTGATAGAAGTGAAATAAAAACTAATTCAGGTGCATCATGGGCTAAAGTCCAGGTTTATTCCAATATATCAGGCTATTGCTTCTCAGCGTTTTGGCTAAGATCAAGTGTAGTATCTGTTCTTATCAGTTTAATATCTGATACAGTCTCTATCCAATATAACAGGCTGATTCTCACTGGGTTTTAAGAATCCAAGTAAGAGAATTTTCAGATGAGTATCTGACTGGTGTATACATCACAAGGTAAATAAAAGATTTTGGCAACAGAAATTCTACTTCTAGAGATTCCATTGATGTGGGTGTAAAAAGTGTTGGAAAAAAAATTGCCTGACCTGTGGTGGCACAGTGGATAAAGCGTTAACCCAGAATGCTGAGGTTGCTGGTTTGAAACCCCAGGCTTGACCAGTCAAGCACATATGAGAAGCAACTACTGAGTTGGTGCTTCTTATTCCCCTCTTCTGTTTCTCTCTCTCTCCTCTTTCTAAAATCAATAAATAAAATCTTTAAAAAAAAATTAACTTCCAGGGTGAAAAGTAGAGAAATATTTAAAATCTGTCCTACATTTTTCAGGTATTTAACTAAATTAAAAATAGATGGTAGTGACAAATGATCTGTCTTGATTAAGACTACTAGATTTAAAAATAAAAAAATAATAAATGAGGAGGCTCATTTAAATATGAATTAAACAATTTATTTTAGTTTAAGTATATCTAATGCAGTATTAATGAACACTATTCACAAATAGACAAATATTGTCCTGCTAATTTATACGGGTTTTGGGGGAGGGGTATGTGGAACTAGGTGGGTAGAAAAATCACTAGAACATTTACTTTTGTTAACAGTTTTTCTCTTCTATTCTGTTGTATAGTGAGTAATATACACAGTGGTAAAACAAAAGTAAATTGTTTAAAACATGTAATAAAAAAGGTCCCTGCATCTTTCCATTTAACATTTTCTCTATATTGTGTCTAAATTTCTGACATCCAAACTTAGATCCTTGGAAAGCAAAAAAAGTTTTCTTTAAATAAATAAAAATAATCCATGTGATTTACAATTTGCACAATATTTCTTTTATTGTACTGTATATCTTGTTTACAATAAAGAATATTCTTTGTTATTAAAAGTATATACCATGCCATTACTTAGGTCACGTGCCTACAACCCCAATCATTTGCAGGGAAGAGATGAGAGAAGGACAGATTAAAGGGAATGCCCAGTCCCTCAAATCGTATTTGAGATACAATACACATACCCCAGGCACTCCCCAAAATGATTCAGGATCAGATTCCTCACTAGTGATTTCGCCCACTCGTTCCCTTTGCTCAACGTCTATCATATATCACCTTCATTCTTTATACCACTATTATCTTCTACCAAAGGCAGTTAAACAGAGCAACATGCACAGGAATATTTCACACTTTCTATTGAAACAATGAGAAGCTTTAAACTCAGACCTAAAATAGCTACTTTTATTTAAATATACAAATTAATGAGTTAATAATGGTCTAACGGGTATTGGAACAGTTTTCTTCACAATGCCTATTCTAATTAATCATGTTAAAAGACTGGAATCAAGCCTGACCAGGTGGTGGCGCAGCGATAGAGCATGCAGAGAACCCAGGTTCGAGACCCCGAGGTCACCAGCTTGAGCGCGGGCTCATCTGGTTTGAGCAAGGCTCACCAGCTTGAGCCCAACGTTGCTGGCTCAAGCAAGGGGTCACTCGATCTGCAACCAAGAATTGATGCTTCTCATCTCTCTCCCTTCCTATCTGACTGTCCCTATCTGTCCCTCTCTCTGACTCTGTCTCTGTCAAAAAAAAAAAAAAAAGACTGGAATCAAGGTGTAATTAAAAAAGACAACTTAATAGAACACAAGCTGTAAATTCTTAATAATCTGATAAAATTTACTTAAACAAAACTTAGAATTGTGTGTGTGTGTATAGTATATGTCAAAGCCCCACTTACCTATGGTACTTATATAATTTGCTTATGAGATTATGATGTTATTTTTTATGTTATACCGATCACATACTCAACTACATACACCTATTTACATATGACATCCGGAGAGAAATGAAGAAATGGTCTTAAAAGCTTGGTAATCAATAAAAATAGCTTTTGAGGTTTCAATACTATTTTACTACAAACAGAATATAAACTAGACAATGATAAAAAAAACATTTTTTTTTCTGTGACTCAGTTAACATTACTGTTTCAAAATAATATGGGAATTTATCATTTTTATACATATAAATTTTTATTAATTTTAATGGGGTGACATCAATAAATCAGGGTACATATATTCAAAGAAAGCATGTCCAGGTTATCTTGTCATTCAATTATGTTGCATACCCATCACCCAAAGTCAGATTGTCCTCCATCACCTTCTATCTAGTTTTCTTTGTGCCCCTCCCCCCACAACCACCACACTCTTGTCCATGTCTCTTAGTCTCGTTTTTATGTCCCACCAATGTATGGAATCATGCAGTTCTTATTTTTTTCTGATTTACTTATTTCAGCCCGTATAATGTTATCAAGATCCCACCATTTTGTTGTAAATGAGGGAATTTATAATTTAGTGACTTTTTTTCTCTAAGGTCTTTACAACTGATTCAGGAAAGTACATTCAGACTCCTTTCTAAAATCTGCTTAGCAGTTTTCAAACAACTGAATTACAATTTAAATAGCTTGTGAAAAGTACTCCCAACTTTCCATTCCTTAAAAAAATTTCCCCTTCAATTTAGGGAATCAGCTCTTACACCAGCACAAAATGTAGTGGCATTACACAGGTTTAAATTGTATCACATTTTTAAATGATGTGGGTCTTAACAATACTCTATATCAGTGGTAGTCAACCTGGTCCCTACTGCCCACTAGTGTGCGTTCCAGCTTTCATGGTGGGCGGTAGCAGAGCAACCAAAGTATAAATAAAAAGATAGATTTAACTATAGTAAGTTGTTTTATAAAGATTTATTCTGCCAAAGTTAGCGAAAATCCGACATAAAGTACTTGGTAAGGAATTATTATTATATGCTTTAACTTGCTGTAACTCTGCTTTATAAATTTTATAAAGTAAAGTTACTTCCCTACTTTATAAATCACCATTACCGTGGAAACGGTGGGCGGTTAGAAAATTTTACTACTAACAGATACAAAAGTGGGCGGTAGGTATAAAAAGGTTGACTACCCCTGCTCTATATAAATGGTTGTTAATTCTCTTTCCTTTGGAAGAATTAGAAGTGTTACACGCATTCCATATATTAATAAAGTTTCGTTCAACTGCCAGCAGGCTGACCATTTTTAAACTTATAACGTTCACCATCCTCTACTACTCTCATACAGAATCTCATAACCAATAAATTAACCTAATATTTCAAGTCATCTTTGAACTTTCATCTAAACGCTTTTAATTTATGATTTAAAAGATTATCTGAAAGTCTGGGGGTCACTGAAGTGGGTAAAGAGAAAGTTGAAATATTTTAAACTCCATTTCTATTCTCACATGAAAACCACACACAAACTGAAATCAAATGTCATGTGAACCACCCCAATTTCCTTTTCAGCCTATTGCAATCGTTATGGCATTGTTCTGCTCAACCTCTTTTAAATAGTTCTCTAAGCTTTCAACTTCCTCTTCTCTGCTAGACCTCAGCCTTCTACTGAGGGTCACTGTCCCAGGGGCTTGTGAGCATGCGGGTGAAGTATAAACAAGCGCCCCTCTTCGTGTAACTGCTAATAAAGCGTTACCCAGTAACTTGAAGCTTCCCAGCCTTTGCTCACGCTGCTCCCTCTGCCGGGAAGGCGCCCCCACGAACCTCGCCCGAATCCTGAAAAGGTCGAACTCGAACGCAGTCCACTCGATCCACTTCCCTTCAGTTACAGCCTGACCTAAACCATGGCTGTAAATACGACTCCCTTCTTTGGCCTGTAGGTCAATTCGTTTTCCCCCAAAGCAAGAGATTCACGCATTTATCAACTGAAAATGAATATTTACATAAGTAATACAACGTTGTTTTCATTCCTACCCAAATTTTAAAGCAGGGGGATTCTAAAAATCCTCTTTTCCCTTCTTTCCAGCAAAGTAAACAACTAAACCCCCCCCCACACACACACACAAAAAAAAACAACAACGAAAAAAAACCAAATTCGATTCCTCCGTAAGCTCGAGCGTACGCACTGTACAGTAAAAATTACCCACTTTGTTGAAATAACATTTCCACTTAGCCCTGTTAAAATACCACCTCGTGACTTTAAAAGGCACACATTTTGTACTACTGTCAGCACAACTTGATGGAATTAAACTAAAACAAAGCAAAACAAAACGCAGAGCTCGTCTGAGTTCTAAGGTTCCTCATTCCTGGTCTAAATCAGAAAACCACCATTTCCATATAAATCAATTTTTCATGAACTCTTAGTCTCCCTTTATTGAGATTATAACTTCCCCAACCCCAAAACCAGGTGTTGGGAATTTCTAGGTTCCGGTTAATATAATGGCATCAAATTACAGAGCGTGGCTTTGATTTCGCACGCAAACCCTGAACCTGGTTTTTACAAGGTTGACAATTTGCCAGATAAGACGACTTTAAAGACAGCGCCACAATCAAAACTGAGGCCCCGAAACTGAGCAGCAGGACCCTCGGACGAGCTCCTTCCCCCGAGTCCGGGACCGGCCCGCGGCGCCCTAACACTTACCGGAGGCCATGGCTCCGCTCACCGCGCCGCCCGCTCCGCGCGTCCGGACCCGAGGCTGCCGCAGTCAGTCAGCCCGCCACTCAGCCCTCTGCCGGCAGGACCACTCTGTCCCCCAGACCACCCCCCGCGCCCCCTCTTCTTTCCAGCCCTCTTCTGGTTTGCGGCTCACACCTTCCACCCCCTTAATTCTCGCGCTCCAGATCGCCCTGCGTCGCCGGGGCGATCTTCTGTCCAGGGCCAGGGGGCGGAGCGCGTCAAGAGACGAGCACCGGCGGGACTGAGCGCAAGGCGCCCGGCGGGAGGGGATTTCCCACAGCTGACGTGGGGCGCTCACCACCGCCTTCCCCGGGGGCGGAGGGCGGGGCACCTCGCGGCGGGCGGGCGCGCGCGCACCCGCACCCGAAGGCCCACGCTCCGCCCCGCCCCGCCCGTGCTCCCTCCCCGGGAGCTGCCTCTGGCTCGCGTCAGGTTCGGGGAGCTGGGACGCGGCAACTGCGGGAGTGCGGGATCACAGGAGCCGGGTCATGGTCCCGCGCGTGAAAGCCGCCGGCTCCTGAGAAATCCCCCTCCTCCAGGTTGTTCTTCAGAGCGTGTTTTAAAGTTCAGGAGCGAGTAGGAGGGTGCGGTGACGTCGAGAAGGCCGGCCGCCCGGGAGCCCTTGAGGGCGGGTTGGGTGGCGAAGTGGGGCCGGCCCTCCGGCTGGGGCGGGGTGATACTAAAGCCCGGGGTTTTCGTTGGGTGGTTCCCCAGTCTTCCTGATTTCGCACATGCAAATCTCCACCCCCGCGCCGCCGGCTGGTGCAACGCTCTGGTCGCGGTGCGCCCTGTAAGGGAAGTGCGGTACGCGTATTCGTTTGTAATTCATGTATTTGCATAGGGGACCCCCGCAGTCTGATTTTCCCGCTTTATATCTAAATTGCGAAGGCTCAGTTAACTTTATGTACTTTAGTAAAGCTTCGTAGTACGTTGTATCATTAGCAGTGTGCTCAAGATTAGTAGCGTGGACACTAATCCTGGGATTTGATAGATTTATTTACCCAGGAGGGAAGGGTGAATGGAAAGAAACTTGAGTGTGTTAAAGCAACGGTTTTCAACCTTTCTCATCTCATGGCACACATAAACTACTGAAATTCTGTGCCACTTATTTTTTGCTAATCTGCCAAAAGAAAGAAGGGGAAAAAAAGGTGTACTTTTGATCCCTTCAGACCAGAAGGCTATTGTGTTGGTTGTTGTCATTTTTTAATTTGACAAGGAAAAGAGGTCAGTGCCCCAGACTAAATAGTTAGGTATCGCACGTTTTAAAATTTTTTTGCGGCACACCGGTTGTAAATCTGAAAATCGCTGAGTTAAAGGAATCTAATGTAACTTTACTTCCTTCATGTGCTAAGAACCTCGTATGTGTCAGTTCCTTTACCTATTTATAAAGTAGTTATCCTAATTTTATAGATGAAGTAATCAGGGTTCAGAGAAGTTAAGTTCCTACTTCAGAATGCTAGTAAAAAGAAAGCACAGTTTAAACACAGGGTTGTCCGGTGCCAAAAGCTCCGTGCTCTTTCCACTGCCCCTTGCTGTCTAAAACAAGTAGAGGGAATGGGGAACATCAGCCTGCCATATAATGCCGGAACTGGAGAACCTAGTTGGGGGGAAATACTAAAATTGCCT
Source organism: Saccopteryx bilineata (assembly GCF_036850765.1). Taxonomy (NCBI): domain Eukaryota; kingdom Metazoa; phylum Chordata; class Mammalia; order Chiroptera; family Emballonuridae; genus Saccopteryx; species Saccopteryx bilineata. The sequence continues at coordinate 117,090,953 of NC_089492.1, read as the reverse complement.
AGCAACTTAAAAATATCCTTTCAACAAAATGTTGAAAGTAGGAAAGAATTAAATTATTGAATAAGCATTAAATCATACCGTGATGTAATAGATTGTGAAGACAAAAAAGGAATCTCAGTTGGTAAGAAGAGTGGGTTTTATTCCAATTTCACATGGAAAGCTATTGAGAGTGTGATTGACATGATTATATTTATATTTTAAAATGATTACTCTGGATGATGTGTTAACCTGTTAAGGTACAGTAAGGACAAGGGTTTGAAGGCAAAGTGGTTAAGAGGTTTTTGGAGTAGTCTGAGAAGTAAACGTGGTTTTAACTACTGTTTTTGTAGAGGAGATGGAGGAGTCAGATTTAGTAAGTTATTTTGATAACAGACCCAGAAGTACTTGATAATGGATTGGATGTAGGTGGGAAAAGAAAAAAAGGAATTAGAAATTCCCATATTTTGGGTCTGAGCAACCAGATAAAAAAGGAAGAAAAAGGTGAAGAAGCAGCTTTGAAGGGGGAAATCAGGAGTTGTGTGTTGGACAAGTTATATTATGGATGATTATTAGAGAACCCAGTAGGCAGTTGAATATGCAGAACTAAAACTAACTGGAGAGGGCAGGGCTAGATATAAAGATTTGTAAGTCAACCAGCATTTCACCTAAAGAAAGTATTCAGATAGGAAATAAACATATAAAAAGAGCCCTTGAATCCTCCAAGTCTTAGGTAACTGGCAGAGAAGAAGTTTCTGTGGTAACAAGAAGGAAGACAGAGCAGATGCAGAAAACCTGGTAGGCTTGATAGTATGAAAATGTGGTAATCAGGTTGCCTTTTATTTTATAGTGAAGTATAATGATGTAAAGTGAAGAGCAGTGAGGGAATGGAAGGTCCAAGGAAGAAAAGCTGAAAATGTGGTTCGTGAGTAGACCTATATAAAGTATATCAGGCTGTACTGAATATCCATTTGAAATTTGTAGTCATGAGTGTAATGTTATGTTAGACCAGTAAACAGTATTTCTTTTATGGTTTTTTAACCCAGGGGATATTAATGGGTAATATGAAAAAGAGGACAAAGAACTAGGAAAATTAAAATCTGAATGGGAATATGAGGAAGGGATGCATAATACCTCTCAACTCACAGACAGTCGTTGAGTAATCTCATTCATTGTCATGATTTTATCCATGGTCACAGGACCATCTATACAGCCTGGATTTTTCCCTGGGCTTCAGATCTATATATTCCATTATCTGCTACGCACCTCCATGGGGGAACTCATATGCATCCCAAACTCAACCTACTCAACATCCCTCCCAAGTTTACTCTTCCTCCCATATTCCTTATACTACCACCACCGTCTACCCATAAACAGGTTAGAAAATTAGAAACCACCTTTGACTTTTCCTCCCCACCCCCACCAATGCCACAACATCCAATCATCAAATCCTACTGATTTATCTTGATTGCCACTGTCCTTGTTCAAATCATAATCATATTTCTCCTTGACTACTAGAATAGTCTCTTATGCCTGTCTACACTTTTGTCTCTTATGAAAGCCATTCAAACCTATTCAGATCGTTTGCTGATGGAGTCCTCTGTATGAATGCATATCAGCCCATACCATTCTTGTGCTTTAGAATCATCTATTAACCTTAGATCCAAACTCTTGGACGTAGCCAACACATTCCTCCATAATCTGGCCACTGCCTCTTTCTTCAGCCTCATCTTCTGCACTCCATGCCTTGCACTTTGCACCTCATTGAATTGCTTTGTAGCTTCTCATATTCCAGAACTCATGCTATTTCTTGTCTCTCCATCCTTCATGGTTTCCCATCTGCCGAGAATGCTTCTCCCCAGAGATATACCATGTTTACGGATGGAAACACTCAGTATATATATATATATATTTTCTTATTGAGTGAGAGGCAGACTCCCACATGCTCCCTGACTGGGAGCACCCAGCTAGCCCCCTACCAGGCGATACTCTGCCCATCTGGGGCTGCTTCTCTGTTGTTCAGCAACTAAAATTTCTTTTAGCACCTGAGGTGAGGCTATGGAGCCATCCTCAGTGCCGGGGGCCAGCTTGCTCAAACCGAGCCATTGCTGTGGGAGGAAAGAGAGAGAGAGTAAGAGAGAAGGAGGAGGGGTGGAGAAGCAGATAGTTGCTTCTCCTGTGTGCCCTGATCAGGAATTGAACCTGGGACTTCCACACGCTAGGCTGACACTCTACTACCACAGAGCCAACCGACCAGGACCCAGTATTGTTAAAATATCAGTCATTATAGATAAAACTGACATGGTTTCCAAGGGGTGTGGGGGAGGGGAATCAGGGGACAGGGGAGTCAAGGGGACAAATACATGGTAATGAAAAATGAGTTGGCTTTGGGTGATGGGCACACAACACAATTAGCAGTTCAAAGGCCATGGAGATGCTCACCTGAAACCTATATACTCTTGTTGATCAGTGTCACCCCATTAAATTTAATTTCTAAATTTAAAATAAAGTCCTAATCAACCTTTAAAAAATGTATCAGTTCTCCCCAAATTAATCTGTAAATTTAATGAATCCCAGTTCAAACCTCAGCATATTATTTTGTTGGAATTGACAAGGTGATTCTTAAGTGTATGTAGAAATGCCAAGGTTCCAGATGGCCAAGCCAATATTGGAGAATAAAGCTAGAGAATGTACATTACCAAAGATCCAAATTTATTATAAAAGTACAGAAGTTAAGATAAAGTGATATTGGCACAAATCTAGACAAGTAGAGCAATGGGCTGAATGAGAAACTCCAGAAATATACGCTTATTTATAATAGTCACCACTGCACTTCCCTTGGGGAAAAGACAGCCTGTTCATTAACTGGTGCTGGGACAGATTTGTTATCTATATGGAAAATAATGAAACCTAACTTTAACCTTACACCATATGCAAAGTTTGATATATTTAAAATAGATCTCTATAAAATATCTATTTAAAATAGATCATAGATATAAATGTTAAAAATAAAATAATAGAACTTCTAGAAAATGTTCATAACTTTGGGAAAGGCAGGCATCTTCAATATTACCTAAACAGCAACAAAAAGAAAAGGTAGGTAAATTGGACTTTATTAAAGTACTTAAAAATGCCACTAAGAGAATAAAAAGGCAGGCCACGCACTGGAAGAAGATGCTTACAATAAATGTATCTGCTAAAGAAGCCTGTGGCATCCATGAAGGTACTCTGCTCAGATCTCAGTGCTAGAAAGTATCTACATCAGCTTTTAAGCCAAGGTCACATATTGCTTGGCTTCACCTAGCCAATTATAAGCACAGTGGTAGTACAAGGGCTCACCATCTCTACTTAGTGCAGGATTTCCCCTACCGGCAATATTTGTGTCAGAGCTCCTCATTGGACTGGCTGAGATTCTCAGAGATGCACCCCAATCTGACTCTGTTCCTACTCAACTCTTCTTGCCCCCTTTCTTTTCACAAATGTCAGACCTGCATCTGAAGACTTTCCCTGCCAATTCCTTCTCTCCTTTTTATCTTTCATAAGTGTTATCCCCAGTGACTCTTGCATTGCATTTGTGCCAATATCACTTTATCATTTCATATTGCCATCTGCTTCCCAGAGGATCCAGTTGATTCACATATGCATTCTACAAAGCAATAAGAAAAAGATAGATAACCCACTTTTTTAAGTCAACAAGAGATTCAAACAAGCACTTTACAAAGAAAGATAGCCAAGTGAATAATAAGTATATAAAACGGTGCTCAGTATCACTAGTCATCAGGGAAATATGTTTAAAAACCACAGTGAGCCTGACCAGGTGGTGGCGCAGTGGATGGAGCGTCGGACTGGGATGTGAAAGATCCAGGTTCGAGACCTCAAGGTCGCCGGCTTAAACGCGGGCTCATCTGATGTGAGCAAAAAGCTCGCCAGCTTGGCCCCAAGGTCTCTGACTTGAGCAAGGGGTTACTCAGTCTGCTGAAGGCCCAAGGTCAAGGCACATATGAGAAAGCAATCAATGAACAACTAAGATGTCGCAATGAAAAACTGATGATTGATGCTTCTCATCTCTCTCTGTTCCTGTTTGTCCCTATCTATCCCTCTCTCTGACTCTCACTCTGTCTCTGAAAAAAAATAAATAAATAAAAATAAAAACCACAGTGAAATATTGCTACACCATTCATCAGAATGACTAAAATGAAAAGAACTATTCCAAGGGTTGGTGAGGTTATGGAACAAGGGGAATTGCCATAAACTTTTTGTGGGAATATAAATTGGTACAACCACCTTGGAAAACTGGCAGTATCTACTAAACCTTACAATACCTGACTTCAAACTATATTATAGGGCCATGACAATCAAAACAGCATGGTATTGGAAGAAAAATAGACACTCAGACTAATGTAACAGAATAGAAAACCCAGAAATAAAACCACATATATATGGTCAAATAATTTTCGATAATGGGGCCAACAACACACAATGGAGAAAAGAAAGCCTCTTCAACAAATGGTGCTGGGAAAACTGGAAAGCCACATGCAAAAGAATGAAACTCGACTATAGTTTGTCCCCTTGTACTAAAATTAATTCAAAATGGATCAAAGACCTAAATAGAAGACCTGAAACAATAAAATACATAGAAGACATAGGTACTAAAGTCATGGACCTTGGTTTTAAAGAGCATTTTACAAATTTGACTCCAAAGGCAAGAGAAGTGAAGGCAAAGATAAATGAATGGGACTACATCAGACTAAGAAGTTTTTGCTCAGCAAGAGAAACTAACAACAAAATAAAGACAGCCAACTAAATGGGAAAAGATATTTTCAAACAACAGCTCAGATAAGGGCCTAATATCCAAAATATACAAAGAACTCATAAAACTCAACAACAAACAAACAAATAATCCAATAAAAAAATGGGAAGAGGACATGAACAGACACTTCTCCCAGGAAGAAATACAAATGGCCAACAGATATATGAAAAAATGCTCATCTTCATTAGTTATTAGAGAAATGCAAATCAAAACTACAATGAGCCTGACCAGGCGGTGGCGCAGTGGATAGAGCATTGGACTGGGATAACAAGGACCCAGGTTTGAGACCCCGAGGTCACCAGCTTGAGCGCAGGCTCATCTGGTTTGAGCAGAAGGCTCACCAGCTTGGACCCAAGGTTGCTGGCTCGAGTAAGAGGTTATTCGGTCTGCTGAAGGCCCGTGGTCAAGGCACATATGAGAAAGCAATCTATGAACAACTAAGGTGTCATAATGCACAAGGAAAAACTAATGATTGATGCTTCTCTCCGTTCCTGTCTGTCTGTCCCTGTCTGTCCCTCTCTCTGACTCACTTTCTGTCTCTGTAAAACAAACAAACAAAACTACAATGAGATACACCTCACACCTGTTAGATTAGCTATTATCAACAAGACAGGTAATAGCAAGTGCTGGAGAGGCTGTGGAGAAAAAGGAACCCTCATTCACTGTTGGTGGGAATGTAAAGTAGTACAACCATTATGGAAGCAAGTATGGTGGTTCCTCAAAAAACTGAAAATAGAACTACCTTATGACCCAGCAATCCCTCTACTGGGTATATACTCCCAAAACTCAGCAACATTGATACGTAAAGACACATGTAGCCCCATGTTCATTGCAGCATTGTTCACAGTGGCCAAGACATGGAAACAACCAAAAAGCCCTTCAATAGATGACTGGATAAAGAAGATGTGGCACATATATACTATGGAATACTACTCAGCCATAAGAAATGATGACATCGGATCATTTACAACAAAATGGTGGGATCTTCATAACATTATATGGAGTGAAATAAGTAAATCAGAAAAAAACAAGAACTGCAGGATTCCATACATAGGTGGGACATAAAAACGAGACTAAGGGACATGGACAAGAGTGTGGAGGTTACGGGAGGGGGGAGGGAGAGGGGGAGGGGGGGAAGGGACACAAAGAAAACTAGATAGAAGGTGACAGAGGACAATCTGACTTTGGGTGATGGGTATGCAACATAATTGAATGACAAGATAACCTGGACATGTTTTCTTTGAACATATATACCCTGATTTATGGATGTCACCCCATTAAAATTAATAAAAAATTTAAAAACCCTAAAATATAAATACCCTGTGATCCAGCAGTAAAGATGTTCTTCGACTACAATGGGGTTATGTCTTGATAACTCCATTGTGAGTTTAAAATACTGTAAGTTGAAACGCATTTAACACATCTAACCTAGCACTGTGCTTGAGTGCTCTCTCTGCAATGAGGAAGTGTCCTCAGCCATTCCACCTTCTGCGTCCATTGTTGGACTGTGCTCCTGCTGCCAATACATCATGATGTAGAAAGATAAGTTCTTCAACCAGAGCCTGGCTGAGTGGAAGCTCTTCATCTACAACCTGACTACCAGAGAGTGCCTGGGGGATACCTGCAAGAGCTGGGAGGTTTTCTTGCTCCTCTCCCTAGTCTTTTATGTGTTCCTGGCAGCACTCTTCATATTCACAGTGTGAATATACTTCAAGTGAGAGGGTTTTTTATTTTTTTTTATTTTTTAAAGATTTTACTTATTGATTTTAGAGAGGATGCAGAGAGAGAAAGGCAGAGGGAGGAGTATGAAGCATCAACTCGTACTATTGAATAGTTGCTTCTTGTACATGCCTTGACTGAGCAAGACCAGAGTTTTGAACCAGAAACCCCAGCATTCCAGGTTGACTCTGTATCCACTGCACCACCACAGATCAGGCATGAATATACTTCAGACTCGGAAGAATGAGGTTCCAAAATACTGTGACCAGATTTCTAGTCCAAGACTTGTGACTTTTCCAAAACCAGTGTCAGCATTGAAATATTCATCCATATATCTGATCCAGAGTCCTATAGAAGGCACATTGAAGATCTTAAGAAGTTTCTAAAGTCATATGCTTTAGAACAGAAGAATCTCACAGTCTGTCCTTGCCGCGAACCAGCACAGCTAGTAATTCCAGGTCATTCATGCACATGGCGCGGAATTAAGAAAACAGACTCACCAAGAAAAGAGGATGGGATCGGAGGCATCTTCAATGCCAATGACAAGATCAGAGAGAGAGAGAGAGCCCCCAGTCTGCCTCATTTTATAGTGTAGAAATTAAAGCCTTTAAGCCAATTTACAAATAAGGAAGTCTCCGATACAAAGCCACTTATCTGAGGCATAAATGGGATTCCTCATAAGAGTGCACCACCCGGCCCTGGCCGGTTGGCTCAGCGGTAAAGCGTTGGCCTGGCGTGCAGGGGACCCGGGTTCGATTCCCGGCCAGGGCACATAGGAGAAGTGCCCATTTGCTTCTCCACTCCCCCCCTCCTTCCTCTCTGTCTCTCTCTTCCCCTCCCGCAGCCAAGGCTCCATTGGAGCAAAGATGGCCCAGGCGCTGGGGTTGGCTCCTTGGCCTCTGCCTCAGGCGCTAGAGTGGCTCTGGTCGCGGCAGAGTGACGCCCCAGAGGGGCAGAGCATCGCCCCCTGGTGGGCAGAGCTTCGCCCCTGGTGGGCGTGCCGGGTGGATCCCGGTCGGGCGCATGCGGGAGTCTGTCTGACTGTCTCCCTGTTTCCAGCTTCAGAAAAATACAAAAAAAAAAAAAAAAAAAAAAAGAGTGCACCACCCCACATCATGCAACAGTCAAGGGTATGGGGAAAAGCTTAGTCTTGAGAAGATCTTAGTATTATAAGGGTATGTGGAAGATCTTAGTATTAGAAGGGTGTTGAGAAGATCTTAGTCTTAAAAGGGTGTGTGGAAGATCTTAGTATTGGGGGCTGGAGAAGAGTTTAGTCTTAAACTAAGCCCTACGCTGTGAGGATTTTGTCAGTTTACAGCCTGTCTCCCACATGTCCTGATGGAGTACTCTTTGAACAGAAAGGTCCAGTTTATGTTGTATGTCAGTTTCCTGTCACCTTACTTTAAGCATGCAGTGGTGTGGATGACCTTGATTTGGCTACTCCAAGGGATATCCCTGTATTCTTGTGAAAATGAATAGAATAACTGGAAGAAAGCTTCAGGGAGAACCAAGAACAGAATGCTCTGGTATTCCTAAGGGTGAAAACACAACAGCTCTATCAGCTTATCCTCCTGAGGGAAACACAGACAAAATATTTTCCAAATTATGAGGGAAAAACCACATGTGAGCTATGTACAGCCATTAGTTGCTATCCAGCTCAGCTTTGGTGCTAGCAGTACCCTAAAAGAAGTAACAGTCAACTGCAAGATTGTTGGATCACCCAACCTGAAAAACCGTGGTGATCATGACTGGTTTTTAGAATGAGTTGCGTTCAAAATTACAATGTGTGCAAGAAGGAATTAGAATATGTCCACAGAGTAAGTGTGTTGTCCATCTTCATTTTCTATCAGCTAGACTGGCCATTCTAGAATTGCGAGACCACCTGAGAGAAAGGTGAGGTGATACATGACACTGGGTTACAATATAATGTGTTTCCCGATCATAGTGTTCAGTGCCTTCTAAAGTAACTGCTTATTGCCTTAAACTGCCTTTTGGAACCGTTGTACACTCTCCAGATGGAGACTGTGAACACACAATTCTGAATATGGGTGTTTTGTCCTATTTTTGTGTGGTTTAATTGCCAAGTGTCTAAAGCTTAATGTGCTGTGCTGTGTAATTGTTTTATGTATATATTTAATGCTGGTTAACTCATATTTTCATGCCAGCAAAGTTTTAGGGCTAAGGTTGACTTGACCAACATAAAATATCTTTACAGCTATAAAAAAATGTATGTGGAGAAGTTCTGTATGTAAAAAGGAGAAAATAAAATAAAAGTGGAATTGAAAGGTCTTGGTTTTTTGAAAAGTTATTAATTATTATTATTATTGCAGAGAGAGACAGGAAGGGAGAGAGATGAAAAGTATCAACTCGTAGTTGTGGCACTTTAGTTGTTCATTGATTGCTTCTCCTATGTGCCTTCACTGGGGCCTCAAGCTGAGCCAGTGACACCTTGATGAAGCCAGCAACCTTGGTACCATGTTGATGATTCCACACTCAAGCTGGCAAGCCTGTGCTCAAGCAGGCAACCTCAGGAATTCAAACCTGGGACCTCAGTGTCCTAGGTTGTCACTCTATCCATTGTGCTGCCACCAATCAGGCTTGTAAAGTTATTTTTTACATGCTGTATTAGTCTATGGATCTTTTTGATTAAGAACACAAACTGTTTTTTGTAAAACATATAAAAAAGAAAAAGTAGTGATGGGATTATTGTGCTGGGACTAAATCTCTTATAAAAAAGTATTCTAGACCATAGATGAAATAGCATTTTTAGGTTACCCAGTATGAATATGCACCTAATTTTCTTATGAAATTAAATTCCTAAGATTTAAATTGTATAATAGTTTGTAAAAAACCTTGTAACTGCTTTTATTTAGCAGACAGGGGACTCTAATAAAAAATATAAATTGTGAAATATAAAAAAGATGCATCTAACCTACAGAACATCATAGCAGCCTAATTTACCTTCAATGTTGTCAGCACTTACTCTAGTCTATAGTTGGGCAAAATAATCTCATAGCCACTGCCCAGCATCACAAAAATATCATACTTCATGTTGCTAGCTCGGGAAAAGATCAAAATTCAAAGAAAACAGTTTCTGCTGAATTCATATTGCTTTTGCACATTATAATGTTAAAAAATCAGAAGTTGAATCATTGAAAGTCGGGAACTGTCTCTACTACTCTCAGGTATATACCAAATAAATACATGCTTGTATCCACTAACAGATGGACAAGAATATTTAAGCACCTTTATTCACATTATCCACACAACAACATTGGTAAATTTTATAAGTATAAAAACCAAATGCAAAAGAGTACATACTATATGAATCCATTTATATCAAGTTCAAAAAACAGATAAAACTGCTTGACCAGTGGTGGCACAGTGGATAGAATGTTGACCTGTTCAATTTGATGACAAAAGATGTCTTTTTAATTCAAAAACAACAACAAAATATCTTACAGTTATTTCACTTTTTTTGAGTTATTTCACTTTTTGTCTCTCATTCTCACTCTTCTGCATGCCTGTAGGATCTTAGACACAGACACATGCATTTACTAATCAGATTTGTTTGTTTCTTGAAGACCGTAACTTCTTCATTGCTGCATCATTTGAAAAAGATTTTATATGTTTAAAGCATGTTCTTTAGAATTAAGAGCAATGGTTCTCTGCCTTATCAGATGCGTCCACTTTTTTTTTTTTTTTAATTTAATTTTATTTATTCATTTTTTAGAGAGGAGAGAGAGAGAGAGAGAGGGAGAGAGAGAGACAGAGAGAGAGAAGGGGGAGGAGCTGGAAGCATCAACTCCCATATGTGCCTTGACCAGGCAAGCCCAGGGTTTCGAACCAGCAACCTCAGCATTTCCAGGTTGACGTTTTACCCACTGCGCCACCACAGGTCAGGCTGCGTCCACTTTTTTATAACCTATATTTGTAACATCCCCTTTACTATCCTGAAGTGAAATTCATTGATATAATCTACCATACATGTGTATTTTCAAACAAATTAAAATAATGTGGCCCTGGTTGGTTGGTTGGCTAAGTGAATAGAGCATTGGCCCAGCATGTGGATATCCTGGGTTCATTCCCTGATCAGGGCACAGATGAGAAGCGACCCTCTGCTTCTCTTTCCCTTTCTTTCCCCCTTCTCTCCCTCTTCCTCTCTCACAGCCAATGGCTCTGTTGGTTCTAGTGTTAGCCCTGAGCTCTGAGGATAGGTGAGTTGGTCCGAGCATTGGCCTCAGATGCCGAGGATAGCTCAGTTGATTTGAGCATCAGTCCAGACAGGGGTTGCCAGGTGGGTCCCGGTTGGGGCACATGCAGGAGTCTATCTCTCTATCCTCCTCCTCTCACTTAAAAATAAAATAGCTTTACTGGTGGTGGCGCAGTGTATAAAGTGTTGACCTGGAACATGGAGGTCATTGGTTCAAACCTGGGCTTGCCCCATCAAGGCACATATGGGAGTTGATGCTTACTGCTCCTCCCCCATTCTCTCTCTCCCTCTCTAAAAATGAATAAATAATACCTAAAAAAATAAAATAAAAAACATGAAAATAATGCGCTAACAGCAATATCACAGAAAGAATAAAAAGAAAGTTATCTATAAAAAAAATACTTATTTCAATATGTACCGTATTTTTCGCTCCATAAGACACACCTGACCATAAGATGCACCTAGAGTTTTAAGGAGGAAAATAAGAAAAAAAGTATTCTGAACCAAATGGTGTGTTAAAATATTTAATAAAATCGCCGATCCCTTTGGGTGGACTCTGCCATGGAGCCAATAGAGACCTGGACGCCCGGGAAGGTGGCAGCCTGGCTCAGAGGACTACAGCTTTGAGGACAGGGAGCTGCCTGGCAAGTACTTACTCCAGGTCTGCCCCCATCATCTTGAGGCTCTGACCGTGTGGCCTCTGGGCCACCAGGAGCTCATCCTGGAAGGGGTGGAACAGCTCCAGGCCCTGAACTCTGGGCTACAGACAGAGAACCTGCAAAGCCTGACAGAGGGGCTGCTGGAGGGGACCCATGTCTTCCAGAGCTTAGTCCAAGGCCATTTGGGGGGCTGTGCTAAGCCCCCTGCCGATGTCCTCAGTGCAGCTGTGGAGCTAGTGCGTGAGGCCTATTCCCTCCTCTTCTGGCTCAACAGGTACCTCTTCTCCCACTTAAATGACTTCTCGACCTGCCAGGAGATTGGGGAGTTGTGCAGGAAGCTGGGCCAGGTCTTGCAGGAGGACTGTCCAGCGGCTGAGAAGGAGAGCCAAGTCCTGACAATTTGTAGCCACGTGGCTGGGATCTGCCACAACATCCTGAGCTGCAGCCCCAAGGAACTGCTGGAGCAGAGGGCCGTGCTAGAGCGCGTTCACATGGACAATCCTTTGGGCCTAGAAATTCACACCACCAGCAACTGCCTGCACGTCATGTCCCAAGTGGGCACCCAGGTCCCCTCCAACTTCCGGCTGCAGATCCTGCCTGGAGATGAGATTGTCCAGGTCAACGAGCAGGTGGTGGTGGGCTGGCCCCATAAGAACATGGCAAGGGAGCTGTTTCAGGAGCCAGCTGGGGTTAACTTAGTGCTGAAGAAAGTCCTGGTGCCAGAGACACCCCCACAGACACCACCTCAGGCCCTGAGCTCTCCACAGCTGAGGGTCCCATCAGTGGCTCTGGCCCCACCATCTCCCAGGGCCCCACCTGAAGATGTCTTTGCCTTCGAGCCGTCCTCAAACCCAAGTCCCAAGCCCAGCCCTGCCTCAATAGACTGTGTCTCCCTTGACCCTGAGCCCCTGCCCATTGCCCCTGCTCCCCCAGCCGCACTCCCAGCAGGGGCAGCAGAGACTCACGGACCCCTAGAAGACAAGAGTCCTGTCGCTGGGGAAGAAATCAAAAGGCGTGGCGACGCAGCTGAGCCGCTGGTGGGTGTCATGCTGGGAGTTGGGCTGGCCCGACTGTGACTGTGACGGCTGGCTCCTGCTACGCAAGGTGCCCAGTGGCTTCATGGGCCCTCGCTGGCGCCGCTGCTGGTTTGTGCTCAAGAGACACACGCTCTACTGGTACCGCCAGCCCCAGGATGAGAAAGCTGAGGGTCTCATCAATGTCTCCCAACTACAGTCTGGAAAGTGGGCATGATCAGAAGAAAAAATACGTGTTCCAGCTCACCCACAACATGTATAAACCCTTCATCTTTGCTGCTGACACCCTGGCAGATCTGAGCATGTGGCTGCAGCATCTTATTACCTGTATTTCCAAGTACCAGTCTCCAGGCCGGGCCTCCCTGCCCTGCGAGGAAGACTGCTACAGTGAAACAGAAGCAGAAGACACTGCTGATGAGGCTGGGTCCCGCTCAGCCTCGCCCAGCCTTGGCCAAGCTGGGAGTCCTCTCCATGGAGACACTTCACCTGCAGCCACCACCACGCAGGGCAGCCCACATACCTCCTTTGGCCTTCTAACAGATAACAGTGAAGGGGCACTGGAAGGAATGGTCCAGGGGCTGAGGCGGGGTGGCGTGTCCCTCCTAGGCCAGCCACAGCCCTTCACTCACGAACAATGGCGGAGCTCTTTCATGCGGCGCAACCGCGACCCCCAGCTCAATGAGCGGGCGCACCGAGTGCGGGCGCTGCAGAGCACACTCAAGGCAAAGTTCCAGGAGCTGCAGGCCCTGGAGGAAGTGCTAGGTGACCTGGAGATGACCGGAGAGAAGTTCCGGAGGTGGAAAGAGCAGAACCAGGAGCTCTACTCAGAGAGCCTGGCGGCCTGCAGAGTGGCACAGGCGGAGGGTGGCTCCCACGTCCTAACCTCTGACTCCAGAGAACAGTCTTCCCGCCCCTGCCCTCTGACCCTGAGGAACACTCCCATCATTTCCCCCTGACCCCAGAGAGCAACCTCCAGCCTGCTGACCTCTGACCCTAGCCAGTACCTATCTCCTGACACCTGGCCCTGAGCACCACCTCCACCCCCAGCCTCTGACATGTCTAGGACAGAGCATCTCTGGGTTCTCTTTAAGGTTGGAAGTAGAACTGGTCCATAGTTTTACCTCAAGCTGACTCCCCTCTGCCTGAGCATCCACTATTTCTGCTCCCCCTCCCCTGGAGCAGGGTAAAGTGATATGGACTCTGTGCCACCCTCTCCCCCCTTGCCAGTGAAGGAGTGGAAAGAAACTGGGCCTGACCTGTGATGGCACTGTGGATGGCGTGTCAACCTGGAATGCTGAGGTGGAATGCTGAGGCTGCTGGTTCGAAGCCTTGGGCTTGCCCAGTCAAGGCTCATGCAGGAAGCAAACACCACCTGATGCTTCACGCTCCTCCCCCTGCCTCTCTCTCTCCTCTCTAACATCAATGAATAAAGTCTTAATTAAAAAAAAATTTAATAAAATATACCGCAATAATATATCAACACTGTAAACTCAACAGCAGTATTAACGACCATTATCACTGGTATTAACAAATGAGAAGAGACTTTAATGTTCAAATACTCCTCTAGTTGTCTGGGAACCCCAGGAACTCATCATCGCTAGTGTCAGAATTTAAGAAACTCAGTTTCTCACAATCACTGGTATCACTTTTTTTGCTATTTTCATATATAATACCATCTTCAGTGCCATCTAAGGCATTGCTAATGCCACATTTTTTGAATGACCATACCATGGTTTCATTCTTCACTGACTGCCATGATGTTTTCACCCATTCACAAACTTGAGTGATAGTGGGTCTCTTCATTAGCCCAGTTGGTGTCAGATCATGATTACCGGTAGCCATCCATTTGTTCCACTCTTCCATAAAAACTTTATTTATTTATTTATTTTGTATTTTTCTGAAGCTGGAAACGGGGAGAGACAGTCAGACAGACTCTCGCATGCGCCCGACCGGGATCCACCCGGCATGCCCACCAGGGGGCGACGCTCTGTCCACCAGGGGGCGATGCTCTGCCCCTCCGGGGCGTTGCTCTGTTGCGACCAGAGCCACTCTAGCGCCTGGGGCAGAGGCCAAGGAGCCATCCCCCGTGCCCAGGCCATCTTTGCTCCAATGGAGCCTCGCTGCGGGAGGGGAAGAGAGAGACAGAGAGGAAGGAGAGGGGGAGGGGTGGAGAAGCAAATGGGCGCTTCTCCTGTGTGCCCTGGCTGGGAATCGAACCTGGGACTCCCACACGCCAGGCTGAGGCTCTACCACTGAGCCAACCGGCCAGGGCCCATAAAGACTTTAAATGGTTTGTTGATGGAAATGTCGAGAGGTTGCAACTGGCTGGTAAGACACCTGTGAATTACAGCTAGATGAGTCTTCAGTTCTTTAAAATTTTGTGTGTGTGTGTGTGTGGTTTTGCTGATATGTGCTCTAAACTGGTCAAGCACTAATAGGGCAGCAAGTACGTCAGCACTTCACACAGAGCTCCGGCAGCTGCAGCGCAGCCCTCCACCGCTGCAGCTCACCTCTCACGTCTGCCTCGATGATGCCAGGTGAACGCGCCCACACAACATCGCTCACCTTCCCTCCTGCACTGCATGCAACTGTGGAAACCAGAACCAGGAGATCACTCAGCAGATGCCATGGTGGGTATGATTATGCTCCTGCTGGTGCTCATTCTACATATGTTTACTGGTGCAGCGCCCCGCAGCAGCTAAAAAAAATGAACATTTGCTTCATAAGATGCATGGGCATTTTCCCCTTCACTTTTGAGGAGAAAAAGTTGTCTTATGTAGCGAAAAATACAGTAAATGCTTGGTAGGAATAATAGAATATATATATATATTGATCTCTGTACCTGGGCTCCTAAATTTCTTGGAATTTCCTGGGTGATAGCAGTGTCTTTTATTCTAAGGTGGCAACTCTGAGTGGGCTTCTGAATGGCTCCTGGATGAGGTTTGTCACCAAAAAGACCAAGCCATAATTAAAAGCTTGGCATTTTTATCCCTATTCCTCATTCTCCAGAGAGGGAAAGAGGCTGAAAAATGGAGTTAATAATTTATCATGACTATATAATGAAGCCTCCATAAAAGTCTTTATATTGTAGGGTTTGAACAGCTTCCAGGTTGGTAAACACCTGGGGGTGATGGGAAGTGCTTGCCTGGAGAGGGCAGGAAGCTCTGCGTCCAGTCCCACATGCCTTGTCCTATGCACCTCTTCATCTGCCTGTCCATCTGCGTCCTTTATCATATTCTTTATTGTGTAGTAAATGGATACACATAAGTATTTCCCTGAGTGCTGTTCTAAACAAATATTTAAATCCAAGGGGAAGGTGGTCATGGGAACCTCTGTATCCAAGTTGGGCAGAGGTTGTGGCGACACTGGTCACCTACCGCTTGTGACTGGCATATGAAGTGGGGGGCAATCTTGTGGGGCTGAACCCTTAACCTGTGGGAACTGATGCTATCTCCAGGTAGATAATGTCAGAATTGAGTTAAATTGTAAGAGACAATGTCTGATTTCACAGAGAATTACTTAGTGTGTGAAAAAAAACAACCCATATTTGGACTCAGAATGTTGGGAGTTGGATAGTAGTGTGAAAGTAAATGAGAAACATAGAACTGAGTTTTTCCTTACATACTTGGGCATGACTACATTAAAAGGCATAATTAAGTTTTCAAATGTTTATGTCTATACATAAAAGCACTGAACACAAGTTACTCCAAGTGCAGCCTGATACTGATGTATTGTTGTATTGGTGAGTTGTCAGTTGTAATTTAAAAAGTTTTCTAATAAAACAATCTTCCCTAGGTAGTAGTTGAGAAATTTGGTGTGTATCGAAACCACAGAAGAAAAAATTCGTGTTTATATGTAAAATTGAGTTGTGTTTTAGGCTTATGTTATTATAGTAGACTTTTCATCCACATTAATATGAGTGTCTGGTGAGGCATTGGAAAGTCATGTGGATGGCGGGCAACTCTTGGCTGTGCTGGACTGCCCAGGCAGGGCATCTGGAAGCCCTTACCACCCTTGCAGCAAATACCAGTGGTGACCCCAGATCATTGTGAAACCATCAGTTTGGTCACAGACTTCCAGAATATCCCCAGTGGTTTGGAACAGTGGTTTTTAAATTCTGGTGGTCATAAAAAATCACTTGGAGAGTGTGTTTGGAATGCACATTCCTAGGTTCTACACTCAGAAAGTCTTATTCTGTAGGTAGGGGAAGGCCCAGGAATCTGCATTTTTACAGACTACTCCAAGAGTTTTGTCCCTTAGAACTCACTTTGACAAGCTTCGCTCTGGACTAGAGGGATGATACACAATTTACAAATATTGATCGATTTACGGCCTATGTAACTTATGACCATTTGACTTTACGACCACAATCGCTAGCCACGACTGCTCCGCGTCTGGCAGCGCAAGTGTTGCCCAGCTGGGCGTACGACAGTGCGGACCAGCTTCCGGCAGCACTACCATCTCTGCGTGCACCATTTCAACTGTTATCCCAGACTCGGTACAGCAATTTGTGTTTTGTGTCTTGGATATTTTTCATCAAACCCCTCCCAAGATGTCTATCAAGAGGAAATTGTCTTTGCAAATATTAAACCAGTTGTACTGGCAATGCAGTGTTTTACTTAAACCTGACAAATGCAAAAATAAGAAACAAAATGGTGTAG
Organism: Saccopteryx bilineata; assembly: GCF_036850765.1. Lineage (NCBI taxonomy): Eukaryota > Metazoa > Chordata > Mammalia > Chiroptera > Emballonuridae > Saccopteryx > Saccopteryx bilineata. Next base: position 117,073,881 of record NC_089492.1, on the reverse strand, counting down.
AGATGATACAAATGGCATAAAATGAACAAAGAAAATTATGATATAGAACAATAATGAAAGAAAATTATGATAAAATATGACTTAAAGATTTTTATAACATCATTTCACAGTACTATACATATAGCCTACTCAACTTACGACCAAATCGTGTTACAACGGGTCTGTCAGAACCAATCGTGGTCGTAAGTCGAGCACTAGCTATACCATGTTCAGCTAAAGAATCTAAGTCATGGTAGGAGACCAATTTACCCCATAAGAACCTTTGTATTTGAGGTATACATTTGGTATATTTATGTTTTAAGGCCACACAAAGTATGGTAGTATTGTTGGCAGTAAATTTTACTGCTGTCATTTGATGATACCAACAAAAGTAAAAATTCTATTAATAGTTGAAAATTGTATTAATACTGTTGAGTATATTCTTACCACTATAATACAATCATTATTTAATACAGAAATAGATTTTAAAACTCTAGTAGTGATAGGGGAGGGCCAGAAGAACAATGACTGGTGTTAGGTGAGGTTAAGGAAGACCCTTGGAGGGAACAGGGAGAGACACAGGTTGATGGCAGCCTACCAAGAACTCCAAATGGACAACAGGGCAGAAAGGAAATGGTGTCCTAACCTCCTAGGTGAACATCACAGCCGAGTGGAGCTCAATTTAGGGATTAATGTGAAAACCTGGCACTTTGCCCAGATGGCATCTGTCTTTCATCACCAACTGAGAAGCAAGTACATCTCTGGAGTTTGAGCAGAAGCTGTTCTTGTGAGTGAAGTATGTATTGTAGTTCATCCATTAGGCCCAGGGCACTCCTTCCCCAAGGGCAGTTGTTTGGGAAGAACTAGGAAGACTGCTTCATGGATTAGGAATCAGGCAAAGTCAGTGAGAGAATCTTGAATAATGCTTAATGGAGGCTGTGAAAGTCTGTTGAATTATCCCTGTGCCATCCCGAGGGATCTGGCTTTGCAAACAGCACAGACCCAGATTTGAATCTTAGGTCAGCAACTTTTTTAGCGTGGGATATTGGGCAAGTCGCTTAACTTCTCTGTGCTTATTTGCTCATCTGTAAAATGGGGATAATATAGTAACTATCTCACAGGCTTGTTATGAGGACCAAATGAGCCCATTAATGTAAAGTGTCTGACACATAGAAAGCATTAAAAGATGTTAGCAGGGTCTCACCCACCCCCCTCTTAAATTTTTTCACATACACAACAATGCTGAAAGCAGGGAACATTTATATATCCACCAATTAGATTCTACCATTAATATTTTACTACATTTGCCTTATCATCTGTCAAGCCATTTTTTATCCCTCTGTTCACCCATTCATTTTTTATGTATTCATGTATTTTTATGTATTTTTAATGTATTTCAAAACAAATTGCAGACACTGGCACACTTCTCCCTAAATACTTCAACATGCATAAACAGTTATTTTTACACTTCTCTAATAACCAGAACAATCCTATTCATCAGATTCACTGTGTATCTCCCTCAGAGAATTCTGGTTGAACATTGCCAAATTGCTTCTCTTTGATAAACCCTTCTCTATCTCTGTCCTCTTCCCTCTGTTACACAGTTTATACAGATATTTTACTTCAATTTAGGCCACCAGATTATTTTACAAGAAATTAAGCTTGATTGAGACTACAAGCTGGACCCAGTTAGAGTACTGGACAAATAATTGCAATTGCTGGACTCACCCGTTAGGAGTGGGTTTTATCTGCATCCTCACTGCTACTCTGCTGTTTGCAGGCACTCCTCGGAGATACTGCAGGTTTTGTTCCAGACAAAATCTGCAATAAAGCAAATTTTCAATAAAGCAAGTCACTTTTTGGGGGGACTTCCCAGTGTATATAAAAGTTATGTTTACCGTATACTGTAGTCTGTTAAGTGTGCAATAGCATTATGTCTAAAACAATCTACATACCTTAGTTAAAAAATACTTTATTGCTAAAAAATTCTAATCATCATCTGGGCCTTCAGTGAGTCATAATCTTTTTGCTGGTAGGTCTTACCTTCAGTTTGTAAAAAAACCTCTATCTGCGAAGCACAATGAAATGACAATGTGCCTATACTTACTATGTGAGTATTGTTTGAAACCTCTGAAATCTACTTCTGTGAATTAAAGACGTTGTAAAGGAAAAAAGTAATGGGGGACACAACTCCTAAAGAATAAGAATGAGGATCTATAATTAGGTTTGGAACCATTTCCACTTTCTTCAGTGTACTGAAGCATTCTTTGAAAATAGCTGTAATACTCACAGAAGGAAGTGATACTTGAGCAAGGTGGGTGTCATTTGGTTAAGCGGAGAAAAAGACAGAAAAACTGATTGTAGGAGAGACCAGGACAGTTGAGACAGGATGTGCGGCAGGCAGACAATGCTACCTGACTTCTTTCCTTGTATTAACTGTAGCTTGATAAGTAGTTGCTCAACTGCACTATATTTCCCAGCTTCTCGGGAGTAGAGATATGTGCCCACCCATTCCTAGACAGAGACTTTCAGATGGTGAGCCTGCTTCTTTTTTTTTTTGCCTTCCCTAGGGCTAAAAAGAGGCCCTGTGATGCATATTCTACTCAATTTTTTTTTTAAGTGAAAAGAGGGAAGATAGTGAGACAGACTCCCACATGAGCCTTGAATGGGATCCACTCAGCAACCCCTATTTGGGGCTGATGCTTGAATCATCCAAGCTATTTTTAGTGCCTGAGGCTGGTGCTCAGACTGCCCAAGCTATCCTCAGCACCAGAGTCGACACTTGAGGAAGAGAGAGAGAAAGGAGAAAAGGAAGGGAAGAGAAACAGGTGATCGCTCCTTATATGTGCCCTGACTGGGGATTGAACCTGGGATATCTACACACCAGGCCCATGCTCTATCCATTGAGCAAACCAGCTAGGGTCATTCCACTCAATTTTTGAGGACAGTCCTAGAGGTTATGATTGAGAAACAAAAATGGAAATAACCTATATGATTGCATGGAGCAGCTTGAAACTCGGATACTGAATTTAGGTCTCTTTGTTATAGCATTATATTAACTAACATGAATATATCCTAGGAAATAGAGAGAAATAAGGTTTAAATATGGTAATGGATAGGCTGTAGTAAGGAGTACTTTGGTTTTATCTCTGAGACAATGGAGATATTTTGCAAGTTCTTAGTGCTGTGATGGAGACAAGGGTTTCAGGACTGGTAGCATAAAAAGCCTCCATTAAGAAATTAGCCATATTCCCCCATGTATAAGATGCACTTTTTTTGCCTGACCTGTGGTAGCGCAGTGGATAAAGCGTCAACCTGGAATGCTGAGGTCACCAGTTCAGAACCCGGGGCTTGTCAAGTCAAGGCACATATGGGAGTTGATGCTTCCTGCTCCTCCCCCCTTCTCTCTCTCTCCCCTCTCTCTAAAAATTAATAAATAAAAATCTAAAAAAAAAATCGCACTCTTTTTTGAAAAACTGGGGTCTAAAAACTGGGTGTGTCTTAGACAGTGGTTGTGGCATTTCAAATGCCATAGATGGAACTGAAGACAAGGCAATATATGAAGACAGTGATTCATCATCAGACACAGATGAGGACAAGCTAATGGATGGGAGTTTTGACAGTGAAGAGGAGTTGTATGAATTTTATGATGAATAAAACTTGAGTTCAATAACTTTATGTAATACATTTTTCTTTAAATTTTGGGCCCCAAAATTAAGGTGTGTCTTATACATGAGGAAAGACGGTCTTGTGCTCTGGCTGGGTAGTTCAGTTGGTTAGACTAGAGCATCATCCCAATGTGCCAAGGTTGTGGGTATAATCCCCAGTTAGGGTACATATAAGAATAAACCAATAAATGTATAAATAAGTGAAACAACAAATTGATGTCTCTCTCTCTTTTCCTCTCTCTCTAAAATCAATAAATAAAAAAAATTTAAAAACAGACCTGGCCAGTGGCACAGTTGATAAACTGTCAGCCTGGAGCACTGAGGTCAACAGTTTGAGCCCTGGTCAGGGCACATGTGAGAAGCAATCAATGGCACAACTTCGTAGAACAATGAATTGATGTTTCTCTCCCCACCCTCTTCTTCTCTGAAAAATATTAAAGCAAAACAAAAATATCTGTTAAAGAAAAAAAAAAAAGAAACAGAGAGAGATTATTGGAGTGAAACAAATGTGAGCCTGAAACAGACCAGGATATTGAATATGGAAGTGGAGAAGAAGGGAACACAAGTACTATGAAGAGAAGTTAAAGCCCTTGGTGTCCAACTGGATAGAGGGAATTAAGAACCAGGAGTCACAAGTCCCAGATTTCTAATTTGGAAAACTGCTGATCTAGCAGCAATTGCTTTCAGGAAAATGGGAATATATAGATGAATCTAAAAAATTCATAAATAATGTAGAGTATGGCAGCAGACCCAGATCCTTCCATCATCAGTTTTGCTTCTTTTCTTTCCTCCCCATCACCAGCTCATGTTCCCTCATGTCTACAGCAAACTTGAGGGGAAAGGAACAGTCCCCAGTGTGAACTATAGCTGTGAGGAAACCTGCCATACTCACCTATTTTCATTTAAGGAACTGAAACATGAGATTTGTGAACACCCAGAGAAATGAAATCTTAGTATGTGAAAACTCTAAGAAGCAGTCATCAAACATTCATTTTTAAAATGCCTCTTTTTCTCTTTTTTTTTATCTTTATTTTTGTTTATAGTGCATAAGTCCTATAGTACTGTATATGCTAGTTTTCCATGTGTAGCACTACGTGGAAGTATGACACAGTATACTAACTTGGTTTCTGTAACTGTAATACCTGGTGTTTCACAAGCACAAGATCTAGTAATCACTGGTACAGGGTTAGAATTAGCATTTTCCAGAACTGGTAATAAAGTCATCATCTCCTAAACATCATATGATGTTTCTGATATGCTTCAACAGAGGACAGTCAGTTTTAAGGTTGAAAAGAACCCTATAGATTGTTTAGTTCACCCCTTCATTTTACATATAAAATGGAGGCACAGAAAATTTAAGTATTTTGTCCACGTTCATGTAGCTGTTAGTTTCTGAGCTGGGACTTGAAACTTGACCTCCAAACTCTTAGTTCTCTTTTTTCCCTATACCACATTGTATTTCCAAATATGACCTGAGATATAAAGCAATATAAAAACATTTTGTTAGCTAACTAATAGCCATAATCTTACTAATTAAAATGCTAACATCTGGAGTGCTTAGCATTCCCAGATTCTGTGTCTTTCTTTTAAGCTCTTTTCTCCCAAACCTTCAATTCAATATCTTTGTGGAAAAAGTAAAGATCAGTTCTTCAACTTTTTGTAAATTATTATTAAAGGCATTGACTGTGTCTTATTCATCGTTTATTTCCTATAATGGTTAAGTACACTGCCCTGTGTATTGTAGATGCTTAGTGTCTAATGAAATATAAATTGTTACACTTTGAATTATTCCAGTATTGATGTGCGTGACAATATATTACCATTGGATATTAGATACTACTACTACTAAAAAAAAAAGAGAGAGAGAAAGAGGCACAGGGTCCCCATCCAAAAAGGTAGGTAACTATGGCTGTAGGGACCTATAATATAATTATGTTAAGACAAATACCAAAATCATAAATTTAATAGCATAAGAGCAAGCTGAGCCAACCAGTTAATAAGTTATTTTAAAATATTCAAAATCCTTAATTTTTTGCTAAAATTTTTATTTTAAAATCACAACATCAAAAATATACATATAAAGAAAGATTGGAGAAGGAAGAAAAATGACCTATAATTCTGCCTCACTAATACAAATATCATTTATGTGCATGTGTGTTTATTCCCTTCCAGAGCTTTTTCATATGTAGGCCTTAATTTCTTCCTCCTGCTACTGCTTTTTTTTTTTTCTTTTTTTTTCCTGCTACTGCTTGATCATGGTAAAAACTTAAAGCAGAGAAAATGAGAGTCAGTTAAAATGACATCATCCTAATCCCTGTGTAAAAAAATATCTATCCTCATGTCACTTTTATTGAATAGTTAGTATCTCCAAGCATGAATACTATACAGATATAAAATTTGGTAGCCTGTTTTTATTTTCCACTTGATATTATACTATTCACATTTTCCTGTGTTGCTAATTAGTTTTTATCCTAAGATCTTTTTTAAGGAAGGAAGTTAGCTAGACAATGGATGTCCTAGGAAAGTGGGAATAGTTCCAATGTTTGTAGGCCTTAATGAGGTTAAAAAACTGATTTTATGTTAACATTGTATGGCAAAGTTGGAAAAACGGGATTATGAGCAGCAGGTTATGCTTTCTAAATTACCGCATAAAAAAAATCTTCTTTTATCTAACAACTGAGATTGAGGACAAGTATTTTTTTTTTTTTTTTTGACAGAGAGAGAGAGAGAGAGAGAGAGACAGACAGACAGGAAGAGAGAGAGATGAGAAGCATCAGTTCTTCGTTGTGGCTCCTTAGTTGTTCATTGATTGCTTTCTCATATGTGTCTTGACAGGGGAGGGGGGCTACAGCAGAGTGAGTGACCACTTGCTCAAGCCAGCAACCTTGGGCTCAAGCCAGCAACCTTAGGCTTCAAGCCAGCAACCTTGGGCTCAAGCCAGTGACCATAGGGTCATGTCTATGATCCTAGCCTCAAGCCAGCAACCCCATGCTCAAGCTGGTGAGCTAGGGCTCAAGTCAGATGAACCCGCATTCAAGCCAGTGACCTCGGGGTTTTGAACCTGGGTCCTCTGTGTTCCAGACTGGCACTCTATCCCTGACAAGCATAATTTTAATCTAATAATCCAATCTAAATATTTCATCTAATATTGCTAGCAAACTGTCAAAAGCTCTAATGAAGTTCAAAATATATTAAACCTAATTTTGGTTATTCCACATAGAACTATTTCATTTTCATAGCAAACATATGCACATTTATTTTTTTATTTTTATTTTTATTTTTGTATTTTTCTGAAGCTGGAAACAGGGAGAGACAGTCAGACAGACTCCCGCATGCGGTCCGACCGGGATCCACCCGGCACACCCACCAGGGGGCGATGCTCTGCCCCTCCGGGGCATCGCTCTGCTGCGACCAGAGCCACTCTAGCGCCCGGGGCAGAAGCCAAGGAGCCATCCCCAACGCCTGGGCCATCTTTGCTCCAATGGAGCCTCGCTGTGGTAGGGGAAGAGAGAGACAGAGAGGAAGGAGAGGGGGAGGGGTGGAGAAGCAGATGGGCGCTTCTCCTGTGTGCCCTGGCCGGGAATGGAACCCGGGACTTCTGCACACCAGGCCGACGCTCTACCACTGAGCCAACCGGCCAGGGCTACATTTATTTTTATTTAGTGCTTATTAAAAGTGATAGATTGCCTGACCTGTGGTGGCGCAGTGGATAAAGCGTCGACCTGGAAATGCTGAGGTTGCCGGTTCGAAATGCTGAGGTCGCCGGTTTGAAATCCTGGGCTTGCCTGGTCAAGGCACATATGGGAGTTGATGCTTCCAGCTCCTCCTCCCCTTCTCTCTCTGTCTCTCCTCTCTCTCTCTCTCTCTCTCTCTCTCTCTCTCTCTCTCTGTCTCTCTGTCTCTCCCTCTCCTCTCTAAAATGAATAAATTTAAAAAAATCTTAAAAAAATGTGATAGATCAATATTGTAAACCATAAAATTATACTTTCATATTACTGAGTATATTTTCTAACATTTTTATTTTTGCCTTAAGCTTTTTTTTTTTTTTTTTTTTTTTTTTTGTATTTTTCTGAAGCTGGAAACAGGTGCCTTAAGCTTTTGATGTGATCATAGTCACATCACTCTTCTGAGTGGTTATAAATGAAAATTAAACTTAGAAATGTTGAATTAGGCCCTGGCTGGTGGTTCAGTGGATAGAGTGTTGGCCTGGCATATGAACATCCCAGGTTTGATACCCAGTCAAGGCACACAAGAGGAGTGACCATCTGCTTCCTTCTCCCACCTTACTCTTTTCCTCCCACAGCCAGGGACTCAATTGGTTTGAGCATGGCCCCAGGCACTGAGGGTAGCTTGGTTTGTCTAAGTGCATCAGCCTCAGGTGCTAAAAATATTTTGGTACTCAAGCATCATACTTAAGCATTGACCTCTGACAGGGTTGCCAGGTGGATCCCAGTCAAGGGGCATGCCTGCCTCACTATCACCCCTCCTTTCATCTAAATAAATAAGTAAATAAATAAATGTTGAATTAGTCAGTGATTAAGTACTTGCCACATGTCAAGCCCTGTGTTAGGCACTAGCAATACAAAGGATAGATTGTGCCCAGCATAAATGACCTTACAGTTTAGTGGGACACAGATCTGCCATTCTGATATATATATTATATATGGTAGTTAGTGCTGAAATAGGAGGGACAGCATACAATGGGTCATGGAATCTTCTCTCCTGCTTTGCTAAGCTAAAAGACCGCCCCTTCTGTCCAACACTATTTCATACTTTGCTGCCTATGCTTCAAAAACAACTGGTTGTGCCCAAAGTCTCACAGACCCTATCACAAATACACTTCCTTTAGTTTTTGGCTCTAACCCTTTTTCTAACGTCACCAGGCTGATGACAGAAACAGATGGCCATTCCACCTTGCTTTCACATTTGTCTCTTGAACCTCTTTGCACCTGAACTCGTTCATGCTTCTGCAGCCAGGAAACAAATTTCACACGCTGGAGGAAGTAGACAGTGAAAGTAGCATCTAATTCCATTTTTAGCATTTGAGCTCCAGTGAGAAAATTCACCAGAGAAATCTTACCCTCTCAACAATGTGGAAGATGGACTGGGGAAAGTGCAAGACTAGAGGCAATAACTAGTAGGGAATGTATTTGGCATAATGGAGAGGAGAGAAGGTAAGTGTTGAATTAAGGCAGTGGCTTTGGGGAATCAATGTTTGGGAGACATAGGTAATGAGAACTGCTAGGTTTCTGCTTTGAACAACTGTATTATAATAATTTGGGGGCCATACAATGATCTAGGAACTCGGCGGGGGAATTTATCTCTTTGTAGTACAGTAGATCCAAATATTTAAAGACCCCTTGTCTATCATTCTTTTTCCCTTCCTCCTTTTTTCCCCCCCTTCCTCCTTTTTAATAGACTGTTGATTTTGTTTGGGTAGTCTACCCTGATCCAGATGCCAGATGTATCTGTTAAGTCAATCATGGTAATCCCATTCTTGAGCCGAGAGTGGTCTAGGAATGGGCAAATGCTATACTTTTTTTTTTTTTTTTGTATTTTTCGAAGTAAGAAGGGGAGAGGCAGTCAGACAGACTCTGCATGTGCCCGACTGGGTGTGCCCACCAGGGGGCGATGCTCGGCCCCTGGGGTGTCACTCAGTTGCAGCGGGAGCTATTCTAGCGCCTGAGGTGGAGGCCATGGAGCCATCCTCAGCAGCCTGGGCCAACTTTGCTCCAATGGAGCCTTGGCTGCAGGAGGAGAAGAGAGAGACAGAGAGGAAGGAGAGGGGGAAGAGTGGAAAAGCAGATGGGCACTTCTCCTGTGTGCCCTGACCGGGAATCGAACCTGAGACTTCCACACGCCAGGCCAACACTACCACTAAGCCAACCAGCCAAGGCTGCAAATGGTATACTTTTGACCAATGGAACAGAAGGGGAATTTGCTGGGGAGATCCTGGAATATTTTTCTTTTTTCTTTCTTTTTTATTTTTTTATAAATTTTTATTAATGTTAATGGGATGACATTAATAATTCAGGGTACATATATTCAAAGAAAACATGTCTAGGTTATCTTGTCATTAAATTATGTTGCATACCCCTCACCCAGAGTCAAATTGTCCTCCGTCACCCTCTGTCTAGTTTTCTCTGTGCCCCTCCCCCTCCCCCTAACTCTCTCCCTCCCTCCCTCCCATGTCCTCCCTCCCCCCACCCCTGGTAACCACCACTCTCTTGTCCATGTCTCTTAGTCTCGTTTTTATGTTCCACCAATGTATGGAATCATGTAGTTCTTGTTTTTTTCTGATTTACTTATTTCACTCTGTATAATGTTATCGAGATCCCACCATTTTGCTGTAAATGATCTGATGTCATCATTTCTTATGGCTGAGTAGTATTCCATAGTGTATATGTGCCACATCTTCTTTATCCAGTCTTCTATTGAAGGGTTTTTTGGTTGTTTCCATGTCTTGGCCACTGTGAACAGTGTTGCAATGAACATGGGGCTACATGTGTCTTTACGTATCAATGATTCTGAGGTTTTGGGGGTATATACCCAGTAGAGGGATTGCTGGGTCATAAGGTAGTTCTATTTGCAGTTTTTTGAGGAACCACCATACTTTCCTCCATAATGGTTGTACTACTTTACATCCTGGAATATTTTTCATTCATAAAAAGAGACACCCAGGAATTCACTGGACTTTACTGTGTCTACATGTGACAAGAGAACTATAGAAACCATTGTGAGCCCATGAGTTAAAAGTAAGGCCAATATGCAGAAGATAGTAGTGCAAAAAGATTTAGAAGGAATCTTGAGTTTTGGATGACATGGTTAGCTGCTGAGTTGGAATCAGTCCACCTCAGACTCCTAGTTATATGAGACAATACATATTTCCTTATAGTTTAAGCCACTTGAGTTGAGGTTACTGTTGTTTGAAGTCCAAAACAATTTAAGAAATATAGAACTGTCTCTAAAAGAAAGAATTCTAGCTAGGCTTCTAATCACTTGGAAGTAAGATCTTTGAGGCTCAATGATCCAAACAATGGCCCAGAGCAATTCACCACAGAGAAGGTGAACTGATTCTTTGAAATCCAAACTCCTGAAAAATGGTCTCTACTAAAATATGTATTTTCTTAAAGAAGGCATTTAATTCTATTAATATTAAGTTAAGATGTATTATTTCAATTTTCACTTCCTGTATAATACTGACATTTACTCTATGCATACTGTTGTTGAAGACCACTGGCAGATTTAGAAATAGACCAGAATTGAAGTTTACAACTTTGACAAACCCTCTGACAAGAGTACAGGAAATAAAAGTCAACCAAACAGGAAATAGCCAGACTAGAACAGAACAGCCGGAAATAATTCTTGGGTCTGGTGCAAGAATTAATCTATTTACAGAACACATAAGTACCCAGAAAAAATATTTAGAGCTGAAATATTTTGTAAACATTTTAAGGGGGTTAGGAAAGAGAGGAACAATTCAAGAAAGTAAAAGGAAAAATGAAATCATGTCTCTCAAAGAAGTAATTATTGCATACACCAAAGAATGTCTTCTGCATAGATAACGGCAGTTTTAAAACCTTTCTATAAAGGCTTCCCATGAAGAATTGAATTTCTGTGTTCTCTCTCTTTGAATTTGGGCCAAACCTTAGTGAGTGGTTGACCAGTAAAGTATGGTGGAAGTGACATTATGTGACTTTACAGGCTAGGTCAGAAAAGGTGGTGCAGATTCTGTATGATTTGCTGGATCCTGCATTAGAGTCATAGGCCACAGTGTAAGAAACATTACCACCCTGAGACCACCATGCTGTGAGAAAGCACAAGCTAACCCATGTAGACTGAGCACATGGAGAAGCCTCCAGACATGGAGAAAGAGAGATGCCCAGCTACTGCAAGCTTTTCCAATTCCCACTCTTCTAGCGCCTGCCACTGACTGCGACTGCATGAGGAATCCTAAGGCAGAACCACCCAGTGGAGCTTTTCCTGAATTCCCAACCCATGGAAATCACAGCAATAATAAATTGATTGTTGTTGTTTTAAGCCAGTGAGCTTGGGAGTGGTTTGTTCTGTAGCCATAGATAACCAGAACAATAGATGTGGTAATTTAAATGCTATGGGATTTAATGAGTGAGGAAAGAGCCCAAAAGCCCATTAGAGGTCATTATAGGTAATTACTATGACAAATAAGGTGAAGTGGTGGATTCCAGTCAGAGGACCTATTATCATTAATAAAAGCAAATCATTAGTGAGTCCAAGTAAGATTTTTTTAAAAGTCTTGATTCTGAAAGAATTTCACCTTAGTGAATATGAAATATCAATAGTTAACAAGCCTGATCAGACGGTGGCACAGTGGATAGAGAATCGAACTGGGATGTGGAGGACACTGATTTGAAACCCCGAGGTCACCGGCTTGAGTGCAGGCTCATCTGGCTTGAGCGCTGGCTCACCAGCTTGAGCGTGCGGTTGCTGGCTTGAGGTGGGATCATAGACATGACCCCGTGGTCGCTGGCTTGAGCAAGGGGTCACTTGCTCTGCTGTAGCCCCCTGGTCAAGGCACATATGAAAAAGCAGTCAATCCTGGATAAAGAAGATGTGGCACATATACACTATGGAATACTACCCAGCCATAAGAAATGATGACATCAGATCATTTACAGCAAAATGGTGGGATCTTGATAACATTATACAGAGTGAAATAAGTAAATCAGAAAAAAACAAGAACTACATGATTCCATACATTGGTGGAACATAAAAACGAGACTAAGAGACATGGACAAGAGAGTGGTGGTTACCAGGGGTGGGGGGAGGGAGGACATGGGAGGGAGGGAGGGAGAGAGTTAGGGGGAGGGGGAGGGGCACAGAGAAAACTAGACAGAGGGTGACGGAGGACAATCTGACTCTGGGTGAGGGGTATGCAACATAATTTAATGACAAGATAACCTAGACATGTTTTCTTTGAATATATGTACCCTGAATTATTAATGTCATCCCATTAACATTAATAAAAATTTATATAAAAAAAAGAAAAAGCAGTCAATGAACAACTAAGGTGCTGCAATGAAAAATTGATGCTTCTCATCTCTCTCTCTTTCTGTCTGTCTGTCTCTCTGTCCCTCTCTCTGTCTCTGTCACATACACAAAAACATTAACAATTATGCCATATTTCTCAAGGGCAATTTGTATAAGTAATTTTCTTTTTACCAGTTTTTCTTCCTATTTCAGAGAATCACATCACCAACAAACTATGATAGATATTTGGGCTGATTCCTGACATGTTACAATTCAAAAAGCTACACATTTAAAGGTTTAGGATCCCTGTGCGATGCGTGTCTGTTTCCTGACCTCAGAACACTCAGCACTGTAACATTTTTGTAAGGGAAAGTCCAGGAAATTTTTAGTTGATGTAGGACATGTAGCTAGTGGGGCCATATCTGTGGGATAAATTTCTTGTTGGGAAAGAAACATCAGAGAAGTCTAAGCCTTCTACAGCTCACACTTCTGGTATTCCTTTTGTTCTTGTAAAATATTGAAAGAAAATTAAGATCAATGAAACCAAATGTAGAAAAGTAACATGGAAAATGTACAGTTGACCCTTGAACAACATGGGTTTAAACTACACGGGTCCACTTACATGTGGATTTTTTAAAATAAAAATTGTATGTGTATTTTCTCTTCCTATGGTTTTCTTAACATTTCATCTAGTTTACTTTATTATGAGAATACAGTATATAATACATAAAACATACAGAATATATGTCAATTGACTGACTGTTCATGTTGTCAGTAAGGCTTCCAGTCAGCAGTAGGCTATTAGTTAAGGTTTTGCAGAGTCAAAAGTTCTATGCAGATTTTCAACTGCATCTCTAAAACCAGGTTGTTCAAGGGTCAACTGTATATGAAAATGTCCAGAATAGACAATTTCATAGACAGAAAGTAAATTAATGGTTGCCTAGGGCTAGAGGGTGTGGGGCTGGAGGAACATGGCCACTAATGAGTAAAGTGAGTATTAAATTTTTTTCTTTTTTTTTTTTTTTGACAGAGAGAGAGTCAGAGAGAGAGGAACATATAGGGACAGACAGACAGGAAGGGAGAGAGATGAGAAACATCAACTCGTAATTGCAGCACTTTTGTTGTTCATTGATTGCTTTCTCACATGTGCCTTGACTGGGGGGCTCCAGGTGAGCCAATGACCTCTTGCTCAAGCCAGCGACATTTGGGCTCATGCCAGCAACCTTGGGGTCATGTCTATGATCCTGCACTCAAGTTGAATGAGCCTGTGCTCAAGCCAGATGAGCCCATGCTCAAGCTGGTGACCTCAGGGTTTCAAACCTGGGTCCTCCGCGCTCAGTCCGATGTGCTATCCACTGTGCCACCTCCTGGTCAGGCTTAAATTTCTTTGTGGGATGATGAAAGTGTTCAAAAATTGATCATGGTGATGATTGTAATTTTTTTTATTTTTATTTTTTAGTGAGAGTTAGTAGAGGCAGAGAGACAGACTCCCACATGTGCCTAACCTGGATCCACCTGACAAGCCCACTAGGGAGCAATGCTCTGCTCCATTGCAACCAGACCCATTTCTTAGTGCCTGAGGTGGAGGCCATGGAGCCATCCTCAGCACCTGGGGCCAACTCACTTGAGCCAATTGAGCCATGGCTGTGGGAGGGGAAAAAAAGAGAGATTGGAAAGAAAGAGAGAAGGGATAGGAGTGGAGAAGCACATGGTCACTTCTCCAATGGAGCCTTGGCTACGGGAGGAGAAGTGAGAGATAGAAAGGAAGGAGAGGGGAAAGGTTGGAGAAGCAGATGGGCGCTTCTCCTGTGTGCCCTGACCTGGAATTGAACCTGGGACTTCCATATGCCAGGCTGATGCTCTACCACTGAGCCAACAGGGCCAAAATTCTTAATATATGATAAAACTATTGAATTATACATTTTAAATGGGTACATTGTATAGTGTGTGAATTATATCTCGGTAAAGCTGTTATTTTTAAAACATGCAAAAATTTACATAAAATGAAAACAGATACAAATAAAGCCTCTTTATCATAATTAATATGTTTTCACTGATGCTTAGAAAGTCTCATGGCTGAATGAGAAGATGATGCTGAAATTTCTCCAGGGCAGAGTTTAACAAACTTTTTCTGTAAAAAGTCAGATAGAAAATGTTTTAAGCTATGTAGGCCAAGTGGCAAAAGTGTAGCTATAGGTACTCAAGGAACAATAACAAATTTCTGCACATTTTAAAATGATGCAATTTATAATAATAATTGAGTATAATTTTTTTGTAATGCAGATCTACTAATGAGAAGAATGCAATTCTTTTTTTGGAAGATAACAGTTCACTTACCTGAATCTCAAAGTTAATATTCTGTATCCTAAAATTGATTTCAAATGTTCTTCTGAGCCTGACCAGGCGGTGGCGCAGGGGATAGAGCGTCAGACTGGGATGCCTAGGACCCAGGTTCGAGACCCCGAGGTTGCCAGCTTGAGTGCGGGCTCATCTGGTATGAGCAAGGCTCACCAGCTTGGACCCAAGGTCACTGGCTCGAGCAAGGGGTCACTCGATCTGCTGTAGTCCCTGGTCAAGGCACATATGAAAGAGCAATCAATGAACAACTAAGGTGTCGCAAAGAAAAAACTGATGATTGATGCTTCTCATCTCTCCGTTCCTGTTTGTCCCGGTCTATCCCTCTCTCTGACTCTCTCTCTGTAAAAAAAAAAAAAAAAATGTTCCTCTGAAAAAAAAAAGTTCATAGTTCGTGGGCCATGTAAAAACAGGCAGTGGGCGAGCTGTGAGTCTATGGGTCATAGTTTGCCAACCCCTGCTGTAGAGGATTAAATTCCTAAATGCTGGTTTATGCATTTCCTAGGGCTTCTGTAATGAAGAAAAGTACCACAAACTGGATAGCTTAAAACTACAGACCTGTGGTGGCGCAGTGGATAAAGTGTCAACCTGGAAACACTGAGGTTGCTGGTTTGAAACCCTGGGCTAGCCTGGTCAAGGCGCATATGGGAGTTGATGCTTCCTGCTCCTCCCCTCTTCTCTCTCTCTCTCTCTCCTCTCTATAATGAATAAATAAAATCTAAAAAAAAAAATTTTATAAAAACAAAACAAAACAAAACAAAAAAAAACTACAGACATTTATGATCTCCCAGTTTTAGAGGCCAGAAACCTGAAGTCAGGGTTCTGCAGGGCCATGCTCCTTTCAGAGGCTCTTGTGGGGGATCCTTTCTGCCTTTTCTAGCTTTTGGTAATGCTAGGTGTTGCTTGGTTGGTGGCTGGTACCTCTGTCTTCATATGTGTCTGTGTTTCTTCATTTCTTTTTATAAGAACACCAGTCATACATTTATTCAGTATGACCACCTCTTAACTAAATACATTTGTAATGAGCCTATCTCCAAATAAGTCCACATTTATTGGTACTGGGGGGTTAAGATTAGACCTTATCTTTTTGGGACACACAATTCAAACCACAGCAGCAACGGACTTGGGCAGCGAGCCCTGGAGGATCGTTGGGCCAAGGTATCCTCCTTACTACGCACTCTTAGGACAGTCATGCTATTGTTGGCTACCAGGTTTAGCTCAGTCTGCATCCTAGGGAGCACTCGCAAACCTGTAGTAAATGGGGAGCATTACCCTCCATGGTTCCCATGACTCCAAACACTGAGGCTCTTTTTTTAAAAATTATTTTTATTTATTTATTTATTTTTTTACAGAGACAGAGAGTGAGTCAGAGAGAGGGATAGATAGGGACAGACAGACAGGAACGGAGAGAGATGAGAAGCATCAATCATTAATTTTTCATTGTGCATTGCAACACCTTAGCTGTTCATTGATTGCTCTCTCATATGTGCCTTGACCGTGGGCCTCCAGCAGACCGAGGAACTCCTTGCTGGAGCCAGTGACATTGGGCTCTTGCTCAAACCAGATGAGCCAACGCTCAAGCTGGCAACCTCGGGGTCCCAAACCCGGGTCTTCTGCATCCCAGTCCGACGCTCTATCCACTGCGCCACCGCCTGGTCAGGCTATTTTTTGTTGTTTTAAGGCCTGTAGTTAGGTGCTTTCACTTAAATATGTCACTTCCTCTTAGAAAAAGGTTCAGATTCTAGCCCATCTAAACTAGAGTAAATGTTTCTTAGCTATTTTAGACTTACTGGAAGCTTCACGATACATCTCAGACTGAGGAAATAGGCTAATTTTTGTCTCTTCAGTTTGTTTTCACCTTAAAACTTTTTAAAAAGCTGTTACTGTGGTCCAGGCAAGAGTTCATGGTGGTTTGTACCAAGGTTGTAGTAGTGTTGGTGGAGATTGGTGAAAGGATTAATCATCTGATCATAGCCAGGCTGTACAATATTTGAAAATATATGTGTGTATATAAAGGTGAAGAAGGAGGCGTCAAGAATGACTTTCATGTTTCTGGCATGAGCAGCCGGGTGGAGAGGGGTACAGCAGAATGAAATAGGGTACACTGGAAGAGATTTAAGCTGGATAATTATCTAAGCAGCTTGAGAAATGACGAGACAGCTGTCTATGTGGGTCTGAAATTGAAGATTTAAATTTGAGAGTGGTTATTGGGATTTAAGGGGGCCAATGACAAATGTCCCCTACCTTCTGAGTTCAGAACCAACTGAGAAATAGATCCTAGGGCTCAAAAATCTTAACTTTTTATTGCTTAAACTGGATTGTAGAATACAGCTTTGAGATCTGTAGACAAAACTGGACTTTTTAATATCTTCCCCCTGAATTTAACATTCTGGGCCCCACCTGCAGACCTCCCTATTGCAGAAACTGAACCCGGCCCAGTCAGACTGTGTCATGTAGAAGAGAGGACTGGGAGCCGGCTACAGGGGGAATGGATCCAGAAAGGAAGAGAGATGAGAGAGAGAGAGGCACTCAAGCTCTTTGTAAGTCACTCCCCTTGGGAGAAGGATTGAGTGTTTCAGCAGAAAACAAGTGGTGTAGCCTGACCAGGCGGTGGCGCAGTGGATAGAGCGTCGGACTGGGATGCGGAGGACCCGGGGTTCAAGACCCCGAGATCACCAGCTTGAGTGAGGGCTCATCTGGTTTGAGGAAAAGCCCACCAGCTTGAACCCAAGGTCGCTGGCTCCAGCAAGGGGTTACTCGGTCTGCTGAAAGCCCACAGTGAAGGCACATATGAGAAAGCAATCAATGAACAACTAAGGTGTTGCAACGCGCATTGAAAAAAAACTAATGATTGATGCTTCTCATCTCTCTCTGTTCCTGTCTGTCTGTCCCTGTCTATACTTCTCTCTGACTCACTCTCTGTCTCTGTAAAAAAAAATAAATAAATAAGTTTAAAAAAAAGAAAAAAAGAAAACAAATGGTGTACTCCAAGAGGTCATGGAAGGGACTATATAGCAAAGGGATTATTTGCAAAGGCGGGGGAAAGATTCAGGATGCAGACAAGGGCTGTACAAGCATCCAGGAACTATATACAGGGAAGTTCTGATAGGGGAGGGAGCTCTTACCAGAACTGAACAGGAGCTGTCTCTCAGATAGAGGCACTGCCCAACAGGAATGTAGCTGAGGGAAGGACCTAGTGCCAAAACCGTGGCCCTCACTCCCCGGAGGTAGTGGGAGTAGGTGCGGGTGGGGAAGAGAACTATCCTGCCTACTTGCTCTTCCCACTTTCTGAACTCCCTCCCATGGACCAAACCCTCAGGAAACCAGAGGACTAGAATTACCTAAGAATGCAGCCTGTGGCAGTCAGCCTGCCCAGGTACAGAGCAGGGCAGAAAAGGGTGGGAAATGGGCAATCAGGCAGTGACCAGCACCTCCTGTCTTGGCAGCGAACTCCTGAGGTGAGGATTAGAAGCCTGCTGTCCCCCTCCCACCTTTATGAGGCTAACCTCCACACCTCAGCCCCTACTAAGCACTGCTCCTTTAAAGTCCCTTTGTTCCAAGAAGGCTCTGAAATGGGAGCAGAGCAGCTCTTTCAATGATCAATGCCCATTGTACCCTAGGGTGAAAACTCTTCACTATCCTCTTTCCTATCTCATATTTACTCAGCTGTATTGCCAACGGGTTTGCCAGAAGATGGGTAAGGGATCAAATGACAATATAAACATATGACGATACAATGCTTGACAATGATGTTAGTAAAATGGAAATGTCCCATATAACCTCTTTTTAGTATAGTATTTCATTGGTTTTAAGATGTGAATTCTTTTTTTTTTCTTCACATTTTAACCTCTCTAAAATTGGGAGAAATATTACACTCTCATCAGCCAGGCAGCTGTTAGGATGGCAGTATCATTGCCTGCCATGTGCATCAACACTGGCAGGATGGGCGTCAGCAGCTTGGAAGAAAACGGGGCCGGTGGAGCAGAGTGCTGTGATAAAATGCTCCATCCCAGCATTCTTGATGACAGAGAGGGTGATACCATTGGCATCACACAGGCCACTCTAGTTTAGAGGTAGTTCATCCTAACCTATACGAGTAAGAGTGCATCAAACAAGACAGAAGGTGGATTCCTGATTGCGAGGGTTGGAGGAGCGAGAGAAGTCGAGGGCAATGGCTGCTAACGGGGGCAGGGTATTTTGGGGAGGGTGATGAAAGCGTTCTGAGATAGGTGGTGGTGATGGTTGCACATTTTTGTGAATATACTAAAAACCATTTAATTGTACATTTTAAAAGGATGAATTTTATAGTATGTGAATAATACTCAGTTTTTAAAAAGTGATTCAGAACATTGAGGGAAGGTGGGTAATGGATATAGGGGAACGTTTTGTACTATTTTTACAAGTTACTGTTAGGTCCAAAATTACTTCAAAGTAAAAGCTTAAAAACAAAAACAAAACAAAAAACCTTTGTGCCCTGGCCACATGGCCCAGTGTATAAAGTGTCATCCCTGAGTACCAGAGGTTGCGGGTTCGAACCCTCCCCCCCACCAGTCAGGGTGTAAGGACCAAGAAAAGATCAAAATGTTAGATTCAGGAAAGTGTGCTGGGATTGCCAGAGTGTAGGAGCAGAGACAGGGAGGTAATGATAGGGACCCTGTAAGGCTGAGAACAAAGGAAGACAAACGTTTGCATTCCATTGGTTAGAGACCCTTATCAGAAGTTTATGTTTGAAATTCACCAATGAGCTAGACCCAGCCCCTGTTGCTATGCTGTGTGCACCCCCCTTAGCGAATAGGTAATTGCCACATCTGCTTCTGTATAATGCTTGCTTACTTAGGATATATAAGGACCTAGCTGTAAGCGCCAGGCACAATTCCCGTTTGTAGCTCCTTGTGGGTACGGTGTCTCCGGACAACTGGGAATTCGCCCCTGCGCAGGTTAAACTGGCCAATAAAGAAACATCTATACTCCTGAAAGTCTCTGACGTCTGTTCTCGTACCCAGTGCATGCTACAAGGGCACATATGAGAAGCAATCAATGAGTACAAACTAAATGGAACAGCTAAGTGAAACCAGTTGTACTTTTATTCTCTCCCCCCTTTCATTCTCATCTCTCTCAAATCAATGGAAAAACTAAAAAACAACAATAAACACCTTTTGAAGTACCATTCAAAATGAGAGTCTTATATTTAAAATTCTGTATTTATAATATGCTATGGACTTGGGTGAACTATCTCTTAGGGGAAAAAAGTAAAATGACATTTAATAAAAGCTCTTTTCCAATTCTGAAAACAGACATGGTTTAGAATTTTGGGGTCTGAATATAAAGAGCTTCTTATTTTGCTCTTGTTTTTCTTTTTATGTATGTACGAGAACAACATGTGATAAAAATTTATGTCTAAATTGAAAAGAGCTTGTTAATTAAGTATGAGATAAACATTTGAAGTGATGAACATTGTATCAAAGTTTAGTTGGCAGTTTCTTCTCCTTTCTTGGTGTATGTTAGATATTACAAAATATAGTATTACATTCCCAAGGAGGAATAAAGCTCCCAAACCAAATCTCCTTGTACTTATAAGGTACAGACACAGAATTAAAGTCCACCATTATCTCCTACCTTAGCCCAGGGCCTCGCTCAGTGTCTGGGAACAGTGTGACCTCAGCAGGTGCGGCAACAGTCTCTGGTTTATTCCACTTTTAAGACTCCAAAGGGTTAAAATACCCATGCAACCAAAAGCAACATATAGATTCAATGCAAGTCTTATCAAGTTACCACTGGTGCATTTCACAGAACTAGAACAAATATTCCAAAAATTTATATGGACCGACAAAAGACCTTGAATAGCCAAAGCAATCTTGAGAAGGAAGAACAAAATTGGAGGAATCATGCTACCTGATACTGCAAAGCTATAGTAATCAAAACAGCATGGTACTGGCATAAAAACAGACAGATAGATCAATGGAACAGAATAGAGAGCCCAGAAATAAGCCCATGCCTTTATTGGTCAATTAATATTTGACCAATGGGGTAAAGATAGTTTATTCAACAAATGGTGTTGGGAAAATTGGACAGATGTGTGCCAAAAAATAAAATAAAGCTACACTCCTTACACCATACATAAGAATAAACTCAAAATGGATTAAAGACTTAAATGTTAGACTCAAAACCATAAAAATCCGAGAAGAAAACATTGGCAGCAAAAATTTGAACATTTTGTGTAGCAATATTTTTTCTGATATATTTTGTCTGGCAAGGTAAACAAAAGAAAAAATAAGCAAATAAGACTGCATCATGCCTGACCTGTGGTGGCACAGTGGATAAAGTATCGACCTGGAACGCTGAGGTCACTGGTTCAAAACCCTGGGCTTGCCTGGTCAAGGCACATATGGGAGTTGATGCTTCCTGCTCCTTCCCCCTTCTCTCTCTCCTCTCTCTCTCTAAAAATGAATAAATAAATAAAAATTAAAAAAAAGACTGCATCAAACTAAAAAGTTTTTGCACAGTAACAGAAACCATCCATAAAATAGAAATGACAACCCACTGAATGGGAGAACATATTTGTCAAAGATACATGTGATAAAGGGTTAATATTCAAAGTTCATAAAGAACTTATACAACTCAACACCAAAAAACCAAACAATACAATTTAAAAAATGGGCAACAGGTCCTGGCTGGTAGTTCAGTGGATACAGCATCGACCTGGCATATGGTCATTCCGGGTTCAATTTCTGGTCAGGCACACAGAAGAAGTAACCATCTGCTTCTTCCCCA
The DNA here is from genome assembly GCF_036850765.1 of Saccopteryx bilineata. Taxonomy (NCBI): domain Eukaryota; kingdom Metazoa; phylum Chordata; class Mammalia; order Chiroptera; family Emballonuridae; genus Saccopteryx; species Saccopteryx bilineata. The sequence goes on along the minus strand of NC_089492.1, from coordinate 117,052,099 downwards.
ACTCCTCTCCTCCTTCTCTCCTTCTTTCCCTCCCACAGCCAGTGGCTTGATTGGTTCGGGTGTGGCCCTGGGCGCTAAGGATAGCTCCATTGGAGTGCATCAGCCTCAGGTACTAAAAATAGCTCTGTACTGGAGCATTGTCCCAAGATAAGGTTGCCAGGTGGATCCTGGTTGGGGCACATGAGGGAGTCTGCCTCATTATCTCCCCTCCTCTCACCTAAAAGACAAAACAAAACAGAAAAAAGAAACAAAATGGGCAATGACCTGACTAGACACTTCTCCATAAAGGACATACAGATGGCCAAGAGATATTTGAAAAGATGCTCAACTTCACTAATCATCAAAGAAATGCAAATTAAAACCACAATGAGATATCACCGCACACCTGTCAGATGGCTGTCATTAATAAACCAACAAACAACAAGTGTTGACAAGGATGTGGAAAAAAGGGAACCTTTGTGTACTGTTGGTGGGAATGCAGATTGGTGTAGCCACTGTGGAGAACAATATGAAATTTCCTCAAAAAGTTAAAAATGAAAAAAAAAATTAAAAAATGGAACTGCCGTATGACCCAGTGATTCCACTTCCAGGAATATATCTGAAGAAACTTGAAACACTACTTTGAAAGAATAGATGCAACCTACGTTCATTACAGCACTGTTTACAGTAGCCAAGATTTGGAAGAAGCCCAAGGGTTCATCAATAGATGAATGGATAGCCTGACCAGGCGGTGGCTCAGTGGATAGAGTGTCAGACTAGGACATGGATGACCCAGGTTCGAAACCCCAAGGTCTCCAGCTGGAGGCTGGCTCATCAGGCTTGAGCATGGTGTCAGCAGATTGAGCACAGGGTCACTGGCTTGAGTGTGGGATCATAGGCATGACCCCATGGTCACTGACTTGAAGCCTAAGGTTGCTGGCTTGAGCCCAAGGTTGCTGGCTTGAGCAAGGGGTCTCTCGCTTTGCTGTAGCCCCCTGGTCAAGGCACAGATGAGAAAGCAATCAATGAACAACTAAGGAACTGCAACGAGGAATTGATGCTTCTCATTTCTCTCCTTTTCTGTCTGTCTGTCCCTATCTGTTCCTATCTGTCCCTCTCTCTGTCTCTCTGTCTCTGTCACACACGCACACACACAAAATAGATGAGTGGATAAAAAATCAGTGGTACTGACTGACCTGTGGTGGTGCAGTGGATAAAGTGTTGACCTGGAACACTGAGGTCACCAGTTTAAAACCCTGGGCTTGCCTGGTCAAGGCACATATGGGAGTTAATACTTCCTGCATGCCTCCACCTTCTCTATCTCTCTTTCTTTCTTCTCTAAAATGGAAAAAAAAAAAAAAGCAGTGGTACAGTTACACAAAGGAATAATACTCAGCCATAAAAAGAAGGAAATCTTACCTTTTGCAGCAGCATAGATGGATCTCGATAGTGTTATACTAAGTGAAATAAGCCAGTCAGAGAAAGACAAGTAGCATATGATTTCACTTACATGTGGAATCTAATGAACAAAACAAACTAACAAAATAGAAACAGACTCATAAATACAGAGAACGGACTGACAGCTACCGGAGTATAGGGGGGTGGGGGGCTGTATGAAAAAGGTGAATTAAGCAAAAAGATTAAGCGAAAAGAAAAAACCCCATCATAGACAGCTAACGGTACAGTGGTTACCAGAGTGGGGGTGGGGAAGGTAGAAGAGGGTAAAAGAGGGGTAATGGGATGGAAGGAGACTTGACTTGGAGTAGCAAACAACACAATGTACAGAGGATGTATGATAGATTGTACACCTGAAACTTATATGATTTTATTAACCAATGTCACCCCAGTCAATTCAATAAATAGTAAAAAAATAAAACCCTTAGTAATGTATGAGAACAAGATTAAAGTCATTTCAAAGAGTATTTTCTTGATAAGAGCCCTCAATTTCCTTTCACCTCTTCACTTTTCCATCACTTCCCTCACCAGAAACACGGGGGGAAAAAAGAGAGAGAGAGAGAGAGAAGTCCAAAGGCTTGATAGGACATGAAGATTACCTAGCACCAGCCCCACGCCCAAGAAACTTAGAAAACTAGAACAAATCTGCTGGCTCCTAGGGCCAGGTCTACCAGTCCTGATGGTAGGTTGTGAGAGGTAGAAACCAATTCAGCCTGAAGTAAGCAGTGAAGGAATTTATTAATCTTCTTTTGGCAGTTTAGGGACTTGCAGGGAAGTTTGGAAAACCTGGCTTTGAGTCGTGGTCCCATGGAGACACTGCCACCAGCAGCTGAGCTGTGGACCCACTGTCATGAGGAATTTATGCTGGGCTTGTGTCTGTGCATCTCTGACTCTTGATTCAGCAGAGCCAGTGAACCCTCACTCAAGCCAGTGACCTTGGGATTAAGCCAGTGACTGTGGGCTTCAAGCCAGCGATCTTTGGGCTCAAGCCAGCGACCATGAGGTCGTGTGTATGATCCTATGCTCAAGCCAATGACTCTGTGCTCAAGCTGGTGAGCCCATGCTCAAGCCAGCAACCTTGGGGTTTCAAACTTGGGTCCTCTGCATCCCAGTCTGATGCTCTATCCACTGCACCACTGCCTAATCAGGCAGTTTTCTAAAGTTTTTGACCTGTGAATTTTACAGTGTTGGGAAAAGACTTTTATCAAGGGGTTTATTATGGCTTACATTTACCATCTCATATCTACAAAATTTAGAAATTTTTAATAGTTCTCAAAGATTTACTGGAGGCTCCTTATTTCCCTGTTCTTCCATTTAAAATCCTTTAATTTCTACTTCCCCTGCGCCCCTGTCAAACCAAGAATACACCCCCATTTACTCTGGTGAGCAGTCATTGCAATAGTGTGCTGTCTCTCTGGGCAGGGTGGTGGTGGTGGTGGAGGAAGCCCTGATTTAAAGAATTTGCCAATTTCCTTGGTGTAAATGCTCCCACTGTGGAAGATTTCAAGCAACCAAAATTGTGGCTGAAAACCCCTGAATATTTAACTATCAGATTTTCTGAACCCCCTGCCTCCCCACCACCTGCCAAGAGCCATTGCCTCTTTCCTGGAATTTCTTAGGTCTGTAATACCTGCCTCCTAAAGCAGTTTTTTTACTTGTTTAATCTGGAGAATACTCAGTGGATTTCTCAATTAACACTGCAATTGAGTTCATGTTCCATGAAGGCAGAGGTCTTTGCTCACTGCTGTATTCCCAGTGCCTAGAGCAAGTACCCAGCATGTAGAAGGTTCTCAGTATGTATTTGTTTGTGGTGGTGTTTGTGAGGCTCTTTCCTAGAGCTGGCGAGGATATTCACTTCTGTCATGTGCTAGTTCACAGAATGCTGCTTTTCTCGTGGGTAGTAACGCTGTGGTAACGACAGCAGAGACTTTCCCTAGATATTGCCTATCTTCCTGGGTGGGTGATCCTTCATGGATGCTGTTATCCTCCTACTGGACCAATATTAACCTAAGCCTGGATTCCACCGCTCTCCTGCCCAGTTCACCTGCAGCTTATTTCATCTTCCTGTGCCTTCCTTGAAAGTCCCCCTCCAAAAGTTTCCTGGGTATGTTCCCTAAAGGCACACCCAGGCCTGCATTGTCTCTTATAGTAATTGCACCACTTGAAAATCATTGGTCATGCTGGAAGCAGTCTATAATACTCATTATCCCTACCTCCCCCGTCAAATCTAGCCACAGTTGCATAACTGCGTGTTTAACTGTCAGTGTTTAAAGGGTGATTCCCCATTTAAACTTATTGTTGACTCTTTATCTGACCTTTTAAGAGGGTACTTCTCAAAAGCTTCCTGGAACTGCCCTCGCTGGTTGGTGGTAGCAGAGTGTATATTATTCCAAGCTGTTCTCTGAAATCTCATCTTCCTCTGTGGAGTTCTTTGGACCCCAGTCACCCTTTCTGGTCAAGTACTACTACTAACTCAAACAAACACACATCAAGGGCTTCTAAGACCTTCCTTTAGAGCAGTTAGATCCAAGCATATTGGACCTAACATTTTGCCTTTCATATTGGACCAACCTGGCCTTCACGATCAGAACCTGACTCTTAAGGAACTTCTCTCTGGATGGCAGTGGCAGTGAGGCCCAGTCTGGCCAATCAGGATGGGCACTGGCAGAGGCGGGTTAAGGTCGGTTGAGGCCCCAGGCATGGAAGAAAAATTGGGCCCTGTAAAGCCAGTAGCCACAGCCACCATCACAGCTGCTTGGCCCATGCAGGTTCGCATTTGATTCGGACAGACGGTAATGAAACAATGGAGCCAAGAACTGGTGGGCCATTAGCTTTAATCCTAGCTTGCACCCAGTGGGCAAGAAATACACACAATGGGAAAACACTTCCCTTTCCATTCAGGGCTCCCAAAGCTACTGACTTATCGAGTTTTCTAGAATCAAAGGGTTCTACCTCAGCAGCCTTATTCACCTCTGTTTCCCATCTCCTTCTCTCTGCACAAACTCTGCACAAACTGGCTTCTCCTTCAGTACTCTGCCATCTTGGCTGCCTCTCCTCTCCTCCACGTGGCCTTTCTCTGCTCTCCTCTCTAATGCTAATCTCAGGAACCAAGAAGAGCAAGCTCCCGGTCTGCTCCATTTTATAGTGTAGAAATCAAAACCTTTAATCCAATATACAAACAAGGAAGTCTCTGATATAAAGTCACTTAGGGTTGAAAGGTTTAGTCTTAAAACTAAGCCTTAGGGTATAACAACCCTGCCTGCTTACAGCCTGTCCCCCACACCCAATGCAAACTATAAGCGAGCAAACCTATATATCATATTACAAACTTATTTGACAAACAGGCCCCTTAAAAAAAAGAGAGAGGCAGGGAAAATAAAAAGACATGTTAACCATATTTTTAAATAAATAAAAAATATTATGTACTATTAATATTAAAATTACACATATGAAACCAAACTTGGTGTCTTTAGAAAAAAGTGTCAAGTTGGGGTTTTGTGGAGCCCTTCAGAAGTCGGGCCCAGGGCGCATGCCTAATGCTTCCCCTTCCCTGTTAAATCTGCCTCTGGGCACTGGCTATAAACAACCAAGGTGTGTCTCTGGCTGAGCCCCAGGCCTCGCCTGCTTGACCACCACCCTCCAATGTCAGCCTGTCTCCTTTACTTATCTTTCTCTCTTCCCAACTGCTCCTGTTCTGATTTCAAGATCAATGTTTTGTTAAAGAAAACATTTTTCGTGGCTCCTGTGAAAACACCATAAGGCAGATTTTATTCAGGATCATTGTGGTAGGAGTAGGGACCCTTGCCATGGGGTTTTGCAACAGGAGAGAGATTGAGCTCAATTCTGAATACAACAAAGAAAAGGGGGAATTTATAACCAAGGAGCAGGGAAGAGGGGGTCAGTGGATGGAAAATTAATGAAACATCAGGGGTTAGGGGTGATTCTGGCTAAACATTCCTAACAGGATTCTTGCTGAAGGCAGGCCTGGGTGATCAGATGTCACCTGGGGGATGGTGGAGAATGAGGAACTTCATTGGATATCAAGGGTAATTGGATAGTGAGGGTGGGTGATTCTGGCTAAAATGACTTAGGATTCATGCTAAAACTAAACAAACACAGAGGTGAACATGGAAGCCCAAAAGTCAGGGCCTAACTGAGAAGAGAGAGAGTTCAGAAGAGTCTGCCTAGAGTTTGATCGAGGGAAAAAACCTTTGTTATTTTCTCTTTTTTATTTATTTTTATTATTTTCTTCTTTTTCCAAGTGAGAGGGAAGGAGATAGAGAGACAGGCTCCCACATGCGCCCTGACTGGGATCCACCCAGCAACCTCTGTCTGAGGCTGATGCTCTGCCCATCTGGGGCCATGCTTGCAACCAAGCTATTTTCTAGTGCCTGAGGCAGAGGGTCCAGGGAGCCATCCTCAGTGCCTTCTGCCAATGTGCTCAAACCAATCGAGCCATGGCTGTGGAAGGAGAAGAGAGAGAGGAATAGAGAGAAGAGGAGGGGTGGGTGGTTGCTTCTAATGTGTGCAGTGACCAGGAATTGAACCCGGGACATACACATGCCGCGGCCCACGCTCTGCCTCTGAGCCAACTGGCCAAGGTCTCTTTATTATTTTCTAACCAATCCAGCTCCTCTTTGCTTCTCAGAAGACAGTACATTTCTGGCATAGGCCTTTTACTATTCCTTTTGAACCTTTGGTTCGTAACATTTTCATGAATGCCTAAAAAGATGGCCTACCATCTATAAAATAAGGGCTCCCTTTCCCCTATGTGTTCATTGATGAAAAACTACCGCCCTCTGTGGCCAAACTTCCAAATATGAGTCTCTCACCAAAGCCATAGCCAGGCATAAGTAAAATGTCTAGAGAGGACTTTGACTCATGTGGTGGGGTTTGAGGGTGATTCTAGGAGTCTGTAGGTAAGTCATAAAAAATCAAGAGGTTAATTCCACCGGAGTTCATTCCTTGTCTCTAAAACTAGATTCAGTTTAACGTAACATAAAAAGGAAGAAAATTTGAGGCTGTTGATTTAATGCACATAAAGCTGGTACCGCACAGCCTGACCAGGCAGTGGCACAGTGGATGGAGCGTCGGACTGGGATGCAGAGGACCCAGGTTCAAAACTCCAAACTCACTGGCTTGAGTGCGGGCTCATGCGGCTTGAGCATAGACTCACCAGCTTGGGCGCAGGGTCACTGGCTTGAGCGTGGGATCATACACATGACCCCATGGTCGCTGGCTTGAGCCCAAAGGTCACTGGCTTGAAGCCCGAGGTCATTGGCTTGAGCCCAAGGTCGCTGGCTTGAGCCCAAAGGTCACTGGCTTGAAGCCCGAGGTCATTGGCTTGAGCCCAAGGTCGCTGGCTTGAGCAAGGGGTCACTCGCTCTGCTGTAGCCCCCAGTCAAGGCACATGTGAGAAAGCAATCAATGAACAACTAAGGTGTCACAATGAAGAACTGATGCTTCTCATCTCTCTCCCTTCCTGTTTGTTTGTTCCTATCTGTCACTCTCTCTGAGTCTCTCTGTCTCTGACAAAAACAAACAAACAAAACTAGAACTGCACAACTAATATATTCTAACCCAGTAGTTCTAAAATGGTCCTCACATTAGCAGCAGCAGCACCTGGGAATTCATTAGAAATGCAGATTCATAGGCCTTTACCCAGACCCATTGAATCTGAGGATGAGAGCCCAGGAAACTATTCTAACAAGCTCACTAGGTGATTCTTGTGAATATGAGAGTCTGAGAACCACAGCTCTCATGCAGGTGCAGTATAGCTCTCTACAGGAAGTTTCACCTGAAACTTAGCTTCCTTTGGGTTGTTCCTGCCTGAGAAATATGGCAGGAGCAGCAAGAAATTTTCACAACCACTAATGCCTAAGGAATGTGTTTGCTGGAGCTCTGCATGTTTTAATCCCCATGTTGGGCACACCTGCTTAGGTCTATAAGTTGCAAAAGCCTACACAGCCTGTGTATGTTGAAGTTTCAAGGGCCTGGGTTTGCTGAGGCCCTGTGACACCCATGTCATTAAACTGCGGTGTCTTAAAACGGTCAAGGACCTAGAAGTCCTGTGTTTACTCAAGTACTAACACCTTCTATCCCAGCCACACCTGAAACATCTTTCTCTTGGGATATCTCATAAATTTCCAAAGCCCTATCCTTGTGCCTGTTTCTTAAACTTTCCTAGTTTGTGGGTCACGTGTGGAGTTTGGAGTAGGGAGGAAACAAATCAACCCCCCTCTTCTAAATTCAGAACCAACTGAGAAGTAGGATCAGGCCATTGTTAGGGGTCAATATATCAACTTCATTGCTGATAAAGTTGAACTGGAAAAGGCAGCTGGGAATCTGTAGCCATTATTGGGCTTCCTCATAACTTCCCCTTGCAGTGAACTTCCCCACCCCAGCTTCCAGGCCTCCTGATCTGCTGGGGAGATTGCCGGACTGAGCCATGTTGTCCAGCCCGCCCAATCAGCCTATTGATTTGGTCTTTGCAGAAGAGTGGTAAGTTGTGGCAAGACGGCCAGGAGGTGGGCTCTAGTACTGTTTCTTCCTGGGGTAGATGTGAGGAAGGAGGACTGAGGTTTTCCCAGAATGTGGGAATAGAATTTGAGGTCATTGACACCAATGAAAGAGTCTAGAATGGGAAGAGGGGAAGATCAGGACTGAGGCTAGAGAAGGCTCACATCTAAATGTGGTTTCAGGGAGGAAATCCCAGCCAAAGAAACTGAGAGGAGAGATCAAAGAAGAGGAGGACCAGTAGGAGGACCAGAGGCCAGGGGAAGAGCATTTTAAGGAGAGAGTGATCATCAGGGTCACGGTTTCCCAAGGTAACAGTAAGACAAGGAACAAAAACAGTTTCCTAGTTTTAGCAACTGGGAACCTGCTGGTGACCTTACTGCAGGGTGGGAAGGGGAACCAAGCTTTGGGTAGTCACTGGGGGGTGTCCAGGGGGAGGGTTTTTAAAGGGAGACAAAGCTTGTTTGAAAACTGAAGGGAGAGGACTGAAGCTGCAAATGCTTCTGTAGGTGGTGGCTGGGGCGAGTAGCTTGTGCCCAGCTCGCCAGGCCAGTTGCCACAGGTGCAGAGCTCTGTCTGTCTCACCTTTTCCTAATTTGCACTACGATTCAGTGGGAGCTAACAGCAGCATGGGTGGGAGGATGCTGGTACCCAAGAGAGGGAATAAAGGATAGCAGGTCATATATTCACCTATAAAGCCGGGATGAGAGGCTGACGACTCTGGCTTCAAGTTCAGGGGTGGCTTCAAACCACCCTCAGGGTAGAAACAAGCAAGGTTCTTTTTCACTGCCAACAATTATTTTATTATCAATTGACCAAATATTTAAATCTGGATCTGGTTAGATGACCAGGATCCAATGGTCCTAACCCTCCCCTATTGACAACACTTCAGTTCCCTAGACACCCACACTTTAGAATAATGGTGAGGGTGCCTACAAACTGACTAGGTCTGATTCTGAGGATGGGAGAATGTCTTCCCGGACCAGGTGATGGTCTCTCACTACTGCCTATCAATAGTCTCAGATCTTATATTCTGTAAGTGCTGACCTTCAGACACAGTTTTTATAACCATGGACTGAACCCTTACTTACAGTTACCTTACTCTTTTAAATTAGATCATTTTCACTCTGATACCATAGAACTATTACCATCAGAGATTTCTTAAAGATAAGCTTCCCCCCACTAGTACTGCACTCTTTCAGTTTCCTAAACCATTGACCATATGGTCTCACATCTGGAAAGCCAAAATATGTGGGCTTGGAAGAGAGGGGCAATTTTGCTAAGGATCTCAAAGGTCTCTCATTATTTGTTTTCCTTCTTAATGCATTTTCCTGTAATATTAATCAAATTCCATAAATAAAAATGTATTACTGCAAAGGAATGTTTAGTTGTTGTTGTTTTTAAAAGATTTTTATATATTGATTTAGAGAGAGAGCAAGGAGGAGAGAGACAGGAACACTGATGTGTTCCTGCTTGTGCCCTGACCAGGAATCGAACTGGCAACCTCTGTGCTTCTGGAAGATGCTCTACCCCAGTGATTTTCAACCTTTTTTGAGCCGCGGCACATTTTTTACATTTACAAAATCCTGGGGCACACCACCTACCAAAATGACACTCTAACACAGTACATATTATACATATAGTTAATAATATAGTTTCTAAATGTATTTATACTCACTTAGTGTGAAACCTGGGCCTGTTTCGATGAACACAAAAGGGATGTCCTGGCAGGAATGGTAGAAAGTCACGCACGAAGCTCTTCCTCAACAGTTCTCAGTCTCTCTCTGTTTTTAGTTTTTATCTCAGTCAAGCTTGAGAAACTCAGCTCACATAGATATGTGGTTGAAAACGGGAGCAATGTCAAAATAGCTTTGTTGGCCAGAATGGGGAACTCCTTGGCAACAGATAACCAAAAACTGTCCAAAGGAAGATCAGCAAACTTTAGCTTTAAAGTTAGATAACATTGTTATGCATTGTATATTACCCTCTGCGGGGGCCTCTTTTTAAAAAGAAAAAGGTCAAATATCTATATACACCATCAGGATAGACATAACCAGCTGAGGCTGAGGCTTCATCTAGTGGTGGCAACATTTACCTCCAGTCCTGACCAGAATTAGAAATCAGGACCATGGGGAGGAGTAGCAGCTCCAACTACTCCCGGCCACACAATGACAAGTGTGCACAGCCGGAGCAGCGACCTTCCTGGGTGTGGATGAGAGGCGGCCTACTATTGGTTCATCACTAGTGGTCGGGATGAATCCTAGAAGGTGATTGGTCAGTGAGTGTTCCCTGTGCCTCCACTCTTCCTGAGGCTGATAGCTGGAGGGATTGTGAGGGGAATGATTATGTTGGATGGAGGCGGCTGGCGGGCCGTAGTTTGGGGACCCATGTTTAATTTCCCCACGGCACACTGGTTGAAAAACACTGCTCCAACCAACCGAGCTAGCTGGCCAGGGCTGTTTAAGTTTTTGTTTGTTCGTTTGTTTTGTTTTGTTTTTCTGTTTGGTTTTTATTAAGAATAAAATCTCCATCACCTCCTCTCTCAGATCCAGTTGGGAAGTCGGCGCCCAGTCTGTCTCTTTGCGGGCCGTGAAGCTATTGTAGTTAAGGTTTGAACGCCTGGTGGGAACAGGGCGCTGATCACTAGATTTCTGCTTCATCGCCTCTTATTTCCCGCCTGGATTTGGCGAGGTACAGCTGCATCACCTGCCGGGTGCGTTCCAGGACCCGGAGATGCAGCGGGCCCACTACAAGACGGATTGGCACCGCTACAACTTGAAGCGGAAAGTGGCTGACCTGGCCCGGGTCACGGCGAGGGCTTCCAGGAGCGCGTGTGGGCGCAGCGGGCCATGGCAGAGCGGGAGAGCAAGGGCACCGCCACCTACTGCACCGCCTGCGGGAAGAAGTTCGCCTGCTCCAACGCCTACGAAAACCACCTCAAGTCCGGCGGCCTGTGCAGCTGGAGAGGAAGGCGGTAAATCGCAAGGTGGAAATGATGAACGAAAAGAACTTGGAGAAAGGGTTGGGCGTGGGCAGTGTGGACAAGGATGCCATGAACGCGGCCATCCAGCAGGCCGTCAAGGCCCAGCTGTCTCCCAAGAAGCCCCCCACCCCCACCCCGCACGCCTAAGGACTCCGGGAGTCCGGTGGCGGTGGCGGCCCGTGGAGGACGTGTGACTGACGACCGGACCCGCCGAGAAGCCTCCCTGGTTCCAGTGGTTCGAACAGCAGGCCAAGAAGCTGGCAAAGCAGCGGGGGGAGGAGGAGGAACTGGATGGAGAGGATTGGGAAGATACTGATTGTGATGAAGAACTGGAATGTGAGGATGCTGAATCGATGGATGAGTTGGAGGAGCAGGATGCAGAGGAGGAAGAGGCTGGGGGAAGCGCACCCCTTGGTGCCATCTCTATAAAGGACTGCTTATTTTGGCCCCATCATTCAAACTCCCTCATGAAGAATGTGGCACACATGACTAAAATCCATAGCTTCTTTATTCCTGACACAGAGTACCCTTCGGATCTTAAGGGACTAATTCAGTATTTGGAAGAGAAAGTTGATGTTGGGAAGATTTGCTTGTGGTGCAATGAGAGAGGGAATCCTACTCCACAGAAGCTGTACAAGCGCACATGAACCACAAAAGCCACTGTAAACTCTTTACAGATGGTGGTGCTGCTTTGGAATTTGCAGACTTCTGTGACTTTAGGAGTAGCTACCCAGATCACAAGGAAGGGGAGGAGCCTGATGAGACCCAGCGGTTTCCCCCAGAAAAGACCTTGAATTTTGATGATGAAACCAGGGAGCTGATTCTACCTTCTGGTGCCAGAGTGGGTCATCGCTCCTTGATGTGATACTACAGACAACAATTTGGCTTGTCCAAGGGCTGTGGCAGTTGCCAAGAACCAGAAGGCGGTGGGCCAGGTGCTCCAGCAGTACAGAGCACTGGCGTGGTCTGGCGGCACAGGCGCTACTCTTATGAACAAGCAGAATATGCAGTATGTCCAAAGGATGAAGTCAAAATGGTTACTGAAGACCCAAATGAAGAACAATGCCACCAAGCAGATGCACTTTAGGGCCCAAGTAATGTTCTAAGGATCTGCTGGGGACTGAGCTGTCTGTCTCCTGCTCAGTGTCCTTCCTGCTGGGGACCAGCGGAAGCAGGGCTGTGTGATGGCCTTTTTGCTGCCAGTTCTCCCTGTACTTCATCTGTTCTGACCTCATAATAAAATGCAGAATCAAAAAAAAAAAAGGAATAAAATATCTTATTGAAGGGAAAAAATTAGGATCGATGCTAAAATGTTACGTTTTACACATACAATACACTCTTTCTCTTTCTCTCTCTCTCTCTCTCTCTCTCTCTCTCTCACACACACACACACACACACACCAATTCTATCAAATGAATTTTTAAAGTCTAAACTTTGGATACTATAATTAATCAACAACTTTAAGTTTATAAAAATCTACCCATGTTTTTGGTGTTCAAAGGTAAGCGAAATGATAACATATAGATTTAGTAGGAAATGATTAGATAGAAGAGATAACTGAAATGTGCAAGAGAAAGTACGGTAATCAGAATTACAGTACAGCCTGGCCAGGCGGTGGCGCAGTGGATGGAGCGCTGGACTGGGATGCGGAGGACCCAGGTTCGAGACCACCATCTTGAGCGCGGGCTCATCTGGTTTGAGCAAAAAAAAAAGCCCACCAGCTTGAGCCCAGGGTCGCTGGCTCCAGCAAGGGGTTACTCGGTCTGCTGAAGGCCCACGGTCAGGGCATATATGGGAGGGCAATCAATGAACAACTAGGGTGTTGCAACGCGCAATGAAAAGCTGATGATTGATGCTTCTCATCTCTCTCCATCCCTGTCTATCCCTCTCTCTGACTCTGTCTCTGTAAAAGTTTCTTTTAAAAAAAAAAGATTACAGTACATGTGGTAGCCAGAAACTTAAAACAGACTTTTTCCTAAGAATGAATTAGTCCAGAAACATTACTCCATCCACCATATAACATTTATGCCAAACCTTCTTTAGCAGACAAACTATTATTACACTGAGATGTATTAGGCTTCAAATCCCATGATAACAACAAAGTGCCGCAGGGACTCTTTATTGATGAAAATAACTTCTGAGATTTTGGCCTTTCTTTTATATGGGGCTAAAGTGGAGTGATCTTTGCAGAAGTCCTTTCTAGGGCTCCAGGGTCTTCTGGCAGTTCCAATGTGGGTTTGTTCTTCTGAGGCCTAAGAGGGGGCTATGGCTTGTATTGGACATGACGCATGGTCACTTCAAAGACACCTAACAGGAAGATGCAGAGGAGAGATCCCCTGGTTCCGGCTTGGGTGAGACAGAGGGCTACTGCACCCAGAGATGAGAAGGAAGTGCCTGACCTGTGGTGGTGCAGTGGATGGAGCATCGACCTGGGACCCTGGGATCATGGATTTGAGGCCCAGGCTTGCCTGGTCAAGGTACACGTGGGAAGCGACTACGAATTGATGTTTCCTACTCCTCCCCCACCTCTCTCTCTCCTCTCTTTGAAATCAGTGAATAAAATCTTTAAAACAAACAAAAGAAGGAGGAACCCAGAGAGACCTCTCTACATGCAAAATATTCTTTAAAATATTAGAATGATTGCCAGTGTGGTTGGGAGTGGGGTAGTAGGAAATGGAAAGAAAGTAAATAAATATATAAATAAAACAAGAGTGATCTCTTCCCACCCAGTGATATAATAATAATGATGATGACATACCATGAACTGCGAGGAAGATGAATAGTTTAGTAAAGAATGCATCATACTTGTATAAATAAACCCAACGTTAGTTATAAAGTAGGTTTGTTTTTGGTGACTTTTCACTTTCCACTCACCTCCTTTCCCATTTCTTCTATCCAAACTTTCCTTTTCCCCACTCTTGGGCTGGCCCCCTGCTGCCCAGACAGTCCTCAGTGTGAGCCCCAGCCCAGGCAGCGTCTCATGCTGGCCATACATTCTTCCTTTCTCCCTCTTCCATACCTTTCTGTCCTCTGCTTCACTACCTAGACTGGGAAGCACTCCCTTAGACCTAGGCCAGAGGGACCCCCTTGCTGAGTCCTGCACTTTGGAAAGATGCTCCAGTCATACCTCTCTTCACGAGGAGGAGTCAGTCCTTAGGGCCAAGGGGTCATGCCCTCTTGTCCCATCCCAGAGCCTGAGCTCTTCTTGTAGAGCACAATTCTGGAAACCTGGGGCCCCAAAGAGCCCCATTCTTCCTTTAGGCCTATTCCCAGCATTGGTCCTCCTGAGGACTGACTGTGTCCCTGGTGCAAGTACCCCAAAGCCTAGGGTGGCCACAGGGCAGCTGTCTGGGGAGGTGAGCAGAGCTTGGAGGCCACGTGCCTGTGCAGGAGGCCCTGTGGTTTGGGATGGAGCCAGGGAGGGAGCAACAAGGAGGCTGGGCATGGGCTGGGGACCATGGCTGGCCCTCCACGTGCCACCCCTTCTGGCACAGAAGTCCAAAGAATCTGAGAATTCTAAATTTGAATCCAGCCCTCCAGGTTGTTTTCAGGGTAAGAGGATGGAACATATTTTATCAGTTCATTGGCTTGATTTATAACTTTTAAATATTTAACACATATTTAGTAGGCCTCCATGTGTACTCTTGCCCAGGCAAGTGTAAGATACTGTCTTGAGTTGGATTCTCTGCCTTTGATAGGATCTGGGGCTTTGACAGGCAACCCCTAGAGACATAGTCCCTTAACCCAAGGAAGAGCTGTCCTACTCAGCGCAGGGCAAGTGCTGTGGCAGGTGAGTGGTGCAGCAGTCTCTGGAGCCTCTCAATTCATGCCAGGTGAGGGGCTGTCTCATCTGCCTTCGCCAGCTGCTCCTGCAGTTGGCCATTCTGTTGTTATTGAAGTATGCGGGTAAGGAAAGCAAACTACCCCCTCCCTCTCAGGCGCCGGGGCGGTTAGCATCCCTTTCACCTCCTTCCGCCTCTTGTCGGAGAAATGGTATTTACACTGGCTGTAGACAGTTCTGTAGCTTTTCTTCACTATGCCATTGCATGATAGAAATTTTTAATGGGGAGGCTGTGATACAACCTACAAGAAGCTTCATTAGTGATACAAGCAGCCAGAAGGACTCTTTGGTTAGGAAGAGTGACAAACCTGGCAGGGCCTAGAGCGCAGAGATGCAGGTAGGGCCCTGCTTCGGGACCTAGCTGAGGCAGAAGAAAGCCAGGGCCTGTCCAGGTCCTGTGGGTCATGCATTCCTCGGCACCCTCTGCCCTTTATTTGTCTTCCTCTCCTCTCCTCCCCCTTTACGTGCCCCTCTCTCAGACTCCCATTCTCTATTCTGTGTTCTCACTTTCATTAAAGTATATTAAAGATTAGAAAGGGATTAGAGGGACAGGCAATGACTAGTCTTTCTTAAATAGAACTTTTTGAAATGCAAGGGAAAACAAAAACAATTTTCCCCTTCAAATAAGTTATATTTCTTTCATGCCAACCAACTTGTGGGGATTTCTGCCAGGGTCTCTTTCACCAGGGCTGTTGGTTTTGTTTTTTTTATTTCTGAGTAGGTGCTAATTCGTTTATTATACCAATATTTACTAAGCTTGTATTACGAGCAAACACCACTCCAGGTGCTGGAGAAATTGGAGTAAACTGAAATGACAGAAACCCAGCCCTTGTTCTCCATATACTCTACCAGGGAAACCAGGCATTCAACAAGATAAATAACACCCAAAATGTGTGTGTGTGTGTGTGTGTGTGTGTGGTGTTTAGTGGTGGTGAGAAGTGTCAGGGAGAAAATAAAGAGGGGTACAGTATAAGGTGGGGTGGTCAAGGAAGTCCTCAGTGAGACCGGAAGGAGGAGGGGAGGAGGCACAGGGTAACTGAAGCAGAAGCATTCTTGGCATAGAGAAAAACAAATGCAAAGGCCAGAGGCAGGAATGAGCCTGACAAGTTTAGGGATCAACAAGCAGGCCAGTGCGACTGAACAAGGAACAGAATGAGCACATGAAAGAGTAGAAGAAGATAAGGTCAGGAAGGTATGGGTGTGTGGGTAGGGATCACGGAGGGCCTTTATAAGCACTTTGATTGACTCCAGACAAGACGGGAAACCACTGTATGGTGTAAGCCTAGCAGTGACCTGATCTGACTTGCTGAGTGAAGTCATAAGCTGTGAAGGACAAGAGTGAAACCAATTAGGAGGCTACTGACATAATCTAAGGAAAAGAAGAAAATATCATAGGCCAGGGTAGTAATAATAGAGATGGTGAGGAGTGGTGATATTCTGGATATATTTTGAAAATAGAGTAAGAAAAGATTTGCTAATGGATTGGTTGTGGGGAGTGAAAAAGAAAGCAGTCGAATAGAACATCAAGGTCTTTGATTTCAGCAACTAGAAAAGGGAGATGGTGATGAACTGAGAGGGAAGCCATCGTGGGTGTGCTGTTGGGGAGAAAATGAGAAACTCGGTTGCGGGAAATTACATCCCAGATCCCTGCTGAACATCCAGGTGGGAGGCCAGGTAGGCAGTCAGATATATGGGTTTGGAACTCAGGGCAAAGGTCAGGGCTGAAGATAAACTTTTGGGAGTTATCAATGAATGGGTGGCATTTAAAGCCAAGAGTTGATGAAATTTTTTGAGGAACTGACAGTAGATGGAAAAGAGAAGTTCAAGACAAGAGTCCTGGAACAGTCGGATGTTTATGACTAGGGGGGAAGAGGCTTGTAAAGCCAGTAGCCACGGCCACCATCACAGCCACCTGGCCCATGCAGGTTTGCATTAGATTCGGACAGATGGTAATGAAACAATGGAGCCAAAAACTGGTGGGCTATTATCTTTAATCCTAGCTTACACCTGGCAGGCAAGTAAAAACTCACACTGGGCTCCAAAACCTACTTATTCAGCGTTCACAAAGTTACTGACTTATCCAAGTTTCCTAGAATCAAAAGTGTCTACCTCACCAGCCTCATTCTCCTTTGTTCCCCATCTCCTTCTCTCTGCACAAACTCTGCACTAACTGGCTTCTCTTGCAGCATTCCGCCATCTTGGCTGCTTCTCCTCTCCTCCACGTGGCCTTTATCTGCTCTCCTTTCTCTGTTCTCTGCCCTCCTCCTAGAACACAATCACTCTTCTCCCGGAACAATGTGATCTCTCTTCCTTTTAAAACCTTTTGGCTTGAAAGCCCTCCCCCAACACACATTAATACAATCACGCCCATCCCAAGCAAGAAGGGCAACTAATATCACCTGGGTGACGGGCTTCCTCATGGGCAGTGCCATCTTTAACAAAGTGAGCATAATATATTTTATCTGCCCAACAAGGCTAAACATCAAAAAAGACAAAAGGGCCAGCCAGTGAGATAGGAGGAGACAAAAAGAGTGTGGTGCCTGTTCCAGAAGGCAAGTGAAGAAGATACATCAAGGAAGTGGGAGAAATTGACTATGCCCATAGTCGCTGATAAAGCAAGTAAGGTGAAACTGAGAATCTTCCAAAATCAAAGACATTGGTGACCTTGAAAAGAGTCATGCCAGTGGAGTGGGGGAAGGGGTGAAATGTTCAAGAATGAATGAAGAAGAATTGTAGTCAGTGAGTATAATGCTTTGAAGGCCATTCATTTTGGAGTTGGGTATTTTTGGTAATTAAAATTTTTTTCTCAATTATACCTTACATTCAATATTATTTTGTTAGTTAATATTATTATTTTATCAATATTATTATTAGTTTCAGGTGTACAGCACAGTGATTACTATTATGTACTTTACAAAGTGTCCCCTTCAATATTTTCAGTGGCCACCTGGTACCATGCATAGTTATATAATATTATTGATTATATGCCCTATGCTGCATTTTACATCCACATGACTATTCTGTAACTCCCAATTTATTCTCCTTAATTCCTTCACCTTTTTCTTCTCTCCCCTCAGGTCCCCTTTCTCTGGCAACCATTAATCTGTTCTCTGTATCTATGAGAGTTTAAATTTTTTTCTTTTGGTCATTTATTTTGTTCCTTATCTTCCACATAGAAGCGAAGTCATATGGTACTTGTCTTTCTCTGATTGACTTATTTCACTGAACATAATACCCTATAGGTCCATCCATGTTGTTACAAATTGTAAGATTTTACTCTTTTTTATGGCTAAGTAATATTCTATCATGTATATGTACCACAGTTTTTGTTTTTGTTTTTGTTTTCTGAAGCTGGAAACAGGGAGAGATAGACAGACTCCCGCATGCGCCCAACCGGGATCCACCCGGCACGCCCACCAGGGGGCGACGCTCTGCCCACCAGGGGATGATGCTCTGTTGCGACCAGAGCCACTCTAGCGCCTGGGGCAGAGGCCAAGGAGCCATCCCCAGTGCCCCGGCCATCTTTGCTTCAATGGAGCCTCGGCTGTGGGAGGGGAAGAGAGAGACAGAGAGGAAGGAGAGGGGGAGGGGTGGAGAAGCAGATGGGCGCTTCTCCTGTGTGCCCTGGCCGGGAATCGAACCCGGGACTCCTGCACGCCAGGCCGACGCTCTACCACTGAGCCAACTGGCCAGGGCCTGTACCACAGTTTTTTATCCAGTCTTCTATTGATGGGCACTTGGGATGTGAAGGCCATTGGTTTTATTGTTTTTTGTTTTTGTGGGTTTTTTATAATTTTTATTAATTTTAATGGGGTGACATCAATAAATCAGGGTACATATATTCAAAGAAAACATGTCCAGGTTATCTTTTTTTTAAAATGTTTTTTATTTATTCATTTTAGAAAGGAGAGAGAGAGGGAGAGAGAGAGGAGAGAGAGACAGGGGGAGGAGCTGGAAGCATAAACTCCCATATGTGCCTTGACCAGGCAAGCCCAGGGTATCGAACTGGCGACCTCAGCATTTCCAGGTCGACGCTTTATCCACTGTGCCACCACAGGTCAGGCATGTCCAGGTTACCTTGTCATTCAATTATTTTGCATACCCATCACCCAAAATCTGATTGTCCTCCATTACCTTCTATCTAGTTTTCTTTGTGCCCCTCCCCCCCTCCCTTCTTCCCTCCCCCCACCCCCCGGTAACCACCACACTCTTGTCCATGTCTCTTGGTCTTGTTTTTATGTCCCACCTATGTATGGAATCCTGCAGTTCTTGTTTTTTTCTGATTTACTTATTTCACTCCGTATAATGTTATCAAGATCCCACCATTTTGTTGTAAGTGATCTGATGTCATCATTTCTTATGGCTGAATAGTATACCATGGTGTATAGGTGCCACGTCTTCTTTATCCAGTCTTCTATTTTTTTTTACAGTGATTAAGGCCTTTAAGCAAACTCTTGGCCAATACAGCAAGAATCCATAAAAGAGTAGTGTCCTTAGCATGTTCACCAAGTCCAAGTTGGCACCAACACCATTCCAATTCCCTGCAAATGCAACCCAACCCCAGTTCAGTTCGTTAGGAGCTGTCAGAAGGAGCAGGAGTCCAGGAAAAGTCCACATCCAGGAAAAGTCCGCATGGCACTGGAATTGTTGTCACAATTCTATACTTTGCAGCTCATGTCCAAGTCCCAATGACCACTGCTTCTAGCTGGTAATGATTCAAGTAGACTGGAAAAGCCATCTGCAGCATGCATGGAGATGGAGCTTCTGTTCTCCTCTTCCTGGAGAGATGAGACCAGGTTGCTTTTCCGTGGAGCTCTGCGACTGTGGCGTGGTTAAGAGAACCTTGGGATACACTAAGCTGGGTGGCAGAAGTAGATTCATAATAGAAGTTGGCAAAAAGGGGAAAGAGAGCTCTAAATTAGGAGTAGGTCCCAGCCTGAAATATGAGTGGGGCATTGAGGTAGGAGGAATAAAGGAAACACTATATATTAAACAAAGCAGCAGAAAATAGGACTATCAACACCCACAACAGAAATCTTCGAGGGAAGAATAAAAAACCTGACTATTCAGGCAAGACATAGTTAAGTGGCCCTTGTGCAAGTGAGATCAGTTTACCTGCTTCTTGGAAGAAATACCCTAGGCTTGTCCACAGTGTCGTAGATGGGGCCGATGGCCCTGGGCCCCTTCAGCCTTCAGTGGCAAACCCCAGCATTCTGGGCAAGGTTAGGTCATAGGTGGCTGGAGCAGGGCTGGAAGAGACTGAACTCTCCCTTAGAGGAGCGAGGGGGAAGCCTACCTTCAAGGCCATTGGTTTTAAATGGGAAAAAGAAATGGGATTCAAGCTAGAGGAGGAAGTAGAACTGAGAGAGGTTTTTTGTTTTTTTGTTTTCCTTTCTATTGAGTTTATTGGAGTACACTGGTTAACAAAATTATATAGATATCAGGAGCACAGTTCCACAAGACATTACCTGTACACTATATAGTGTGTTCACCATCCCCAAATGAGAGAGTTTTTAAAAGGTAGGAGAAATGAGCACATATGTACATTGATGGAAAAGATTCAGTAGAGAGGAAAAAGTTTAAGATTCAGGGCTAAAGCCACAGTCGCAGAGCTCCAGGGAAAAGCATCCTGGTTCCCTCTCTCCAGGCAGAGGAGAACAGAAGCTCCATATCCACACATGCTGCAGATGGCTTTTCCAGTCTATCTGAATCATTACCAGCTAGAAGCAGCGGTCATTGGGACTTGGATGTGAGCTGCAAAGTATAGAATTGTGACAACAATTCCAGTGCCACGCGGACTTTTCCTGGATGTGGACTTTTCCTGGACTCATGCTCCTTGGGACAGCTCCTAACAGACTGAACTGGGGTTGGGTTGCATTCTTCAGGGATTTGGCATGGTTTTGGTGCCAACTTGGACTTGGTGAACATGTTAAGGACACTACTCTTTTATGGATTCTTGCTGTATTGCTTAAAAGCTTTAATCACTGTATGGCCAGGACATGGAAACAACCAAAAAGCCCATCAATAGATGACTGGATAAAGAAGATGTGGCACATATACACTATGGAATACTACTCAGCCATAAGAAATGATGACATCGGAACATTTACAGCAAAATGGTGGGATCTTGATAACATGATACGAAGCGAAATAAGTAAATCAGAAAAAAACAGGAACTGTATTATTCCATACGTAGGTGGGACATAATAGTGAAGCTAAGAGACATTGATAAGAGTGTGGTGGTTACGGGGGGGGGGAGGGGGGAATGGGAGAGGGATAGGGGGTGGGAGGGGCACAAAGAAAACAAGATAGAGGGTGACAGAGGACAATCTGACTTTGGGTGGTGGGTATGCAACATAATTGAACGACAAGATAACCTGGACTTGTCATCTTTGAATATATGTATCCTGATTTATTGATGTCACCCCATTAAAATAAAATTATAAAGGGAAAAAAAAAAAAAAAAAAGCTTTAATCACTGTAAAAAAAAATAGAAGACTGGATAAAGAAGATGTGGCGCATATACACCATGGTATACTATTCAGCCATAAGAAATTATGACATCGGATCACTTACAACAAAATGGTGGGATCTTGATAACATTATACGGAGTGAAATAAGTAAATCAGAAAAAAAAAGAACTGCAGGATTCCATAAATTGGTGGGACATAAAAGAGAGACATGGACAAGTGTGTGGTGGTTATGGGGGGCAGGGGGAGGGAAGGAGGGGGAGGGAAGGGGTACAAAGAAAACTAGATAGAAGGTGATGGAGGACAATCTCTCTTTGGGTGATGGGTATGCAACAGAATTGAATGACAAGATAACCTGGACATGTTTTCTTTGAATATATGTACCCTGATTTATTGATGTCACCCCATTAAAATAAAAATTTATTTATAATAAAAAAAAGATTCAGGGCTAATGAGCTCTATCCAGTAATATTAAGAATATCTACATCATATTGAATGCTTATATGTATTAGGTTTTTATATATGTTATTCATTCTTTAAAACATGAGTGTATATTATAGGTACCACCCCCTGCTTTTCTAAAGTTCACCTTCTAGCATTTCACTTTTATGAAAGACCTATGTTGGTCAAATAAGTTTGTAATATGATATATAGGTTTGCTCGCTTAAAGTTTGCATTAGGTGTGGGGGACAGGCTGCAAGCAGTCAGGGTTGTTATACCCTAAGTGACTTTGTATCAAAGACTTCCTTGTTTATACATTGGATTAAAGGTTTTGAGTTCTACACTATAAAGTGGGGCAGACCAGACACTTGCTCTCTCTTAGTTCCTGAGATTAGTATTAAAGAGAAAGCAGAGAAAGGAGAATAGAGAAAGGCCACGTGGAGGAGGCCAGGAGAGGCAGCTGAGATGGTGGAGTGCTGAAGGAGAAGCCAGTTTGTGCAGAGTTTGTGCAGAGAGAAGGAGATGGGGAACAGAGGTGAATAAGACTGATGAGGCAGAAACTTTGATTCTAGGAAACTCGGATAAGTCAGTGGCTTTGGGAGCCCTGAATGGAAAGGGAAGTGTTTTCCCACTGTGTGTATTTCTTGCCCACCAGGTGCAAGCTAGGATTAAAGCTAATGACCCACCAGTTTTTCGCCCCCAGTTCTTGGCCCCATTGTTTCATTACCAACTGTCCAAATCCAATGTGAACCTGCATGGGCCAGGCGGCTGTGATGGTGGCCGTGGCTACTGGCTTTACAACTTACATTAGTACTGTACCTGTTTTTGCTAACCAAAGGAAATCTGAAAAGGATTTTCACTTTTACCAAAAAAAAAGGCATTGCACCCAAGCAGTGAGAGTGGCACTACAATGAGCATCCAGCTGCCATAGCTTTGACTGTGTCTGAGCTTTATCTTGATTTATTTTGTACTTTCGTTAGCAAGATGTGACCTAAATTGTCAGAAAAGCCTATGAGAGTTTGTAAAGGTGTTATGCTTGATATAAAACTGGACATAATTAAGCTTTTCGATCATGGTGAAGGAAATAAAGACATTGGATGTGCATTGAATTTTGGGTCAGGGGATGCTCAAAAAAGTTTCCGTATAAATTAATGGCATTTGCTTCTTCACTTTATACCATATCAGTTTATAAAAGTTTTCATAGAAATACTCTACTTTAGAAATGCAAAGGAAACCTGTTTGTTCCCCTTTTACCCATGAGGAAATTTAGACTTAGAGAGATTGAGTTCTTTTCAAGGTCATCCAGTGATGATAAGGAAGAGCTGAGAGTCAGAACGCAGTTGGTCTGAGGGGGATGCTCAGGCCATTCCATTCCCGGGGATACCAGCCACTCTTCCAGCTGTGGAGCTTCCTGAAGGGGCACAATTACTATTTCACATCCATCCTGGCCTGAAGGAAGACTGTGTGCGCTTCTCATGACCATGAACAGAGACTTCAGTTGTGGCAGTCTGAGTCATTCTGTTGTCTTTTCTTCCTTAAACTCTGGGACAGGAGCAATAGAAGGAGGGACTTCATTTGGTTTGCCCCAAACTTTTATACTGTGGGTAAAATAAATTTGCAAATATGATGTATATGTTTGCTCACTTATAGTTTGCATTGGGTGTGGGGGACAGGCTGTAAGCAGGCTGGGTCCTTATAACCTAAGGCTTAGTTTTAAGACTAAGCCTTTCTCACCCTTTTAATCCTAAGATCTTCTCAACACTAAGCTTTTCCCCACACCCTTGACTTTTGCATGATGTGGGGTGGTGCACTCTTAAGAGAAATCCCATTTATGCCTCATATAAGTGACTTTGTATCAGAGACTTCCTTATTTATATACTGGCTTAAAGGTTTTGATTTCTACACTATAAAATGGGGCAGCCTGGAGGGCTCACTCTCTCTGGATTCCTGAAATTAGCATTACAAAGGAGAGGCAGCCACGATGGTGGAGTGCTTAGGGAGAAGCCAGTTTGTGCAGAGTTTGTGCAGAGAGAAGGAGATGGGGAACAGAGGTTGTAAAGCCAGTAGCCAGGGCTACTATCACAGCAGCCTCCTGGCCCATGCAGGTTAGCATTGGATTCGGACAGTCGGTAAAGAAACAATGGAGCCAAAAACTGATAGGCCATTTTCTTTAATTCTAGCTTGCACCCAGCGGGCAAGTAAAAATACACACTGGACTCCAAAACCCACTCACATTCAGTGCTCACAAAGCCACTGACTTATCCAAGTTTCCTAGAATCAAAGGTTTCTAGCTCATCAGCCTTATTCTCCTCAGTTCCCCATCTCCTTCCTTCTCTCTACACAAACTCTACCCAAACTGGCATCTCACTCAGCACTCCGCCATCTTGGCTGCTTCTCCTGGCCACATGGCCTCTTTCCGCTGCTCTCTGCTCTGCTCCCTCTGCTCTCTCATGCTAATCATCCCAGGAACCAAGAGAGCAAGCTCCTATTCTGCCCCTATTTTATAGTGTAGCTTCACAACCTTTAATCCAATATACAAAATAGGGAAGTCTCTAATACAGGGGTCCCCAAACTTTTTACACAGGGGGCCAGTTCACTGTCCCTCAGACCATTGGAGGGCCAGACTATAAAAAAAACTATGAACAAATCCCTATGCACACTGCACAGATCTTATTTTAAAGTAAAAAAAACAAAACGGGAACAAATACAATATTTAAAATAAAGAACAAGTAAATTTAAATCAACCAACTGACCAGTATTTCAATGGGAACTATGCTCCTCTCACTGACCACCAATGAAAGAGGTGCCCCTTCTGGAAGTGCGGCGGGGCCGGATAAATGGCCTCAGGGGGCTGTATGTGGCCCGCGGGCCGTAGTTTGGGGACCCCTGCTTTAATACAAAGTCACTTCTCTGAGTGATGATGGGATTGTACCACCCTACATCAAAAAGGGTAGGAAAGGCTTAATCCCAAAACCAAGCCCCAGGCTACAAGGATTCTCAACACACATTAATATCACCTGGGCGACAGCCTCACATGGGCAGCGCCATCTTTAACAAAGTGAGCATAATACATTTTATCTGCCCAACAGAGGTGAATAAGGCTGATGAGGTAGAAATCTTTGATTCTAGGAAACTCGGATGAGTCAGTAGCTTTGGGAGCCCTGAATGGAAAGGGAAGTGTTTTCCCACTGTGTGTATTTCTCACTCGCTGGGTACTGTTAGGTTCAAGGAAGTGTACTGTCTAACTCTTAGAACAACAGGCTATGAGTCAGAGACCCTTATCAGAAGTTTATGTTTGAAATTCTCCACTGAGCTATCCCCCCCCCCCCCTTGCTATGCTGCGCCGACCTCTCCCGCTCTTGTAAACGTTGCTTGCTTGCTCAGCCTAGATAGCCACCCTATAAAAAGGAGCCATTTTAGAAGCTTGGGGCTGCAGTGCTCCCTTGTGTGGGTTGCCTGCAGTCCCTGCGCAGGTCTGCAATAAAACTTACAAAATTCACTTTGGGTTTGCTGTGGCCTGTCTCCTGGGATGTAACAGGTACGAACTACGATTAAAGCTAATGGCCCACCAGTTCTTGGCTCCATTGTTTCATTACCATCTGTCCAAATCAAATGCGAACCTGCACGGGTTAGGCGGCTGTGATGGTGGCCATGTCTATTGGCTTTACATATACATTGGACATCAAATGGATGATAGCATGTTGTATGTTGACATACAAAGGGATGGATTTTAGTGCTGATTGTCACTATATGGTTCTGTTATTTCTGGCAAGTCAATGAACTTTGAGTGTTAGTGTCCTTATTAGCAAAATGGGAATAAAATATCTCTCTGATCTGCTTCTTCAGTGGTTGTGACAACATTTCACTATATCCCCCAGGCCCCCAGTACTCCAACCATATATCATTCCCAAAGTCTATGACATATGATGGCACCAGGGGTTCTCAATTTGAAGCTCAGCAGAGCTCCCAACCAGTGAGCCTTTCAAATACTTCTTTCCTGCTAGGAAGTATAGCAAATAAAATTCACAAACATTGCTAATGGGAATGTAAATTGGCACAACCACTTTAAAAAGCCGTTTGGCAGCATCTGTTGAAGTTGAACCAATACCTGCCTGGGATCAAACGGTTCCACTCCTAGGTTTATACCCAAGAGAAATGTATGCACATGTGCACCAAGAGACATGTACAAGAATGTTTGCATTAGTTTTATTTGCAATGGCTCAAACTACCAACAATTCAAGTGCCCATCAACAGTAAAAGAGATTAACAAATTGTGGTATTGTCATATAATAGAATGCTGAATAGGATTAAAAGTTTGCAAACTATGGTTCCACCCATATGAATGAATCTCACAAATGTAATGTTCAGTAAAAGGATCCTGACATAAAACATTTTCCTCAAAACATGAGATATCTGCCTTGGCCTGTTGCTCAGTCAGTTAAGAGTGTTGTCCCTGCTGCAAACCAGCATGGCTAGAAATTCCAGGTCCTGAGGAAGAACAGTGCAGAATTAAGAAAAACAGACTCACCAAGAAAAGAGGATGGGATCAGGAGGCCTCTGCAATGCTGATGACAAGATCAGAGAGAAAATTAAAAAAAAAAAAAAATAGACCTGACCTGTGGTGGCACAGTGGGATAAAGCGTCGACCTGGAACAATGAGGTTGCCGGTTCGAAACCTTGGGCTTGCCTGGTCAAGGCACATATGGGAGTTGATGCTTCCTGCTCCTCCCCCTTCTCTCTCTCTCTCTCTCTCTCCCCTCTCTCTAAAAATCAATATATAAAATATAAAAAAAATTAAAAAAAAAAAAGATCAGAGAGAGAGAGAGCCCCTGGTCTTGCTTTATTATATAGTGTAGACAGTTAAAGCCTTTAAGCCAATATACAAATAAGAAAGTCTCTGATACAAAGTCACTTGTCTGAGGCATAAATGGGATTCCTCATAAGAGTGCACCACCCCACATCATGCAATAGTTAAGGGTATGGGGAAAAGCTTAGTTTTGAGAAGGGTGTTTAGAAGATCTTAGTATTAGAAGGGTAGAGAAGAACTTAGTCTTAAACTAAGCCCTAGGCTGTAAGGATTTTGTCAGCTTACAGCCTGTCTTCCACAGTCCTGAAACAACAAGGTTGTGGGTTCAGTTATTCCTGGTTAGGGCACACATGGGAAGCAACCAAAAAAAAAAAAAAAAAAAAAAAAAAAAGCACAACTGAGTGGAACAACAAATGCTTCTCCTCTCCCCTCCCCCTCTCTTTTTTTCTCTGTCTCTCTAAAAATCAATAAAAGAATAAAAGTTAAACTGTGGCTGGATAGCTCTGGAATGTCATCCCGAAGTGTGGAGGTTGCCGGTTCAAGTCCCCACTCAGGGCACATGTAGGAGCAGCTAAGTGTTCTTGTCTCTCTCTTTCTCTCAAAACAAAACAAAAACAAAAACAAAAAACAAAAAACAAAAAACATGAGATATCATAAAATTAGGAAAATCTTAAATTTCTACAGTATGAAACCAGGACAAGAATTACCTTTGGAGTGGAGGGAATGGGTAGATATAGGGTGGGCATAAGAAAGTTTCTGGGTTGTTGGTAATGTTTGTGTGTGTGCATTTACTCCAATGATGGTTATAGCAATAAAAAATATATATACATTTTGGATAGTTCACTGAGTGGCACACTTTTTATCTATGCATTTCACTTCAATTAAAAAACAAAACTGCTGGGGGTTCCAGTCAAGATGGAACCCCAGAGTAGGTAAATGTGATATCCAGAAGATCCTACAACCACATCAAAATTACAACTAAACTTCAGGACAACCGTCATTGAAAACTTCCTGAAATCTAGCTGAACAGAAGTCCTGTAACTAAAGATATAAAGAAGAAGCCACAAGACTGGTAATAGGGGTGGAATCACAAAACTGACTGGACCCATACCTATGTGTGGTGATTAAAAATCTAGAGGGATATTTTAGCTGCAGAAGTCCCCCCCGAGGAGCAAGAAGTCCCAGCCCATACCAGAGCCCTCAGAGAAGTGTTCCAGTGCCAGGAAGAGAAGTCCTCCTAACTTCTGTCTGTGGAAACCAGCTGGGATTGTGGCTGAGTGAGATGGAG
This sequence comes from Saccopteryx bilineata, assembly GCF_036850765.1. Classification (NCBI taxonomy): domain Eukaryota; kingdom Metazoa; phylum Chordata; class Mammalia; order Chiroptera; family Emballonuridae; genus Saccopteryx; species Saccopteryx bilineata. The sequence goes on along the minus strand of NC_089492.1, from coordinate 117,024,318 downwards.
GCTGCTACAGTCCCAGATGTTCCTCTTACGGGGTCCATATGTATGGACTTATCTGGAATCACTGGCTTTGAGCTCTAGCACTGGGGAAGCAGCTGGAAAGGTGAATCAGGGACATATGGGGAGGAGCTAAAGTGTCTGGCATCAAGGCAAGAGCTAGAGGGGCAGCTTTCTGCCAAACAGAAGTGCTGGCAGAGACCATTATTCCTTTGCTGATCCCTTCCCCCACAGAGCCAGCAGGTGGACACTCTGAGTCTCCAACAACCTCGCTAACATTGTTCACCCTGCCCAGGTGGTTCCTTGAGACCCCACCACACCCACTTTGTAGATCCACCCAAGCCATTTCCAGTGGTTTTCATACAAACAGCCCATTTTGGCTCATACTGCAGACTTTCCTAAAATTTCTCAAAGGTTCACAAACCCTAAACAAGCTGTGTTTAGCCTTAATGTGCCCTGTACTTCTTGCCGACCTTGGTTCACAGCTTGGCCTCTCCTGGGCATTTACAAGCCTAGAATAAATAGTAGCCATATGCAGATCACTTTGTAGCTCATGCCAGGTAGCCCCAGGCAGGGCACAGGTGGCAGCTGATCTTGACCACATCCTGGGAGGCCACAGAGCCAGTGCACCTGGTGGCCAGCTTCAGGCCACACAGGAGCACCACCCAGCTATCTCCACCAGCAACACCACTCAAAGGGTGAATACATGGGCCACCAGCCCCCGCTGAAGTGCTCCATGGGGTTGGTCCCTGCACAGCAGCTCCTTTGCTATGGTTGCAGCTAGTCTTCAAAGCTGATGACCTAGGGGTAAATCCCCCCTATTGATGTGCCAACAGCAATCAGGTCTCAACTATAACAGGAGGGTGCATACAGCCTACACAAACCATCCAAATCAGATCAGCGTACCTGGAGCATCCAAAGCAGATGACCTGGGAGGCTGTGCCACTGGCTCTACAGGACACCTACTACATAAGGCCATTCTACAAGACCAGTAGACATAGCAGCTCTTCTGAATTCATTGAAACAAACACAGACGCATATCCCAAATGAAAGAACAAAACTCCAGAAAGAGGACTAGACAAAATGGAGACAAGCAGTCTACCAGATGCAGAGTTCAAAACAGTGGTTATCAGGGTGCTCAGTGATCTCAATGAGAACTTTAACACAGAGATAGAAAACATAAAAATGGAGCTAGAAACCGTAATAAAAAAAAACCCAGTCAGAAATGAAGAATGCATTACAGGGAATCAACAGGAGAGTAGGAAGCAGAAAACTTCAATTAGAACAGCAAAAACAAAAAAGAATTTTTAAAAATGAGGATAATTTAAGGAGCCTCTGGGAAAACTTCAAGCAAACCAACATTCACATCATGGGGGTGCTGGAAAGAGAAGAGAGAGAACAAGGAATTAAAAACCTATGGGAAAAAATAATGACAGAAAATTTCCCTAATCTGGTGAAGGAAATAGACATACAAGTCCAGGAAGCATCAAGAGTCCCAAACAAGATAAATCCAAAGAAGCCCACACCAAGCCATATCATAGTTAAAATGCCAAAGGTTAAAGATAAAAACAGCAGCAAAAGGAAAGCAGCTGGTTACTTACAAGGGAGCTCCCATAATTCTGTCTGTTGATTTCTCATTTCAGGCCAGAAGGGACTGGCACAAAATATTCAAAGTTATGAAAAGTAAGGGTCTACAACCTAGATCACTCTATCCAGTAAGGCTATCATTTAGAATTAAAGGTCAGATAATGAGCTTTCCAGACAAGAAAAAGTTTAAAAAGTTTATCACCACCAAGCCATTATAACAAAAACATGTAAAAAATCTTTATTTTATTTATTTATTTTTTAAGCGAGTGGAAGGAAGATAGACAGACTCCTGCATGTGCCCTGACTGGGATCCACCCAGCAGCCCCCATCTGGGGATGATACTCAAATCAACTGAGCTATCCTCAGTGCCTGGGGTCAACACTTGAACCAGTCAAGCCACTGGCTGCAAGAGGAGAAGGAAGAGAGAAGGGGGAGAGGGAGGGAAGAGAAGTACATGGTCTCTTCTCATGTGTGCCCTGACTGGGGACCAAACCCAGGACTTCCACAAGCTAGGCTGATGCTCTATTGCTCTATTTATTAAGCCAACTGGCCAGAGCCTAAAGGGTGTTGAAGAAGAAGAAGAGGAAGGAGAAGAAGAAGAAGAAGAAGAAGAAGAAGAAGAAGAAGAAGAAGAAGAAGAAGAAGAAGAAGAAGAAGAAGAAGAAGAAGAAGAAGAAGAAGAGAAGAAAAGTTAGAAAAGATAATAAATATGAATAATAAAATGGCAATAAATAGATATCTATCAACAATTACAGCCTGACCAGGCGGTGGTGCCATGGATAGAGCATCAGACTGGGACGTAGAGGGCCCAGGTTTGAAACCCCAAGGTTGTCAGCTTGAGCACAGGCTCATGTGGTTTGAGCAAGGCTCACCAGCTTGAGCCCAATGTCACTGGCTTGAGCAAGGGGTCACTCTGTCTGCTGTAGCCCTGGTCAAGGCACATGTGGGAAAGCAATCAATGAACAACTAAGGTGTTGCAACCAAGAATTGATGCTTCTCAACTCTCTCCCTTCCTGTCTGTTACCATCTGTCTCAAGTTGGCCCTGGATGCTCCATGGCCTAGCCTCAGGCACTAAAATAGCTTTGTTGCCAAGCAACAAGCAATGGCCCCAGATGGGCAAAGCATCGCCCAGTAAGGGGCTTGTTGGGTGGACATGCGGGAGTCTCTCTGCCTCCTTGCTTCTTAAGAAAAAAAAAATGTTGCACCTGAGATGGCTGGTGCAGTGGATAAAGCATCAACCTGGAATGATGATCTCACCGATTCAAAACCCTGGGCTTGCCTGGTCAAGGCATATATTGGAGTTGATGCATCCTACTCCTTCCCTTTTCTCTCTCTTCTCTCTAAAATGAATAAATAAAATCTTTTTTAAAAAAGTTGTATCAGCTTTGCCCTGGCCGGTTGGTTCAGCAGTAGAGCGTCGGCCTAGCGTGCGGAGGACCCGGGTTCGATTCCCGGCCAGGGCACACAGGAGAAGTGCCCATTTTCTTCTCCACCCCTCTGCCGTGCTTTCCTCTCTGTCTCTCTCTTCCCCTCCCGCAGCCAAGGCTCCATTGGAGCAAAGATGGCCCGGGCACTGGGCATGGCTCTGTGGCCAGGATGGGCAGAGCATCGCCCCCTGGTGGGCAGAGCGTTGCCCCTGGTGGGCATGCCGGGTGGATCCCGGTCGGGCTCATGCGGGAGTCTGTCTGACTGTCTCTCTCTGTTTCCAGCTTCAGAAAAATGAAAAAAAAAAAAAAAAAAAAAAAAAGTTGTATCAGCTTTTCATGACAATGGTGAACGAGCAAAGTGGCAGAAAAAAACCCACTTCTCAGACAAAAGAACAGCAAAATGGCCCCTCACAGTGGCAGGCAGGCAGACAGACAGGCAATCTGCAATCCCTCTCCAAACTGCCATCCACCCTCTGCAATCCACACTGAGACAGGCACCCATAGCCTTACATAGGCTTTGCACAAGTGGCCCTTTCACGTGCTCAGGCACTAATCAAGCAAAGTGCTTGCAGCCAGTAACCAGTGAGCAAGCCTACCACAGCTGTTTTCCCAGCAGGCTGGTTTTCCAACTCTTGTCCCACATGTGAGAGACAAGCAAATTTTAAGTGCATTCCACTCTTAATCTGCTTTTCTTGACTGTAATGCTGGTGGCTGAGGCCAGGCAGCATTATATCTGGAGTAGTTGGCAGGATCAAACACATTCAAGGCCTGTGTTTCCTTGACAGCTCTCTTAGCTGCTGAAAATGCACCTTGTGCCTGCTCAGTCCAATCCCAGTGACCCCCCCTTCTGAAAAGGGGATATAAGGGACACAGTAACTGAGCTAAATGGGGTATGAATGTTCGCCAATACCCCAAAAGACTTAGGAATTCCTGTAACTGCTTTACGTAGTGGGCACAGGGTATGCTTGGATCTTATCTATAACTGTGTCAGGGATAATCTTTGTCTTACCCGACCAGACAACTCCCAAGAATTTAACAGATAACCCAGGTCCTTCTAATTTACCCTCATTGACCGCCCAGCCACATGCTTTCATATGGGATAACAGAGTAGGGACTGCTTGCTCTAATTCTGGAAGAGAGTCACTAGTTAGCATAATGTCATCAATATAATGATACATACTAACTGCCTCTGGTTGTTTCCATTTAGCCAGGTCAAAAGCCCTGGGGTAAGTAATACTGTAGAGGTCCATTGCTGCCATTCCCAAGTAAAGGAAAATTGGTCTTGATTCTATGCAGCTATATCAATAGAGAAAAAGGCGTTAGCCAAATCTGCCACAAAGTTGTATGCTCCTAATTCATGGCTTAACTGATCCATCAGGTTAGCTATTGAGGGTACAGCTGCATGCAAAGGGGGAACAACTTTATTAAGTTCCCTGTAATCCACTGTTAAATTCGCCAGGTTTCGTCTGGTTTGCGCAAAGGCCAAACTGGGGAATTGTAAAGGCTGTGTGCCAGGCGGATGATCCCCACCTTTTCTAGTTCAAGGACTGTCCCAGGGATTTCTTCATAGCCGCCTGGCAGGTGGTAGTGCTTTGTGCTAGTCACATGCCAGGGAATGGGTAATTGCAAGAGGGAATGTGATGCATGTCCCCGCAACACTGCCTTCACAACCTGGACTCGCAGCCGGAACACCCCAGCTGTTTCCAACCAGTCCTTGTAAGACATCTACCCCCAAAATATATTCAGGAATAGGAGATACATACACCTTATATGGCTCAGGAGGCAGTCTTCCTATCCCCAGTGGAATAGTTATTGGTTTCACTTGAACAGTTTGGCCCCCATATCCATCAATGGCCACTGGGGTCCCAGCAAACCGCTCTGAGTTCCCATAGAGGAGGGAACATTCTGTACCTGTATCCACCAAGGCCAATACCCATTGTACATTAGAAAGAGACCAGTGGATAGCCAGTTCCACGTGTGGCCTCCGGTACCACCCGTGCCTGTTAGGTCCCTTGGCCTTCTCCCTATTCAAACTGGAACAGCAGGTCTTGAGGGTCCTCCTCTCCTTCAGTGGTTTCCATGATATAATCTTGTAACCATGCCGCCCCCACACCAACTATTTTATTGGTAGCTGCTGGGGCCATTTGTCTCAGGGGCTGGAATCTCTGTCCTCTGTTTAAGCTGCTGCCAAAGCTCCAAAAGAACCTTTTTTAGGTTTGCCATCCAATTTCTCCCTCTCTGCCCCAGCCGCAATCAAATGTACCCACATCTGTGTTCAGGTGACTTTCATAGGCCCATTCCTCCTGCTAGTCAGAGGGGCAGCATAGGCAGCAGCCCTCACAGCTTTGTGATTCCGTGCTACCTCCTGCTCCCCCAAGTCTGCTACCATCTGTATAACCATGGTGATAGGCTGTCCCACATAGGGGTCCAGGATAGATAGCCACTAGTGACCCAAAAAGGGCTGATGGGGCACTGCAGAGGATAAGATCCTACATCCCCACTATAAACACTTTCTTGTCTGGCCCACGGGACCCCAGATGGAAAGCAGCATTCTTCATACCTAGTTCCCGAAGGACCTTTACTAACTCACTATAGCATTGTGACTGAGTCACTGTCCCTGGCAAGTCCCCAGCATTCTGCCAGACTGTACGAATGGCAGCCATCACCCATTCTAATAGGGTATGGGGTCCTGGGTTGTCATGGCAATTCTAAAGATGCTACCTTAAGGAGGAGTGTGTGGTAATGGCAGCCAATTTCTCCATCTCTGTTCCAGAGAGCATGACACCAT